>NC_058081.1:416938893-417538893 GCF_014858855.1 Bufo gargarizans
TTTGGGTAGTTTGTGTTGTGATTATGATTTATAAAGAGTAAACACCGTTGTTTGACATAAATGGCTTCAGCCGACCACTAACCACGAGCGAGAGAAAAGTGTCCGTGTTATCATTCATATTCTCTGAACAATGGTTAAAGGGGTATTCTCATCTTAATGATCACTGTTAAATCTGTTAATGATTTGACAGTGATAATTTTTCTAAATACATTTTATTACCCAATTCCCATCCTTTTTTAGAAAATAAGTCCCCTCTTACCTGATGTTGTCTTTGGTCTCCCCTGGTCACGGCCACCTCTCCTGTCGAATCCAGCCGGGCCACGCTTGCGCAGAAGACGGAAAATTCTCTCCCGGCTGGGCCGCGCAATGTCCTGAACGCGCATGCAGCCGCGCATGCGCCATGATGACTTCTTCCTGGCCAGTATAGTACAGAGCCGCGAATGCGTACGCCGACTCTGTACTATACAGGCCAGGAATAAGTCACCATGGCACATGCGCGGCGCTGTGCGCGTTCAGGACATTGCGCGGCCCGGCCGGGAAAGAATCTTCAGTCTTCTGCACAAGCGCGGCCCGGCCGGGAGAAGAATACAGGAAGTGAACGTCACGCTCAAGGAAGGTAAGTATGAAAAAGGGAAGATGAGAATACCCCTTTAAGAAATCATAAATTCTGCAAGGGTATGTAAACTTATCAGCACAACTGTAAGTAGCTCTGTGATATAAATCTGTGGAATATGGGAAGCACAAGAGGATGTGCACCATAAATCCCATCTTTGTAAGGCCTCTTGCACATGGCCACTGTGTGCTTGTGGTTGTATTGTGGACCACATACTGCGGTTCCGCAATACACAGGGCACCAGCCGTGTGCATCCCACATCCGTGATGTCGACCCATTCACTTGAATGGAACAGAAACACGGATCGGATCCCCACAGAAGCACTACAGAGTGCTTCCGTGGTGTTTCTGGCCATGCCTCCGCACAGCAAAAAAGTAGAACATATTCACGGACCTATTCAAGTTGAATGGGTCTGGATCTGTCCCGGCCGCTGCACGCACGTTGCCCGTGCATTGGGGACTGCAAATTGCTGTCCCCAATGCACGGAATGGACCAACAACATTCATGTGCAAGAGGCCTAACACTTGTGATCTGTGTGAAGCGGCATATATGCATTCATGTTGCATGTATTTATTAATTAGGGTTACCAATTCTGAGTAACTCGGAGTGACAGGAGATTTACAGAATCAGATTTTTTTTTTTGTCGTCATATTTTGAGCTCTATAACTTTTTGGGAATTATGTGTACAGAGCTGGATGGGGGCTCATTTTTTGCGGGGCAATCTGAACTTTTCACTGATACCATTCTGGGGTGTTTAAGACTTTTTGATCACTTTTTATTTACATTTTTGTAGCAAATGAAGCGACCAAAAACGGCGAATCGGACATTTGGACTCTTTTTTTTCTTCTGTTTTGCCGTTTGCCGTATGGGGAATATATTTTTATACAATGGGTGTTTTTACACATTGCGACACCCATGATGTGTATTTTTTTAGTTCTTTTATTTTCATTTTGGGAAAAGGGGGGTGATCTGAATTTTTATGTTTTATTTTACACTTTTTTATAGTTCCCAGGTTACACACACATCTCTGTTACACAGTAAAAAGCTCTGCTACATGCGGTTACACACACATCTCTGTAACACAGTACACAGCACTGCTACATGCAGGTTGCACATACATCCCTGTAACACAGTACACAGCCTGCTACATGCAGGTTACACATACAGCTCCGCTACACAGCACACAGCTCTGATACATGCAGATTACACATACAGCTCTGCTACACAGTACACAGCTCTGCTACATTCAGGTTACAAATACAGCTCTGCTACACAGTACACAGCACTGCTACATGCAGGTTACACATACAGCTCTGCTACACAGTACACAGCTCTGCTACATGCAGGTTACACATACAGCTCTGCTACACAGTACACAGCTCTTATACATGCAGGTTACACATACAGCACTGCTACACAGTACACAGCTCTGCTACATGCAGGTTACACATACAGCTCTGCTACACAGTACACAGCTCTGCTACATGCAGGTTACACATACAGATCTGCTACACAGTACACAGCTCTGCTACCTGCAGGTTACACATACAGATCTGCTACACAGTACACAGCTCTGCTACCTGCAGGTTACACATACATCTCTGTAACACAGTACACAGCTCTGCTACATGCAGGTTACACATACAGATCTACTACACAGTACACAGCTCTGCTACCTGCAGGTTACACATACAGATCTGCTACACAGTACACAGCTCTGCTACCTGCAGGTTACACATACAGATCTGCTACCTGCAGGTTACACATACATCTCTGTAACACAGTACACAGCTCTGCTACATGCAGGTTACACATACATCTCTGTAACACAGTACACAGCTCTGCTACCTGCAGGTTACACATACAGATCTGCTACACAGTACACAGCTCTGCTACCTGCAGGTTACACATACAGATCTGCTACCTGCAGGTTACACATACATCTCTGTAACACAGTACACAGCTCTGCTACATGCAGGTTACACATACATCTCTGTAACACAGTACACAGCTCTGCTACCTGCAGGTTACACATACAGATCTGCTACACAGTACACAGCTCTGCTACCTGCAGGTTACACATACAGCTCTGCTACCTGCAGGTTACACATACATCTCTGTAACACAGTACACAGCTCTGCTACATGCAGGTTACACATACATCTCTGTAACACAGTACACAGCTCTGCTACATGCAGGTTACACACACACATCTCTAGTACAGAGCTCTATTTGATGGCTACTGTTCTGTACACTCTACCAGCTGCTGTGCACATCTGACCCCTCCCACACACGTGACTCGTCACATGGTCATGACGTCATCACAGGTCCTTTGCTTCTCCAGCAGCTAGCAGCTCCGTCAGGTGAAGAGTGTGTGTAGTAGGGCGTATTTTGAGTTAGGGAGGACAGAGTTTTAGCTGATGTCTGAGGGAGGACAGAGTTTTAGCTGATGTCTGAGGTCTGATGGAGTTTTGGGTGACGGAGGACGGAGTTTTGTCTGATGTCTGAGGTCTGATGGAGTTTTGCCTGATGGAGGACGGAGTTTTGTCTGATGTCTGAGGTCTGATGGAGTTTTGCCTGATGGAGGACGGAGTTTTGTGTGATGTCTGAGGTCTGATGGAGTTTTGCCTGATGGAGGACGGAGTTTTGTCTGATGTCTGAGGTCTGATGGAGTTTTGGGTGATGGAGGACGGAGTTTTGTCTGATGTCTGAGGTCTGATGGAGTTTTGCCTGATGGAGGACGGAGTTTTGTCTGATGTCTGAGGTCTGATGGAGTTTTGCCTGATGGAGGACGGAGTTTTGTCTGATGTCTGAGGTCTGATGGAGTTTTGGGTGACGGAGGACGGAGTTTTGTCTTATGTCTGATGGAGTTTTGCCTGACGGAGGACGGAGTTTTGTCTGATGTCTGAGGGCTGATTGAGTTTTGCCTGACGGAGGATGGAGTTGTGGATGATGTCTGACGATGTCCTAATATGTATGCCGTATATTTGTAAGTTCCTGAACTTTCAAGTGAAATCCGCTGTTCAGGATGCTGCTAGAAACAGACAAGATATGCTATTTGAAGGCTCACAGATCTCAATCTATCAGGATTTGGCTCCCTCCACCTTAAGGAAACGCAAATGTCTCAAGCCGCTGACAGAATGGCTAAGAGCGAACAGGGTCCTTTATAAATGGAACTTTCCCTTTGGACTTTCCTTTCTTCAAGGAGGTTGTCGCATGAATGTCTCCACTTTTGCCGACCTTGAGGCGGTTTATGATCACCTACAAATCCCGCCCCTGCAGATCGAGAACTGGGACTCATTCCAAGATCTGGGTGCTATGCCTGAAGTTCCTGTGGTGGAGGCCTTCGCCCTGCAACACACTCCAAAGAACCACAAAGCGGGGAAGAGAAGCCGGCAGTTGACACCGAAGAGACTGTCTCAAGATTAATCTCCTGTTGCATCCTATCACAAGTCTCCTACTCAGAGGCACGACACTTCCTTTTTTCTTTTTCCTTCTCTGGACTCACTGAGATCTATCCAGATAAGTTGCTCTTTCCTTTTATGGGACTCTTGCTATAATATGCGTAGCTAGCTTTAATCTCTGCTCGTAGATCCAGGATTGAGTCCAGCTTAATAGCGTGTTGCCTCTGTAACTAATGTGTCATATCTCTGATGCCTTAATCCCTCTCCTCCCCCCTCCCTTAACCTTTATTTTCCCTTTCGTTTTCCTAGGAGTTCAGGGCTAATTCCCCCTGTCTGTTGAATTCCCGATGGTTGCTTAGTGTAACATAAGATCTTTTTCAAGCTGCAATTTTATGTGCAGTACAGTTTGTTAACCGGTCATTGACCAATTCTTTCCCCCATGCTTTATACTGGTGGGTCATCCCACACAACTGGTTTTTTTATGGTTTTATGTTTTGCTTTTCCCTTTTCCCCTTCCCCTTTGTTCAGTTCTAGGTACCTGACACACAATTATCTGAATCCTCTGAGGGATAATCAAGTGCTGACGGATCCGGCTCCTCTCCTGGATTGGGTAGTTTCACCTAAAATCGTGAGTGTCCTCTCCTGGAGGACTAGAACACTCTGCACCTTTCCGAAAACAACAAACTTAACTCATGACTGACATTCATGTAGCTTCCTATAATATGAAGGGCTTTAATTCACCCTCCAAGAGAAGCCAGATTTTTACTATCCTACGTAAAGAGGGCTCGGATGTGCTGCTTCTCCAGGAGACGCATTTCAGGTTTAATCATTATCCCAATCTGGAATTCTCTCATTATCCACTCTGGTTCCATTGTGGGGGGTGTTCTGCTTCGTCTGGGGGAGTGAGTATAGGATTCAAGAGGAAAGTGCCTTTCAAATACATTAACCATATACAAGACCCTGAGGGCAGGTTTATTATGCTTAAAGGGAATATAGGGATTCAAAAGTATACCTTTATAAACTTATACGCCCCTAACACCAAACAAGCTGGTTGGCTGTCATCCATATCCCCAATTATTAAGTCTTTCAAGGAAGGAATTGTGATACTGGGTGGGGATCTCAACATAGCTTTGAATCCCCAGATGGACTCATCCGCAAGGAAAACCTCCTACTCAAAAAGCTCCTTGAAGCTTATTAAAAACACTCTCTGGGATCTCCACTTAATAGACGTGTGGCGCACTCACAACCCTAACACTCTAGACTATACCTTCTATTCCCATGTTCATAATAATTATCACCGCATTGACTACCTTTTTATTTCAAAAGAGCACCTCCAGCTATGCCCAATGGCCAAAATTGGGTCCATACATCTATCTGATCATGCCCCAATTTTTATAAAGATTTCCTCCCCCACTCGTAAACCGAAGAACTTTAATTGGAGACTAAATGAATTCATCCTTGGGACACCAGATTACGTGAAGAAAATTGCGTCACTACTAGACTAATACTTTAAATTGAACTCTTTGCCAGAAATCTCGCCCCAAACCGTCTGGGATGCTCATAAACCTTTGATTAGAGGCGAGTTTATCAGCCTAGGATCGCATCTAAAGAAAGCCAGGGAGAGTAATATTAATAATCTCCTCTCTAAGGTTAACAAACTAGAATCTACCCACAAGACTACCCCCTCTGACTCCCATCTTCAAGAGCTCTCCAAGGCAAGAGCCGAATTGAAAGCCCTGTTAAACAACAATTCAGCTAAATACTACCTCAACTCCCAGTACAAGTTTTTTGCTCACGGGGATAAGGCCACAAAATTTCTGATGAATAGAATTAAATCTAGAAGAGCAGACAATTACATTCACCAACTGTCCTCTCCTAAGGGCGACTCAGTATTTGACTCTTTCAAGATTGCCAAACAATTTAGGGACTTCTATGAAGCCCTGTACAACCTCCCTCCTACCGTACTCTCAACATCTCACTCCACATTAGTGGAGGCTTATCTTAAGTCTACTACCTGCCCAACGCTATCGGCAGACCAAAAGCAATCGCTGGAAGCTCCATTTACCATGGAAGAGATCTCTCTTGCCCTAGCCCAAATGCCCCAGGGGAAAAGTCCGGGCCCAGACGGCCTACCGGCATTTTACTACAAAACATTCAAAAAACAGCTCCTGCCGCATCTACTTACGGTCTGCAACCAGTCCCTGCAGGGTGTTCCTTTGTCTAGGGATATGACGTCTGCTCATGTAGCCTTGATTCCAAAGGAGGGGAAGGACTCCAAGCAATGTGCAAACTATAGGCCAATTTCTCTCCTGAATATTGATCTAAAAATACTCGCGAAACTACTGGCCAACCGCCTTGCAGTCCTTCTCCCTCTGCTGGTGCATATGGATCAGGTGGGCTTTGTGCGTAACAGGGAAGGTAGAGATAATACAACCAGAGTCATCAACGCTCTCTGCTATGCCAGACATACTTCTACTCCCCTTTTACTTCTTAGCACCGATGCTGAAAAAGCGTTTGACCGCATAAATTGGAATTATTTACGACATGTTCTAACCTTCTTCGGCCTACCTGATCCATATATCAAGGCTGTATTTGCCATGTACGACCAGGCTTCCGCCCGTGTGATGGTCAACGGTGACCTATCGTCTCCCTTTCGGATCCAAAACGGAACTCGACAGGGTTGCCCACTATCCCCCCTATTATTCATCCTGGCCATGGAACCCCTTTTGTCTAGGCTCAGAATGGATACTGAGATTAAAGGTTTGTTTCTAGGAGGTAGGACCCACAAGATCGCTGCATTTGCAGACAATGTCATGATTATGACATCAAACCCTAAGACTTCGCTCCCTCTAATTCAGGAACATTTAAAGAACTACAGTCTAGTTTCAAACTTCAAGATCAACGAATGCAAATCCACCATCATTTGCACGGGCGTTTCACCACAACTCAAACTCTCCTTAATGAAAGATTCTCACTTTAATTGGTCCTCTCCAACTATCACCTACCTAGGAGTGAAAATTAGCCCTAACATCTCAGACCTTTTCAAACTTAATTATGTCCCCTTTGAAGGCTGCCCTATTCTTAGCCTTGGAAAAACTCACTAAATCAGCACCAACCCTATCCTGGTTTGGAAGGAAAAACATCCTTTCTGCTCTTATTATCCCCCGTCTCACATACCTCCAACAAGTACTCCCAATTCCCATCCCAAAGTCTTATTATTCAGCCCTGAAACAAAAGTTCAGAATGTTCGTATGGAATGGCAGGAGAGCGAGAATATCCTACTCATTTTTATCTAGGTCACGTTCATCGGGTGGTATAGGACTGCCAGACCCTGAACTATATGGGAAAGCTATCCTTATGTCCCGAACCATTGACTGGTTGAGAAACTCTGACAGCAAGTCCTGGGTGGCCATGGAACAGAGCATTATGGGTCAACCTGCTCGAGCCCTATGTCTGGGTCATAGAGTACCCCCCCAAGCTAACTTGCAACCCTTCCCAATTATTAGGGCCACAGTGGAAGCATGGAAATGGTGGAATCTCTCTCACTGCTCAATTCCCTTCCCGTCCCCCCTGGTCACGATTAGTGATATTTTAGGTTCATTCACGGGCGGGCCTAGAAGTTCCTCCTCTAAACTAGTTGGTTCTTCCTCCATGCCAATATCCCTTCTCCTGGAACCCCAAATGATACCATTAAAACTCTTCTCAATCCACAACCATGTGATTTTAACCTCATCCCACTTATCAAATCGTTTGTTAATAAAAAAACAACACGAATGGTGAACTCCTTCGCCCCCTTACATGGTTTGAGGCTTTAATAACTAGCCCTAACCCTCCTAAAAAACCTATTTCTCTTATATATAACAAACTAAGATCTCCCCCCCTAATTGTTAAGCCAGCTTTCATTCGATCCTGGGAACTGGAGACAGGCATGGATCTCCCTCTTCAAACTTTGCCTACACTATTTGAGACCCCGCACAAATCTTCTAGATGTGTTAGAGCACAGGAGAATGGATACAAAATCCTCTCACAATGGTATATCACCCCAGTTAAATCCTCTCATTTCTCCAGAGCTACGTCTACAATATGCTGGAGGTGTCAAGAGGAGAAAGGTACTTTCTTACACATATGGTGGACGTGCTCGAGCATTAACAAATGGTGGGCGGATATTTTCCGGATCAGTAACCTAATCTGCTCCTCAAATATTGCTCTATCCCCCTATGGTGCTTTGCTCTCTCTTTTTACTGATAAAAAGTCGCCCCCTCCCACGTTCCTCTTCAAGCAACTCTTATTGGCAGCCCGTCTCCTGGTTCCTAAACATTGGCTACAAGCTACCTTACCCTCGATGGAGCAATGGAGACTTAAAGTAGATCAAATCTACCGTTTTGAGGAAATGGCCTCCTGGGAGTCACGGTCTCACCCAATGTTCCTGAGAAAGTGGGCCCCCTGGGCAGAGTACAGATTTTCTAAGCAGTAGTCTACCTCACACCAACACATGGCCTCCTTTTCGACCCCGTCGTATTAGCTATGCGAATATGTCTAGCAATTTAGATTTTGACTAGTTCTGCTTGGTAAATTACTGGTAGATGGAGTTGTCTGTCCCCTCCCGGCTGCGAGCCATATATGACTCATACACATATAGGGTAGGTACGAGGTCACTAAGTTGTGTCAGATTACTTTGGGGTTTCTCCCTCTAGCTGCATTGACACTCCTTCTAAGCAGCCTTGCCTCGATACTGTCTTATATGCACTAACCTATGGAATGCAAGCTGCGTTTATGGAGTAACTCTTGCCTTTTCTGTAAGGATTTCTATCCTAAATCCGTTATGTACAATATTGTGCCTCTATGATAATGTGTATGGTACCGATTTACGCCTCTGTTGGCGTACTGTTACAATGTATGTTTTACCGAAAGTAAAATAAAACTTTAAAAAAAAAAAAAAAAAAAAAAAAATGTCAGATGAAATGCAAAAAAATAAAAAAATAAAGGCAGGGCAGAGTGCTGGTTTGCAGAGTGCGATTGCATTTGTGTTTTTGCGTTTGTATCTGTATTTTGCCATAGCAATGTGCACCTGCATACAAGGTTGTGCGGGCTGAACCCCCCACATTTTTCTCTTTATAATATATATTGGAGGCGTGGCGATCTTCATGCAGCTATGCACACCTGACCAGTTAATCTGCCCTGGAGGCTGGTTTTAAAGTCAGTATAAGGCCTCATGCACACGACCGTTGTGTGCATCCGTGGCCATTGTGCCGTTTTCCGTTTTTTTTCGCTGACCCATTGACTTTCAATGGGTCCGTGGAAAAATCGGAAAATGCACCGTTTTGCAGCTGAGACCGTGATCCGTGTATTCTGTCCGTCAAAAAAATATGACCTGTCCTATTTTTTTGACGGACAACGGTTCACGGTTCACGGACCCATTCAAGTCAATGGGTCCGTGAAAGAACACGGATGCACACAAGATTGGCATCCGTGTCCGTGATCCGTGGCCGTAGGTTACTTTCATATAGACGGATCCGAAGATCCGTCTGCATAAAAGCTTTTTCAGAGCTGAGTTTTCACTTCGTTAAAACTCAGATCCGACAGTATATTCTAACACAGAGGCGTTCCCATAGTGATGGGGACGCTTCAGGTTAGAATATACTAAAAGAACTCTGTACATGACTGCCCCGTGCTGCCTGGCAGGTGCTGCCAGGCAGCAGGGGGCAGCCCCCACCTTCCCCCCCCTGTAGTTAACATATTGGTGGCCAGTGCGGCCGGCCCCACCTCCCCCCTGTAGTTAACTCGTTGGTAGCCAGTGCCCCCCCTCCCTCCCCTGTAGTTAACTCGTTGAAGGCCAGCCCCCCTCCCTCCCCTGTAGTTAAAGAGTTAACTACAGGGGAGGGAGGGGGGGCCCACTGGCCACCAACGAGTTAACTACAGGGGGGAGGGGGGGCCGGCCGCACTGGACAACAAAGAGTTAACTACAGGGGAGGGAGGGGGGGCCGGCCACACTGGACAACAAAGAGTTAACTACAGGGGGGGAAGGGGGAGCCCACTGGCCACCAATGAGTTAACTACAGGGGGGAGGGGGGGCCGGCCACACTGGACAACAAAGAGTTAACTACAGGGGAGGGAGGGGGGCCGGCCACACTGGACAACAAAGAGTTAACTACAGGGGAGGGAGGGGGGGACGGCCGCACTGGCCACCAATGAGTTAACTACAGGGGGAGGGGGTCTGCCAGGCAGCAGGGGGCAGTCATGTACACAGTTTTTTAGTATATTCTAACCTGAAGCGTCCCCATCACCATGGGAACGCCTCTGTGTTAGAATATACTGTCGGATCTGAGTTTCACGATCTAGCTCATATCCGACAGTATATTCTAACATAGAGGCGTTCCCATGGTGATGGGGACGCTTCAAGATAAAATATACCATCGGATTGGAGAAAACTCCGATCCGATGGTATAAAAGGGACTCCTGACTTCACATTAAAACTTAATGGGGGACGGATCCGTTTGCAATTGCACCATATTGTGTCAACGTCAAACGGATCCGTCCCCATTGACTTGCGTTGTAATTCAGGACGGATCCGTTTGTCTCCGCACGGCCAGGTGGACACCAAACGACTTTTTTTTCATGTCCGTGGAGCCTCCAAAAATCAAGGAAGACCCATGGATGAAAAAACGGTCACGGATCACGGACCTACGGACCCCGTTTTTGCAGACCGTGAAAAAATACTGTCGTGTGCATGAGGCCTAAAACTGAGTCTGCTTATATAGCACCTACCAGTAGCCATTTGGCTCCAGGAGAAGTATATAGTGGGTTCAGCATACATGTTGGTACTTGCATCCCTGGATCCGATGAAAGCTGTAATGGCACCGGACAGGGTTAAAAGCAGAGTGTGCTTGGCATGCATGCTGTACCTGCGCTCTCTGGACTTTGTGTGGCTGTTGTGGCCCATAACAGGTAGGAACTAGTGTTAGGGACCACTCATGAAGGCGACCTTGACGTGGTGAGTGGCTTATTACGCTTTGGCCAAAATGTACACCAATGCCTTATTCAACATCCAGCATAAAGGCAGGACAGAGTGCTGGTTTGCAGAGTGTGATTGCATTTGTGTTTTTGCGTTTGTATCTGTATTTCGCCATAGCTATGTGCACCTGCATACAAGGTTGTGCGGGCTGAACCCCCCACATTTTTCTCTTTGTAGTAAATATTGGAGGCGTGGCAATCTCCATGCAGCCATGCACACCTGACCAGTTAATCTGCCCTGGAGGCTGGTTTTAAAGTCAGTATTAAACTGAGTCTGCTTATATAGCACCTACCAGGAGCCATTTGGCTCCAGAAGAAGTATATAGTGGGCTCAGCATGCATGTTGGTACTTTCATCCCTGGATCCGATGAAAGCTGTAATGGCACCGGACAGGGTTAAAATCAGATTGTGCTTGGCGTGCATGCTGTACCTGCGCTCCCTGGACTTTGTGTGGCTGTCGTGGCCCATAACAGGTAGGAACTAGTGTTAGGGACCACTCATGAAGGCAAACTTGACGTGGTGAGTGGCTTATTACGCTTTGGCCAAAATGTACACTAATTCCTTATTCAACATCCAGCATAAAGGCAGGGCAGAGTGCTGGTTTGCAGAGTGCGATTGCATTTGTGTTTTTGCGTTTGTATCTGTATTTTGCCATAGCAATGTGCACCTGCATACAAGGTTGTGCAGGCTGAACCCCCCCCCACATATATTGTAATTCCTACACTGTTCACCTGATTTGGATGTAAATACCCTCAAATTAAAGCTGACAGTCTGCAGTTAAAGCACATCTTGTTCGCTTAATTTCAAATCCATTGTGGTGGTGTACAGTTGTGGCTAAAAGTTTTGAGAATGACACAAATATTAGTTTTCACAAAGTTTGCTGCTAAACTGCTTTTAGATCTTTGTTTCAGTTGTTTCTTTGATGTGGTGAAATATAATTACACGCACTTCATACGTTTCAAAGGCTTTTATCGACAATTACATGATATTTATGCAAAGAGTCAGTATTTGCAGTGTTGGCCCTTCTTTTTCATGACCTGGGCATGCTCTCAATCAACTTCTGGGCCAATTCCTGACTGATAGCAACCCATTCTTTCATAATCACTTCTTGGAGTTTGTCAGAATTAGTGGGTTTTTGTTTGTCCACCTGCCTCTTGAGGATTGACCACAAGTTCTCAATGGGATTAAGATCTGGGGAGTTTCCAGGCCATGGACCCAAAATGTCAATGTTTTGGTCCCCGAGCTACTAAGTTATCACTTTTGCCTTATGGCACGGTGCTCCATCGTGCTGGAGAATGCATTGTTCTTCAACAAACTGTTGTTGGATTGTTGGAAGAAGTTGCTGTTGGAGGGTGTTTTGGTAACATTCTTTATTCATGGGTGTGTTTTTTTGGGCAAAATTGTGAGTGAGCCCACTCCCTTGGATGAGAAGCAACCCCACACATGAATGGTCTCAGGATACTTTACTGTTGGCATGACACAGGACTGATGGTAGCGCTCACCTTTTCTTCTCCGGACAAGCATTTTTCCTGATGCCCCAAACAATCTAAAAGAGGCTTCATCGGAGAATATGACTTTTCCCCAGTCCTCAGCAGTCCATTCACCATATTTTCTGCAGAAGATCAATCTGTTCCTGATGTTTTTATTAGAGAGAAGTGGCTTATTTGCTGCCCTTCTTGACACCAGGACATCTTCCAAAAGTCTTCGCCTCACTGTGTGTGCAGATGCGCTCACACCTGCCTGCTGCCATTCCTGAGCAAGCTCTGCACTGGTGGCACTCTGATCCTGCAGCTGAATCCTCTTTAGGAGACGATCCTGGCGCTTGCTGGACTTTCTTGGATGCCTGAAGCCTTCTTAACAAGAATTTAACCTCTTTCCTTGAAGTACTTGATGATCCTATAAATTGTTGATTAAGGTGCAATGTTAGTAGCCACAATATCCTTGCCTGTGAAGCCATTTTTATGCAACGCAATGATGGCTGCACGCGTTTATTTGCAGGTCACCATGGTTAACAATGGGAGAACAATGATTTCAAGCATCACCCTCCTTTTAACAGTTCAAGTCTGCCATTTTAACCCAATCAGCTTGACATAATGATCTCCAGCCTTGTGCTCGTCAACATTCTCACCTGAGTTAACAAGACGATTACTGAAATGATCTCAGCAGGTCCTTTAATGACAGCAATGAAATGCAGTGGAAAGTTTTTTGGGGATTAAGTTAATTTTCATGGCAAAGAAAGACTATGCAATTCATCTGATCACTCTTCATAACATTCTGGAGTATATGCAAATTGCTATTATAAAAACTTAAACAGCAACTTTTCCAATTTCCAATATTTATGTAATTCTCAAAACTTTTGGCCATGACTGTATAGAGCAAAAAATGTTAGAATTGTGTCGACGTCCCAATATGTATAGACCTGACTGTATACAGTGGTCTGAGGTTACAGATACAGGTTATATAGGTATAACAGGGTTAAGCAGAGCAAAAGTCAGTTACCGGGTAAGATTAAAGTTCCTTTGGGTTGTGAGTTGTTCTTTGCTGTAGTCACATGAAGGGCAGTGATCTCAGCTAGTTCCTGGGTCCCCCTAAACACATTGCATGATGTGACCCGTCTCCAGAGAAAGACATGCCGCTTGCTGGCACAAGCCTTTTAACCTGTAGCCGGCCCACCTACCTTCCCGTCCTTTGGGAGGGGTCCACTCCCTCCTGCTGGACTGGCTGCAAATGAACCTCAAAGCCCTTTAGGGTTCATAGCTCCAGTCCAGAAGGTCACTGTCTCGCCTTGCCCTGTGAATATGCGGAGATCTGTCAGACTAGCTACACATATCTGACTCCTCTCTTTGTTTTGTTTTGGGTTTGATCTGGATCCACCTTCCCTCAGGTGTACTGGGTTGATTTTTAGCGAGGCTATTTATTCCTCCTTCTCCCAGTGGTCTGTGCAGGTTATAGTTCATTCTTGTGGGCTTTGGATGCGTTGTGGATCGTCTGCTCCAGCTCGGCTCAAGATAAGTCCTCTCTGTTTCTTCGCTTGGTGTCTTTTATCTAGGCCTTTTGGAAGACTTTTGCTTCCTCCTGTTTTATGGGGACCAACATGGTTCTGGGACCAATGGATCTGCCTGGGTTCCAGCTACAACTAGAGTCCAAACATGGTACCGTTAGTTGGTTTATTTGGGAAGATATGTATATCTCCCTTCCCTGGCATCCCACTATCAAATCAAGAACATTGTTTACGTTCCTCGTGGCCTCCGGGACACAAATATGTATCTGATTTGCACCTGCAATGGCCGAGCGATTCATAATTCCTTATGAAATGTAGGTGTCAATATGTCTGGGAGGTATCATTGATCTTGGGCAAGAGCTGAGACCCCCTTCTGTGAGTTTTCCTGCATATTTGGTTGCCTTCAAACTGGCTGGTTGAGGTGTGACATTATCCACCCTTGAAGCCTGGACCCCTGGGGTTTTCTCCCTTGCTAGCTGATAATCAGATGGCTGAGGGGTGGGAACATACGGTACTTTGCATGTACACTGACTGTGTACAAGCCAAAAGGTGAATCAACTGACAATCAGGGCTGCCAGTAAATAATAATTCATATTCCTCACAGCTGCTAATATAAAATGAGAGGGAATGTCATAGGTATTTTGGATGTGGAAACGTTACACAAGAGAAATATGGCAGAAAATGTCGCTGATGTCACCAGTGGCTAATAAAAAATTACAGGGAATGTCGCAGGTATTTGGGATGTGGAAACGTTACAATGGAGTTGTACCCCAAGTAATGTCACTGTCTGCAGCGGACACCGTCTACGGAAAAAGTACACTGGATGTCACAGATATTTTTGGGATACGCCTACTTGTCATAGGAGATGTAGTTAATGTCACTGTCTGAGCGGCCTAACTATTGCACGCTATTTAGCGCAAGATACACTAAAAATAGATAATGCTGTCACACACAATAGTCCTTAAAAGGACTTTTGGGTCTCTGACAAGTTTTTCAACTTAAAAAATAAATTAAAAAAATTCACTCCCTACACTATCTTTCCCCTTTTCAACACAGCTCTACCTAACTAACACTGAGCCGAACAAGTGTCATTGTGTGCAATCTAGCACCCGATGATGCGTCCGGGCCAGCCAATCACTGCAATGCCAGTAACCACCAACATGGCTACGGCATTACAGTGAAGGGCAGTACTTACCTGCATGTTTATTGGATGTGTAGCATTTAAAAAACGTGCGGGAGGGAGACTCGAGCATCACGCTCGAGCACATGAGGTATTCAGCCGAATACCGCCATGTGCAGAGCATCGTGATGCTCGAGCCGAACTGGTGTTCGACCGAGCATGCTTGATTAACACTAGTAAAAGCATTTTTAAGTTATTACCACATAAAGTGACACATGTCAGATTTGCAAAAAATGTCCTGAGCAGGGAGGTGAAAACTGGCCCGGGGTAGAAAGGCTTAAACTAATTATGAGTATGAATTAACAACTGGTGATAGACGTGTCATTATTTTACCCTATTTTGTTGAGAGTTTTGCTCTTAATAACTGTTATATCTGGTGGTGGATCCTTTGAAGTTATGAAGAGGCACAGGCCTCTACATAACTTTGGCTTATCCAGCGCCAGTCTACATGTAAGGACCATATGGCTTTTTCAGTGTTTTGCTGTCCATTTTAAATAGATCCGTTTTTCAGTTTTTTTGTTTCAGTAGTGTCTCCGTTTCCGTTCCGGTTCCGATCCGTTTTGCCGTACCGTTTTTTCGTTTGGTTTCCGTTTTTTCACAGATTGCAACCGGAAACAGAATCATGGCATATACAGTAATTACATAGAAAAATTGGGCTGGGCATAACATTTTCAATAGATGGTTCCGCAAAAACGGAACGGATACAGAAGACATACGGATGCATTCCATATCTATTATGTTTTTTTTTTAAAGCGCCCTATTGACTTGAATGGAGCCACGGAATGTGATTCGTGGTCTATCTTTGAATGGAACGGAAAAATGGAAATACTGAAACAGAATGTATACGGAGTACATTCCGTTTATTTTGCGGACCCATTGAAATGAATGGTTCCATATACGGACCGTATACGGAAAGCAAAAAACGGAACAGAAACGAAAAAAAAATACCTTTGTGTGCAAGAGGCCTAAGTCAGCTTTCTTGCTTGCTTAGGCTAGGTCTACAGTACATGACGACATGTGTCACGCGACAATAAGTCGCAACTACACTGCAACATGTGTTAAGCAACAATTTCTATAATGATAGTCTATGGTGTCGAACTGCGACATGCAACATGCTGCGACTGTGACGATACAGTCACAGAAGAATCCATCTTGGATTTTTTTGCTACTGTTGTATCGCAGTTGCAGCATGTCGCAGTAAGGCTGGGTTCACACCTGAGCGTTTTACAGCGCGTTCCTACGCGCTGTAAAACGCTCAACACAGAGAAACCAATGATTCCCTATGGGAATGGTTCTCACCTGGGCGTTTTACAGCGCGTACCATCGCGCTGTAAAACGCCCGACGCTCAAACAAGTACAGGAGCTTTTTTTGGCGCGTTTGATGCGCGTTTGGGCCATAGACTCTTTGGACAACACTGCTGTCAATCACCCAAACGCGCGTTTACTATTACAAAAACACGCATAAATACGCGCGAAAAAATCGCGCATAAAAACGCGCGTTTGCGAAACGCTTAGGTGTGAACCCAGCCTAAGACACCATAGACTATCATTATAAAAATTGCCACGCGACAACGGTGCGATAAAATGTCACATGTTGTTGTGTAGCCCTAGCATTACAGTTAGACCATTTTCTACGGCTAAAACCGAAGTAGAAATGATGATTGAGACAGGCCGCAGATTGCCGCAGATTGCCGCACATCTAACTGTATTTCTAGATATTCTAGAAACATATTTCTGGATAATAAACAACCCCCTTTATCTTTGGGTTTTTGCACAGCAACAAAGTTGTTTATAACAGTGAAAGATACTGACACTCTTTCATCATTAAAGTTTTTGTATTATTAATATGTGTGATGGACTGAACCATCACTGGGGCTGCTGGAGAAGCCTGAGGGCTAGCCTGCTTCCTACGGACTATGGACCCAGCACTATGGAGACTCCCTCAGACCTTTTGGAGTTACAAGGAGCTATGAACCCTGATTTATGTGTGGAGTTTATATGCCACATATTTCCTATTGCTCACTAAAGGTGCAGGGTGTGAATCCAGCAACACAAAAAGGGTTAACTTTGCACTGAGACTCCCACTGATTGTGTTAGTAATAGGATTAAGATAGCTCACTCTAGGAGTAGCCGACTCCGGTGTAGATCACACTATGATACACTCAGGAGATAATCCCATCACATGTGTCTCCTCGCTCCCTATTCATTCATTAAGATACTGGGGAAGATGTCTGTTTGCATGCTGTTCATGGTTGATTAATTCATGTTGTTAGACTTCTTGAACTGTATATATAGTGAGTTGGTCTTCAATAAAGTGTTTTCCTTTTTTACCCTCAACATAGAGTTTCATCTCATGTGTGGGGGGAACAGCTATATTTACTCTGGAGATTGCTATCTGTATTATACTCCTCTGGGATTACAACACGGTTCTACCCACTGGAAGCTGGATCCTGGTCTTGGGCCCGGGGTGGGTGGAAGATTGCGAGATCCCAACAAAGCTGCGGCTGTTCGTGGGGTCAGCAGTGCTTACGGTGTCAAGTGGAGTGCTTGGAGTCCTCGGGAAGCACTAGGAGTATCCATCAACTGAGGTATCCAGTCGGGGTGCCAGGAGATCCGTTACTATATATTATTTAATATTGTTAATTTGCTATTGTAAGAACGAAACACAATCATTTTAATTGTCTCATTTAAATATTAAAGATTATAGGGTGTATATTATTATGGTGGTTTTCTACAGCTTTTTTCAAAAACTCAACACTTTTTTGTTTGCATTTTGTTGGAAAACGCCACAGGCAGATTGCATGTTGACCAATATAAAATGATTGAACACCCTGCAAATGCTGCTAATTTTTGTAGTGCCATTTAAAAAAAAAAAAAAAAAGTTTTCAGCTCCCTTTTTGAAATCACAACATGCTTCGGATGTGGTGTTTTTTTTAGACACCTAGAAACACTTTTAGGCTATGGCTACACAATGACATTTGTTGCACGATATTCTGTTGCACCAATGTTAAATGACAATTTTTATAATGATAGTCTACGGTAAAGCACTGTGACATGTGACATGCTGTGACTGTGACATGACAGTAGCAACAAAATCCATCCACCACAGTCCGACACCATAGACTATCATTATAAAAATTGTCACATGACATTGGCACAACATCAATGTCGCGCGACACATGTGGCAGTGTAGCCCTAGCCTTAATGACTAAAAGACAACATCAAAAAAGCATGAAAAAATGTGTGAATTTCATGACACCAAAAAAGTACAGTGATAGCACTCTAAAGTAAGAGAAGGACACGTGATCCATATGATAGATCGTACTTACCTAACCCATGTGTCAGGAATAAACTGATAAGGCTGCTTTTATCTTGTGCATAGTTCAAACATCCAAACAAAAAAAATGTGGGCTATCATATTGAAGTCATACCTTGGAAACAGGGAAAATATGGGAAATATGTTTAACCTTTTCAACTTAGGCCCCCTTGCAGACGAGCGATACGGATTAGGTCCGGGTGCATTCAGATAAAAAATAGCCCAATATCTCAAGTAAGTTCATTTAGTTTTGCCTGTAATTGCGTTCAGTTTTAATTGCGCGGGTGCAATGCACATTAATGCGTTTTTCACGTGTGTGAAATTACTTGCGGATGCAATGCGATTTTCACGCAGCCCCGTTCACTTTTATGGGGCCAAAAAACACAGAATATACACTCACCTAAAGAATTATTAGGAACACCTGTTCTATTTCTCATGAATGTGATTATCTAGTCAACCAATCACATGGCAGTTGCTTCAATGCATGTAGGGTTGTGGTCCTGGTCAAGACAATCTCCTGAACTCCAAATTGAATGTCAGAATGGGAAAGAAAGGTGGGCTACAACAGCAGAAGACCCCACCGGGTACCACTCATCTCCACTACAAATAGGAAAAAGAGGCTACAATTTGTACAAGCTCACCAAAATTGGACTGTTGAAGACTGGAAAAATGTTGCCTGGTCTGATGAGTCTCGATTTCTGTTGAGACATTCAAATGGTAGAGTCCGAATTTGGCGTAAACAGAATGAGACCATGTATCCATCATGCCTTGTTACCACTGTGCAGGCTGGTGGTGGTGGTGTAATGGTGTGGGGGATGTTTTCTGGGCACACTTTAGGCCCCTTAGTGCCAATTGGCCATCGTTTAAATGCCACGGGCTACCTGAGCATTGTTTCTGACCATGTCCATCCCTTCATGACCACCACGTACCCATCCTCTGATGGCTACTTCCAGCAGGATAATGCACCATGTCACAAAGCTCGAATCATTTCAAATTGGTTTCTTGAACATGACAATGAGTTCACTGTCCTAAAATAGCCCCCACAGTCACCAGAACTCAACCCAATAGAGCATCTTTGGGATGTGGTGGAACGGGAGCTTCGTGCCCTGGATATGCATCCCTCAAATCTCCATCAACTGCAAGATGCTATCCTATCAATATGGGCCAACATTTCTAAAGAATGCTATCAGTACCTTGTTGAATCAATGCCACGTAGAATTAAGGCAGTTCTAAAGGTAAAAGGGGGTCCAACACCGTATTAGTATGGTGTTCCTAATAATTCTTTAGGTGAGTGTAGAACATGCTGCGATTTTCACGAAACGCACAAGTGATGCGTTAAAAACAACGCTCATGTACACAGCCCCATTGAAATGAATGGGTCCGGATTTAGTGCTGGCGCAATGCTTTCGCATCATGTATTGCACCTGCACAGAAAAAAGCTTGTTTTAAATCCCAGGCCGATTTTTGCAAATGTAAAGTGTCACTTTATGTGGTAATTACTCTGGAATACTTATCCAAGTCATTCTGAGACTGTTTTCTGATGACAAATTATACTTCATGTTAGTGAAAAATTTGAGTCAATGGGGAGATATATCAAGACTGGTGGATCCATCTGCCAGTCTTGATCTCCCTGCACTGGTGTGAGATGCGCCTAATTTATTAAGAGGCAGAAGCTGTGTGCCAGAAAGTGAAGTCTAAGCAAGCTACAGGCTGGCGTAGACTTCAGCTATAACTTCTGCCATTTATTGGCGAAAGTTATAGTAATTGAGGTGGTGGTACAAAGCTACGCCCCCTTTTCCTTGACACTTCAGAAAAGTGCAGAGAAGCTCAAAAAGTTGCAAATTAAGGTGATTTTTCAAACTTTGTTAACCCTTTAGGTGTTCCACAAGAATTGAAGGGGGCTGGGTGTTAAAGGCTCCCATAGCTGGCAGGCTCAGATGCCTGTGGAAGGCATCGGGCTGCCATACCAGCCATTGGGTCCCAGTCCCCGCAGCGTGGGTCAGAGAAGGTGCCCGTACCATCCGCAAACCCCCATGCATGCTCCAGTCAGCATTGAGCAATGAGAGCTGGAATCCGGTTGGTTGCTATAAGCAACTTTTCTACTTTTCCATTTTGATTCCATATAATTATTAATTTCAAGAGACAATGACTATACATGTGTGGCGATCTCTACACTAGGGGGATCACTGGAGAACCCAGCAGTCAAGCTCCCAAAAATGACCCCTATGTTTGACTGTCACATATGGAATATCAGGCACCTTGCATGCCTGTGCATTAGGAAACAAAACCCTCTAGACACAGTACTGTCCAATATTAGAACTAGTCAGTGGACTGAGAATGGTTAAAACTTTTAATCTCGGCAGCGTGCCACAAGTTCCCCTACACAAATTATAAAATTTCTTTTTACATATGCAAATCCAGAGATTTACTGATTATATTTGTTTAATTTACTTCCAGTATTTTCAGCTATATATTAATAGATATGCATTATGCATTATTAAAAAAAAAGTATGAAAATACACACTAAAAGCTATTTTCTTTTGCTTTAAGGCAAATTACATGTTATCTATAATTCTATACAGGACTTAACTTCTAGTTGGAGAACATTATATGTAAATGAAGACTGCATTGAAAACCTTACTTGATATCTTACTTATCCAAGTTGGTTCTAGGCATGATATTATAATCCGTGCTACTTTTTAGGGTTTAATTTTCAGTCAAAGTTGTAGAGTGTTTATAGAAAAAAAATAAAAATTATATATATATATATATATATATATATATACACACACATATATACAGGTCCTTCTAAAAAAATTTGCATATTGTGATAAAGTTCATTATTTTCTGTAATGTACTGATAAACATTAGACTTTCATATATTTTAGATTCATTACACACAACTGAAGTAGTTCAAGCCTTTTATTGTTTTAATATTGATGATTTTGGCATACAGCTCATGAAAACCCAAATTTCCTATCTCAAAAAAATATTTCATCCGACCAATAAAAGAAAAGTGTTTTTAATACAAAAAAAGTCAACCTTCAAATAATTATGTTCAGTTATGCACTCAATACTTAGTCGAGAATCCTTTTGCAGAAATGACTGCTTCAATGCGGCGTGGCATGGAGGCAATCAGCCTGTGGCACTGCTGAGGTGTTATGGAGGCCCAGGATGCTTCGATAGCGGCCTTAAGCTCATCCAGAGTGTTGGGTCTTGCGTCTCTCAACTTTATCTTCCCAATATCCCACAGATTCTCTATGGGGTTCAGGTCAGGAGAGTTGCCAGGCCAATTGAGCACAGTAATACCATGGTCAGTAAACCATTTACCAGTGGTTTTGGCACGGTGAGCAGGTGCCAGGTCATGCTGAAAAATGAAATCTTCATCTCCATAAAGCTTTTCAGCAGATGGAAGCATGAAGTGCTCCAAAATCTCCTGATAGCTAGCTGCATTGACCCTGCCCTTGATAAAACACAGTGGACCAACACCAGCAGCTGACATGGCACCCCAGACCATCACTGACTGTGGGGACTTGACACTGGACTTCAGGCATTTTGGCATTTCCCTCTCCCCAGTCTTCCTCCAGACTCTGGCACCTTGATTTCCGAATGACATGCAACAGTCCAGTGCTGCTTCTCTGTAGCCCAGGTCAGGCGCTTCTGCCGCTGTTTCTGGTTCAAAAGTGTCTTGACCTGGGGAATGCGGCACCTGTAGCCCATTTTCTGCACACGCCTGTACACGGTGGCTCTGGATGTTTCTACTCCAGACTCAGTCCACTTCTTCCGCAGGTCCCCCAAGGTCTGGAATCGGTCCTTCTCCACAATCTTCCTCAGGGTCCGGTCACCTCTTCTCGTTGTGCAGCGTTTTCTGCCACACTTTTTCCTTCCCACAGACTTCCCACTGAAGTGCCTTGATACAGCACTCTGGGAACAGCCTATTCGTTCAGAAATTTCTTTCTGTGTCTTACCCTCTTGCTTGAGGGTGTCAATGATGGCCTTCTGGACAGCAGTCAGGTCGGCAGTCTTACCCATGATTGCGGTTTTGAGTAATGAACCAGGCTGGGAGTTTTCAAAAGCCTCAGGAATCTTTTGCAGGTGTTTAGAGTTAATTAGTTGATTCAGATGATTAGGTTAATAGCTCGTTTAGAGAACCTTTTCATGATATGCTAATTTTTTTAGATAGGAATTTTGGGTTTTCATGAGCTGTATGCCAAAATCATCAATATTAAAACAATAAAAGGCTTGAACTACTTCAGTTGGTGTGTAATGAATCTAAAATATATGAAAGTCTAATGTTTATCAGTACATTACAGAAAATAATGAACTTTATCACAATATGCTAATTTTTTTAGAAGGACCTGTATATATATATATATATATATATATATATATATTATTATTTTTTTATTATGATCAATTATTTTATTGTTTAGTGATTGAATACCACTGTTTTATATGGGCTTACAGCATAAGTTATGTTCTAATATACTGTATCTCAAATTATAGGACACCTGGCAATGCATCCCATATAAAAAAATTATACTTTTAAACAAAGGAAAATCCATAAAAACAGTGAAGGTCCCTAACTACCTAACTCAGTATTTACTATTCCGGCTGTTTGTTACAATGATTTAGTATGGTTACTAAAAGTATATTTTTAAGCTTAAGTATTGATTTTATGAAGTAGAAGAATGTAAGAGATCATAGGGAGTTGTTTAGCTGCCAGCATTTTAACAACACTAAATATTCACTATCACTAACAATTGTACCAATGCATAGACTTCCTGGTGTAGATTACAGAAATGACCTCCATTAAGCAGCTAACCCATCCGATAGGCCAAATGACAGGGTAACTGCTTGCAATTAAAATGGAAAGCAGTTACCCTGATTTAAAATGGAAATCCTTCTACGTTGTTAAATTTTCATTTATTCTGTAGTTTAACCATTTGCAGGATTTATTATACCAGTTTGTATCCCTATTTTAATACCAGCTTTCCTGAATTTCTAATCCTACTCTCTGTAATCCTAAAATTTTCCTTACATACAGTTGGCAATTGGTTAATGAAAATGCCTGGTGATCTCCTAGTTAAGAAAAATCATTATACAATGCTTTCTTAAATTAATCCAAGGCTTACAGTTATGTCCACATTTTTTATTGATAACAGATGAAATGGTTGCTCCGAATATGACAACAAAGCTGTCCCAAACAAATTACCAATGCTCAATTATCATTAATCAAATACATAAAATAGGCAAATATGTGAGCTCAGAACTAGGGATGAGCGAATTTCATATTTTGACATTTGTTTTCGCTTCCTGTTATGGTATTTACTGAATTGCGTTATGGATTCCGTAACAACTGACCATAACGTAATTCCACGATAGAAGGCTCTAAAGGCATTCCATTATTCATTCCATCATAATAGAAGTCTAAGGGCTGCATAACGGATCCGTCCGGTTTTCTGTATGCTGGAGTCCTCTCCTACATAAAGGAAATGGGGCGGATCCGTTATGCAGCCCATAGACTTCTATTATGATGGAATGAATAACGGAATGCCTCTAAAGGCATACCGTTATGGAGTTGTGTTATGGTCTGTGGTAACAAAATCTATAATGCAATTTAGTAAATACCACAACACAAAGCAAAAACAAATTTCTAAATATGAAATTTGTTCATTTCTACTCAGAACAAAACATTTACACGTAGCATATATTTAAGTGACACAAAAATAAAAATCAATTAGCACAATGGCTTCCATTCACAATGGAAGTTATGACTGTGTAACAAATTAATCTGACAATGAATCTAAAGAGTCAATGGACTCTATAGGGGTTTATCAGGGTTCTCTTCTAGTTTTCATCATTTTGGCAATAAGAAATCCCAATAAGAGTCCCAATGGAGATTTTGAATTTACACATGAACAGAGGCATAACAATAGTCCATCACTGAAACTAATGTGCTATACATCTGTAAAATAATAAAAAAAGATATGCATAAATAAATGTGTAACTATATTGCATGATCTTGTAACTTATGTCTGGCTGTAAGTTTATAAATTGAAATGCCCAAACTGTGGACTCATGTGAGTTCTATTATTATAGCGCACCGATCACAAGGCATGTTAACTTAAGCAATTAAATAAATACAAAAATATTGGGGTAGATATATCATAGCCCAACGGGGTACATCAGGGTATCATAACCAGGCATTCTGCCATACGCCTCATCATAAATTAGATGCAGTACACAGCGATCCGTGTGCCTGAACTAATTAGAGTAGATTTCAGTGTTCTTCTGCGCTTGAAAACTGGTCCTGCCCCCTTTTCAGGAAAATGGCAAGGTTGAGAAAGAAACCCGCACATGCAGTTTGCAACTTTTTCATGCCACAGAAGTAGCATATTTTAATGATAAATGTGGGCCGTTATTTGTTTGTTCCTAATAGTTCCCACTTTAAAACCCTAGAAACATTCAGCATCTACCTGTTTCCAATATTGACAATTTGACATAATTCCTTTACTTAGATTGTAGAATGTATTTTCACATAAGGATACCTAATGAAATATTCCAATGCACTTAGAAGTGCTAAAATGTATTTGTAATTCAAAGAAGGTCGCTGTTAGACAAATAGTAAAGCAAGGGACATTTTTTGAAAATTACTTGGGAAGTGTTTTTTTTTTTGGTGCCATTTCATGTTTAACCCTTTCATGACCAAAGGTCATTGATGCCCCAGTGTCCAGGACAAAATTTACAAATCTGACATGCGTCACTTTATGTAGTAATAGCTTTGGAACACTTTTACTTATCCACGCCATTCTGAGATTGTTTTCTCGTGACACATTGTACTTCATAATAGTCATATATTTGAGTCAATATATTTCACCTTTATTTATGAAAAAATCCCAAATTTACCAAGCATTTTGAAAAATTCTCAATTTTCCAAATTTCTATTTCTCTGCTTCTAAAACAGAAAGTCATACCTAATAAAATATTTATTACTTAACATTCCCCATATGTCTACTTTATGTTGGCATCATTTTGGAAATGTCATTTTATTTTTTTAGAACGTTAGAAGGTTTAGAAGCAATTCTTACAATTATTAAGAACATTTCCACAACCCACTGTTTAAGGACCAGTTCAGGTCTGAAGTCACTTTGTGGGGCTTACATAGTGGAAACCCCCATAAATGACCACATTGTAGAAACTACACCCCTCAAGTTACTCAAAACTGATTTTACAAACTTTGTTAACCCTTTAGGCGTTCCACAAAAATTAAAGGAAAATGGAGATGAAATTTCAAAATTTCACTTTTTTGGCAGATTTTCCATTTTATAATTTTTTTTTCTTTAATACATTGAGGGTTAACAGCCAAACAAAACTCAATATTTATTACCCATATGTTTTTTTTTTTCTGCCGATCGTCTTGTGCAGGGGCTAGTTTTTTGCAGAAAATGTTGAGGTTTTTATTGGTACCATTTTTGGGTACATAGGATTTTTTGATCATTCATTATTGCACTTTATGGGGCAAGGTGACCCAAAAATTGGCTGTTTTGGAACAGTTTTCATGTATTTATTTTTACAGCGTTTATCTGAGGAGTTAGGTCATGTGATAATTTTATAGAGAAGATCGTTACGGACGTGGCAATACCTAATATGTATACTTTTTCTTATTTATTTAAGTTTTACACAATAATAGCATTTATGAAACCAAAAAAAAATATGTTTTAGTGTCTTTATAGTCTGAGAGCCATAGCTTTTTTATTTCTTTGGCGATTGTCTTAAATAGGGTATCATTTTTTGACGGACGAGGTGACTGTTTGATTGGTACTATTTTGGGGGTCATACACCTGTTGCACTTTTTGTGATGTAAGGTGACAAAAATGGCTTTGATTTTTTTTTTATGGTGTTTATCGGACGGGGTCTATCTTGTGATATCTTTAAAGAGACAGTCATTACGGACGCGGTGATACCTAATATGTGTATTTTTTTATTTTTCATTTTTTATAGGAAAAGGCAATTTATTTTTTTAATTTTACATTTCTTTATTTATTTTTACTTTTATTTATTTTTTTCACTTTTTTTATCAAGTCCCTCTTGGATCTTGCAGATCCAGTGGGGCTGTACTATACTTTGCAATGCTCTTGGATTGCAAAGTGTAAGGCAATCAGATGCCCTGTAGATGGCAACAGCGGACACTTTTGTAAAGCTGCTGCGCTGTGAGAGAGAGGGAGCCCCCTCCCTCTATTAATTCCATGGATGCCGCTGCCGCGGCATCTATGGGGTTACAGAACTTACAGCAGAGTGTCAGCATAGAGCTGACACTCTGATGATGGCGGCGGCTCAGGAATGGAGCCGCTGCCATCAAACACAGCAGGGGGGCAGACTGAGTGGGGGGCAGCGCTGGAAGGGGGGGTGTCACGGCCAGCAGGAGGAATGGAGGGGGCGGACTCAAGGAGGGGCACTGTCTGTGGACACAAGATGGGGCACAGATGGAGGGGGCACAGATGGGGGGGCTGCACAGTTCGGGGGGGGGCCTGCACAGATCGGGGGGCACAATGACACTGTGATTTCAGGCTCTGATATGCAGAGCGCAGATCAGAGCCTGAAACCGGCATTTTTTCACTGCCGCGATCCGATTGGTTAGTCTGCACAGACTAACCAATTAGATTGATTGCCGGCAAGGCGCCACTCTGATTGGTCCTTTGCCGGCATTACTGCACTGTATGCTGTCCGTGACAGCATACAGGGCAGGGGCAGAAGCTTTAATCCAAGCGCTTTGCAGTGCTTGGATTAAAGAGCTGCCAGAACGTTTATATGCGTAGTAGTTGCACAGGGTATGTGCAGCTATCACGTATATATACAGATTGCGGTCGGGAAGGGGTTAAGCTTAAAGGGAACCAGTCATGTAGATATTTGATTATAATCTAACTAATTATATACAATCATTAACTACTAAAAAAGTACCTTAGATGTATTCACTTACTGGTGTGACAGATGGTTACCTTATAATATACACACAAAGATGCCACATGCCGCATGCTAATGAGCTGATTTGAGTCCAGCGTGATGTCATGGAGTCCAGCGTATATTTAATTCAGAGCTATAGCCACTCCCCTGCCCACCTGCTGCTGAGTCATATGGAAAAAAAAACTGGTCTCTAGGTGCCTTCTCCTGCAGTCTCTGCAGGTAATTGGCCAAATGCATCAGGACCATCCTGGAGGTGCAACCAATGAGCTTCGGCTAAGTTCATCCCTAACATCTCGGGCTCTGTGAAGAATGGGGCTCACTGGATTTTTCTACTGGGTTTGGCCCCAAGTTAAACTGATGCACTTGGTCCAGTGGTATATCTTGGAACTGGTTCCTTACCTGCTGATCCAGTTTTCAACTCACTGTTATTTTTCTATATATTCTTCAACGGGAGATGTTCTAGGGTTCATTTGGAACATGACAAATCACCCTGATGGTGGGGTTCGATGGGTTTCGGCCGAACTTCACAAAAAAGTTTGAGACCCAAACTTGACCCCGAACCCAAACCCAAACCCTATTGAAGTCGATGGGGACCCAAACTTTTCAGCACTAAAATGGCTGTAAAAAATGTCATGGAAAGGGCTAGAGGGCTGAAAATGGCAGAAAAATGTAATTAAGAGCATGGCAAGTGCTCTGCAAACAAATATGGATAGGGAAATGACTTTAAATAACATAAAATAATAATCTTGATCTAGGAGGAGGAGGTCCATATGGAGTAGGAGGTTGAGGAGGCGGTGGATGTGGCGGTGTAGGTGGAAGCAGGGGAGGAGGTGGCCTACACTGCTTTTTGGTTTAAAATGTATTTTTATTTTTTTAAATTAGGGTACACACCAAAACATTGGAAATATAACCTTTGATAACTCCCTCCAGTCATGCTAAATACACGTTCAGACAATACACTGGCTGCAGGGCAGGCCAGCACCTCCAAGGCGCAAAGGGCACACTCAGGACATGTGCAAAATTTGAAGACCCAGAAGTTGCAGGGGCAGAACCATTAATTAGTTAGTGTAGGCATGTGCAAATACTTCCCCACCATGTCACATGTCCCTGTGATGGTCAAGATCCAATTGAATAGCTGCTCTATTAACTGTAGATGTTCTTTTCTGCGCCAACCATGTTGATCATGGTTAGCGGCGAATCAGGGTTCCACCCCGGAGTGGGAGCGTGAGAAAAAAAGAGACCACATCCAAGGAAGATCAATGGATGAAATTAAAATTGTGATCGAGTGGAAATGTGGGAGAAGCTATTAAAACGGAAGCATTAAAGGAAAGAAGGGTCGCACGGCAATTGCGCACTCCCAACTCGGGGAGGTAGTGACAATAAATAACAATACAGGACTCTTAAGATGCCCTTTTATTCGAATGATTAATAAAAAATTACAGGGAATGTCACTGCTGTATTTTGGATTAGAAAATGTTAGACAGGAGAGGCCCTGCTGCCGCTTTGTTGACTCTAGATAACTTCTGCCTGATCGCACATCCCTGTGACATCCACCATCCATTTGGATATCTTCTCTATGAACTTTCGATGTTCTTTTTTGAGCCTACCATGTTGATCACGGTTATCGGTGAATCAGGGTTACACGTCGGAGAGGGAGCGTGAGAAAGAGAGACCACATCCAATGGATGAAATTTTATTTTGATTGAGCGTGGGAAAAGTTATTAAAGCAGATGGATCGAAGGAAAGGGACAATTAAAGACGAATTTTAGAAATTTAAATCCCTGTCACCTATGCAGAGTAGGGGTTTTTCATCGCCAGAAATGGGTTAATGTCATGCACCAATGGAACAGATTATTTTAAAAAAAATTGGTCCCTGTCACCTATGCAGAGCAGGGGTTTATTCACGTCACAATTGTAAAATGTCAACCCAAGAATGTAACAGAAACATTTTTGAAATTTATTAACCTGTCAACTACTTAGATCAGGGGTATATCACACCCAAAAACAGGTGAATTTCACCTGAAAATGTAACAGACAAATTAGTGATTTTTTTAACCTGTCTGCTATGTATAGCAGTGGTATATCACACCCACAAATTGGTGAATTTCACCTGAAAATGTAACAGATAAATTAGTGTTTGTTTTTTTTTGTTTGTTTTTTAACCTGAATACTAGGTATAGGAGTGCTATATGACACGCATAAATTGGTGAATTTCACCCAAAAATGTAACAGACAAATTTGTGAACTTTTTTTTTTACCTGTCTACTAGGTATAGGAGTTGTATATCACACCCAAAAATTGGTGAATTTCACGTGAAAATGTAACAGACAAATTAGTGATTTTTTTTTTACCTGTCTACTAGGTATAGCAGTGGTATATTACACCCAGAAATTGGTGAATTTCACCCAAAAATGTAACAGACAAAATAGTGATTTTTTTTCTGTCTACTAGGTATAGCAGTGGTATATCACACCCAAAAATGTGTGAATTTCACCAGAAAATGTAACAGAACAATTACATAGAAACATAGAAACATAGAATGTGTCGGAAGATAAGAACCATTTGGCCCATCTAGTCTGCCCAATATATCTGAATCCTATGAATAGTCCCTGGCCTTATCTTATATGAAGGATAGCCTTATGCCTATCTCATGCATGCTTAAACTCCTTCACTGTATTTGCAGCTACCACTTCTGCAGGAAGGCTATTCCATGCATCCACTACTCTCTCAGTAAAGTAATACTTCCTTATATTTGCCCCTCTAATTTAAAACTGTGTCCTCTTGTGGTAGTTTTTCTTCTTTTAAATATGCTCTCCTCCTTTACCGAGTTGATTCCCTTTATGTATTTAAAAGTTTCTATCATATCCCCTCTGTCTCTTCTTTTTTCCAAGCTATACATATTAAGGTCCTTTAACCTTTCCTGGTAAGTTTTATCCTGCAATCCATGTACTGGTTTAGTAGCTCTTCTCTGAACTCTCTCTAGAGTATCTATATCCTTCTGGAGATATGGCCTCCAGTACTGCGCACAATACTCCAAGTGAGGTCTCACCAGTGTTCTGTACAGCGGCATAAGCACTTCACTCTTTCTACTGCTTATACCTCTCCCTATACATCCAAGCATTCTGCTGGCATTTCGTGCTGCTCTATTACATTGTCTTCCCACCTTTAAGTCTTCTGAAATTAGTGAAATTACATAAAATAAAAAAAAAATTTAAAAAAAAAAAAAAATATTGATTTATGAGCTGGAGGTACATATGGAGTAGGATTTTGAGAAGGCGTTGGACGTAGCGGTGGAGGAGGAAGCGGCGGTGGAGGAGGACGAGGTAGCCAACACTAATTATTTTTTTTTTAATTCGGGTACACCCCAAAAGAGTGGGAAATATCAAAAATACAACAATGAGCAATTGTGCTGTAGTATAAGAATGGCTGGGTAAGGCCAGTATACATGTCTATTCTGCACAAGGTACAGACAAGTCCTGTGGGATCCATGCCTGGTTCATTATAATTAACACAAGCTTGTTCACATTGGCTGTTGACAGGAGGCGGCGCTGTTCTGTGATAACTTCCCCTGCCGTGCTAAACACACGTTCAGATAATACACTGGCTGCAGGGCAGGTGGGCACCTCCAAGGCATAAAGGGCAAGCTCAGGCCATGTGCCCAATTTGGAGACCCAGAAGTTAAAGGGGGCAGACCAGTCATTCAGTATGTGTAGGCGTGTGCACACAAACTGCTCCACCATGTTGGTGAAATGCTGCCTCCTGCTAAGACGTTCCATATCAGCTGGTGGTGCTGGTTATTGTGGCGTCCTGACAAAGCTTTTTCACATTTCGGCCATGCTAACCCTGCCTTCTGAGGTGCTGGCGGTGCCCCAGCTGCGTTGGTGACCTCTTCCTTCTCCTGTGCCTTCGCCTTGTGCTTCCACTGTGCCCCCACTGTCAGGTGGGAATACCACAGGCATACACTTGTACTCGCGCATCTTGCGATCACGCTCCAGTGAGGGAATTAAGGACTGTACGTCTTTAATTATAGCTGTATTTCTAGCTTAAATTGCACACTGACTAATCCTGCAAAGGCACCAGATGTTGGATATTGCCCAAAAAGTTTTTATTTTATTTTTTAAACCAGATTATTATTGCAGTATTTCAAGCTTGGATTTGAATGTCACAAAAGCACATATGCAGCGCTTGTGCACTGTGCTTGCATAAAATGGCCGCCGCCTACCTAACTAACGGATAAAAGTTTTATTCCTCTGTCACTTGGCTCAGGGCAGGGTAAAAAGATTGTGCACTGCACCCACACAACACAATCTATGTGGATTGCTGAGTTAAATTGAAGTTCTGATTAAAGATTCTGTCCTATTCTCTACCTCTCAGCAGCAGCATCCTCTCGCAAACAAAATCGCCAAACACCGAACCCAAACTTTTACAGAAATGTTTGGGTTCAGGGTCCAAAAATCCTAAAGTTTGGGTTCGCTCAACCCTAGTCATAATCCCATATTTTATACTATTTAACTCGTGTTTTATTTATTTTTTAAATCTGACGTTTTCTCTTTAGAAAATCTGTAAATTTTGCTTCATATCCATACTTAAATTGCCATTTATTCTTAACAGCTATGACTTAGAATCATTATTGAATTGATTTGGATATAAATCAACATTTGTGGATTGGAACATTAAAATTAATGATCTAATTGATAATTTTAGTATTGGCTTCATCTTCAACATGCTACTGTGAAAAATCAATGCTTTTCTTGAATTGTTCTTAATCCATTTTATTATGTTTTGCTACAGTTTGTGTCAGTACTTCATGCTCCATTATTTGGATTTATATAGCTTTAGATTTTAATAATTAACAGTAATTTTCATGTCCACTTATTTAAAAGAATCTCTGGAATAAAATAAATGAAGAAAAATCTCCTGACCTGGCTATATTATAATTTTGTTATAACGGGTAGAATGTTCTTTTGAGAGTAGAAAGTTCTTAAGGGAGCCTCAGCATAGCATCACAAAGGCATGTTCACAGTAGATTTATATAGGTAAGGGATTACTAACCTGCAGCTCTCCAGCTATTGCAAAACTACAACTCTCAGCAATCTTGGACAGCCTACAGCTATTAGTACATGCTGGGAGTTTAGCTGCAGGTTTAGCATTCCTGATATAGGTAGTTCAGAACATGAAAATGACCATAAACTGGTCAGCTGCAATCTCTGTTTTCAGAGGAGCAATTTGAAGCTTCAAGGCCCAGAAGCAACATCTATAACAGGACCTCCTATGTACCCAATATAATAATAGTTTATTATTGGATTTTAAAAATTGTTTAAATCCCTTTTTATGTTTAACATATTTTTAAAGAACTTTTGATGATATTATTTTAAAATTTCCATGTCAATATCTAAATGTAATCAAAAATCATACATTCCTGCACTTTTTGCACTGTCCACTAAGCCTAAAAGCCCTATTACAACTGCAGATTAAGCAGACAATTATTGGGAAGGAAGTGTTTCTTCCTGGCAATCGCCTGCTCACAAGCTCTTACATGCAGCATTAGTCCTCCGCAGTATGGAGACTAGCGACCGCTAATGCCATCGCTCATTCCTATACAGAATCATTGTTTGCCAGCAGAAGAGTGCTTATTACACGGTACGATCTGCCGCTGGCAAACAATTATTTTTAAACATGCTTGAAAACTCAAATAATTAATGAGCACCTGGTAATCAGCAGCAGTATTACACTGCCAAATCATTGCTAACGAGCGTTACTACGAACACTTTTTAACGATGATCTTAGCGATTATCTGCGAGTGTAATAGGGCCTTAATAATAGGCACCACTTTTTGTTCTGTGCAGATCACTTTACTGCAGTTATATATTATTCTAAACCTGCCTGTAGTATGGAGATATCACCTTTAGAAAAGAAAAGATCCACCAATAGGTTATTGTCAGAGCTTATCTATTCTTTCATTGTACAATGATCTGTGCACAGTTCACAGAGCATGCCTAGAAAACGTTCCCAATTCAATAAGGTCAGCTCCAGACCATTGCACCTATGGTCAGTTGGGCTGCTGTAAACAATGTATTTACTTTTTTATGCTTTGCAAATGCTGTTAAGAACCACTCAGACAAGATGGCAGCTCCATAATAATGTTCAGAAAATACAATAAAAAAATCTGTAAATAAAATATGTTGCTATTAGTGTTGATCACGAATATGTAAAAAAAATACAACTATTAGACAAAGAAGATTATAGCACTATATTAGCTAAATTGCTCTATATTCGTTTTTTTTCGAATATTCACTATATTGCTATATATTCTTGTTTTAGAATATTACGAATATTCGAAAAAATTAAGTTATAGCAATATAGCGAGTATTCGGAAAAAAAATCGATTATAGAGCAATTTAGCTAATATAGTGCTATAATCTTCTTTGTCTAGTAGTTTCAAGTTGAAAAATTTGCAATAAAAAATTGGAATCTGAAAATTTGAATTACGAAAATTTGCATATTACACAATCATTACCTTGCCGATTTTTAGAGTAAAAAAAATCGTAGAATATAACGAATATTCGAATTTGTGAATATTCGACGAATATTCTACAAAATATTTGTGAAATATCGCAAATTCGAATATGACCCCTGCCGCTCATCACTAGTTGCTATCTGGTTTTAATTGGCAGATAACATTTTTGGTGACGCATCTCCTTAAAAACAGAATTGTTGGAGAAAGCTATAACAGTCGACAATTAATTGGAGATTTTCCTAGCTATTGTAACGGATAATATAGATTTTATTGAAGTGAGGAGGCAAATATTGTGCATTGACTTTCTTTACTACTCCCATAGCAGCAAGAAAAAACTATTACAACAGTTGAAAGAAAGTTTTTTCAAACAGTTAATAAATATGTAAATGAGAAAGTCCAGGTAGCCAATCCGTGATCTTCCTAGTGTATAAGAGGTGAGGATAACGTAGACCCTGCCTCTTTCTTGATGGCGACCAGAGATGAAGTAGCTTGAATTAACCGGATCTTGGCAGCAAAAGGAATGCAACATAGGTCTAGATGATATAAATTCAGAATAACAGGAACTTTTGAAGATGGATGGAAGATTGAAGTGTTGAAGATATTCTAGTATGCTATGGAGACAGAAAATATATATTTACAATCAGGGTTGGGTTAATGGGGGGGGGTAATGTTCGCCTCCTGTCTTCAATAAAATCTATATTTTTTGTTACAATAGCTAGGAAAATCTCCAATTTTATTGCAACAATCTCATTGTGCAAGTTTAAAGCTAAATGTGTATAAAGTATGCCATAATTATGATTTATAAGATGGACATAGATATAGGAGTGTCAGGTTTGAAATAAGACGTTTTAAAAGTGGATTCTGAAGACCAGTCCGCAACCTTCAGAATATCAGAGAGAGAACCTTCTTTTTGGAAGGCTTTCGTGGAAACTTGAATGAGGGCCAAAGATTGATGTATTAATCCCCACCATTTGTATGGTAAGTTTAACCCATCTGGCTAATGTAGGGGAGGATACTGGAAGATGTGGTTTATGGAATGACATAATAAGTTGGGAAGATTGAGGGGTACGTAGTGATTGGGTCATGGATTCGTATGTTTTAAAACAGCGGACAGCGCATAGTTTATCGTTGGACGGGAAAGGCTGGGTAGAAGACCATATGTAGGTTGGTTTTGGTTCATCTGGTAATTTGGAAGGTTACTCCATTAGAGGTGAAGGATCTATGAGAGATGTCCAAGGCTCTGACGTCGAAAACGCTTTTGATGGAGATGAGACATAAAAGGGTCGTGAGTTTAAAGGAGAGTAATTTTAGGGAAAGATGTTTGTTGTCTTCCCAATTAGAAAAAAGATTTAGAAGGAAGGTAACATACCAAGTGGAATGGTATCTAGGTTTAGGGGTTTTTCTAAAATGAATGCCTTTCATAAGTCTGCAGACCATAGGGTGTTTGCCAACAGGGATGGAGTTAGCAGGGGCATGTTCTGATGATATTGCAGAACGGTAAAGGTTTATGGTCCTATAAGCTTTCCCAATATCAAAGGATTCAGAAAGGAAGTTTAATATGTGGGTAATAGGTGTGTGAACAGGATCCAAATTCCGTTGAGTGCACCAATGAAGCCAAATTTTCCAGGCTGATCTATAAGCCTTTCTGGTACCTGGGGCCCATGCATCAGAGAGAATGTCAATAGTAGATTGTGAAAGGCCGAGATCGATTGTTGACTGCCTGAAATCAGCCAACCTATTAATGTTAGGTGTCCCGATAGGATCAGAGGGTGGAGATGTCCAGAAGGGTCTCGGAGGAGATCCTGGGGTAAAGGGAGAATTCTCGGGATATCTATCGTCAGACTGAGTAGTGTGGGAAACCATGCTTGAGATGGCCACCATGGAGTGATGATCACTAGTGTGGATCCCTGGGCAAGGCGTAAAGACGTTTTTGTGGCCAAATTTGGAGAAGAGTATCCAGAGCTAAAGTGTCTGGATTTGGACGCCAGCTGAAGAAGGTGGATAGTTGGGTGTTCAGTCGTGATGCAAATAGATCAATGTGGAGGGGACCCCATAGTTTATTGATCTGTTAGAAGATGACAGGGTTCAATTGCTGGAATCCGAAAGGTATCGGGAATTCCAGTCGGCAACTAAGTTTATCAAACCTGGGAGATATTCTGCTTTTAAGGTGATATCCCTGTCCTGACAAATGGCAAAAATCTTTGGCACTATCGCTTAGAATCTTAGAGGTGGTGCCCCCTAAATGGTTGCTGTATTGAACTCCTGCAATATTGCCCATACGCAGTAGGATGCAGCAGTGTGATTTGTCTTTCGCAATACTTTTCAGGGCGAAAGAGGCAGCTAGTTGCTCCAGACAACTGATGTGTAGGCAAGATTCTGATTCTGACCATTTCCCTACTGTGTAGTAAGGACCACAACGAGCACCCCAGCCCGAAAGACTGGCGTCTGATTCCAGGACAAGGTCCGGTAAGGAATTGAATAAAAAATTTCCGTTCCAGATCTGGATGTGTTGGAGCCACCAAAGAAGTTCATCTTTGGCTTCTGGAGATAGGGGAACTTTGTTCAAATATTGTAGGCCTTCCCGTAAATGTTGTGTTTTGAGGCGTTAGAGGGCTCTGTAGTGTAACGGGGTGGGGGAGATGGCTTGTATGGAGGCCGATAACAGTCACACAATCCGTGCAATGGTCCGTAGTGATACTAGATGTTTGCTTAACCCCTTAAGGACACAGCCTTTTTACACCTTAGGACCAGGCCATTTTTTGCAAATCTGACCAGAGTCACTTTAAGTGCTGATAACTTTAAAACGCTTTGACTTATCCAGGCCGTTCTGAGATTGTTTTTTTGTCACATATTGTACTTCATGACACTGGTAAAATGAAGTAAAAAAAAATATTTTTTTTGCACCAAAAAATACCTAATTTAACAAAAATTTGGAAAAATTTGTAAATTTCAAAGTTTCAGTTTCTCTACTTCTGTAATACATAGTAATACCCCTAAAAATTGTGATGCCTTTACATTCCCCATATGTCTACTTCATGTTTGAATTATTTTGGGAATGATATTTTATTTTTTGGGGATGTTACAAGGCTTAGAAGTTTAGAAGCAAATCTTGAAATTTTTCAGAAATTTACAAAAACCAAATTTTTAGGGACCACTACAGCTCTGAAGTCACTTTGCGAGGCTTACATAATAGAAACCACCCAAAAATGACCCCATTCTATAAACTACACCCCTCAAGGTATTCAAAACTGATTTTACAAACTTCGTTAACCCTTTAGGTGTTGCACAAGAGTTATTGGCAAATGGGGATGAAATTTGAGAATTTCATTTTTTTGGCTAATTTTCCATTTTAACCCATTTTTTCCACTAACAAAGCAAGGGTTAACAGCCAAACAAGACTGTATCTTTATTGCCCTGACTCTGCCGTTTACAGAAACACCCTATATGTGGCCGTAAACTACTGTACGGCCACACAGCGGGGCGTAGAGTGAAAGGTGCGCCATATGGTTTTTGGAAGGCAGGTTTTGCTGGACAGTTTTTTTGACACCATGTCCCATTTGAAGCCCCCTGATGCACCCCTAGAGTAGAAACTCCATAAAAGTAACCCCACCTAAGAAACTACACCCCTCAAGGTATTCAAAACTGATTGTACAAACTTCATTAACCCTTTAGGTGTTGCACAAGAGTTATTGGCAAATGGGGATGAAATTTGAGAATTTCATTTTTTTGCCTAATTTTCCATTTTAACCAATTTTTTTCCACTAAAAAAGCAAGGGTTAACAGCCAAACAAGACTGTATCTTTATTGCCCTGACTCTGCAGTTTACAGAAACACCCCATATGTGGCCGTGAACTACTGTACGGCCACACAGCGGGGCGTAGAGTGAAAGGTGCGCCATATGGTTTTTGGAAGGCAGGTTTTGCTGGACAGTTTTTTTGACACCATGTCCCATTTGAAGCCCCCCTGATGCAACCCTAGAGTAGAAACTCCATAAAAGTGACCCCATCTAAGAAACTACACCCCTCAAGGTATTCAAAACTGATTTTACAAAGTTTGTTAACCCTTTAGGTGTTGCACAAGATTTAATGGAAAATAGAGATACAATTTAAAAATTTCACTTTTTGGCAGATTTTCCATTTTAATATTTTTTTTCCAGTTACAAAGCAAGGGTTAACAGCAAAACAAAACTCATTATTTATGGCCCTGATTCTGTAGTTTACAGAAACCCCCAATATGTGGTCGTAAACTGCTGTACGGGCACACGGCAGGGCGCAGAAGGAAAGGAATGCCATACGGTTTTTGGAAGGCAGATTTTGCTGGACTGTTTTTTTTACACCATGTCCCATTTGAAGCCCCCTGATGCAACCCTAGAGTAGAAACTCCATAAAAGTGACCCCATCTAAGAAACTACACCCCTCAAGGTATTCAAAACTGATTTTACAAAGTTTGTTAACCCTTTAGGTGTTGCACAAGATTTAATGGAAAATAGAGATACAATTTCAAAACTTCACTTTTTTGGCAGATTTTCCATGTTAATATTTTTTTTCCAGTTACAAAGCAAGGGTTAACAGCAAAACAAAACTCATTATTTATGGCCCTGATTCTGTAGTTTACAGAAACACCCCATATGTGGTCGTAAACTGCTGTACGGGCACACGGCAGGGCGCAGAAGGAAAGGAATGCCATACGTTTTTTGGAAGGCAGATTTTGCTGGACTGGTTTTATTGACACCATGTCCCATTTGAAGCCCCCCTGATGCACCCCTAGAGTAGAAACTCCAAAAAAGTGACCCCATTTTAGAAACTACGGGATAAGGTGGCAGTTTTGTTGGTACTAGTTTAGGGTACATATGATTTTTGGTTGCTCTATATTACACTTTTTGTGCGGCAAGGTAACAAGAAATAGCTTTTTTGGCACCTTTTTTTTTTGTGTTATTTACAACATTCATCTGACAGGTTAGATCATGTGGTAATTTTATAGAGCAGGTTGTCACGGACGCGGCGATACCTAATATGTATACAATTTTTTTTATTTATGTAAGTTTTACACAATGAATTAATTTTTAAAACAAAAAAAAGTTTTAGTGTCTCCATAGTCTAAGAGCCATAGTTTTTTCAGTTTTTGGGTGATTATCTCAAGTAGGGTCTCATTTTTTGCGGGATGAGATTACGGTTTTATTGGCACTATTTTGGGGTGCATATGACTTTTTGATCGCTTGCTGTTACACTTTTTGTGAAGTAAGATGACAAAAAATTGCTTTTTTTACACCGTTTTTTTTTTTTTTTTTTTTTACGGTGGTCACCTGAGGGGTTAGGTCATGTGATATTTTTATAGAGCCAGTCGATACGGACGCGGCGATACCTAATATGTATACTTTTTTTTATTTATGTAAGTTTTACACAATGATTTCATTTTTGAAACAAAAAAAATCATGTTTTAGTGTTTCCATAGTCTAAGAGCCATAGTTTTTTCAGTTTTGGGGCGATTATCTTGGGTAGGGTATGATTTTTGCGGGATGAGATGACGGTTTGATTGTTACAATTTTGGAGTACATACAACCTTTTTGATCACTTTTATTAACTTTTTTGGGAAGTAAGGTGGGCAAAATTTCAATTTCATCATAGTTTTTAATTTTTTATTTTTATGGCGTTCACCGTTTGGGTAAAGTAACATGACCGTTTTATAGATCAGGTCGTTACGGACGCGGCGATACCAAACATGTGTAGGGAATTTAATTTTTTTTATTTTAATCAGTGATAAATGTGTTTTTTGATTTTTACTTTATTTTCACTTTTTTTCACTTTCTTTTTGACCCAGACCCACTTGGTTCTTGAAGATCCAGTGGGTCTGATGTCTGTATAATACAGTACAGTACAATATATAGTACTTTACTGTATTTTACACTTTGTCTGAACAGATCTATGCCTTTCAGCACAGATCTGTTCAGCACCATGGACAGCAGGATGCCTGAGAAGGCTTCCTGTTGCCATGGGAACCTTCCCCGTCTGCCCAGTTATGGTCAGAACTGCGCAGACGGGGAAGGGTAAGGACGGGGCTCTGGGGGGGCTGCCTGGGAGCTCTCTCCCTCTCCATTCGGGGGGCTGCAAAGGCACAGCAGCCCCCCGATGGGAGAGGGAGGGAGCTCCCTGCGCTGTTAACCTTTTCCATACAGCGGTCCGTACGGACCGCGGTATGGAAAGGGTTAAACGGCTGACATCACATCACCGATGTCAGCCGTTTATACCAGGGTGCCAGCAATGTGCTGGCACCCTGGTATACCCACTAGAAACCAACGATTATTCAAGGGGAGGCGGGCGGGGGATCGCGATCCCGCCTACCGCACCGCCCGCCTCCCGCACCGCCCGCACCGCCCGCAACCCTCCCCCTGCACCTCCCACCGTGCTCAAATAACTCAGGGGGGGAGGGGGGAGGGATGCAGGAACATTTTTGGAATCCTAAAGTTTCTGATCCCCGCGGTCAGGGACCGCGGGGATCAGAAACTGCAGAAATCGCAGCAAACCGCAGGTCTGAATTGACCTGCGGTTTGCCGCGATCGCCGACATGGGGGGGTCACGGGACCCCCCCGCGCATTTAGCCTAGGTGCCTGCTCAATGATTTGAGCAGGCACCGCGTTCCGATCACTGCCAGCCGCACGGCAGTGATCAGAAATACACAGGGCGTACATGTACGCCCTGTGTCCTTAAGTACCAGGGCACAAGGGCGTACCTGTACGCCCTATGTCCTTAAGAGGTTAATACTGATCGGATTTATTTTCGAATCAGGGAGATTTTTCTGGTAGGGAGACTCAATAGAGTATTGATATTTAAACCCTGAAATTCTATTTCCCTGGATGAGGATAGGACAGACTTTTTGTAATTGATTAGAAAACCAAGACTGGTTAGAAGGGAAATGGTCCATTGTGAATGAATAAGGATTAGTGAGAGTGATTGTACCATAATTAGAATATTATTGTCTAAATATATGATTAGATGTATACCTCGGTATCTTAGGGATGAGATCACTGATTTCATTAGTTTGGTGAAGCACCAAGGGGCTGATGATAGGCCAAATGGAAGGCAAGTAAATTGCCATTTCTGGTTGTTCCAGAAAAATTGTAGGAAAGGTTGATGAGAAGGGAGAAGGGTGTATCGGTACGGTGAGATAGGCATCTTTTAGGTCTATTTTTATTAGCCAGTCTTGAGGGAGTAACAGGTCCCTGAGAAGGTGTATTCCTTCCATTTTGAAGTGATGATAAGTCACAAAATCGTTCAGGGTTTTTAAATTTATTACAGGTCTGTGACCCCCATCTATCTTTTTTACTAGAAAGATGTTGCTGATGAAACCCGGAGATAGGGGTGGTAATTGGATGATAGCTCTCTTGTAGAAAAGATCCTGTATCTCTGACTCTATGAGGTTTTGATATAGAGTGGAGAAATGTATTGGTTGAGGGATGTGGTTCTGTGACCGGGGGGGGGGGGGGATTGGAAATCTATCCGATAGCCTGAGATGGTATTCAGGATCCATGAATCTGATGTTAGAGAAGACCATGTTTGGAAAAAAATGTTTCAGTCTTCCTCCTAGAGGAATGTGGGGATAGTTTGGAATAAAAAAGCTTACCTGATGATGGTCTCGATCTAAGGAAACCTCGATGGCCCCGGGTTTTCCATGGATGTCCTCTGGTAGGGAAGAGTGGTGTAGTGGATGGTGTAAAGGTGGTAGGTCTGTCTGAGTGGAAGGGGGGCTGCTGAGTTTGTCTGAACTGTGAAGTTCTTTTGGGAAAGCGGCCCCTGCCTTTCCCAGCCCTGCCCAAATTTTTGGGCTGGCCTACTTTTTATTAGGATGTTTTGGCCTTGTCGAGGGAGGAAAACACTCCAACAAATTTTCCTATCTCGTTAATGAGGGAGTCTCCGAAGAGGAGACCCTCAGCAGACGTATCAGGGTCTGAGTTGGCCAGATGAGTAAGTTGTGGGTCCAATTTCATTAAGACATTACATTTTCTTTCCGTGCTAAGGGCAGAATTAATGTTTCCAAAGAAACAGATGGCCCTTTGGGCCCAGCCACGTAGGACTGAAGTGTCTACTGGTTGGCCTGTAATAACGGCTTGTTTGGACAAATCCAGTATTTTAGTGAGGGGTCCTAATAGGTCTAGAAGTTTATCTTGACATAATTTGAATGATCTGTCCAGACCTCTTTGGGGATTTTTTCCTGTTTTATTTAGGTATTAAAAAATGATGGGATCTAATTCTGGAGTTTGGGATTTTTTGTGGGGTAGAGTAGGTCTTGGACACTCCGCTTTTAGTTTGTTTCTGGAGGATCTATCCAGGGATTTGTTGACCCAAAGAGTTAAAAAAAATTAAATTTGAGGTTGGGGAACCCACTATCCAGATCTAGGGTGTTTTATCTGGTCAGGGTTGAAAAAGGGGATACCTTGACTGTCTAGGAGCAGGGAGTCTGGGAGTTGAAGAAGAGTCCTCAGGATTCTCAGAGGAGTCGTTTTCATAGTAAAATGGTAATTAATCTTCCAAACCGGAATCAGAGTCATCTGATGAGGAGGTGGAAGATATATCTTTGTAAGAGACATTCTTAGTCCTCTTACTGGCTGTCATAGCCTGGATATTGGTAGTCTCCTCCCGGGCAGAGGGTCTTTTGTGGGGATTTTCGCCACCATTGTCATTATTGCCTAGCTTATGCGGGCGTTCATTAGAATCTTGACCCTTTCCCAGGGTGTGGGATTTAAGGTAGTCAGTACACCTTCTTTTCTTGGCAGATTTGCCTGATTTTTTTAATCCTTTGGCTAGCTCCGTAATGGAAACTTCCACTGAAAGGAAGTTGTCAGACGGAGTAGAAGGGTAATTTTGAGGTGTCCTTTGGTTTACTACCAAGGAAAAGGATCTAGAAATGAAGTCTTGAATAGATACCATGGCTGACTGTATTGCTGCGGATTCTGATTTAGAGACTGATTGACCCACCATTTACTGGATAGAATCTGTAATTAATACCTCATAGCCAATGGGTATGGGTTGAGTAGATTGGGGATTAGATTGTTCGTCAGATGGATTCATGTTGCTAAATATAGGAGTATGAATAGAAGAGAAAAAATGGGAAAATTAAATGAATGTGGTATAGAAGAAAAAATGTTTTATACAGTCGTGGCCAAAAGTTTTAAGAATTACATAAATATTGGAAATTGGAAAACTAGCTGCTTAAGTTTTTATAATAGCAATTTGCATATACTCCAGAATGTTATGAAGAGTGATCAGATGAATTGCATAGTCCTTCTTTGCCATGAAAATTAACTTAATCCCCAAAAAAACTTTCCACTGCATTTCATTGCTGTCATTAAAGGACCTGCTGAGATCATTTCAGTAATCGTCTTGTTAACTCAGGTGAGAATGTTGATGAGCACAAGGCTGGAGATTATTATGTCAGGCTGATTGGGTTAAAAAGGCAGACATGACCTCGTAAAAGGAGGTTGATGCTTGAAATTATTGTTCAACCATTGTTAACCATGGTGACCTGCAAAGAAACGTGTGTAGCCATCATTGCATTGCATAAAAATGGCTTCACAGGCAAGGATATTGTGGCTACTAAGATTGCACCTTAAATCAACAATTAATAGGATAATCAAGAACTTCAAAGAAAGAGGTTTAATTCTTGTTAAGAAGGCTTCAGGGCGTCCAAAAAAGTCCAGCAAGCGCCAGGATCATCTCCTAAAGAGGATTCAGCTGCGGGATCAGAGTGCCACCAGTGCAGAGCTTGCTCAGGAATGGAAGAAGGCAGGTGTGAGCACATCTGCACGCATTTTTGGAAGATGGCCTGTTGTAAAGAAGGGCAGCAAAGAAGCCACTTCTCTCACAAAAAAAAAACCATCAGGGACAGATTGATCTTCTGCAGAAAATATGGTGAATGGACTGCTGAGGACTGGGGCAAAGTCATATTCTCCGATGAAGCCTCTTTCAGATTGTTTGGGGCATCAGGAAAAAGGCTTGTCCAGAGAAGAAAAGGTGAGCGCTACCATCAGTCCTGTGTCATGCCAACAGAAAAGCATCCTAAGTCATTTCATGTGTGGGGTTGCTTCTCATCCAAGGGAGTGGGCTCACTCACAATTTTGCCCAAAAACACAGCCATGAATAACGAATGGTACCAAAACACCCTCCAACAGCAACTTCTTCCAACAATCCAACAACAGTTTGGTGAAGAACAATACATTTTTCAGCACGATGGAGCACCGTGCCATAAGGCAAAAGTGATAACTTAGCAGCTCGGGGACCAAAACGTTGACATTTTGGGTCCATGGCCTGGAAACTCCCCAGATCTTAATCCCATTGAGAACTTGTGGTCAATCCTCAAGAGGCGGGTGGACAAAAAAAAAACCCACTAATTCTGACAAACTCCAAGAAGTGATTATGAAAGAATGGGTTGCTATCAGTCAGGAATTGGCCCAGAAGTTGATTGAGAGCATGCCCAGTCGAATTGCAGAGGTCCTGAAAAATTAGGGCCAACACTGCAAATACTGACTCTTTGCATAAATATCATGTAATTGTCGATAAAAGCCTTTGAAACGTATGAAGTGTGTGTAATTATATTTCACTACATCACAGAAACAACTGAAACAAAGCTCTAAAAGCAGTTTAGCAGCAAACTTTGTGAAAACTAATATTTGTGTCATTCTTAAAACTTTTGGCCACGACTGTACATATACATACACAAATACGCTCACCTAAGTAATATACACTACCAGTATATATAAATCTATACAGATATGTATACAAATAACCATGTGCGCGTAAATGCAGATGTACAGGGTAATACTTACAATTGGGCAAAAGAAGGAGATTATATATATATATATATATATATATATAATGTTGTGTTGTTTGTACAGACTGTAGAGATGCAGTGGAACTCTGTGAGATGATTAGATGCGCTGAGGTATTTTGAAAAGCGTGCAATCACCTCACAGCTTGTGCAGAGCGGAGCGCCCGAAGTCTCGCAATACATGAGACTTCGGTGCTGAAGGAGAGAGAGATGGCGCCTGGAGACTGGAGTGGGAAAAGAGGTAAGTTAGGGGAAAAGAAGGGAATAATAGACAGGTAGAAAACGTCCGTTGTCAGGGAAAAGGGATAAAGGAGAAAATGACTACCACTGATAAGCGAAAGTGGAGGTTTCTGCACCTGACCAGGGAAAGATGTAATTCCCTTAGGAAAAGTGCAGTACAACTATGGCAATTTATATATACAAATAATATCAGTTTTATGCATTCACAAATACTGTTAATAAGTAAGAAAAAGACAAAATGATGTATACATATCTCTTCTTAGTTGGGAGCAGCCAGAAAGAGGCAGGGTCTATGTTATCCTCACCTCTTATACACTAGGAAGTTCACGGATTGGCTACCTGGACTTTCTCATTTACATATTTATTACCTGTTAGAAAAAAAAACTTTCTTTCACCTGTTGTAATAGATTTTTTCTTGCTGCTATGGGAGTAGTAAAGAAAGTTAATGCACAATGAAAGCCTCCTGTTGCAATAAAATTAAAGATTGTTGACAGCTATCATGCTGAGCTTTGGGTTTGAGGGTGGTGGGGCACATCTAGAAACCAATACCTAGGGACTCGTTCACATTTCCGTGTCAGTGTCACATCCATGAAAAAAGAGTACATGTATCATCCGTGAAGATGTCCGTAAAGGTTCTGTGGTTGGTCCATGTGTTTCTACCATCAGTGTGTCATCCGTAATTCATAGAAGTTGCTCAGCTGAAAATGTATTTCCAAAGAATCTCCTATTAGTCTTCAGTGAAAAAGGGACGCGACACGGACACAACACATATGCCATCAGATTTTTATATCACAGATTTTTATGGACCTATAGACTTCAATAAGCGTGCTTGGTCTGCAACAGAGCTCAAAGTAGTGCATGTCCCCATGTTTTTTTTTTTTTACTGTCCCACCGTCTGTAAAAAAATACTAATGTGTGAACAAAAACATTTGAATCAATAAGTACCTGTGCTGTCCGCATTTATTGTGAAAAACATAAAATGTAAACAAGGCCTAAAGGTCCTCCGGCTGTTTTTGTGGCAGAAAAGGGAGAGGCACTCATAGGGTAATAGTTTTGCGGTAGATGAGTATGCTCACCTTTTTGTGTTGTGCATGCATAGGCACAACACTAGTGTAGGCATATGATCAAAAGGTGGTGGTGCCAGTCCTCTGGAGAAGCGATGTAGAAACAATGTAGGGGTGTGCAGTGGTAATGGTCCAATGGTCCTACTTCGGGTGCCAGTGCTCAGACTCTGTGGTGTCATCTGACACACTACCCCTGCCAGCGCTATATGCTCTCACTTCAACACAGCACTCAAACCTCCTGACCAGTGCAATGTGCCTAGGCACCCTGGCACTGTGATTCTCCTTTTCTCTCTCCTAGCCTTACATACATTCTCTCTCCCCAGCCTTACTTACAGACAGTGCCAACCCGGCACACTGCTCCTGCCTCTCAGCGCTGTGTGTGGTCCTCACCCTGTACACATACGCAGTGCTGACCCAGCATTCGGCCGCCGCACATCCCCTCCCCTTCCCACACACAGTGCTCTTACTCACAGTGCTCCAACTCCAAGCATGTCAATCATTCATAGTCCCCTACTCCCCCTAACCTCTTATACAGCGCACCTTTTTCTCCCTAGAACACTGAGAAAGACGCACTTTAATATATTAGTTGTGGTCATGGCTACGGCCAAGAGATATCCGAAGAACCCTAGGGAGAGAAACAACGGGGGCATACCCTGTGGAAATGAGAAGATAAGGGAGGGAGGGAGGGAGGGTGGGGCACCTGAAAACACACGCCTGTGAGTGAGGGTGTGGCTCATATATGAAGAGCCTCCGCCCCTCCCACAAATGCAGGCTGACTAATCAGCCTTACCAACTTGTGGTCATGGCTACGACCAAGAGATATCCGAAGAACCCTAGGGAGAGAAACAACGGGAACAACCTAACCCAGCTAGGCGTGTCTTAGCTGACATGACTAAATGGCTTGTTGTGTGCCCTAAGCCATGATCGTGGGTAGGCCTATAAGTGGGCAAAAAACAAGCCAACTAGGGTAGAAAAGGAATTTAAATGGTATGTGCAAACTAATCCCCAAGCCAACTGCAAGGCGTCCGGTATCTAGAGCGAAAATTCGAGGTATATGAGGCAAGACCAGTAAGAGACCTACAACCCATCTTGTGGATGACAAGGCCAGAGACATGATGCTCAATATTGAGGATACTGCCCCAAAGTTGAATAGGGACCGGGAATACATTGTGAAATGGATCATAAAACCAACTGAAACTCGTAAAGTTTGGTTCTAGTGCGAGTGCTGGCAATGCCCTAGCGTCAGGAGATCGTGGGACCGAAACCTAACTGAAAGACTATGCAGGAATTTGTGCCAAAAAGAACCATGTAGATAGGACAAGAATCCTTGAATAGTTCCCCAGACAACAGCTATCCGCACGTTGTTCTACTGTGCGCCCCCGAGAATTGATTTTTATGCTTGAGACGTGAAGACCGACACTATCTGAATCTTCTACCGTGAGGAAATGCTGGACCTTGTCCAAAATCCAATTCAACGTGGTTGTAGGGAGTCGGAGCTTAGTGTGGCAAGAAGCTACGAAGCCATAATATACAAGATTCTGTCTATGCCCTCCCAGGAGTGAGGGAATGCAATGTAATAAAGCTACTGGCGAAAATGAATTCCTGGTCGTGGTAAAAAGGCTAAGACTTTGCGCGGGGACCTGGTTGACAAGATATGATCGACTAACATCAGAGACTGAAATGCTAGAGGGAATTGCCCTACTTGTTCTTCCTCTGGCAGGACCTGAACAATAGCATGAACAATTAAAGAAAGACAAAATATCTGCGTAAGACATGACAATGATGCTGTAGGGCGAACCGCACCAGTTTGCGGTCAATACATAAAGTGAGCGATCAACATGGATTATTAGGAAATTAGGGAAGCAGGTATGTATGCGATGCATAGAGGCCAAATCAGCCCAGATGCACAGATGGACAACCAACCAGGCAATCAGCCCAGCAGGACTAAAAACAGTCGTCGGGCCCCCGAAGCCATGGGGCCGAAGCTGTCGTCCGGCCCCCGAAGCTATGGGGCCGAAGCTGTCATCGGGCCCCCGAAGCCATGGGGCCGAAGCTGTCGTCGGGCCCCCGAAGCCATGGGGCCGAAGCTGTCATCGGGCCCCCGAAGCCATGGGGCCCGAGTTTTTTTTTTTTTATTATAACAAAAAAAAATAAAAAATACAAGTGACCTGAATAAGATGCAGGTGAAATTAAACCATGAGCCTGACCGATGTGGCAGGCGATACCCAAGATAAACTACGTGGCCTGAATAACATGCAAGGCGAAATATCATTAGGAACGAGACCTGACCGACGTGGAAGGTGACCCCAATATGAGTTCAACTGCATGACCTGAAAAGGCGAAGGGAAACGTGACAGAAAATGGAGATAATAACGGACATTAACTAAAATTAATAACATAAGCTGGCAAGCAGGTAAAGATATGAGTCATTCAAAAGCATAGCTGCACAGGTGGACAGACAACCATTGGTCGGACCCCTGAAGCCATGGGGCCGAAGCAACCACCAGGGGCCCGTGGAGCCGGGGAGCCGCCGGGATGCGAACCTTAGGATTAAGGACGGCTGGGGAAAAGATTGGGGCTTAACCCAAAGGGTTTAGTAAGCAACCGGGACTCGATAACCTAGAAAGACAAAGACATGGGGTAAAGCTTCTTAATAAAATGAGGCTGAAATGAACCGCAAGTACTGTTAAATATACAGTTGCAAGAAAAAGTATGTGAACCCTTTGGAATGATATGGATTTCTGCACAAATTGGTCATAACATGTGATCTGATCTTTATCTAAGTCACAACAATAGACATTCACAGTGCAGGTGGAAAAAGTATGTGAACCCTTAGACTAATGACATTTCCAAGAGCTAATTGGAGTGAGGTGTCAGCCAACTTGAGTCCAATCAATGAGATGAGATTGGAGGTGTTGATTACAGCTGCCCTGCCCTATAAAAACACACACCAGTTCTGGGTCTGCTTTTCACAAGAAGCATTGCCTGATGCAAATGATGCCTCGCACAAAAGAGCTCTCAGAAGACCTACGATTAAGAATTGTTGACTTGCATAAAGCTGGAAAGGGTTATAAAAGTATCTCCAAAAGCCTTGCTGTTCATCAGTCCATGGTAAGACAAATGGTCTATAAATGGAGAAAGTTCAGCACTGCTACTACTCTCCCTAGGAGTGGCCGTCCTGTAAAGATGACTGCAAGAGCACAGCGCAGACTGCTCAAAGAGGTGAAGAAGAATCCTAAAGTGTCAGCTAAAGACTTACAAAAGTCTCTGGCATATGCTAACATCCCTGTTAACGAATCTACGATACGTAAAACACTAAACAAGAATGGATTTCATGGGAGGATACCACAGAGGAAGCCACTGCTGTCCAAAAAAAACATTGCTGCGCGTTTACAGTTTGCACAAGAGCACCTGGATGTTCCACAGCAGTACCAAAGTTGAGTTGTTTGGAAGAAACACGCAACACTATGTTTGGAGAAAAAGAAGCACAGCACACCAACCTCAAAACCTCATCCCAACTGTGAAGTATGGTGGTGGGGGCAACATGGTTTGGGGCTGCTTTGCTGGGTCAGGGCCTGGACGGATTGCTATCATCGAAGGAAAAATTAATTCCCAAGTTTATCAAGACATTTTGCAGGAGAACTTAAGGCCATCTGTCCACCAGCTGAAGCTCAACAGAAGATGGATGTTGAAACAGGACAACGACCCAAAGCATAGAAGTAAATCAACAACAGAATGGCCTAAACAGAAGAAAATACACCTTCTGGATTGACCCAGTCACATTTTATGACCAATTTGTGCAGAAATCCATATCATTCCAAAGGGTTCACATACTTTTTATTGCAACTGTAAATGAACAAAAGAAAACTTCTGAAAGGTGTGCCATGGAAAATAGTATCAGATGGCCGTATGACCTACCAATGTCGATGACAATTGTGAAATCCTCTAAGCCAAGAGCCACTCCAGCGAGCCCCTTATGGCGGGAGCCATGCGTGAGAGCCCTTTATGGCGGGACAAGTATCAGATGACCGTGCGAACTACGAATGACGATGCCAGTTGTGAGGTCCTATAAGCGAAGAGCCACTCGTGCAAGCCTCTTATGATTTTTTTTATATATTTTTTTAAAATAAACCACTTATGCAGCACCAGAATGCCTTGGGGACTCGCATAACCATGACCCCCTCCAACAGCAAACCTGGGACACTAACCAGCCTACAACCATGTCGTACCCTTAACAAACAATACATGAAAAAACGGTCATGGGGCCCCTGGAGCAATGAGGCCGGATCAGTCATAGGGCCCCTGAAGCCAGAGGGATGACGTTGCGGTCATGATAAGTAATTAAAATGTAACCCGCACCTGATGGCATATGAAGCGACTTGAATGATTGGATTGGCTAGAAGGTGGCCTAAGGAACATGACTGCCAACAGGCATTAAAAATATAGACATTAGTAATCCGAAGCACGTGCATACATAAAACACTAACCACCGCGAACCATAAACTTAAACATGAAATGCCTGGGGCATTGCAAGTTTGCTAAGAGAAGTCTCTTATCATGACAAACAAATGAACAGCTTGTGAAAAAATAGCAGGAAACTTACTGGCCCACTGACCTCCGCTGAGGAGCTGTTTGGTGAACTGGGGCAGCAGACCAATCTGAGTGAATACGAACCAGGATTAAACAGAGAATAGGCCTATGGAATGTAACAGACCACCGAGGAAGGGAACGTAAGCCTGAAAAGAACGCAGTTATGTTTGTCAGGAGAGAGGTACCAGAGCGATGAGTGCAGACTGCCTTGGTGAGATTGAGCAAAACCATGATGTAGCAATGAACAGGAGAATGCAGCTTTGAGTGGGAGCAGAGTACAACACATGATGTTACAACAAATTGGTGAATGCAGCTTTGGATGTGAGTGGTACCTAAAAAACATGGTATAGGCGCAGCTCTGAGTATGGGTAGCACATGAAAAGCATGGTATAAAGCAGACGTATAAATGCAACCTGAAAGTGAGCAGAGTATTGACGTAATGCGAAGCAGACACGTGGACGCAGCTCTAGTAGTGAAAGGAGTATAGGACAAGATATGAAAAGCAGACATGCGGACGCAGCTTTGGATGTGAACGGTATATTAACTTGATGTGACAGCAGACATGGAAAGCAGCTTTGGTGAGTGGGGTAGCAGTAGAAGTGTGAACACAACTTTGGGTATAAGCAGAGCATCGAATTTGGTATAAACGCAGCTCTGGTTGTGAGTGGAGCAAGGTGGGAACACCAGGGTGGTGCGTCCAGAGCATGAAAACGAGTAACAGTAGCAGCTATGGCTGTAAGCCGAGTATACAACATGTAATAACAGGCATGTAATACGGATCCGGCTGTCGGCTGGGGACGGAATGAGATGTAACAGCCAACAGGTGAGTGCAGCTTGAATGTGAGACCAATCTGAGTGAATACGAACCAAGAGTAGAAAAGTGCAGTACAGTGAAGACGTGCGGATGCAGCATAAGACATTAAATAAAAGCCGAAAGTGTAAATGCCGCTCAGGATAACAGCGGAGCATGAAAGTGTGAGATTGTGGATAAGCTCTGCCTGTATATTTATGTTTAAATTGTATTAGAGCTGTCATTTGTCATTCCAGGCACTAGAGGCCACTGTTTTGCAGCACAGTCAGCACACTCTGGGATCTGCATATGCAAAGCAATTGATGACTCATGCTTCTGTGTGAACCAGGAAGTGTATATCTGACATGGTGGAAGGATTGTGCTGTGAGGGACTGAATCTGATTCCATCCTGGCTTGTGGATGTCCGGCAGTGAATGGACACTCAAAGGAAGGAGAGTATCTGCTGTCCACTGTTTGGATCCAGCTCTTTGAAAGAGAGGTTGTCCCAGGAAGACCAGTTCCAGTGTATGGACAGAAAACCTTAGCATCAAGCAAGGCCGCACAGTTGCTGAGGGCTTGGTGGCCATCCCGGGTAAGCGGCATCCTAGGGCCCAGAACGGATGCAGGTCAGTACACCTGATTACCAATTGTACTTTACTGTTTGGCACCTAAAGTAACAGAGAATAGCCTAGGCCTCGTATTAGCTAGTTAGATAGGGTTATAGCTTTGTTAGGCCTTACTGTACTGAACTGCAGCACAGTAATTGACTTACAGGCTCTGCTGCGTCTGCCACCGGTTAGGTGAGTCCCCTATAGTGGCACAGTACGACTTGTAGGCTCTGCTGTGTACGCCAGCAGGCTAGGCCTGTCCCTCGGACAGGGACGGTGACTGTGGGCCTGGGTTATTACTTATACTGTTTGTAATAATAATTAATAGGGTGGGCACTCTAATATCTGGGTCACAGAGTAGGCAATGCGGCAGTGTTTAGTTGATGATAATTTGTTTTATTAACACCAAAACAGAACAGATCAATGTCTGCTAAAACATACAATTGATAAGATTAATAAAATAAAATAAAAAAATAAAAAATAAAAATAAATATACTTGATAAAATATTGTGGTATATCCACTGATAATAATATAGTATGGCCTGGATGTAGATATAATAGCCGTAGAGTCTGATTTGTGCAAGCTATATTAGCAAGTATATTTATTCTCTGGGACAACCATCTGCAGTCTCCTTTCTCTCCACATAATCAAATAAATATGAAATATAAATAAGTGACCAGTGAATAAAGTAGGAGGAGGAAACTGGAGATGGATTGCAACCAAACTGTACGGTGTCGACGGCCTGACTAGATGATATGGGAATGGAGACTCCATTCCCATATCATCTAGTCAGGCCGTCGACACCGTACAGTTTGGTTGCCATCCATCTCCAGTTTCCTCCTCTGCCTAATGAATTTTGGGGTTACCTAATGAGTCACCTCTCGGATGGATTCTGCTGGATATGAACTAAATAGTCTAAATCATATGATATATATAAAAAACACATTTTAATAATTTGATCCAAAACAGAGGTCCACTAGATAGGACATGATTTAATAAAATTTTAAATAAAAAAAATTTTTAAAAAAGTTTTTCTATTTTTTTTTTATAAATTTTATATAGATTGTGATATATATATTTATATACAAATGTTTTATATTTTAACCCTAATCTTATTTGTATTTTACGAATTGCAAAAAAAAATATATGAACTTATACTGACCAGAATCATAATAGGTGATATGTAAACTCATACTATAATAGATCATGTATTCTACTGATATAGAAGGACAATGCAACTAATTATATATAAAACTAAGTATGGGTAATGGTTAAGAAGAACTTTTGCTTTATTGGACAAGAAAACGCAGAAACATGTATAAAAACGCATATAAACCGCACTAATACCGCATCTAATGATAACCTGGATCTGAGACATCCAGATTTTCCCGATCCTTTCCAGGTTTTCTATAGAACACTTCTTGTCAAATGCAATGTATAAAAGGAAGGCAAACTAGTCAGATCCAACAGAGCCACTGAGGAAGAAGGTAGATACCCTTCGAAACGCGTCTGGCGTGGACCAATTGGACCTGACTACTAACCGCAACAGTTTGCCATTCGATACCGGACAGGAGAAAGCGCTTTCCAGGATTCCAAAAGCTTTATTGATACTGAACAGACATCCATGCATGTGACCGCACTAAAAAGGTGGAGCACGCATTCTAATTAAAGCCACTGAGGTGAACCTGCAGCGGAGCTGAACGATTACCACCAGCACTGTTGCTCACAGCCGGACCCGGCAAAACAACACAGTAACATACCAGAGGAACTTACATTTAAAACAGCCAGGCCGGAAGCTATCTGGGGTCTTAGTGATACGCTTTACCCAGAATCTCCATTACGTGGGACGCCGCGGTGAAGAGGGCAGAAAGCCCGCACGTGAGTAACAAAATTACTGACATCATGTGTGCATATAACATTGCTCAATAGCTCCACTGCTCAACCAACTTACTATCGCTGCTGCACATCATAGCGATACTAATTTGAGACTTGTTGGACTGAGATATTGTACCAACTACCAATGCTGTGCTCTATAGCGGGACTGTACTGACACATTGCAACAACTATCGCCGCTGTGCTCTATAGCGGTATCAACTAGAGGTTTGCCGGACCAATACACTACTCTATAGCAGTATTTACTAGAGATTTGCCGGATTGACATTTTGTACAACGGAGTATATGTTGGATCAGTTGTTAGAATAACAAGCTGACCCTCAGGAATCTTTTCTGATACAAATTTTTTCTGATACAAGTTTCTGCTACATCTAGGAAATTGAGCTCGAAGATAAATCTCCACAGATACTTTGCATAATTTGCACGCTTGCACATTATTGTAACAAATTTGAACACTTGTAGTTTATTGCACTTTAATATAAGATTTGCATATTTATCACTTAATTTTTGTTTTCTTATACTTTATTCACTGGCCACTTATTTATATTTCATATTTATTTGATTATGTGGAGAGAAAGGAGACTGCAGATGGTTGTCCCAGAGAATAAATATACTTGCTAATATAGCTTGCACAAATCAGAATCTACGGCTATTATATCTACATCCAGGCCATACTATATTATTATCAGTGGATATACCACAATATTTTATCAAGTATATTTATTTTTATTTTTTATTTTTTTATTTTATTTTATTAATCTTATCAATTGTATGTTTTAGCAGACATTGATCTGTTCTGTTTTGGTGTTAATAAAACAAATTATCATCAACTAAACACTGCCACATTGCCTACTCTGTGACCCAGATATTAGAGTGCCCACCCTATTAATTATTATTGTAATACTTCTGGTGATCAGGGTACGACATCAGGGTGGAGCACCTTACCAGCTGGAATCTGGGGTGAGCCGACCTGTACTATAAATTATACTGTTTGTACTTGTGTTAATACTGTTTCCATAGTAAAGTTTATATTCTTGCATATAAAGCTGGTGTCAGTGTCGCTTACCTTGTCTGTGACTTTGCTGTATCCTGGGGAGCCCACCCTGGTACATGGCTTACAAAGGTGAAATACATGAAGTCTAAAGATGGTGGTAGCGGGGGGAGGGGGGGATACACATGGCAAGGAACAGCTACAGCAAGAAGCCTAAACAATAAACGCTGCGTCCGATCTCCAAACATGACGTCACGTGCAGCCCAGGTTACTCTTTCTTTACAGCAAACAGGCTGAAGTAACTTTTCATACGAGACAAACAAAGCAAAGTGAAACTTGTAAGATTTATAGGAACTAACTCCTATTAGCAACAAACAAAATTGAAAATAAAATGGAAGTATTTAGGCCCAATGAGCAAACCTGAGGTAGCAGCAGATTCTGAGGCAAAGCCTCCCGTTCACTATCAAAGTCGGTTCCGACCAGCCAGGAGAGGTGGCCCCATCCCAACCTACTTAGTAGTATGGCGCGTGCATCCTACGGCAGCAGAGAGAAAAATAAGTTCCACGCTGCAAAGAAAGACTCCTACCACCAGAGAAGCTAGTTTGTTAATGTGCACCTGAAAACACACGCCTGTGAGTGAGGGTGTGGCTCATATATGAAGAGCCTCCGCCCCTCCCACAAATGCAGGCTGACTAATCAGCCTTACCAACTAATCGCAAATATTCTAGATTTTTTTTCATCAGTACCCATGATCCCTCACTGCTTCTTGCTTGTGGGTCAATGAGAAGGCTGTAATATCTTTTGACTTTCTTAGTAGTATTGATTGCAAATTTTCGTATCGCTAAATTTTTATTGCAAAATTTTTATCGCAAATTTTATAGCAAATTTTCTGATTGCTGATTTTCACAATCAAGAAAATTATTACTACAGATCACTAATTCTTGAATTTCGCAAATCTGAATATTGCTCCTGCTGCTCATCACTACTCCTGACACCTGTTTGCTCACAACGCTCTTATACTGGCACCTGGGGGGGAGGGGGGGTTGGCACCTGATACTGGCACATGGGGGGGAGAGGGTTTGGCACCTGATACTGGCACATGGGAGGGGGAGGGAGAGAAGCACTTGATACTGGCACTTTTTTGTGGGGGGGGGGGAGATGGCGCTATGATACTGGGACATGGGGGGGGGAGGCACCTGATACTGGAACCTGGAGGGGGGAAGGGGGGTTGGCACTTGATACTGGCACATGGGGGAGGGGGAGAGAGGCACCTGATACTGCCACATGGGGAGGGAGAGAGGCACTTGATACTGGCATGTGGGGGGGGGGGGGTTGGCACTATGATACTGGCACATGGGGGGGGAGAGGCACTTAATACTGGCACTTTTTTGGGGGGGAGATGGCACTATGATAATGGGACATGGGGGGGAAGAGAGAGGCACTTGATACTGGCACATGGGGGGTGGGAAGGAGAGAGGCACTTGATACTGGCACATGGGGGAGATGGCACTATGATACTGGGACATGTGGGGGGGGGAGGCACTTGATACTGGCACATGATGGGGGGGGGCATCTATGGGGACACTTACTGGCACATTATTGGGGGGCATTATGGGGGACAATAGGCCGTCAGCCTATCAGAGGCCGGACACTGAGGGGCATCTACTGGGGCACTATATATGGGGCATTTTATACTGGTACATTATGGGGGGCACTAGCAGGTAGGGGGGGGAGATGGCACTATGATACTGGGAAATGGGGGGGAGGAGAGAGGCACTTGATACTGGCATGTGGGGGGGTTGGCACTATGATACTGGCACATGGGGGGGAGGCACTTAATACTGGCACTTTTTTGGGGGGGAGATGGCACTATGATAATGGGATATGGGGGAAAGAGAGAGGCACTTGATACTGGCACATGGGGGGGTTTGGCTCTATGATACTGGCACATGAAGGGTGGGAAGGAGAGAGGCACTTGATACTGGCACATGGGGGGAGATGGCACTATGATACTGGGACATGTGGGTGGGGAGAGGCACTTGATACTGGCACATGATGGGGGGACATCTATGGGGACACTTACTGGCACATTATTGGGGGGCATTATGGGGGACACTAGGCCGGCAGCCTATCAGAGGCCGGACACTGAGGGGAATTTACTGGGGGCACTATATAGGGGTATTTTATACTGTCACATTATGGGGGCACTATGGGGACATTAGCTCAACTGGGGGCATTACAAGGGGGTATTTTTGCACTGTCACATTATAAGGACAATTATTACTACTGGGGGGGCATTATGGTGGGCTTTATTACTCCCCCATGGTATGACCCCCTGGTAGCAGCACCAGCCTCTCCCTGCTCTGCTACCCCACTGCCCCTTCTCCAAATCCTTATTATGAAATCTTTCTGTAAGGAAATTATGTCTGTATCCACACACGTTCACATATATGTATTAATTCAGCCTTATATGCTTGTATTAAAGTATACAGAGTTCTTCTTTAAAGGAAGTAACAACAAGGTCTAGTAACACAAGCTAACAGGAAATGGCTGTCTGAAGCTCAAAACCGCATGGCTAGAAAGAGATATGCATGCTTTGCAAAAGAATGCCACATTTATGAAGAAGGTACCTGGAGAGAGAATTGCTGAATGCATGACATCATAACTGCAGAAACATATATACTCATATATACCTTTGTACGCATATATCTAACATGTGCATTAGACATATATTTTACATTTGCTATAATACTGGTTATATAAGCATCTTGTATATTGACGTTCATCTTTGGTTTAGATAAGTGAAGGATGTTCTATCAGGTAAATGTTGGTACGAAATAAACCAAGATAATTCCGCGAAATATTTGAACAAAGCGAAGGGCGACAAAGATGGTGATTAGATATCTAAATTCTAAGAATAATAAATGCGTCACATATGTACCTTGTTTCTAGGAAATTATCATGACTTTTTTTACTTTGGCTGTATAAAGATGAAATTGATCAATTCGTTACCTGATTGGATTAAACTTAGGGGAGGTATATGCTAATTTTGTGGTTTGAAGCTATAAATTTTCTACGATGTCAAAATAAAGCAGCAACCATTTTATACCTATCAACGTGTATTGGTCTTCAGTGGTTGTCCGGCCGGTGATTCACCCACAGACAAACCAGGGGCTCCTTTTAATTGGTAGCAGAGGATGGTTCACTGACTATCCAGGTAAGTAATAATTTCTGCCACTATTTATGTTGGTTGGAATGTTTCTCTCCTGGATACGGTGGATATCTGATGTATACTGGATGGCAGGTTAGTTGATAGGTTAGTTTAGTGTTCATATGACTGTGGGACAGACACGAGGCAGCACTCAGTGTTCTGCGTATCCTGATAGGAGCGGCGTCTCCTATAGGCACAGTGGTTGGCAGGGGATGTTGTTCCAGGAACATACATCATATTGATGGCAGGGAATTTTCCGAATGTAGAACTAGTCTCTTCGGACGTTGGCAGGGATTTTACAAGTGGGAATTAGTCTCACTTGACGGTTTATTGAGTTACAGGATAACTCCGGATATATGTGAATGAGTTAAAGGATAACTCTGGATTTATGTGAAACAAGGAAACAAGGTACCAGGAATATATGTAAAGGAATACATATGATACAAAGGAAAAAAGGAAACAGTGAGGGAAATGCATACATCTCAATGCAGATGTTGGTTTCTAACTCACTAGGATTGTCTGTGGAGTGAATTGTTTAAATAACATAACTGTACAGTTAGAACTTGGAAGGTGACATTGATTACTGCAGTCTATTAAGTCCATAAATGGTGGCCCAATTTAGATATTTTACACGTGTGATAAGAATATTGTACTGGTGGAAAATCTGATTGTGCTGGCTTAATTGAACAGTACTAACACAATTACTTGCTGCTATTCAATTGCTGCTATTTCTACGCTGCTATTTCCACCTCACTGTTTGCTGCTCAAATATATATATATAGAGTTTATTGTCGATTGCATTAAACATTATGGGTAACAGCGTGGGAAAGGATCTGGATGGTGAGCCAGAGACCAGACCCACACCGTTACATTTTGTATCAGGCACCTGTGGGATTAGTGCAACTGATCCATTTTGGGTAAATATCTGTGACCGCAGTCAGCAACTGTGTATTACGCAGATCAGCGATGTAGGTCCTCGCAATGAAGGGGACTGGGAGGAGGTTAAAAAAATGGTGGGGCTTCACCCGAAATATAACTATCCAGCCGGTGCCTGGGATGAAAATTATATGAAAACATGTTTTAAGAAATGGGAGAAAGCATTAAAAGAATATAGAAAGAGATTTCCACCAACCCATCACATATACTTAAAACAGGATAGGGGGACAGTGAGTAAAGAGGAAGAAGTTCCATGGTCAGAAATTCTGCCCTCCTTACCAGATAAACCACCGGCATATGATGTGACGGTATTAGAACCAGAAAAGGCAACACTCCCAGCTGTCTCTACGGAGGACATGCTACAAGACCCTTATGATAAGGTTCCCTGTCCAAAACAAGCAACCGCACCAGAATTATTATTATTTTCTGGTGAGAACCAAAAGAGAACCGGACTGTACCCGGATTTGGGGGATAGAGATTCCCTTGTGAATACTGCAGTTATAGTGGCAGCAGCACTTAGGGAACGAAAAGATGTGGCTCCACAAGTCAAAGAGGCTCAGGAAAGGAGAAAGGAATATAGAAAAAGTATGAACATTTATGTACAGGAGCTGACCCAACTGAGGGATAAACTAAGGACAGACATAGCCTACATTAAACAACTTCCCCTTCAGAATGTCTTTCCCGTTATATATGATCACGAGAACCCCGATAATACTGACCTCCCTAGTGAGGAACAGATGGGAATTCTTAGGAAGATTGTCAGTCCCTGGAATACGCCGATAAATCCCGTAAAAAAGAATAATGGCACATGGAGATTGGTACAGGATCTAAGGAAGGTAAACAAGGCAATTATCCCACTTCCCCCCTTGGTGGCAGACCTTACAGCTGTGTTTGGGGCCATTCCTGCGGGATCCAAATACTACACTGTAGTTGACCTCAGTAATGCGTTCTTTTCCATACCAGTGGCTTGGGATGCACAAAGTCTTTTTGCTTTTCAGTGGGCTGATGATGGTCAGGTGACTTGGACCCGTCTCCCACAAGGTTTTGGGGATAGTCCAGCAGCCTTTTCTATTGTATTAAAGGCTACATTGGAAGATTGGGAACCAAAGAGGAGATCCACCTTAATACAGTACACAGATGACCTTTTACTCTCCAATTCGGAGTTAGAAGCCTGCGAAATAGATTCACGGAGTTTATTAGACCACTTGGCAAGAAAAGGACACCTGGCCTCGAAGAAGAAAATCCAATATGCAAGTACCCAGGTAGAGTATCTGGGGTGCATAATAGAGGCAGGAGAGAGAAAGATCTCACCCGCTAGAGTCAAGGCAGTGACCTCCCTAAGCAGGCCAGGGGACAAAGCTACAATGCTGTCCTTTCTAGGGTCAATAGTGTATTGTAGGCAGTGGATTCCTGATTGCTCCCATTGGGATTCAATCCTAAGGAAAACTACACTCACAGAAGCACCAAAGGTAGTGGAGTGGACAGAGGACAGAGTAGAAGCCTTTGAGAGATTGATTCGGTCCCTGACCCAAGCCCCAGCCTTGGCCCTGGCAGATTATGGAAAGCCATTCCAATTATACTGTGTGGTATCAGGAGAAACCTATGCAGCGGTTTTGACACAGACACATGGGGGAAGAAACAGGCCAGTTTCATACCTATCGAGAAAATTACCTCCTGTAGTTCTTGGAATGCCTCACTGTCTCCAAGCATTAGCAGCCGCGGCCATGTCAGTAAAAGATGCTACTAAGATAGTCCATGGAAATGTAATGGAACTTTTCACCACTCATACAGTCTTGTCCCTCCTTCAAAACATGACCACACAACACATGACAGCTCAGAGACTGTCCGGATATGAGACCATATTACTCAGTACGGCAAACCTGGTGATAAAGACATGTCCAGACACCTCACCAGTGATAAGATTTTTGCATACACTTTTGAGACTTAAGTGTGAAGGTTCTGACGAACAAGTAGACCCAATACCTGAACACAGATGTGATGAAGTGATCTTGTCATGCACAACACCTAGGAAAGATTTAAAGGACACGCCACAGACTGACAGTATAGATGTTTTTGTGGATGGATCATGCACAAGACCAGATGACAGGACATATCAAACAGGTTACGCAGTAGTCATGCTCCCAAATCAAGTGATAGAAGCTGAACCAATTGTCACAACTTCGGCACAACAAGCTGAGCTGGTAGCGCTCACAAGAGCCTGTGAAATATTCGCAGGACACAAAGTGAATATTTATACTGACAGTAGCTATGCATTTGGAACAGTGCATGATTATGCATTAATATGGAAAAATAGGGGATATATCTCAGCAGATGGGAAGCAGATAGCGAATCAAAAATACATAGATCACCTGCTACGTGCAATTCAACTACCAGAAGCTATAAGTGTGATAAAAGTGAAAGGACACTCTGCAAAAGGAGATTATCAAGCTATGGGAAACAACCTAGCAGACAGAACAGCGAAAATGGCAGCCAAGAGAGACACGAGAAGGGAAAGTAAGTTATTATTCATGACAGATTTTGAAAGTGAAAACTGGGTGTCAGTAGTACATCAACTTCAGAAGCAGTCTACCAGTGAGGACATCAAGTATTGGAAATCTCAGGGACTGCAGATGACAGGTACAGGTATATGGACAAAAGATCGGATATTGGGGGTTCCCACTGCATCAGCACCGCTCCTAATATCCTATCTTCATGGTCCTGGACATTTGGGAAAACAATACATATCAGAACATTACAAGTCACTGTTCTGTACACACCAATTGCAGAGATTGATAGACGATCTGGTCGACTCATGCATGACTTGTGCACAGAATAATGTTCAAGGAAAAGCACACGGAAGACATGGGAATCTACCACCCCCTACAGGCCCTCTGCAAGATTTGCAGATAGATTACACACACATGCCAAAGCAACCCGGGAATATAAGATATCTCCTTGTAATAGTCTGTAGGTTCTCCGGATGGTGTGTAGCCGTACCTACTTCAGGAGAAAACAGCTGGTGTGACAGCTAGGGCATTGATAAATCAATGGATTTCAGTGTATGGACTCCCTCGGGTAATTCATTCAGATCAGGGACCTGCTTTCCAGTCCAAACTAATACAAGAACTGACGAAGATTCTGGGTTTCCAGTGGAAGCTCAATATAGTCTATCACCCACAAAGTGCAGGAGTCGTGGAAAGAATGAACCGAACCATTAAGGATAGGTTAAAAAAGGCTACTTCGGGAACATTGAAGGATTGGCTGAAATTTCTACCCGCCATTCTCTACCAAATAAGAACGACACCAAATAAACAGACAGGGTTGTCACCTTATGAAGTGTTATTCGGTAGACCCCCTAATACCCGTGAGGAACCAGATATTGACAGTAACATTTTTGCCTTGCAGGAGCAGTACGTGAAACATTTGGTAGGTATACTCTCGGAAAATCATGATAAGGTTGCTGTCACCTTTCCTCCTCTTTCCACAGACCCAACTCATCCATTCTTGCCTGGAGACAAGGTTCTGGTGAAACAACTGGCTGTCCGCCACAAGACTGGTCCAATATACCAAGGTCCATTTGAGGTTCTGAGAGTTGCTCGAACGGCTGTCCTTACCGACCAGAGTCCACAGTGGATACACGCCAGCCGGCTCAAGAAGACACCGGAAGGAGTCCTGAAGGAATTCCCCGGACAAGCATGAGTCTTTTGGACAAGATGCCTTCAAAGGAGATGACTTTGATCATACCCCCAAGCCTGCAAAATAGATATGAGCGATGGCTAAGAGGCTATCCTAAACCACTTTGTCCAGAGGATCCAAAGACTATGCAGGACTTGTATGAGGAAGAATTTATGTTCAGGGAGTATACCAATGAACTAGAGACTGAGGACTTGAAAGATCAAAACTTTCCTGAACCGTTTAGTAAGCAAATGATTCAGAGAATGAAAATGGTGTGTGGTATAAGGAGTGATCATATGGAATGGGAATTCCATATGATCAAAGAGGGGATTGTAAGGAAATTATGTCTGTATCCACACACGTTCACATATATGTATTAATTCAGCCTTATATGCTTGTATTAAAGTATACAGAGTTCTTCTTTAAAGGAAGTAACAACAAGGTCTAGTAACACAAGCTAACAGGAAATGGCTGTCTGAAGCTCAAAACCGCATGGCTAGAAAGAGATATGCATGCTTTGCAAAAGAATGCCACATTTATGAAGAAGGTACCTGGAGAGAGAATTGCTGAATGCATGACATCATAACTGCAGAAACATATATACTCATATATACCTTTGTACGCATATATCTAACATGTGCATTAGACATATATTTTACATTTGCTATAATACTGGTTATATAAGCATCTTGTATATTGACGTTCATCTTTGGTTTAGATAAGTGAAGGATGTTCTATCAGGTAAATGTTGGTACGAAATAAACCAAGATAATTCCGCGAAATATTTGAACAAAGCGAAGGGCGACAAAGATGGTGATTAGATATCTAAATTCTAAGAATAATAAATGCGTCACATATGTACCTTGTTTCTAGGAAATTATCATGACTTTTTTTACTTTGGCTGTATAAAGATGAAATTGATCAATTCGTTACCTGATTGGATTAAACTTACGGGAGGTATATGCTAATTTTGTGGTTTGAAGCTATACATTTTCTACGATGTCAAAATAAAGCAGCAACCATTTTATACCTATCAACGTGTATTGGTCTTCAGTGGTTGTCCGGCCGGTGATTCACCCACAGACAAACCAGGGGCTCCTTTCACTTTCTCATTAGGATAAAACACAACATCAGCTCAGCCGAGCCCCCGGCCAAAGTGTGGAAGTGGCGTCCGAGATCCCCAAGGGCCAAGCCAAGTAACTGTAAGTTTTCATGTGAAATATGTTTATGTTATACACATATAGCCTACACTGTGCCCCACAATATACAGTATACCGCTACACTGTGCCCCACAATATACAGTATACCACTGCACTGTGCCACACAATATACAGTATACCGCTACACTGTGCCACACAATATACAGTATACCGCTAGACTGTGCCAAAGGAGTGTGGTTTACACAGGAGGAGGGAGGTGCGAAGCGCGCTGAGGGGGGCCCTTACAAATATTTGCTGTGGGGCCCAGTCACTTCTAGTTACGCCCCTGGGGTGAGCCATGGGGACCCTAATACAGCAGACCAGCTTATTGACCTGGTGGAGCGATACTCTGCGGCTGAAGATCTTCTAAATAACACTCAGCTCTCAACCCCACAGAGTCCAAGGGTTCCAGGTAAGACTGTTTCGGGGCTTCAGGGCATTGGGAGAAATGTAAAGACTTTAAGTGAAGAAGATAATGAGACTGTGGGCTCAGGAAAGCCCAAGGGGAATAATATTGGACTAAACAAAGGTCTCATAAGATGTTTTCGGTGTAATGGGTTGGGACACATTGCAGTGAACTGTCCTATGACTACTGAACCTATGCAATGTGATGTTGCCTTTATGAAAAAACGTATGTCTATGTTTGTGCAATTGGTGTGTACTGCGGCAGGTTCAGACAGTGCAGAAAAAACATTTGTGTGAATTAAAACTGGATAATAAGAGTGTGACTACGCTGCTAGACTCAGGGGGCCAGATTTATCATTAGCTCAGGTCAGAATAATGGAGTGAAAAAGTCCCAAACGCTAAAACTGCACACTAATTTTCAACTTTTTTCTGCTCTGCACTATGCTCGCCAGTTTTCTGAAAGTGGGTGTGTTTTCTTATGTAAATGAATCTCTAGACAGATTTACTATTGGGACTATTTAAAAAGTCGCAATTTCACTCCAGTGAGGACCATGCTTATCTTTGAGACTTTTTAATAGAACATGCGACTTTTTCATAAAAACGTGTAACTTTTTCGTAAAAATGTGCGACTTTCGTAAAGCTGCTTACTGACGGATAAACTGCTACTGTCAAACTGCATTTATTACAGTCTTAAAGGGCCTATCATAAATCTGACTTGGCTAAAACTGACTTTAGCCATATGTGAAAGTGGAGTGAGCTGTCAGAGTCATGATAAATCTGGCCCATGGAGTGTAGTAACTCTGGTGAAAGCAGGCCTTATAGCCTCCTCTGACAGTCAATCAGACACATTCACTGTGACTTGTGTACATGGGGATACATGTGAATACCAGACTACTCTTACTTATATTACATCTCCCTATGGGTCTGTGTATCATAAAGTTGGAGTAGTCCCAGCACTACTGCATGAGGTTATTCTTGAGAGAGTGTCCACATCAGAGACTGAGACTGAAGGGGTAACACTTCAGGGTATGCCTGACCTAGACGTTAGGAAAGACGACTTTCAAAGTGAGCAAATGAAGGAACCCACACATACATGGGCCAGAGAGAATATAAAAGTGATAAATGGGAATCCTGTGGAGTCTTGCGCTAGGCTGGCTTTTCCCTACATGCCTCTAGAGAATGAATTGTTGTATCAGATAGACAAGAAGGGAGAGGAGGTGGTACAGCAGTTAGTGGTCCCAAAGCCCTACCGGAGAACTGTTTGGATCTGGCACATGGACACATTATGGGTGGCCATTTGGGGATCCAGAAACTACTGAAAGGATTTTAGAGAGGTTTTTCTGGCCTGGAATGCATGGAGACATTAAAGCATATTGTGAATCCTGCTCTCAGTGTCAGATTACAGCCCCTATGCCCCATTTCCGCAGCCCTTTGGTGCCCCTGCCGATTATTACCCCAAAGCCATACCTTTGCGTAATACCTGATCAAAGACCATCGCAAAAGAACTAGTCCAGGTGTTTAGTCCAAAAGAAATACTCACAGACCAAGGAACGCCCTTTATGTCTAATGTCATGAAGGAACTTTGCAGGCTTTTTAAAGTTACCAAGCTATGTATGTCAGTCTATCACCCTAAACTTACGGATTGGTGGAAAGATTTAATAAAAGCTTGAACCAAATGCTGAAAAAGGTGGTAGATAAAGTTGGCAGAAATTGGGACTTTTTGCTCCTATATCTGCTGTTTGCTATAAGGGAGGTACCATAGTCATCCACATTGTTTCACCTTTTGAGCTTGTATATGGTAGACATCCATGTGGTTTATTAGATGTGGCTAAAGAAACATGGGAAGGACATATCACACCATACAAAAGTGTAATAGAGCATGTGTCCCAGATGCAGGACAGGATTTCATCAGTCATGCCAATTGTTAAGGAACATATGGAATTGGCTCAAGGATTACAGAAAATTATTTATGATAGAGGGGCCAAGATTTGAACATTTGCACCAGGAGATCGAATACTAGTTCTCGTCCCCACCGTGGAGAGTCAATACTTGGCTAAATGGCAAGGTCTGTGAATTTTTTTAAATCGTAGGTGAGGTGAACTATAAAGTATACCAACCAGGTAAAAGGAAGCCAGAACTGATTTACCATATAAATCTGTTAAAACCTTGGAAGGACCGGCCAGTCCTGGCAGCAGCACTTGCTTCACCCATCAATAATGGGGCAGCAATACCTGCTGTCAGAATAGCCAAAACTCTGTCCGATGTCCAAAAGAAGGAAGCTAGACAGTTGGTCGCTCAGAACAGAGAATTTTTTTCAGAAAAGCCGGGGCAGATATCACTCATAAAACATGACATCATAACTGAAACTGGGGTTAAGGTCCATGTAAAACCTTATAGGAATCCTCAGGCCAGACGAGAAGCAGTCTCAAAGAAGTAAAAGATATGCTGGAGTTGGGAGTAATTGAGGAGTCTCATAGTAAATGGTCAAGCCCGATTGTGTTAATTCCAAATCCTGATGGTAGCATAAGGTTCTGTAATGATTTTAGGAGGAGGACTTATAGACCGACTTGGTACAGACAGATGCTTCCAGCTGAGGAATAGGGGCAGTGTTGTCACAGACTGGTAATGGAGAGGAGCATCCCGTGCTTTACTTGAGTCACAAACTAAATAAGCATGAGAAAAACTATGCAGTTGTAGAGAAGGAGTGTTTGGCCATTAAGTGGGCCTTAGAATCACTCAACTACTGCTGGGTCGGAAGTTTCGCTTGGTCACTGATCATGCCCCTCTAAAGTGGATGAACCTGAACAGAGAGAAAAATAGCAGAGTGACAAGATGGTTTTTGGCCCTGCAGTCTTACAGTTTTACAGTGGAGCACAGGCCAGGAAAGTGGAATGGAAATGTGGATGCGTTGTCACATGTGCATTGTCTGCTGGTTTCAGTTGCTCAAAGCCACTTGCCTGAGCAGAGAGGAAGGGGGGATATGTGACACCAATGCTGGATTGGTAGTGGAAGGGAGGTATATTTCCCCAAGATTCGTCTCCTATGTGAAGTAGCAGGGACAGACTCTCACCTGTGAGGTAATTAATGAAGCAGCACTGAGGGTGGGGATATAACAGAGCCCGGAGGTCAGTCACTCTCTCTCTCTGCCTGGGGACACAGAAATCATGTCTGTGTGAGTGAGCAAACCGTGAGTACTAGGTTGCTGAAACCTTGTTTTGTGAGCTGGCCAGGAAAAGCCCTCCAGTGGATAGATAGGAACCTTTGATGTTAAGTAAGTGCCGGACAGGCAAGATTTTTCTTTTGTTGTTCTATTTTATTTATGCAACCTGCTCAATAAACCTGGCTCCAGGCCAGCTGAAAACTTATACCTTGGTGGCTGGTCAGAATTGTATGAAACAGACAAGTGTCCTTTGACCCCAGCAAAGGCGATTCCGAGTTCAACCCCCCACAATATATATATCACTAGTGATGTCCCGAACTATTCGCCGGCGAACAAAGCTTGTTCGCGGTCGCCGTGTTCGGTCCGCCCCCTATACATCATCATTGAGTAAACTTTGACCCTGTACCTCACAGTCAGCAGACACATTACAGCCAATGAGCAGCAGACCCTCCCACCTCCTGGACAGCATCCATTTTAGATTCATTCGGAAGCTGCATTCTCAGTGAGAGGAGGGACAGTGCTGCTGCTGATTCAATAGGAAAAGCGTTAGCTAGGGCAGTGTTCTGTGTCCACAGACTCATCTGCTGTAAGGACAGCGCCCTGACAGCACCCCAAAAAGCCCATTTCAGGGCTGGTACATCAGTCAGTTTTTATTTTTTTTATTTATATATATATTGCAGTTGCCTGGCTGCCCATGTGTGAGAGGCTGCAGGCTCAGTCACCGACAAAACTGTGTGCACACCAATCATACAGGGTGTGACAGAAAATACCTTGCAGATAAAAAAAAATATATATTTTTAATATTTTTCTGTGAAATAATCCCAGTTGCAAGCCAGTGTGTGTCAGGCCCACACAGACTGTATTGTGGCCACTGGCTAGTGGCTAGGCCTCCACTCATACCGTTACAGGGTGTCACTCACTCATACCTTGCAAAAAAAAATAATTATATTTAATATTTTTCTGTGATATAATCATAGTTGCAAGCCCGTGTGTGTCAGGCCCACACAGACTGAATTGTGCCCACTGCCCACCACTTATATAGGGTGGCACAGTACCTTGCACACATAGTACCACTTATCTAAAAATAAAATGACAAGCAGAGGCAGGCCACACCGCAGGAGCTGTCGTGGTGTTGTGATTTCCACTGGCCCTGGAATAATGCCCAGTGTTCAGAGGCCACGTACCCTGAACCCCAAAAATTCGGAGAAAATAGTTGACTGGCTTACACAGGACACACAATCTGCAGCAGCTTCCGCTAAGAACCTTGACGCACCATCCTCCTCCAGCTCAGCTTTGGTCACCTGCTTTCAAGTTACCACTCTCCTGCCCTCCGCCACCACCACCACTACCACCACAGCCACCACAGCCGCTTCACTTGATCCCTCAGAAGAGTTTTTTACACATCAGTTGGATGAAATTAGTGATGCACAACCATTATTGCCAGAGGATGTAGATAACAGGGATATGTCTCAGTCAGGCAGCATTACACACATGGATGTACAGTGTGATGATGATGATGTTGTACCCGCTGCTGCTTCCTTTGCTGAGGTGTCAGATACAAGTAAAGTGGTTGATGATGACGATGTGTCCGTGAATGCCACGTGGGTGCCTGCTGGAAGAGAAGAAGAAGAGGGGGAAAGTTCAGAAGGGGAGACAGAGAGAAGGAGGAGACTAGTTGGAAGCAGGGGGAGGTAGTCGCAAGGAGCTAGTGGCACAGTCAGACAGCATGTATCAGCACCCGGGGTCAGCCAGACAGCACGCCAATCAACGCATGCTGTTGCCACCAACAGAATGCCGTCATTGCAAAGCTCAGCAGTGTGGCATTTTTTTGTGTGTCTGCCTCTGATAACAGCAATGCCATTTGCAACCTGTGCCAAAAGAAACTGAGTTGTGGGAAGTCCAACACCCACCTAGGTAGAACTGCTTTGTGAAGGCACATGATCTCACATCACAAACGCCTATGGGATCAACACATGAGTACAAGCAGCACACAAACTCAAAGCCTCCTCCTGATCCTGCATCTTCAGCCACGTCAACCACTGCTGTCCTCCTTTCCTCCTCTCACCCACCCGCCACTCCACCTCTCACATTCAGTTCCATCTTATCTGCCCACAGTGAGGTGTCTGTAAAGGAAATGTTTGAGCGTAAGATGCCAATGTCACAGAGTCACCCCCTTGCCCGGCGTCTGACAGCTGACTTGACGGAACTCTTAGCCCGCCAGCTTTTACCATACCAGCTGGTGGAGTCTGAGGCCTTCAAAAAATTTGTCGCTATTGGGACACCACAGTGGAAGGTACCCGGACTAATTTTTTTTTTTTCAAAAAAGGCAATCCCAAACCTCTACTCAGTGATTGAAAAGGAAGTCATGGCATCTCTGGCATACAGTGTTGGGGCAAGGGTCCATCTGACCACTGATACCTGGTCTGCAAAGCACGGCCAGGGCAGGTATATCACCTACACTGCGCATTGAGTGATATACCTGCTGGCGACTGCCAAGCATGGAATGCGTGGCTCTGCAGCGGAGTTGGTGACACCGCCACGACTTGCAGGCAGGCCTACTGCCACCTTCTCTACTCCTCCTACTCCATCCTCTTCCATAACCTCCTCGGCTAAGTCCTCTTCTGCTGCGGTGTCTGGCTGCACATCAACTGAATCCCCCCAGCTCCCCAGGGGCTATTCCACATCCCGGATACAACAGTGTCACGCTGTCTTGGGGTTGACTTGCCTGAAAGCAGAGAACCACACCGGACCATCACTCCTGTCCGCCCTGAACGCACAGGTGGATCAGTGGCTGACCCCGCACCAACTGGAGATCGGCAAAGTGGTGTGTGACAATGGAAGCAATTTGTTGGCGGCATTGAATTTGGGCAAGTTGTCACATGTGCCGTGCATGGCACATGTGTTGAATCTCATCGTACAACGCTTTGTGTCTAAGTACCCACGCTTACAGGACGTCTTCAAGCAGGCCAGAAAGGTGTGTGGCCATTTCAGGCATTCCTACACAGCCATGGCGCACTTTTCAGACATTCAGCGCCGAAACAATATGCCAGTGAGGCGCTTGATTTGCGACAGCCCGACACGTTGGAATTCAACACTCCTAATGTTCTACCGCCTGCTCCAACAAGAAAAAGCTGTCAACGAGTATTTATATGACCGGGGTGCTAGGACAGCCTCTGTGGAGCTGGGAATTTTTTTGCCACGTTACTGAATGCTCATGCGCAATGCCTGTAGGCTCATGCATCATTTTGAGGAGGTGACACACCTAGTCAGTCGCACCGAAGGCACCATCAGCGACCTCATCCCATTTGTTTTCTTCCTGGAGTGTGCCCTGCGAAGAGTGCTGGATCAGGCTGTAGATGAGCGTGAAGAGGAAGAATTGTGGTCACCATCACCACCAGAAACAGCCTTGTCATCATCGCTTGCCGGACCTGCGGCAACGCTGGAAGAGGAGTATGAGGAAGAGGAGTCAGAGGAGGAATGTGGCTTTGAGGAGGAGGAAGACCAACCACAGCAGGCATCCTAGGGTGTTCGTTGTTGTCACCTATCTGGGACCCGTGGTGTTGTACGTGGCTGGAGGAAGAACAGACCGTCAATGACATCAGTGAGGACGAGGAACGGGAAATGAGTAGCTTGGCATCCAACCTCGTGCAAATGGGGTCTTTCATGCTGTCATGTCTGCTGAGGGACCCTCATATAAAAAGGATGGAGGAGAACGACCTGTACTGGGTGGCCACGCTATTAGACCCCCGGTATAAGCAGAAAGTGGTGGAAATGTTACCAAATTACCGGAAGGATGCAGCAGTTCAAAACCAAACAAAAAAATATGCTTTACACAGATTATAAGGGGGATGTCACAGCAAAACGGGAATCTTACAGGGGAAGAGGTGAAAGTAATCCTCCTCCGACCACGGCGGCAAGGACAGATGTGTTGTTGATGGAGGACATGCGGAGCTTTTTCAGTTCTACACATCAGCACAGCCCTTCAGGATCCAGCCTCAGAGAACGACTCGACCGACAGGTAGCAGAATACCTCGCCTTAACTGCAGATATCGACACTCTGAGGAGAGATGAACCCCTTGACTACTGGGTGTGCAGACTTGACCTGTGGCTAGAGTTGAGTGAACACCTGGATGTTCGGGTTCAAGAAGTTCGGCCGAACTTCCCGGAAATGTTCGGGTTCGGGGTCCGAACTCGACCCGAACTTCGCCTCGAACCCCATTGAAGTCAATGGGGACCCAAACTTTTCGGCACTAAAAAGGCTGTAAAATAGCCTAGGAAATGGCTAGAGGGCTGCAAAAGGCAGCAAAATGTAGGTAAATCCCATGCAAACAAATGTGGATAGGAAAATGAATAAAATAACAATAAAATAAATTAAAATTAACCAATATCAATTGGAGAGAGGTCTCATGGCAGAGAATCAGGCTTCATGTCACCCACCACTGGAACAGGCCACTGTCAGATATTTAGGCCCCGGCACCCAGACAGAGGAGAGAGGTCCCATAGCAGAGAATCAGGCTTCATGTCATAGCAGAGAATCAGGCTTCATGTCATAACAGGACTGTTGGTATTCAGGACGGGTTAGGGGGAAGGGACATACCATCAGGCCCCTCACCATTAACTTATCTTGAACAAAGGACACAACACCTTTAATTTTTATAACTCTCTTTTACTGGGTAATGATCGGCCACAGCTAACACTATAAAGGCAACTTTAAACTCCTCCTCCAACCACTCCTTCGTTGCGTGTGCCAACCCCTGGACCACAGAGGGCACGTGCGCCAAATCTGTTCCCATCATGCTCCTGTTCTCTACATTGCCGCCAGCTGTGACTTCCGAAACCACACCAACTCAGGAACCTCGAAAAAGGAAAGTCAAAATAACCATCCAAACATAAGACAGACAATACCATAACAAGAGAGGGAGGGAGGGACCAGCTTTGCCTTCTCCGAACAGAGGAAGAGGCAGGAGCGGGGGGGGGGGGCATATATATCACCTGCCATCGCCACCTCCCCTTCCTGCTCCTAACCCCACCACCATCCGATTAACCCTTTCCTCCCATGCTCCCATTCCTTTAACCCCATATTGGCCAGACCAGCCAGAGGGAAGGGACAGGGGCCTGTTCTTACCACCTGGGATGGGATGGGGAGCACCATCAGTCCCTCATCACCCTCCTTAATACTGTCGGGTGCTCTCCAAGAATCAGGCTTCACGTCACCCACCACTGGAATAGGCCATTGTCAGATATTTAGGCCCCGGCACCCAGACAGAGGAGAGATGTCCCATAGCAGAGAATCAGGCTTCATGTCATAGCAGAGAATGATGCTTCATGTCACCCAACACTGGAACAGGCCACTGTCAGATATGTTTAGGCCCCGGCACCCAGACAGAGGAGAGAGATCCCATAGCAGAGAATCAGGCTTCATGTCATAGCAGAGAATCAGGCTTCATGTCACCCAACACTGGAACAGGCCACTGTCGGATATTTTTAGCCCCCGGCACCCAGACAGAGGAGAGAGGTCCCATAGCAGAGATTCAGGCTTCATGTCATAGCAGAGAATCATGCTTCATGTCGCCCAACACTGGAACAGGCCACTGTCAAATATTTTTAGGCCCCGGGACCCAGACAGAGGAGAGGTTCATTCAACTTTGGGTTGCCCCGCAATATAATGGTAAAATGAAAATAAAAAGAGGATTGAATGAGGAAGTGCCCTGGAGTACAATAATATATGATTAAGGGAAGGTAGTTATAAATGTCTAATCTGCACAAGGGATGGACAGCTCCTGTGGGATCCATGCCTGGTTCATTTTTATGAACGTCAGCTTGTCCACATTGGCTGTAGACAGGCGGCTGCGTTTGTCTGTAATGACGCCCCCTGCCGTGCTGAATACATTTAAACCTTTTTTTTTTTTTTTTTTTTTTTTTCTCTGCTTAATTAAGGGGAGTGCCCTGGGCAACCAGGTGCTATAAATTGACCCACTAAAACTCTGTAGAGCCTGCTCTTCCTGGGGCTTGCTCTACTAAGTGGGCTTCTTATTAAGTGGAGTTAAAAAAACAAGGAGTTCTAGTGCTGTGTGTGGTTTTGTGGGAGTGATTGCAGGTGGCTGAGTGTGGATTGCAGCAGAGATCATTGAAAGTTAAGTGTTTGTATTCTAGTACTGCCATTTAAACCTTTTTTTTTTTTTTTTTTCTCTGCTTAATTAAGGGGAGTGCCCTGGGCAACCAGGTGCTATAAATTGACCCACTAAAACTCTGTAGAGCCTGCTCTTCCTGGGGCTTGCTCTACTAAGTGGGCTTCTTATTAAGTGGAGTTAAAAAAACAAGGAGTTCTAGTGCTGTGTGTGGTTTTGTGGGAGTGATTGCAGGTGGCTGAGTGTGGATTGCAGCAGAGATCATTGAAAGTTAAGTGTTTGTATTCTAGTACTGCCATTTAAACCTTTTTTTTTTTTTTTCTCTGCTTAATTAAGGGGAGTGCCCTGGGCAACCAGGTGCTATAAATTGACCCACTAAAACTCTAGAGCCTGCTCTTCCTGGGGCTTGCTCTACTAAGTGGGCTTCTTATTAAGTGGAGTTAAAAAAAACAAGGAGTTCTAGTGCTGTGTGTGGTTTTGTGGGAGTGATTGCAGGTGGCTGAGTGTGGATTGCAGCAGAGATCATTGAAAGTTAATTGTTTGTATTCTAGTACTGCCATTTAAACCTTTTTTTTTTCTTTTTTCTCTGCTTAATTAAGGGGAGTGCCCTGGGCAACCAGGTGCTATAAATTGACCCACTAAAACTCTGTAGAGCCTGCACTTCCTGGGGCTTGCTCTACTAAGTGGGCTTCTTATTAAGTGGAGTTAAAAAAAACAAGGAGTTCTAGTGCTGTGTGTGGTTTTGTGGGAGTGATTGCAGGTGGCTGAGTGTGGATTGCAGCAGAGATCATTGAAAGTTAAGTGTTTGTATTCTAGTACTGCCATTTAAACCTTTTTTTTTTTTTTTTTTCTCTCTGCTTAATTAAGGGGAGTGCCCTGGGCAACCAGGTGCTATAAATTGACCCACTAAAACTCTGTAGAGCCTGCTCTTCCTGGGGCTTGCTCTACTAAGTGGGCTTCTTATTAAGTGGAGTTAAAAAAACAAGGAGTTCTAGTGCTGTGTGTGGTTTTGTGGGAGTGATTGCAGGTGGCTGAGTGTGGATTGCAGCAGAGATCATTGAAAGTTAAGTGTTTGTATTCTAGTACTGCCATTTAAACCTTTTTTTTTTTCCTCTGCTTAATTAAGGGGAGTGCCCTGGGCAACCAGGTGCTATAAATTGACCCACTAAAACTCTGTAGAGCCTGCTCTTCCTGGGGCTTGCTCTACTAAGTGGGCTTCTTATTAAGTGGAGTTAAAAAAAACAAGGAGTTTAAGAAAAGGAGTTTGGAGACTAAGGTTGGATATAATTTCCTTGTGTGTTGTTGGCTTGGTTTTGCGTAGCCCTTCGGCTACAGCAGACAGGGTCTAGGTCTGAATCATATATACTGTTTTACTTTTTTACTGTTGTAATCCCCATTTAGTATGAGTTGCACAATTCACAACGCAGTCCAGTGCACATCTTGCATGATGTATGCAGTCCTGGAACAGGAGTTCAAGGGTGCATATCTTTGTTCTAGATGCTCGCAAATCGAGTCTCTAAACGGGCAAGTTGCAACACTGAGAGGCATTGATAATTTGCAAAAGAGTTTGCTTCTCACCGAGCAAGCACTCTTTGGGGTAGATGAGGGGGAGGGTGACAGAGAGGAGGCTAAGGAAAGTGAGGTAGCTAGCTGGGTAACAGTTAGAAAGCGGGGTAGAGGGAAGAGTGCCAGGGAGGCTAGCCCTGATCTGACACACCCCAACAAGTTTGCACGTTTGCCAGATGAGGGGGATGTCAGTCCGGGGACGGCACTGCTGCAGCCGGACACTTCCTCTGCCAGTCAGGGGAATGTCAGCTCCAGTAAGCAGGGAACCAGGAGAGCAGGGCAGGCCAGACAGGTGCTGGTAGTGGGCGACTCCATTATTAGGGGAACAGATAGGGAAATCTGTCACAAAGACTGTGATCGCCGAACAGTGTGCTGTCTTCCTGGCGCTAGAGTTCGACACATTGCGGATCGGGTTGACAGATTACTGGGAGGGGCTGGAGAAGATCCAGCGGTCATGGTCCATATCGGAACCAATGACAAAGTTAGAGGTAGGTGGAGAGTCCTTAAAAATGATTTCAGGGATTTAGGTCAAAAGCTGAGGGCAAGGACCTCAAAGGTAGTATTTTCCGAAATACTGCCTGTACCAGGAGCCACACAAGAAAGGCAACGGGAGATTATGGAGATTAACAAGTGGCTCAAAAACTGGTGTAGGAAGGAGGGGTTTGGGTTCCTGGAGAACTGGGCCGATTTTTCTATCGGCTACAGGCTCTATCGTAGGGACGGGCTGCACCTCAATGGGGAAGGGGCAGCTGTGCTGGGGAGAAAGATGGCTAGAAGGTTGGAGGAGTGTTTAAACTAGGGACTGGGGGGGAGGGTAATTACGTTATAGGACGGGAAGATAGTGCAGATAGAGACCGGGGGCAAAGTAATGGGACTGGGGGAGGAATGGAAGGAGGGACTAGAACAGTTCAGAAGGAAAGGTGTAGGGTAAAAAATATACATAAACCTCTCAAATGTATGTATACTAATGCCAGAAGCCTGACTAATAAAACTGGTGAACTGGAATTAGTGATGTGTGAGGAGAACTATGACATAGTGGGAATAACTGAGACATGGATGATAGCTATGACTGGGCGGTTAATGTACAAGGTTACAGTCTGTTTAGAAAGGATCGTCAAAACCGGAGAGGAGGAGGGGTCTGCCTCTATGTAAAGTCCGGTCTAAAGCCCACACTCCGCGAAGATATAAATGAGGGACATGAACATGTGGAGTCACTGTGGGTAGAGATACATGGAGCTAAAAACAACAATAAATTACTAATAGGAGTTTACTATAAACCACCTAATATACCAGAGTCCACAGAAAATCTATTACTAAACGAGATAGACGATGCGGCAAATCATAATGAGGTGGTTATTATGGGGGACTTCAACTACCCAGATATAGACTGGGAAACTGAAACTTGTATATCTCATAAAGGAAACAGGTTCTTGGCAATAACCAAAGACAATTACCTCTCCCAACTGGTTCAGGACCCGACTAGAGGGACGGCCATACTGGACTTAGTATTAACCAATAGGCCGGACAGAGCAACAGACGTGCAGATTGGGGGACACCTGGGAAATAGTGACCACAAAGTAATAACCTTCCAATTATCATTCAAAAGAGCGTTTCTACAGGGAGGAACAAAAATACCAAACTTCAAAAAAGCTAAATTTAGCCAACTAAGAGAGGCCATAGGCCAAACTAACTGGGACAAAGTCCTCAAAAATAAAAATACAGCCACAAAATGGGATATCTTTAAAAACATCCTAAAATCTCATTGTGAGAGGTACATACCGTATGGTAATAAAAGGTTAAGGAATAAAAAGAAACCAATGTGGATAAATAGAACTGTAACGAAAGCAATAAATGACAAAAAGAAAGCATATCATTCACTGAAACAGGAGGGGAGCACGGAAGCACTGAAAAACTATAAGGAAAAAAATAGAACATGTAAAAAACAAATAGAAGCGGCCAAACTAGAGACCGAGAGATTAATTGCCAAAGAGAGTAAAACTAACCCTAAAATGTTCTTCAATTATATAAAAGTTAAAAAGTATAAATCTGAAGGTGTCGGCCCTTTAAAGAGTAATGAGGGGGAAGTCGCAGAGAGCGATGAGGAGAAAGCAAAGCTGTTAAATATTTTTTTCTCCAATGTATTCACTGAGGAAAATAAATTGTCAGATGACATGCAGAATGCAAAAATAAATTCCCCATTAAAAGTGTCCTGTCTGACCCAGGAAGAAGTACAACAGCGACTTGAAAAGATTAAAATAGACAAATCGCCAGGACCGGATGACATACACCCCCGTATCCTAAAGGAATTAAGTAATGTCATAGCCAGACCCTTATTTCTGATATTTGCAGACTCTATACTGAGAGGGAATGTCCCACAGGATTGACGCATGGCATATGTGGTGCCAATATTCAAAAAGGGGCCAAAAACAGACCCTGGAAACTATAGGCCGGTAAGTTTAACATCTGTTGTGGGTAAACTGTTTGAAGGTTTTCTGAGAGATGCTATATTAGAGCATCTCAACAGAAATAAGCAAATAACGCCATATCAGCATGGCTTCGTGAGGGATCGGTCATGTCAGACTAATTTAATCAGTTTCTATGAGGAGGTAAGTTCTAGACTTGACAGCGGCGAATCAATGTATGTCGTATATCTGGACTTCTCCAAAGCATTTGACACTGTACCACATAAAAGGTTAGTATATAAAATGAGAATGCTCGGACTGGGAGAAAACATCTGTATGTGGGTAAGTAACTGGCTCAGTGATAGAAAACAGAGGGTGGTTATTAACGGTACACACTCAGATTGGGTCACTGTCACTAGTGGGGTACCTCAGGGGTCAGTATTGGGCCCTATTCTCTTCAATATATTTATTAATGATCTTGTAGAAGGCTTGCATGGTAAAGTATCAATTTTCGCAGATGACACTAAACTGTGTAAAGTAATTTACACTGATGAGGACAGTATACTACTACAGAGGGATCTGGATAGACTGGAGGCTTGGGCAGATAAGTGGCAGATGGGGTTTAACACTGATAAATGTAAATTTATGCACATGGGAAGGAAAAATGCAAGTCTACCGTACATACTAAATGGTAAAACACTCGGTAACACTGACATGGAAAAGGATCTAGGAATTTTAATAAACAGCAAACTAAGCTGCAAAAACCAGTGTCAGGCAGCTGCTGCCAAGGCCAACAAGATAATGGGTTGCATCAGAAGGGGCATAGATTCCCGTGATAAGAACATAGTCCTACCACTTTACAAATCGCTAGTCAGACCACACATGGAGTACTGTGTACAGTTCTGGGCTCCTGTAAACAAGGCAGACATAGCAGAGCTGGAGAAGGTCCAGAGGAGGGCAACTAAAGTAATAACTGGAATGGGGCAACTACAGTACCCTGAAAGATTATCAAAATTAGGGTTATTCACTTTAGAAAAAAGACGACTAAGGGGAGATCTAATTAATATGTATAAATATATCAAGGGTCAGTACAGAGATCTATCCCATCAGCTATTTATCCCCAGGACTGTGACTGTGACGAGGGGACATCCTCTGCGTCTGGAGGAAAATAGGTTTGTACACAAACATAGAAAAGGATTCTTTACAGTAAGAGCAGTGAGAATATGGAACTCTCTGCCTGAGGAGGTGGTGATGGTGAGTACAATAAAGGAATTCAAGAGGGCCATGGACGTATTTCTGGAGCTTAATAATATTACAGGCTATAGCTACTAGAGAGGGGTCTTCCTCTGGATCAACATGCGGGATAACAGGCCGAACTGGATGGACAAATGTCTTTTTTCGGCCTTATGTACTATGTTACTATGTTACTAGGTTACATTTCTGCCATGCTAACCCTGCAACCGTGACACAGCTGCGTTGGCGACCTCTTGCTCCTCCTCTGCCTTGGCCTTGGGCTTCCACTTGTTCCCCTGTGACATTTGGGAATGGTCTAAGTAGCGCGTCTACCAATGTGTGCTTGTACTCGTGCATCTTCCTATCACGCTCCAGTGCAGGAAGTAAGGTGGGCACATTGTCTTTGTACCGTGGATCCAGCAGGGTGGCAAGCCAGTAGTCCGCACACGTTAAAATGTGGGCAACTCTGCTGTCGTTGCGCAGGCACTGCAGCATGTAGTCACTCATGTGTGCCAGGCTGCCCAGAGGTAAGGACAAGCTGTTCTCTGTGGGAGGCGTATCGTCATCGTCCTGCGTTTCCCCCCAGGCAAGCACCAGTGATGGGCCCGAGCTGCGTTGGGTGCCACCCCGCTGTGAACATGCTTCATCCTCATCTTCCTCTACCTCCTCCTCATCCTCGTCCTCCTCGTCCTCCAGTAGTGGGCCCTGGCTGGCCACATTTGTACCTGGCCTTTGCTGTTGCAAAAAAACTCCCTCTGAGTCACTTCGAAGAGACTGGCCTGAAAGTGCTAAAAATGACCCCTCTTCCTCCTCCTCCTCCTCCTCCTGGGCCAATTCCTCTTCCATCATTGCCCTAAGTGTTTTCTCAAGGAGACATAGAAGTGGTATTGTAACGGTGATAACGGCTTCATCGCCACTGGCCATGTTGGTGGAGTACTCGAAACAGCGCAACAGGGCACACAGGTCTCGCATGGAGGCCCAGTCATTGGTGGTGAAGTGGTGCTGTTCCGCAGTGCGACTGACCCGTGCGTGCTGCAGCTGAAACCCCACTATGGCCTGCTGCTGCTCGCACAGTCTGTCCAGCATGTGCAAGGTGGAGTTCCACCTGGTGTGCACGTCGCATATGAGGCGGTGAGCGTTAAGGCCGAAGTTACGCTGTAGCGCAGACAGGCAAGCAGCGGCAGGATGTGAACGCCGGAAGCTCGAACAGACAGCCCGCACTTTATGCAGCAGCTCTGACATGTCGGGGTAGTTGTAAATGAACTTCTGCACCAAGAAATTCAGCACATGCGAGGCAAGGGATGTGCGTCAAACCGGCTAGTCCCAGAGCTGCAACGAGATTTCGCCCATTATCGCACACCACCAGGCCGGGCTTGAGGCTCACCGGCTGCAACCACTCGTCGTCTGTTGTTCTATACCCCGCCACAACTCCTGTGCGGTGTGGGGCCTGTCCCCCAAACATATGAGTTTCAGAATGGCCTGCTGACGTTTACCCCAGGCTGTGCTGAAGTTGGTGGTGAAGGTGTGTGGCTGACTGGATGAGCAGGTGGAAGAAGAGGAGGAGTAAGCAGAGTAGGAGGAGGAGGCAACAGGAGGCAAAGAATGTTGCCCTGCGATCCTTGGCGGCGGAAGGATGTGCGCCAAACAGCTCTCCGCCTGGGGCCCAGCCGCCACTACATTTACCCAGTGTGCAGTTAGGGAGATATAGCGTCCCTGGCCGTGCTTACTGGTCCACGTATCTGTGGTTAGGTGGACCTTGCCACAGATGGCATTGCGCAGTGAACACTTGATTTTATCGGATACTTGGTTGTGCAGGGAAGGCACGGCTCTCTTGGAGAAGTAGTGGCGGCTGGGAACAACATACTGTGGGACAGCAAGCGACATGAGCTGTTTGAAGCTGTCTGTGTCCACTAGCCTGAATGCCAGCATTTCATAGGTCATTAGTTTAGAAATGCTGGCATTCAGGGCCAGGGATCGAGGGTGGCTAGGTGGGAATTTACACTTTCTCTCAAATGTTTGAGAGATGGAGAGCTGAACGCTGCCGTGTGACATGGTTGAGATGCTTGGTAACGGAGGTGGTGGTGTTGGTGGTACATCCTCTGTTTGCTGGGCGGCAGGTGCCAACGTTCCTCCAGAGGAGGAGGAAGAGGCCGAGGCGACAGCAGCAGAAGAGGCCGAGGCAGCAGAAGAGGCCGAAGCAGCAGCAGCAAAAGAGGTAGCAGGGGGAGCCTGAATGAGTTCCTTGTTTTTAAGGTGTTTACTCCACTGCAGTACATGCTTTGCATGCAGGTGCCTGGTCATGCAGGTTGTGCTAAGGTTCAGAACGTTAATGCCTCGCTTCAGGCTCTGATGGCACAGCGTGAAAACCACTCGGGTCTTGTCGTCAGCACATTGTTTGAAGAAGTGCCATGCCAGGGAACTCCTTGAAGCTGCCTTTGGGGTGCTCGGTCCCAGATGGCGGCGGTCAGTAGCAGGTGGAGTCTTTTGGTGGCGGGTGTTCTGCTTTTGCCCACTGCTCCCTCTTTTCCTACGCTGTTGGCTCGGTCTCACCACTGCCTCTTCCTCCGAACTGTGAAAGTCAGTGGCACGACCTTCATTCCATGTGGGGTCTAGGACCTCATCGTCCCCTGCATCGTCTTCCACCCAGTCTTCCTCCCTGACCTCCTGTTCAGTCTGCACACTGCAGAAAGATGCAGCAGTTGGCACCTGTGTTTCGTCATCATCAGAGACGTGCTGAGGTGGTATTCCCATGTCCTCATCATCAGGAAACATAAGTGGTGTGTGTCAGTGCATTCTATGTCTTCCACCGCTGGGGAAGGGCTAGGTGGATGCCCTTGGGAAACCCTGCCAGCAGAGTCTTCAAACAGCTGCAGACTGCTGCATAACTTCAGGCTCAGACAGTTTCCCTGATATGAATGGGGGTGATGTTACAGACTGATGGGCTTGGTTTTCAGGGACCATCTGTGCGCTTTCTACAGAAGACTGGGTGGGAGATAATGTGAACGTGCTGGATCCACTGTCGGCCACCCAATTGACTAATGCCTGTACCTGCTCAGGCCTTACCATCCTTAGAACGGCATTGGGCCTCACCAAATATCGCTGTAAATTCTGGCTGCTACTGGAACCTGAGGTAGTTGGTTCACTAGGACGTGTGGCTGTGGCAGAACGTCCACGTCCTCTCCCAGCACCAGAGGGTCCACTAACACCACCATGACCATGTCCGCGTCCCTTGCTAGATGTTTTCCTCATTGTTATCGTTCACCACAATAAGAAAAAAAATATTTGGCCCAATGTATTGAATTCAAATTCAGGCCTTTTTTTTTTACAGACACCTAACACTATCTGGCTATCTATTTAGGTACTGTATTACACTAATACAGGCACAGCAGTAACAACAGATTTAGCTGAATATAAATTGTAGGCCTAGTATTTAGGCGCTGGATGACAGGTATCCCTTTTACAGACAGAATTAGACTTGGAAATGCACGGTAGCATGTGAAGTTATTGAGGAGGACCCTATCCACACCTTCAATCTAATATACCCTTTTATGGATAGATTTAAAGTTGGCCTGATACAGCAGAAACCACTGATTTTGGGAATTGCTAATTTGGGAATTGTATTTCAACCCAGAACAAAAACTGTGCTTTGACGGACACGAAATAACTTGACCACCCACATCAATAACCACAGATCTAGCTGAATATAAATTGTAAGCCTAGTATTTAGGCGCTGGATGACAGGTATATGTTTACGGACATAATTAGACTTGGAAATGCACGGTAGCGTGTGAAGTTATTGAGGAGGACCCTATCCGCACCTTCAATCTAATATACCCTTTTATGGATAGATTTAAAGTTGGCCTGATACAGCAGAAACCACTGATTTAGGGAATTGTTAAGTTGGGAATTGTATTTCAAACCAGAACAAAAATATATCCTTTGCCAGACAGCAGACAGTATTACAATTGGCTAGCCACAGCTGAAACACCAGATTTAGGGTACTGCTATTTTGACAATTGTATTTCACCCCTCAATAAAATAGCAAGTACAGCCAAGCACCTGATGTAGGATATAGCATGGGTCACATGCTGCACTGGCCAATCACAGCCATGCCAATAGTAGGCATGGCTGTGATGGCCTCTTGGGGCAAGTAGTATGACGCTTGTTGATTGGCTGCTTTGCAGCCTTTCAAAAAGCGCCAAGAAAGCGCTGAACACCGAATCCGAACCCGGACTTTTTTACGAAAATGTTCAGGTTTGGGTCCGTGTCACGGACACCACAAAATTCGCTACGAACCCGAACTGTACATTTCGGGTTCACTCATCCCTACCTGTGGCCTGAACCATTCCAGTTTGCGATAGAAATTCTGACCTGCCCCGCTTCAAATTTCCTGTCAGAAAGGACCTTCAGTGCAGCAGGAGGCATTGTCACTGACAAAAGAAGTTGTCTCGGTCAAAAAAGTGTTGATTACCTCACCTTTATTAAGATGAATGAGGCATGGATCTCGAAGAGACTGACAGTGGCGGATACATTTGACTAACAAAAGGCCTGATGACATGACTTGGCCTCAAAAATTGTCCCCACGCTGCTGTATTTAATGTCTGCATACCGGATGACTTTCGTGAATTCTCCGCCACCAACTAGGGTTCAAGCCGCAATGTTTTAGTCACCTTTCTGCCTGGAAAACAGCGGCTGCAACAATACCTTATTTTCAGGCATGTGTACATGCCTAATTTTTCTGGCCTCTAGTGCTGCACTGTGGCTGCAAAAACAAAACAAAAAAAAAAGGCACATGCATCTGTCAATTCCCCTTCGTGATCGGTACCATGTTGTGGTGAAGGGCTTGCGTATCACAATGAAGCTATAATCACCTCTATGAGTGTGTTGGCAATGTTGCCACACCCCAGATAAGGCCGTTGCTTCATTATGATCAAGCTAAAAGCGATTGGCAGGATAATTTTTCAAAGAAAAACATTATTTTTCTTTTCTTTTTTTTCTTTTTTTTTAGTTGTATGGGTTTTTAATACATAAAATAAAAAAAAGTCATAATAAAGTCTCTATAGTTTATTAGAAATAATGCAGACAATTAAAAAAATCCCCATCAATTCCAATACAAAGCAAGTAGAGAGCTCAGAACAAAATTATTTCAGGATGTCGTTAATTCGACAATGATTAATCAATTCAACACATCCCCAGATAGAGGACGTAACAGGGATTAAACTGATAGGAATAGTACTAGTTAAGACACCACTCATATAGGGTGTCACAGCACATTGCTCCGTGCACGCGCAGTGCCCCAACTTGGGAGTAAGAGGACCGACCAAGCTGCTTTTTCCATCTCCCGGTTCCTAAAATCAATTCAGTTTGGTGTATCAGAGTTTGGTCTGTCACTGTGAAGGCAGTTGAAGGTACCCGGCCTAAATTTTTTTTCACAAAAGGCAATCCCTAATATGGGAGGTAACAGGGATTAAACTGATGAGAATAGTACTACAGAAAATAGCACTCATATCGGGTGTGACAGTAAATTGCACGGCACAGACGCAGTGACCGTGGCGTGGATTCAAACAAAGGGGAGAGAGCAAGCGGTTTTTTTAACCATCTCCCCGTTCGAAAAAACAATTCAATTCACCTTTCGGGGACCCTTGGTGTTGCATGTGGCTGGGTGGAGGAAGAAACCTTCAATGACATCAATGGGACATGGTTAGCTTGGTATCCAACCTTGTGCAAAAGAGTAGTTTGCGGTTGTGCAAATGGACTGTTTGCGGTTGTTTGCGGTGCATTAAATGGGGAGTTTTGTTTGTCAATGTCTGTGAAGCGGGCGTAACCCTTACACTACCTGATCGATACAACATCATACCTGATCGTATACACACACTGGATGTTTTAATCCACGTTGTTTTAAAAAAAAAATGGATTGTTAGGTGATTTATGCCCTTTATGGATTAAAATCCAACTCTGCGTCAACTATGTAATTTTCCATGGGAGTTTTGCCATGGAACCCCCCTCCGGCATGCCACAGTCCAGGTGTTAGTCCCCTTGAAACAACTTTTCCATCACTACTGTGGCTAGAAAGAGTCCCTGTGGGTTTTAAAATTTGCCTGCCTATTGAAGTCAATGGCAGTTCGCCCGTTCGCGAACATTTGCAGAAATTCGCGTTCGCCGCTCGCGAACGGAAAATTTTATGTTTGCGACATCTCTATATATCACCCATGAATTTATTATTATTGATATACATGTTTTTTCTATCACACTCCATCCCATTTACAAACGAACATCAACTCGTCACTAAATCAAAACTACTATATATAATATATCAGTGGATGTATAATAAATAACCACTATTCCAAACAAACCAGACAACAACATAAATATCTTACAATATATTTTCCTTTATTCATTTTCCTTAATTATTTTTTTATTTTTTTTCATTGATATACTTCTTGATACCATTAAATATACCTTATCCAATCAGATCATGTCATAATTCATCCATTATATTACAAAATATTAATATGAATTTTATTGCAATTAATGTGTGTGTGTGTATATATGTATATTATATATATATATATATATATATATATATATATATATATATCTATATAGATACATATTATTTTTTTTTTTTCTATAAATTTATGTGTTTACATACTGTATATTGTATACTATCCCTGGCCTGGAATTTATGTTCCCACTTTTATACCCACCCATGCACCTTATTTTGTTAATTTTTTTATGGAATTTGACAATTTTTTAGATTTGAAAAAGGAGTGTCTTCAACTCCAAAACACGTTGTCACCACTATATGCAAACAATAAAGGTTTTATTCATAACCTCTTGAGGTCATGTCTTTGCGCCAAGAAGTACTGGAAAACAGCGGACCATTACCACTGCACACCCCTACATAGTTTACCCTGGCTGGGAATTTGCAAGATAATGAGTGTTAGGCCTCTTTCACACTACAGTTTTTTGCGTTCCGTATACGGTCCGTTTTTTGCATTCCGTATACGGTCTGTATACGGAACCATTCATTTCAATGGTTCCGCAAAAAAACGGAATGTGTTCCGTATGCATTCCGTTTCCGTATTTCCGTTTTTCCGTTCCGTTGAAAAGATAGAACATGTCCTATATTTGGCTGAGAATCACAGTCCGTGGCTCCATTCAAGTCAATGGGGCCGCAAAAAAAACGGAACACATACGGAAATGCATCCGTATGTCTTCCGTATCCGTTCCGTTTTTTGCGGAACCATCAATTGAAAATGTTATGCCCAGCCCAATTTTTAATATGAAATTACTGTATACTGTATTTGCCATACGGAAAAACGGAACGGAACAACGGAACGGAAACGGAACCACAACGGAAGCAAAAAACGGAACAACGGATCCGTGAAAAACGGAACGCAAAACACTGAATGCAACATACTGTAGTGTGAAAGAGGCCTTAATGATAGTTAGTGATAAGCGAATAGACTTTGCATAGTCAATTTGCATAAAAATTTGTTCCTATACTGTACAGAGCGGGAGTTCCGTACAGTTCTAGAATGTATTGGCTCCAATGAGCCACATTTATTGCTTCACGAAGTCTCGCAAGACTTTGGGTAATAATTTCATAAATTAATTTGTACTGTAAAAAAACATTTCCCTAACTCGCACTTGTTAGGACATGGAGCAAAGAACTCTGGGAATGAGGAATTATACACAACGCCATGCATGCAGCCAATCAGCAGCCAGACCCTGTGATGTTTCAGCCCTATAAATACCCTCAGCCATTTTGGATTCCGCCATTTTCCAGTGTACTTAGTGCAGAGAGATACGTCAGCAGGCGCTAGGTACAGTGCTACAAAAGACTTTATTGTGCTGAAAAATCGATTTACAAGTTCAGGGAAAGATTAGTCAAGGTATAGGGAAAGGATAGGGAGGCATTATCTACACTAAAAGGCCGAATGCACACGGCCGTGTTCTGTGGCCGAGTGCGGGCCGTGAAAACCCTGCCGGGATTCCTGCTGACTGCTGAAGCGCACGGCGTCATGGGTTGCTAATGACGCCGTGCGCTTCATGCAGCCGCTGCTGGACAGTAATACAGGGTTTTCACGGCCCGCTCTCGACCGCAAACACGGCCGTGTGCATTCAGCCAAAGGAAAACATGGTGCAATAGGAAAGTGTACATCCTGTGTTATAGGAGCGATTCTATTACACCTTGCTGTACTAATTGGGTATCCAAATTGCTATTATACTGCTGCTTTTAGGTTTGCACTAAATTATACCTCTGTAATTCCAGCAAACCTTCTTTGTTATTGGGGTGCAAGTGCTGTGTTGCAGGGTGTATTTATAGAAAATATACGTACATCATATTATTAACTGTTTTGCGGTGCATTTAAATTGCACTAAAGTTTCTTTTGGGGTGTATAAGTATAAAAAAGTACATCTTATTTGCTGTTCTGCGGTGAAGTTACTTTGTACTACAGCCTTTTTTGGGTTGTATTAGGGGAAAAAACAAGTATGTTTTATTTGCCGCTCTGTGGTCAGGTTACATTGTACTACAGCTTTTTGGGGGTGTATTAATTTTCTTTTAATCTAATTATTTTATCTAACAGTATGTCATCTGCGTGTCATACTGACTCACAGTATTGTCTTACTACCACAGAAGACTCCCTATGCGTGTTACTACAGCCAGGAAATAGCCATTTTTTTACACAATTCGCCACAAATAAATTTGGATCGAATTGCATTTTTTTGGGCAAACCGAACGAAATTTTTTTTTTAGAAATTCACTCATCTGTAATATTAATGATATATCCTCAGGATAGGTCATCAATATCTGATCAGCGGGGGTCTATCTCCTCTTCATTATGGCTCATGTGAATGTTTCCGTATACGGTTAGCAAAACAAACGGAATGGAAGCGGAAATAAAATATGTTTGTGTGCATGATCCCTTACTCAGCCCATCGTCTCAGAAGTTTTGGCAGAGCAGTGTAATTACAAGTACTTGCTCCATTCAAATGCAATTTGTACCAAAAGCAAGTTAACTTGGGACTTATGTTCTTGTATTCTATAGGAATTCATTCTATATGAATTCTATAGGAGTTATGTTGCAGTCACATCAAACTATATATAGAAAGGCCAATTTATTGGCCTGTATTTGTGGGAGGGGCGCCTGTATCCTTCATTAGCCGGGCGTTCCTCCCCCCTCCTTCTGACCAGAGTGGATGCGGCATCTACGTACGTTGCTACTTCCCTGGTGCATGAATCAGCATTTCACTAGCCTCAGCCTGGAACCGGATCGGGTAAGTTGCCGCAGGCACAGCATGTTGTTTCAGTCTGGCCGGTGGTGTGTTCGGCTCCTTAGGTGAAGAGGAACTGCACCGCACTGGAGCGTTCCTGCCTGGCAGCTGATAGGCTCCCCACGCGGCAGTGTTGTTAGGGTGCAGGAGTCAGTGGGACTCCGTCTGGGCCACAATCGAAATGTATTGCACGGGACGCCGTGCTCGCAGAGAGGCAGGAGGTAGGGAGGAGGGGTCTGATTGGGTCAGTTAGCTGGTGTGCATTATTGCAGCCTGTGCTTGCAGGCACCACTTTCATACTTACAGGAGGTACTGGCAAGGCGCCATGCTAGGTGTACATGGTGCCGTGCCCAGGGTCACCCCACTTCACTCTGTGCCGTATTAAATGAGGGGGTTGGTGGTGCCCTGCACGCCGAGATGCGTTTTAGTTACTTGGGCTTGCATTTGAGATTGGCAATTATAGGCAATTATAGGTCTATCGTCTTGTTTCAGGCCAGCCCTCCTTGTCCCTTGGGGAAAATCAGTTAGATCAGGTAGTAAATAAATAAATAAAAATGTAATAATTTTTTTTTATAAAAATAAAATAAAAAAAAACAGGATGGCAGGTGGTCGTGGTTTTTCTTTTTCTTGTTGAACTCATGGTCAACTTACGGGTCCTCTATTGTCCGTTCAATGCAGGTTCATTTTCCAGGATCCTGATAAGTTCACATCATCACGAATGGTGGTGGTCATGTTAGGTTGGCAATTCTCTTTACTAGTCGGACTTCACGTGGTGATTTACATAGTGCTTGCCAGTCCACTTGGGGAATGCATGGGGCTCACGGGGTATGCAGTGGGTTTCGAGGTTCACTCGGGTGGTTCTCTTTCTTTGGGTTAGGTGTGTCTTTTGTTTCACCTTCACTGCATGCCCGTTTCTACGGTTTCTGACGCCACGCCGGTGGGAGTGTGCATGCATTTACTCGTCCTCTGGCAATTTGGTGATAGCTCACTCTTCAGATGGTGGTGTTGTGCTGCTGAGTTTGTCCTAAATATCAGTCTTGTCCGCAGTTAGACATGTCACATGTGTCTGATATTGTGGAAGCCTCCGTGGATGAGAACATCACCAGGATGTCTGAAGCTGGCAGCATACCATCACTTCGTAGCTGGACCATTTCCAGACTTAAGCCAGAGCTGTTAAAAAGGGGTATCCCTTTCTCAGCCTCAGCTAAAAAGGCAGAGCTGTACTGCTTACTGGTGGCGAATACAGCGGGTTCTCCTCAGGACGAAGCTTCTATGACTAAGTTACAAACTTCTCTTACTCAATTGCATGTGTTGGTTAATAACTTGACATCGTAGATTAACAGCGTTCAGGCAAGGTTGGAGACAGTAGAGGCTTGGGATGTTGCTGCTGCTAATCCTGCCCAGGACATACCTCTCACCTCCACATCTGCTGCTGGCCCCTCAGGTACCGTGTCCTCCGTGCCCAGCATCATGCCGGCACACTTCATCCTGGCTAACATCAAAAAGGACATACTGGAGGGCAAAGTTGTGAATCTCACATCCCTACTGATTTCTACCAGGAATATATCTGAAAATAAGGTCATTGCATGTGGTGATGTTTCCGTGGTTCTTAGGAGCCGCGATCACAGGCTCAATAGAAAATGTATGATTCCAGAATTTGTTCTTGCATTAAGCCTATATAGATATGTCATTAGAGATGTCGCAAACCTAAAATTTTCCGTTCGCGGACGGCGAACACGAATTTCCACAAATTTTTGCGAACCGGGCAAACTGACAGACTTCAATAGGCAGGCACATTTTTAAACCCACAGGGACTCTTTCTGGCCACAATAGTGATGGAAAAGTTGTTTCAAGGGGACTAACTCCTGGACTGTGGCATGCTAGAGGGGAATCCATGGCAAAACTTCCATGGAAAATTACGTAGTTGACACAGAGTCATGTTTTAATCCATGAAAGGCATAAATCACCTAACATTCCAAAATTGTTTGGAATAACGTGCTTTAAAACATCCAGTGTGGGTATACGATCAGGTATGATGTTGTATCGATCAGGTAGTGTAAGGGTTACGCCCGCTTCACAGTGACAGACCAAACTCTGACAGGCCAAACTCCCCGCTTAACGCACCGCAAACAACAGCAAACAGTCCATTTGCACAACCGCAAACTCCCCATTTGCACAAGGTTGGATACCAAGCTAGCCATGTCCCGTTTCTTGTCCTCATTGACGTCATTGAAGGTCTCTTCCTCCACCCAGCCAGGTACAGCCCCAAGGGTCCCCGAAAGGTGACAAGCCTCCTGGGACGCCTGCTGTGGTTGGTATTCCACCTCCTCAAAGCCACCTTCCTCCTCTGACTCCTCTTCTTCAGACTCCCCTCTCTGCATTACCGCAGGTCCAGCAATCAACAACGACAAGGCTGCTTCTGGTGGTGATGGTGACCACAACTCTTCCTCTTCATGCTCATCTACAGCCTGATCCAGCACTCTTCACAGGGCACGCTCCAGAAAAAACGCATATGGGATGAGGTTGATGATGCTGCCGTGGGTTTGACTGACCAGGATTGTCACCTCCGCAAAAGGACGCATGAGTCTACAGCCATTGTGCATGTGCGTTCAGTAACTCGGCCAAAAATACCCAGCTCCGCAGAGGCTGTCCTCTTTTTTTTTTAAATTAAAAAAAAATCTGTTCTTACCAGTTTAATCTCAGTTTTGTCCCCTATCAGGGGCCGGTCTATGGAATAGATTTTAGGAACTGGGAGATAGAAAAAGATGCTTGGTTGGTCCACCTACTTCCAATTTGGAGCACTGCGCGTGCGCCCTATAATGTACTGTGCCACCCTATATGAGTGGTGTGTTAAGTAGTACTATTCTTATCAGTTTAATCCCTGTTACATCCCCTATCAGGGAACGTGTAATAGATTTTAGACAACCGCAAAGAGTTGTCAATAGTTGACACACTCATGACATAAATTTTATTCCTCTATGCGTCAATCTTGGTGTAGTGATGACTGTGCTTGTGCGCACGTTTGGGAGATTGCAGGTGATAGCGGTTTTTCAAAGCCTATGGTCGTGCTGAGGTAGTTCAGTGACAGGTAAGTGACCCAGAAAACAATGATTCTGAAGTGTGGGCCCATTGTTGGCCTAGTAGTCTTTAATGATCACCTTAGATGATCACAAAGAAAATTAATGTTTTTTCTCTGCAAAATTATACAGGACGTCCTGTAAGCCTGGGTACTTATGCACAAAGCGTTGTACGATTAGATTCAACACATGTGCCATGCACGGCACATGTGTCAACTTTCCCAAATTCTATGCCGCCAACAAGTTGCTTCCGTTGTCACACACCACTTTGCCGATCTCCAGTTGGTGCAGAATCAGCCACTGATCCACCTGTGCGTTCAGGGCGGACAAGAGTGCTGGTCCGGCGTGACTCTCTGCTTTCAGGCAAGTCAACCCCAAGATGGCGTGACACTGTTGTATCTGGGATGTTTAATAGCCCCTGGGGAGCTGGGGGGGGGGGGTGCAGTTGATGTGAAGCAAGATGCAGCAGCAGAAGAGGACTCAGCCGAGGAGGTTATCAAAGAGGATGGAGTAGGAGGTGTAGAGGAGGTGGCAGCAGGCCTGCCTGCAAGTCGTGGCGGTGTCACCAACTCCTCTGCTTGGCAGCCGTCAGCAGATTTACCCAATGCGCAGTGTACATGATATACGTGCCCTGACCGTGCTTTGCAGACCAGGTATCAGTGGTCAGATGGACCCTTGCCCCAACACTGTGTGCCAGACATGCCATGGGGATTGCCTTTTGTGAAAAAATTATTCGGCCGGGTACCTTCCACTGTGGTGTCCCAATAGCTACAAATTTTTTGAAGGCCTCAGACTCCACCAGCTTGTATGGTAAAAGCTGGAGGGCTAAGAGTTCTGACAAACCAGCTGTCAGACGCCGGGCAAGGGGGTGACATTGGCTGCTTACGCTCAAACATTTCCTTGACCGACAACTGACTGTGGGCAGATGAGCAGGAACTGCTAAAGGTGAGAGGCGGAGTTGCGGGTGGTTGAGAGGGGGCAAGGAGGACAGCAGTGGTTGACGTGGCTGAAGATGCTGGACCAGGAGGAGGATGGTGGCTTTGAGTTTGTGTGCTGCTTGTACTCATGTGTTGATCCCATAGGCGTTTGTGATGTGAGATCATGTGCATTCGCAAAGCAGTTGTACCTAGGTGGGTGATGGACTTCCCACGACTCAGTTTCTTTTGGCACAGGTTGCAAATGGCATTGCTGTTATCAGAGGCAGACACACAAAAAAAATGCCACACTGCTGAGCTTTGCAATGTCTGCATTCTGGTGGTGGCAACAGCATGCGTTGATTGGCGTGCTGTCTGGCTGACCCCGGGTGCTGATACATGCTGTCTGACTGTGCCACTAGCTCCTTGTGACGACCTCCCCCTGCTTCCAACTCGTCTCTTTCTCCTCTCTGTCTCCCCATCTGAACTTTCCCCTGTTCTTCTTCTCTTCGAGCGGGCACCCACGTGACATCCACGGACACATCGTCATCATCAACCGCTTCACTTGTATCTGACAACTCAGCAAAGGAAGCAGCAGCAGGTACAACATCATTCTCATCACACCGTACGTCCATGTGTGTAATGCTGCCTGACTGAGACATATCCCTGTTATCTACATCCTCTGGCAATAATGGTTGCACATCACTCATTTCTTCCAACTGAGTTGTACTATGCGTGCAAGCTACCGTGACACCAGATATGAGTGGTGGCACTGGCAGTAGTGGGCACAGTACACGCTGTAGTCCTGACACACACACTTGCAGGCAACTGCAATTATATTACAGTGAAAAAAATGTTGTTTTTTAAATTCAAGCTACTGTGACACCAGATATGAGTGGTGGCACTGGCAGTAGTGGGCACAGTACATGCTGTAAGCCTGACACACACGCTTGCAGACAACTGCAATTATATTACAGTTAAAAAAGTGTTGTTCTTTTTTTAAAATGCAAGCTACTGTGACACCAGATATGAGTGGTGGCACTGGCAGTAGTGGGCACAGTACACGCTGTAGGCCTGACACACACGCTTGCAGGCAACTGCAATTATATTATATTTGCAATTAGATTACAGAGAAAAAAAAATAGCAGACTGATGTACTAGCCCTAAAAAGGGCTTTTTGGGGTGCTGTCAGGACGCTGTCCTTACAGCAGATCAGATGAGTCTTTCAGGACTGGAGTGGACACTGAATACACTGGCCTAGCTATTGATTTGCCTATTAAATCAGCAGAGTACATGGCCTCTGAACACTGGGCATTATTCTAGGTCCAAAGGAAATCACAGCACCATGACAGCCCCTGCGGGGTGGCCTGCCTCTGTCTGTCCTTTTTTTTTTTTAGATTAGTGGTACTATGCATGCAAGGTACTGTGCCACCCGATATGAGTGGTGGGCAGTGGGCACAGTACAGTCTGTGGGTCTGACACACACTGGCAGGTAACTGCAATTATATTACAGAGAAAAAGTGTTATTACTTTTTTATCTGCAAGGTACTGTGCCACCAGATATGAGTGGTGGGCAGTGGGCACAGTACAGTCTGTTGGCCTAACACTCACCGGCAAGAAACTGCAATTATATTACAGAGAACCATTTTTATTGCTTTTTTATCTGCAAGGTACTGTGCCACCAGATATGAGTGGTGGGCACTGGCAGTGGGCACAGTACAGTCTGTGGGCCTGACACTCACTGGCAGACAACTGCAATCATATTACAGAGAAATTGTATTACTTTTTTTATCTGCAAGGTACTGTGCCACCAGATATGAGGGCTGGGCAGTGGGCACAGTACAGTCTGTGGGCCTGACACACACTGGCAGGCAACTGCAATTATATTGCAGATAAAAAAATTACATAACTTTTTTATCTGTAAGGTACTGTGCCACCCGATATGAGTGGTGGGCACTGGCAGTGGGCACAGTACAGTCAGTGGGCCTGACACACACGTGCAGGCAACTGCAATATATATATTAAAAAAAAAAAAGCATACTGATGTACTAGCCCTAAAAAGGGCTTTTTGGGGTGCTGTCAGGACGCTGTCCTTACAGCAGATGAGTCTTTGGGGACTGGAGTGGACACAGAACACTGGCCTAGCTAACAATTTCCCTATTCATTCAGCAGCAGCAGCAGGGAACTGTTTGCCAGCGAATAGTTCGGGACACTCTTTATGTCATCTAGTCTGTCCATCCTGACAGAAGAGGAGAAGAGTTGGATTTGTACCTTTACAAAGTTTCTGATTTGGGGCATAAGTATGGTGGTACCGCATTGTACGACTACCATTGTTCTTTCTCCGTGAGAACTGCAGCAGCTCTGTCAGTTTCAGTTTACTACAAACTGGGCCAACATTGATACGGAGCTCTTCTGCAGACACTTTGCTGGGCTCAAAGCACCATTGCGTTCCCTGTGTCAGTCTATTTTTCATACGGCTGAGTGGTGTATTTCACAGCTGCTGGTTCTGAGACAACCCCAAGAGTCTCTCCAGCTGGCCTGCCAGATGCTCACAAGGGTACTGGCGCAGTAGACAAGTTAGGTTGCCCTATCAAATTTTTAGGGAGGTCTCAAATTTGCAATAATTTTCATTTCTAATCTTGCAATTACGGTCAAAGTAGTCTGCTCCACGTGTGCACCAATTGTTTCAGGGCTCACCCCAAGGTAGCGTGTACATTAAACTCTGATAAATCCTACATGAGTGTCATTAACACTGATTATTTTCGGCTTTGTCTGCAAGGTCATCATGACCCTGAGTTTGCAAATTTCATGGTCACAGGGTTCGTGACGGGCTTCCATACAGGTCTGGTCACGCTGCCTGAGGTTACGTACGAGTGCAAGAATTTGCAGTCGGCTGAGAAAGCACCAAATTCAGTAGACAAGTTGCTACAAACAAGTAGCAAGGGTTTCTTATCGGCACTTCTCGGTGTCACCATTTGATCGCCGGAGAGTCAACCCCGTGGGGATAGTCACGGGGAAGTTTAGCAACAAGGAAAAGCTAGTTTATTACCTTTCCCCCGCACGGTTCTCATATTCCCAGTTTAAATTCCCTCATTCCTTCGGAAGAAGTGAGCATGAAATATTCCACCATAGATCACGCCATAGCTACCATCATGCAGTTAGGGGCGGGTTCCCATTTGTCCAAGGCAAACATATCTGATGCCTTTAAACTCCTTCCCATTACGCCTGCACTCTGGCAATGGCATGGTATAAGATGGAGGAAGCTATACTACTTTGCTACGAAGTTAACATTTGGATCCAAGAGTAGACCTTGGTTATTTGATCAGTTCGCGCAGGCCCTGCATTGGATCCTGGAGTCTTTGTTCAACTGTGAACATATTATCCACTATCTGGACGATTTTCTATTGATCAAACCCCTGAGTAGACCACCACAGGCTCGCAAAAACCTTGTCGGCAGTCTTTTCCTAGCTAGGCGTGCCAGTGTTGTCCAAGAAGATTGAGGGCCCTTTCAGTGTTATTACGTTTTTAGGAATCGTGCTAGATTCAGGAAATATGATGGCTAGACTTCCAGAAGAAAAGTTAGTGAGGATTAAATAAGTCATCCACAAGTTTACACAAGTTAGGGTGACAACGAAGGCAGATCTACAGTCACTGTTGGGTATGTTAAATTTCGCCATGCACATCATTCCCCAGGGAGGTCGTTTATTTCCTGGTTGTTGGCCCTTCTTCCCGAAGCAGCTCATTAGGATAGCCCAGTGCAGTTAGACGCTCAGGCTATGGCAGATCTGGTCATGTGAGATCATTTTTTGAGCCACTGGAACAGGGTTTCTTTTTTCATACCCGCCTCCAGTGATTCTTCTCCCGTGGTCTTTTCTAAAGGGTCAGCCGGTACTGGTTTTGCTGCCATTTTTGGCACCCACTGGTTAGCTGGGACATGGCCCAAAGAAGTTGGGCAGATTCCGGGTTTCCTGCAGACTTCACCATTATTCAAACTCTACCCCATAGTGGCGGCTGCACACGTTTGGGGTAGCTTTTGGGCCAATTCCACAGTCATCTTTGTTTCAGATAATTCTTCTACAATAGAAATTTTAACGCAAGGGAGGTCCAAGTCACCACATGTGATGTCTTTTGCAAGACGTCTAGTTCAGCTCTCCCTGTTATTATCATAATTTCCATTATTGTTGTTCTCATATTTGAGGCACCCAGAAGCCCTTTTTTCACAGGTCATGCCAGAAGCAGACAACATAGGGGCCACAGTTCCACCTCTCTCTGCATTAGTTCTGGACTAACCAGCCATCTGGTCACCGCACATTGCTTGGTGGCCAGGTCACTGTCAGCTAATACGGCCAACACGGGTTGGAACTTGTTCCGCAGATTTCAATAAATATATCCCCAGGTTTATTGAGTATATTTTGGCCTTCATTGTCTACTGCCATTCGAAATGTAAGCTGTCACATAATACGATCCGGCCCTACCTTGCCGGAGTGCAACATTTCACATTGATTAGTCGTCCAGACAGGCGATCCCTATTCTCCGCTCATGTTATTAAGGCCTCCTTGAGGGGTTTAGAGAAGTCTAGTCCGGGAGGCCAGTTGCGCAGAGAAGGCATTTCAGGTAAACTGTTTCAACAATTGTCAGACATGTTGGATAGAGCCCCTTTCGGTATACTGCCTAGCTTAGTGCTTAAAACTTCTATCTACTTAGCATATTATGGTTTCATGAGGCCAGGCGAGTTCACGTCTAAGACTTCCCAGACAGGTTCCCCCAATCAGGTCACCTTCTTTCCGACTTCCCATTCCTGGTGCCTGGTGCTGGTTCTCCAGCAGTTACTAACTGCCCTAGCAGACCGAGACCCAGAGGGACCGTTGTTGCTATTTCCCACTACATTCCTCATCACCTCGCAGTTTGTTACACATGTCCGCATTTTTGTCTCAAATTTAGGGTTGAATCCTGCTATGGTGTCAGGGCACTCTTTCTGGATAGGCGCTGCATCCGCTGCCTCAAAGAACAGGGTCTCGGCTAACGTTATTCGTAAACTAGGCTGTTGGCACTTCTCTTGTTTCAATAGATATATTCCGCAGCCCAAGCAAGAAATGTTGCTCGCGTTTCAGAATTTGGTCATGTAAGAGTGCTGTAAATAAATTTGCTAATTCAGCAGTTTGGAAGGCCGATTTATTGGTCTGAATTTCTGGGAGGGGCGCCTGTAGCCTTCATTAGCCGGGCGTTCCTCCCCCCCTTCCTTCTGACCAGAGTGGATGCGGCATGCCCTCCCAACCCACCCTCATTCAAGTTCATTCTACAGGGTTTGCCCTCTTTTCAGTTATCCCTACTACGCAGCGGTTATCGCACAATTAAAGCCACTTAGTCCTAGTTAGTTAGGTAGGTTGAGGGTCTTGTCCCCTGGCGTTCTCACTTTCCTGATAGCCACAAACACAAATTACTTATTTATTTAGCCTATGCCCAATATCTCACACTCCAGCCTAGCATTTTACTAGCTGCATAAGACACCCTACTTCTTTCTTTGTATTATACATTCCCCTTATTTGTATATTTTTATATTTTCAACTAGCTGGGTATAATGACAACCTACAGTGCAGTATTTTTTGTTTTGTACTAAAATACATTTTCTGTCTTTCTTCTGCATTTCTTTCTACTCCCTACATCCGCTCCCCCCCCCCCCCCGTTTCCACCCTCCATTTATTTTTGAATATTCGGATAGTATCCCTATATTTTGCCCCCTCTGCCTCCTTGAGTGAAAAGTGGTTCCAGGGTCTATGTCTTATGCATAAGCAGTAAGTCCAAATCTTGATGTTACAAGAAACTTACTTTATAAACTTACCATATTCCCTACCTTTATTTCATAGTGTAAGTTCTGAGGCAATGTCTATAGGTAACCCCCCCCCCAATTGATGTCGGTACAATTTAGAGCTGGAAATTGATTACATTAAATGTGACTATAACCTCCTCATCCTTAAGAATGCACTCATGTACTACAGCAGGTCATGAAGTACATGGGTACATTCTTAAGGATAAGGGAGGGTTAAAGTCACATTTAATATACAGGGAGTGCAGAATTATTAGGCAAGTTGTATTTTTGAGGATTAATTTTATTATTGAACAACAACCATGTTCTCAATGAACCCAAAAAACTCATTAATATCAAAGCTGAATATTTTTGGAAGTAGTTTTTAGTTTGTTTTTAGTGTTAGCTATTTTAGGGGGATATCTGTGTGTGCAGGTGACTATTACTGTGCATAATTATTAGGCAACTTAACAAAAAACAAATATATACCCATTTCAATTATTTATTTTTACCAGTGAAACCAATATAACATCTCAACATTCACAAATATACATTTCTGACATTCAAAAACAAAACAAAAACAAATCAGTGACCAATATAGCCACCTTTCTTTGCAAGGACACTCAAAAGCCTGCCATCCATGGATTCTGTCAATGTTTTGATCTGTTCACCATCAACATTGCGTGCAGCAGCAACCACAGCCACCCAGACACTGTTCAGAGAGGTGTACTGTTTTCCCTCCTTATAAATCTCACATTTGATGATGGACCACAGGTTCTCAATGAGGTTCAGATCAGGTGAACAAGGAGGCCATGTCATTAGATTTTCTTCTTTTATACCCTTTCTTGCCAGCCACGCTGTGGAGTACTTGGACGCGTGTGATGGAGCATTGTCCTGCATGAAAATCATGTTTTTCTTGAAGGATGCAGACTTCTTCCTGTACCACTGCTTGAAGAAGGTGTCTTCCAGAAACTGGCAGTAGGACTGGGAGTTGAGCTTGACTCCATTCTCAACCCGAAAAGGCCCCACAAGCTCATCTTTGATGATACCAGCCCAAACCAGTACTCCACCTCCACCTTGCTGGCATCTGAGTCGGACTGGAGCTCTCTGCCCTTTACCAATCCAGCCACGGGCCCATCCATCTGGCCCATCAAGACTCACTCTCATTTCATCAGTCCATAAAACCTTAGAAAAATCAGTCTTGAGATATTTCTTGGCCCAGTCTTGACGTTTCAGCTTGTGTGTCTTGTTCAGTGGTGGTCGTCTTTCAGCCTTTCTTACCTTGGCCATGTCTCTGAGTATTGCACACCTTGTGCTTTTGGGTACTCCAGTGATGTTGCAGCTCTGAAATATGGCCAAACTGGTGGCAAGTGGTATCTTGGCAGCTGCACGCTTGACTTTTCTCAGTTCATGGGCAGTTATTTTGCGCCTTGGTTTTTTCACACGCTTCTTGCGACCCTGTTGACTATTTTGAATGAAACGCTTGATTGTTCGATGATCACGCTTCAGAAGCTTTGCAATTTTAAGAGTGCTGCATCCCTCTGCAAGATATCTCACTATTTTTGCCTTTTCTGAGCCTGTCAAGTCCTTCTTTTGACCCATTTTGCCAAAGGAACGGAAGTTGCCTAATAATTATGCACACCTGATATAGTGTGTTGATGTCATTAGACCACACCCCTTCTCATTACAGAGATGCACATCACCTAATATGCTTAATTGGTAGTAGGCTTTCAAGCCTATACAGCTTGGAGTAAGACAACATGCATAAAGAGGATGATGTGGTCAAAATACTCATTTGCCTAATAATTCTGCACTCCCTGTACTGTCTCTCACTCTAATTGGCCCCTAAGCTGACCTTCTGTTAATCACATAGTCATAGTGCTGTGGGACCCTCTGCTTGCACACAACGCACAAGTTGATGGGTCCCTCACCCCTTCAGGCCTTCAAGACAATTCAAGTCTACTTTCACACTGGTGTTTTGGCTTTCCATTTGTGAGGGTTCTCACAAGCGGTCCAAAACAGATCAGTCTTTGCCCTAATGCATTAGGAAAGGAAAAAGATCCACTCAGAATGCATCAGTTTGCATCAGTTCAGTCTTCATTCCGCTTTGGAGATGGACACCAAAACGCTGATGAAACTGAGCCAAACGGAATGCAAGTCAATGGGGATGGATCCATTTTCACTGGCACAATCTGGCACAATAGAAAACGGATCTGTCCTCCATTGACTTACAATATTTTTCAAGACGGATCCGTCTTGGCTATGTTAAATATAATACAAACGGATCCGTTCTGAACTGATGCAGACGGCTGTATTATATGAACGAGAAAAAATAGAAGTCGAGGCTCACCTGGTCCTGGTCTGGGATAGAAGCACAGAAATTCACCAGGAACTCAGCGATAATGGAATATTAGTAAAAAGAGAAAATCCAGCTTCCAAACAACCATATAAATGCTTTAATGAAAAAACATGCTAAAATCCAGATATATACATCAGGTCTACGTGTTTCAGATCAACAAATTCAGATCCTTACATGTCAGGAAGCTGAATTTCCTCTTTTTACTGATGGACGGATCCGCACAAAACACGAGTGTTAAAAGTAGCCTAAATTGGATAAAACAGTGGTGCTGATAGAAGGGTTACACTCTTTCTTCTTCTTGACCCGAACTTGACCCCAAACCCAAACCCCATTGGGGTCAATGGGGACCCAAACTTTTGAGCACTAAAATGGCTCTAAAAATGTCACGGAAAGGGCTAGACGGCTGTAAATGCCAGCAAAATGTGGTTAAGAGCATAGCAAGTGGAAAGGGAAATTACTTCAAATAACATAAAATATGTCAAAATTAAAACTAATAATCTTGATCTAGGAGGATGAGGTCCATATGGAGTAGGAAGTTGAGGAGGCGGTGGATGTGGCAGTGTAGGTGGAAGTGGTTCTGGCGGAGGAGAAGGTAGCCTACACTGCTTTTTGGTTTTTAATTTATTTTTATTTATTTTTAAATTCGGGTACACCCCAAAACATTGGGAAATATACCCTGTGATAACCCCCTCCAGTCATGCTAAACACATGTTAAGACAATACACTAGCTGCAGAGCAGGCCAGCACCTCCAAGGCGTAAAGCTCACGGCAAGCTCAGGCCATTTGCCCAGTCTGGTGACCCAGAAGTTGCAGGGCGCAGTACCATCAGTCAGTTCGTGTAGGCATGTGCAAACATACTGCCCCACCATTTTGCACGTCCCCGTGATGTTCACGATCCAATTGGATATCTTCTCTATGAACTTTCAATGTTTTTTTCTCCGCCTACCCCGGAGAGTGAGAGCATGAGAAAGAGAGACCACATCCAAGGGAGATCAATGCATGAAATTTTATTTTGATTGAGCGAAAATGTGGGAGAAGCTATTAAAACGGAAGAATTGAAGGAAGGGAGGGGTTGCGCGGCAATTACCCACCCCCGACGGGAGGTAGTGACGATAAATAACAATACAGTACTCTTAAGATGCCCTGTTATTGGAATGATTAATAAAAAATAATAGGGACTATCACTGTGGTATTTTGGATTTGAAAACGTTAGCCAGGAGAGGCCCTGCTGCCGCTTTCTTGACTCTAGATAACTTCTGCCTGATCGCACATCCCTGTGACGTCCACTATCCATTTGGATATCTTCTCTATCAACTTTCAATGTTCTTTTCTGAGCCTACCATGTTGATCACAGTTATCGGCGAATCGAGGTTCCACGCTGGAGAGGGAGCGTGAGAAAGAGAGACCACATCCAAGGGAGATAAATGGATTAATTATTATTTTTTGATCAAGCGGAAATATGGGAAAAGTTATTAAGCGCAAATCTGGGACAAATTATTGAAGCGCAAATCTGGGACAAAGTTTAAGCATTGAATGAAAGGAGGTGGCACGCATGAATTAAAGAAGAATTTCAGAATTTTATTCCCTGTCATCTATGCAGAGCAGGGGTTTCTATCCGGCAATATTTGAAAATTGTCACCTGATAATGTGTCAGACGATTTTTTGAAATTTATGTTCCTGTCACCTATGCAGAAGTGCCCCCGTGATGTCCACCATCCATTTGGATATCTTCTCTATCAACTTTCAATGTTCTTTTCTGAGCCGACCATGTTGATCACGGTTACCGGCGAATCAGGGTTCTGCGCCGTAGTGGGAGCGTGAGAAAGAGAGACCACATCTAAGGGAGATAAATGGATAAAAAATAAAAAATAAATAAATATGGGAAAAGTTATTGAAGCGCAAATGTGGGACAAATTATTAAAGCACAAATGTGGGACAAATTACTGAAGCGCAAATGTGGTAAAAATTATTGAAGCGCAAATGTGGGACAACTTGTTAGGCCTCTTTCACACGGGCGTTGCAGGTAATTGTGCGGGTGCGTTGCGGGAACACGCGCAATTTTTCCGTGTGAGAAAAATCACGCATGTTTGGTAACTAAACCCAAACTTTTTCACAGAAGTTTGGGCTTGGAATCGGTGTTCTGTAGATTGTATTATTTTCCCTTGGTTATAAGGGAAAATAATAGCATTCTAAATACATAATGCATAGTAAAATAGCGCTGGAGGGGTTAAAAAAATATAAAAAAATATTTAACTCGCCTTAGTCCACTTGATAGCGAAGCCGGCATCTCCTTCTGTCTTCATCTTAGCTGTGTGGAGGAACAGGACCTGTGGTGACGTCACTCCGGTCATCACATGATCTTTTACCATGGTGATGGATCATGTGATGACCGGAGTGACGTCACCACAGGTCCTGTTCCTCCACACAGCACAGAAGACAGACAGAAGAGATGTCGGGCTGTGCAAGCAAGTGGATTAAGGCGAGTTACTCTTTTTATTTTTTACCCCTCCAGCTCTATTTTACTATGCATTCTGTATTCAGAATGTTATTATTTTCCCTTATAACCATGTTATAAGGGAAAATAATAATGATCGGGTCTCCATCCCGATCGTATCCTAGCAACCGTGTGTGAAAATCGCACTGCATCCGCACTTGCTTGCGGATGCTTGCGATTTTCACCCAACACCATTCATTTCTATGTGGCCTGCGTTACGTAAAAAAACGCACAAAATAGAGCATGCTGCGATTTTCACGCAACGCATAAGTGATGCGTGAAAATCACGGCTCATGTGAACAGCCCCATAGAAATGAATGGGTCGGGATTCAGTGCGGGTGCAATGCGTTGAACTTACGCATCGCATCAGCACGGAATACTCGTCCGTGTGAAAGGGGCCTTAAAGTTTAAGCATTAAATAAAAGGAGGTGACGCGCATCAATTAAAGAAGAATTTCTGAGATTGTATTCCCTGTCACCTATACAGAGCAGGGGTTTATTCACATCCAAAATTGCAAAATTTCAACCCAAGAATGTAACAGAAAAATTAGTGAAATTTTTTAACCTGTCTACTTAGTAGAGCAGGGGTCTATGACAGAAAGAAATTGCTCAATGTCACCCGAAAATGTAAAAGAAAAATGAGTGAAATTAGGTAGAGGAGGGGTATATTACACCCAAATTTTGGTGAATTTCACCTGAAAATGTAACAGACAAATTTGTCTGCAGTGGTAAATCACACCCAAAAACTTGTAAATTTCACCCAAAAATGTGACAGACAAATTAGTGTTTTTTTTTTTTAACCTGTCTACTAGGTATAGCAGTGGACAAAGTAGTGAAATTACATCAAATAAAATCAAATACGTACAATAATTTGATTTATTAGGTGCAGGTCCATATGGAGTAGGAGTTTGAGGGAGGCGGTGGCGTTGCGTTGTAGGTGGAAGCAGCGTTGGAAGAAGATGAGGTAGCCAATGCTGGTTTTTGGTTTTAATAAAAAATAAAAATAAATTGGGTACACTCCAAAAGAGTGTGAAATATACAAAATACAAGAATGAGCAATTGCGCTGTAGTATAGCAATGGCTGGTTAAGGGCAGTATACATGTCTATTCTGCACAAGGTATGGACAAGTGCTGTGGGATCCATGCCTGGTTCATTTTAATGAACACAAGCTTGTCCCCATTGACTGTGGACAGGCGGCTGCACTTGTCTGTAATGAAGCCCCCTGCCATGCTAAACACACATTCAGATAATACACTGGCTGCAGGGCAGGCCAGTACCTCCAAGGCGTAAAGGGCAAGCTCAGGCCATGTGCCTAATTTGGAGACCCAGAAGTTGAAGGGGGCAGACCTGTCATTCAGTATGTGTAGGCGTGTGCACTAGGGTTGAGTGAACCGGGTTCGACAGAACTTTAGGATTTTTGGACCTCGGACCCGAACCCAAACATTTCCGTTAAAGTTTGGGTTTGGGTTCGGTGTGCGGCTCTTTCTTGGCGCTTTTTGAAAGGCTGCACAGCAGCCAATCAACTAGCGTCATACTGCTTGCCCCAAGAGGCCATCACAGCCATGCCTACTAATGGCATGGCTGTGATTGGCCAGAGCACCATGAGACCCAGGCTCTATATAAGCTTGAATCACATAGCACTGCACGTCACTCTGCTGTTACAAGTGTATGGAGAGGATGCTGCTGGACTTCTGATTTCAGGGAGAGAATAGGAGAGAATCAAACTCAGCGATCTACCTAGAAATAGTTGTGTGGGTGCAGCACACAATCAATTTACCCTGCCCTAAGGCCATTGACCAAAAAAAAAAAAAAACTTTTATAAATCTTTTAGTTAGGTGGGTGGCGGCGGCTGCGGACATTTTATGCAAGCTCAGTGCACCAGCACTGCATTTGAGTTTATGGGACATTGCAAATCACCATTTTTTGGGGGAAAACTACAGCATCTGGATTGTTCAGTGTGCAATTTAAGGTAGAAATACACCCATCATTTTCTGGGGTTTTAAAAACACACTATTTCTTCAAAAAGCTGTAAGTGTTAAATTCAAGTTTAATATATGCATCTTTCATATTTCTGTTACCAAAAAAAAACACAATTTTGGCAATCTACAACATCTTGATTAGTCAGTGTGCAATTTAAGCTAGAAATACACCCTTCATTTCTGGGGTTTGAAAAAACACTTTTTTGACAAAAAAGCACTATTTTCAAGCCTTGCAGCATCAGCACGTGTGAAATTACAGGCTTATATACTGCTGTCAAATTCAGTTGTTAAAAAAAAACACTCGTTTGGGCACAAAAAAATTTAGTTGGCAGCCTTTGGTGCAGATGTCATTGTGAGATACACACTTAATATATTTGGGTTACATTCAGAGATTTTAAATACTGCCATTTGGTGCAACAATATTGAAGTCAGGCCTACACTGGTTCAGGCCCTGTGAGATACTCCCTATACATACAGGGGTTTGAATCAGGGATTTGAAATACAGCCATTTTGCGCAAAGATATATTTACTTCAGGCCTACACTGGTTCAGACCGTGTGAGATACCTCCCTACATAAGGGGTTTGAATCAGGCATTAGAAATACAGCCATTTTGTGCAAAGATATATTTACTTCAGGCCTACACTGGTTCAGATCGTGTGAGATTCTCCCTCTACATACAGGGGTTTGATTCAGGGATTTGAAATACAGCCATTTTGTGAAAAGATATATTCACTTCAGGCCTACACTAGTTCAGGCCCTGTGAGATACTCCCTCTACATACAGGGGTTTGATTCAGGGATTTGAAATACAGCCATTTTGTGCAAATAAATATTGAATTCAGGCCTACACTGGTTCAAACCACGTGAGATACTCCCTCTACATACAGGGGTTTGATTCAGGGATTTTAAATACAGCCATTTGAAATACAGCCATTTTGGGCAAATAAATATTTACTTCAGGCCTACACTGGTTCAGGCCTTGTCAGATACTCCCTCTACATACAGGGGTTTGATTCAGGGATTTGAATTACAGCAATTTGAAATACAGCCATTTTGTGCAAAGATATATTTACTTCAGGCCTGCTGTCAGAAACCACCCTGATATAGTTTACTTTGCCCTCAAGTTTGCCCTCAGTCAAGATGGTGGATTATGTGTTTCCTGGTTGCCATCTCACTTCCTGTTCCTGTTCCTGTCAGAAACCACCCTGATATAGGTTACTTTGCCCTCAAGTTTGCCCTCAGTCAAGATGGTGGATTATGTGTTTCCTGGTTGCCATCTCACTTCCTGTTCCTGTTCCTTTTTAAACTGGCCAGACCTTCCTGTCTTTGCTGGAGTATTGTGTTTGGCTTTTAGTCTGCAACCCTCTTGCTGGAACTCACTCCTCCGTGTGTTCTGTGCCCTAGCGGTTCTCCCTGCTACCTCCTGTTGCTGACCCGGACTGTTCTTGGACCTTCGTACCTGCTTGCTGCCTGCCCTGACCTTCTGCTCGTCTACCTTCCTGCCAGCTTGCTGCCTGCCCTGACTTCTGCTATCCTGACCTCGATTCTCGTCTACAGACTCTGCCTCACCTGTGCGGAGCACAACAACGTGGGTTCTGCTACATCCGTATTATATATACTCTGCTCCCAAGTCCTGGCCATCGGATTCCAGTTCTGTTGCACCAGTATCGTGACAGAATACTCCAGCCACCATGGATTCCGCCGGGACTGCATCTGTAGAGACCCCTATTAAGCAGTTGCAGACTGCGGTATCTAGTATGCAAGCGGAGTTGCAAACCTTAAAGAAGAAATACGATGACTTTGAGGCCCAGACCAGCCCCAGCATGCAGTTTTATGGACAAATGATCCACAAACTCCGTGATACAGTGCAAGCACTGGCTGATCGCATAACACAGGTGGATAATGCCGCTCCTGCACCATCTCCTACATCAACTCCTAAATTACCTCCATTCCGATTTGGCGGAGACCGCGACAAATTCCGGTGGTTTATCAATCAGTGTTGCCTCTACTTTGACGCAAACTCCTCCCAGTTTTCTACCGATCGATCTAAAGTGCTATGCATCATTATGCTACTAACACACAAGGCTATCGCCTGGGCAAGTCCGTTGATCGAAACTGGGGATGCCCGACTAAACAATCTGGAGGATTTCCTTGGGGCCATGAGCCAGATGTTCGGTGACCCTAACCAAGGTACTACAGCAGAGGCAGCCTTACTAGCCTTGCGCCAGGGCAGATGTCCCGTCACGGAATATGCTATGGACTTTAAAAGATGGTCCGTTGACACTAACTGGAATGATGCAGCAAAATTATCTTTTTTCAAGAAAGGACTGTGTAGTTCCCTAAAGGACGAGCTAGCCAGTGCAGAGGCCCCCTTAGAGCTTGATGCCTTTATCAACCACTGCATCCGAGTTGATATACGACTAGCTGAACGACGGCAAGAAAGATGGGCCACACTGAACTATACTACGAAGCAGGCACTTTCTTCATCTGCCCACACTTTAAAAGAAGTTCCAAAAAGAATCTACAAGGAACCAGAAAGCAAACCAATGCAAATAGACTCCATCTTAAAACGTGAAAATATTGATCGCAAGGAACATAGACTCCGAGAGAACTTATGTCTGTATTGTGGAAGAGCCGACCACTTTCTGATTAATTGTCCCAGACGTCCTCGAAAACTTCTGGCAGCCATTACAGACCCCGATCTCTCAGATGAAGACTCTGTGACATCTGAAGCAGAATCATTGGAAGAAACAACCATCCGCTCCATCTCTTCAGTGGCCCCTCGTATTAAGAAGGATAACAGAAACTCTCAATGTTTCCTCCCCATCAAAATTTCAATTAATTCCCAGTGGATATCCACCTCTACGATGGTGGATTCCGGGGCTGGTGGCAATTTTATGGACTATTCCTTTGCAAGGAGACATGGAGTAAAGATTCATAAAAAAACTCTCACCTATGATTATGGAAACGGTAGAATGGTACCCCTTTAAATTCGGGCCCTGTAGATCAAGAAACAGAACCCCTCGACATCTGTATAACAACACAACATCACGAAGTTCTATTGTTTCTTTTGATCTCCTCTCCTAATTTTCCTGTTATCCTTGGCTTGCCCTGGTTACAGGCACAGAACCCTAACATCAACTGGGAGACCAAAGAGATAACGTTTCCAGAGAAGGATGCTATGCCAACAAAACAGTCAGAACAAGGGGGGGAAGCCCATCCCAGAACGATAAGGTGATGGAACTACCCCTCATATATCAGGATTTTATGGACGTTGGTGATAAACAAAAGGCAGACAAACTTCCCCCACATCGACCCTATAACTGTCCCATAGAATTGCTCCCTGGTGCTTCCATCCCCTTCGGGAATATCTACCCCTTGGCAGGTCCGGAACTGAAGGCCCTCAAGGAATATATAGAAGAAAATCTGGCTAAAGGGTTTATCCGTCCCTCCTCCTCACAAGCAGGGGCTCCCATATTCTTTGTCAAAAAGAAGGATGGGTCTCTAAGACCCTGCATTGACTACCGCGAACTTAATAAAATCACAATTAAGAATCGCTACCCCCTACCACTAATCCCAGAGTTATTGGAGAGAGTACGTCACGCCAAAATTTTCTCAAAGTTGGACCTAAGAGGCGCCTTTAACTTGGTCCGTATCGGATCGGGAGATGAATGGAAGACAGCATTTAGATCACGGTATGTACACTTCGAATACCTTGTCATGCCTTTTGGTCTTTGCAACGCTCCAGCCACCTTTCAACACATGGCCAACGACAACCTACTTCTTCTTACAACACTCAGACGTCTGGGGACCGAGGAGACCAGTTTCTCAAGTTTAGAAATAGGAATGCTCTCCCATTCTTGTCTAATACAGGCCTCTAACTGTTCAATCGTCTTGGGCCTTCTTTGTTGCACCTTCCTCTTTATGATGCGCCAAATGTTCTCTATAGGTGAAAGATCTGGACTGCAGACTGGCCATTTCAGTAGGCGGATCCTTCTCCTACGCAGCCATGATGTTGTGATTGATGCAGAATGTGGTCTGGCATTATCTTGTTGAAAAATGCAGGGTTTTCCCTGAAAGAGATGACGTCTGGATGGCAGCATATGTTGTTCTAGAACCTTAATATATTTTTCTGCATTGATGGTGCCTTTCCAGACATGCAAGCTGCCCATGCCACACACACTCATGCAACCCCATGCCATCAGAGATGCAGGCTTCTGAACTGAGCGTTGATAACGTGGGTTGTCCTTGTCCTCTTTGGTCCGGATGACATGGCATCCCAGATTTCGGAAAAGAACTTTGAATCATGACTCGTCTGACCACAGAACAGTCTTCCATTTTGCCACACTCCATTTTAAATGATACCTGGCCCAGTGAAAACATCTGAGCTTGTGGATATTGCTTAGAAATGGCTTCTTCTTTGCACTGTAGAGTTTCAGCTGGCAACGGCGGATGGCACGGTGGATTGTGTTCACTGACAATGGTTTCTGGAAGTATTCCTGAGTAGAGTTGAGCGAACACCTGGATGTTCGGGTTCGAGAAGTTCGGCCGAACATCCCGGAAATGTTCGGGTTCGGGATCCGAACCCGATCCGAACTTCGTCCCGAACCCGAACCCCATTGAAGTCAATGGGGACCCGAACTTTTCGGCACTAAAAAGGCTGTAAAACAGCCCAGGAAAAAGCTAGAGGGCTGCAAAAGGCAGCAACATGTAGGTAAATCCCCTGCAAACAAATGTGGATAGGGAAATGAATTAAAATAAAAATTAAATAAATAAAAATTAACCAAAATCAATTGGAGAGAGGTTCCATAGCAGAGAATCTGGCTTCCCGTCACCCACCACTGGAACAGTCCATTCTCAGATATTTAGGCCCCGGCACCCAGGCAGAGGAGAGAGGTCCCGTAACAGAGAATCTGTCTTCATGTCAGCAGAGAATTAGTCTGCATGTCATAGCAGAGAATGAGGCTTCACGTCAGCCACCACTGCAACAGTCCATTGGCATATATTTAGGCCCAGCACCCAGGCAGAGGAGGGAGGTCCCGTAACAGAGAATCTGTCTTCATGTCAGCAGAGAATTAGTCTGCATGTCATAGCAGAGAATGAGGCTTCACGTCAGCCACCACTGCAACAGTCCATTGGCATATATTTAGGCCCAGCACACACACAGGCAGAGGAGAGAGGTCCCGTAACAGAGAATCTGGCTTCATGTCAGCAGAGAATCAGTCTGCATGTCATAGCAGAGAATGAGGCTTCACGTCAGCCACCACTGCAACAGTCCATTGGCATATATTTAGGCCCAGCACACACACAGGCAGAGGAGAGAGGTCCCGTAACAGAGAATCTGGCTTCATGTCAGCAGAGAATCAGTCTGCATGTCATAGCAGAGAATGAGGCTTCACGTCAGCCACCACTGCAACAGTCCATTGGCATATATTTAGGCCCAGCACCCAGGCAGAGGAGGGAGGTCCCGTAACAGAGAATCTGTCTTCATGTCAGCAGAGAATTAGTCTGCATGTCATAGCAGAGAATGAGGCTTCACGTCAGCCACCACTGCAACAGTCCATTGGCATATATTTAGGCCCAGCACACACACAGGCAGAGGAGAGAGGTCCCGTAACAGAGAATCTGGCTTCATGTCAGCAGAGAATCAGTCTGCATGTCATAGCAGAGAATGAGGCTTCACGTCAGCCACCACTGCAACAGTCCATTGGCATATATTTAGGCCCAGCACACACACAGGCAGAGGAGAGAGGTCCCGTAACAGAGAATCTGGCTTCATGTCAGCAGAGAATCAGTCTGCATGTCATAGCAGAGAATGAGGCTTCACGTCAGCCACCACTGCAACAGTCCATTGGCATATATTTAGGCCCAGCACCCAGGCAGAGGAGGGAGGTCCCGTAACAGAGAATCTGTCTTCATGTCAGCAGAGAATTAGTCTGCATGTCATAGCAGAGAATGAGGCTTCACGTCAGCCACCACTGCAACAGTCCATTGGCATATATTTAGGCCCAGCACCCAGGCAGAGGAGGGAGGTCCCGTAACAGAGAATCTGTCTTCATGTCAGCAGAGAATTAGTCTGCATGTCATAGCAGAGAATGAGGCTTCACGTCAGCCACCACTGGAACAGTCCATTCTCAGATATTTAGGCCCCGGCACCCAGGCAGAGGAGAGAGGTCCCGTAACAGAGAATCTGTCTTCATGTCAGCAGAGAATTAGTCTGCATGTCATAGCAGAGAATGAGGCTTCACGTCAGCCACCACTGCAACAGTCCATTGGCATATATTTAGGCCCAGCACCCAGGCAGAGGAGAGAGGTCCCGTAACAGACAATCTGGCTTCATGTCAGCAGAGAATCAGTCTGCATGTCATAGCAGAGAATCAGGCTTCACGTCACCCACCACTGCAACAGTCCATTGTCATAAATTTAGGCCCAGCACTAGTGTTGAGCGGCATGTCCCATATTCGAATTCGCGAAATTTTGTGAATATTCGAAAGAATATTCGTAAAATATTCGCGATTATTCAAATTCGTTATTATTTCGCATATGCGATAATTCGAATTATCGCATAATACATATGCTATGCAAAATTCACATGTGCGCTAATGAAATCGCCTTACGAAGATTCGCAACTCAATTCAATCACTAATGTATGAATGCAATGCCCTTTGCCTCTGTTCTGGGACAAGTGTAGATATTCGCATGTGCGCTAATAAAATCGCCTTACGAAGATTCGCACCTCAATCACTTTCTAGGGAATGTGAGACTTTTGGGAATCAATCGAGATACAGTGGGGGGTGATGACAGTAGTTGACAGAGTACAGATCAATGTAATCTGTAAGGTGGAAAGTAAAATAAAAAATACGAATATTCGTAAATCGAATTTTACGAAGTTCTACGTATTCGCGAATATGGTGCTATACTATATGAATGCACAGGCCTTTGCCTCTCTGTTCTGGGGACAAGTGTAGATATTTGCATTTGCGTTAATAAAATCGCCTTACGAAGATTCGCAGCTCAATTCAATCACTAATGTATGAATGCAAAGCCCTTTGCCTCTGTTCTGGGACAAGTGTAGATATTCGCATGTGCGCTAATAAAATCGCCTTACGAAGATTCGCAACTCAATTCACTAATGTATGAATGCAAAGCCCTTTGCCTCTGTTCTGGGACGTGCCGATATTCGCATGTGCGCTAATAAAATCGCCTTACGAAGATTCGCGCCTCAATCACTTTCTAGGCAATGTGAGTAAGATCTGAGCTGTTGGACCTTTGGGAAACAATCAATTATATGTGTACTGTAATTTTGTGGGGGGGGGGGGGGAAACAAAAAACGAATATTCGTTTTTACGAATATATAGCACTATATTCGAAATATTCGCGAAATCGCGAAGTTGCGATATTCGCGAAAAAAATTTGCTTTTCGAATATTCGCGCTCAACACTACCCAGCACCCAGGCAGAGGAGAGAGGTCCCGTAACAGAGAATCTGGCTTCATGTCAGCAGAGAATCAGTCTTCATATCATAGCAGAGAATCAGGCTTCACGTCACCCACCACTGTAAGAGTCAATTTTCATAAATTTAGGCCCAGAACCCAGGCAGAGGAGAAAGGTCCCGTAACAGACAATCTGGCTTCATGTCAGCAGAGAATCAGTCTTCATATCATAGCAGAGAATCAGGCTTCACGTCACCCACCACTGCAACAGTCAATTGTCATAAATTTAGGCCCAGCACCCAGGCAGAGGAGAGAGCTCCCGTAACAGAGGATCTGGCTTCATGTCAGCAGAGAATCAGTCTGCATGTCATAGCAGAGAATGAGGCTTCACGTCACCCACCACTGCAACAGTCCATTGGCATATATTTAGGCCTAGCACACAGGCAGAGCAGAGAGGTCCCGTAACAGACAATCTGGCTTCATGTCAGCAGAGAATCAGTCTGCATGTCATAGCAGAGAATGAGGCTTCACGTCACCCACCACTGCAACAGTCCATTGGCATATATTTAGGCCTAGCACACAGGCAGAGCAGAGAGGTCCCGTAACAGACAATCTGGCTTCATGTCAGCAGAGAATCAGTCTGCATGTCATAGCAGAGAATGAGGCTTCACGTCACCCACCACTGCAACAGTCCATTGGCATATATTTAGGCCTAGCACACAGGCAGAGCAGAGAGGTCCCGTAACAGAGGATCTGGCTTCATGTCAGCAGAGAATCAGTCTGCATGTCATAGCAGAGAATGAGGCTTCACGTCACCCACCACTGCAACAGTCCATTGGCATATATTTAGGCCTAGCACACAGGCAGAGCAGAGAGGTCCCGTAACAGACAATCTGGCTTCATGTCAGCAGAGAATCAGTCTGCATGTCATAGCAGAGAATGAGGCTTCACGTCACCCACCACTGCAACAGTCCATTGGCATATATTTAGGCCTAGCACACAGGCAGAGCAGAGAGGTCCCGTAACAGACAATCTGGCTTCATGTCAGCAGAGAATCAGTCTGCATGTCATAGCAGAGAATGAGGCTTCACGTCACCCACCACTGCAACAGTCCATTGGCATATATTTAGGCCTAGCACACAGGCAGAGCAGAGAGGTCCCGTAACAGACAATCTGGCTTCATGTCAGCAGAGAATCAGTCTGCATGTCATAGCAGAGAATGAGGCTTCACGTCACCCACCACTGCAACAGTCCATTGGCATATATTTAGGCCTAGCACACAGGCAGAGCAGAGAGGTCCCGTAACAGAGGATCTGGCTTCATGTCAGCAGAGAATCAGTCTGCATGTCATAGCAGAGAATGAGGCTTCACGTCACCCACCACTGCAACAGTCCATTGGCATATATTTAGGCCTAGCACACAGGCAGAGCAGAGAGGTCCCGTAACAGACAATCTGGCTTCATGTCAGCAGAGAATCAGTCTGCATGTCATAGCAGAGAATGAGGCTTCACGTCACCCACCACTGCAACAGTCCATTGGCATATATTTAGGCCTAGCACACAGGCAGAGCAGAGAGGTCCCGTAACAGACAATCTGGCTTCATGACAGCAGAGAATCAGTCTGCATGTCATAGCAGAGAATGAGGCTTCACGTCAGCCACCACTGCAACAGTCCATTGGCATATATTTAGGCCTAGCACACAGGCAGAGCAGAGAGGTCCCGTAACAGACAATCTGGCTTCATGACAGCAGAGAATCAGTCTGCATGTCATAGCAGAGAATCAGGCTTCACGTCAGCCACCACTGCAACAGTCCATTGTCATAAATTTAGGCCCAGCACCCAGGCAGAGGAGAGAGGTCCCGTAAAAGAGAATCTGGCTTCATGTCAGCAGAGAATCAGTCTTCATATCATAGCAGAGAATCAGGCTTCACGTCACCCACCACTGTAAGAGTCAATTTTCATAAATTTAGGCCCAGCACCCAGGCAGAGGAGAGAGGTCCCGTAACAGACAATCTGGCTTCATGTCAGCAGAGAATCAGTCTTCATATCATAGCAGAGAATCAGGCTTCACGTCACCCACCACTGCAACAGTCAATTTTCATAAATTTAGGCCCAGAACCCAGGCAGAGGAGAAAGGTCCCGTAACAGACAATCTGGCTTCATGTCAGCAGAGAATCAGTCTTCATATCATAGCAGAGAATCAGGCTTCACGTCACCCACCACTGCAACAGTCAATTGTCATAAATTTAGGCCCAGCACCCAGGCAGAGGAGAGAGCTCCCGTAACAGAGGATCTGGCTTCATGTCAGCAGAGAATCAGTCTGCATGTCATAGCAGAGAATGAGGCTTCACGTCACCCACCACTGCAACAGTCCATTGGCATATATTTAGGCCTAGCACACAGGCAGAGGAGAGGTTCATTCAACTTTGGGTAGCCTCGCAATATAATGGTAAAATGAAAATAAAAATAGGATTGAATGAGGAAGTGCCCTGGAGTCCAATAATATATGGTTATGGGGAGGTAGTTAATGTCTAATCTGGACAAGGGACGGACAGGTCCTGTGGGATCCATGCCTGGTTCATTTTTATGAACGTCAGCTTGTCCACATTGGCTGTAGACAGGCGGCTGCGTTTGTCTGTAATGACGCCCCCTGCCGTGCTGAATACACGTTCAGACAAAACGCTGGCTGCCGGGCAGGCCAGCACCTCCAAGGCATAAAAGGCTAGCTCTGGCCACGTGGACAATTTAGAGACCCAGAAGTTGAATGGGGCCGAACCATCAGTCAGTACGTGGAGGGGTGTGCACACGTACTGTTCCACCATGTTAGTGAAATGTTGCCTCCTGCTAACACGTTGCGTATCAGGTGGTGGTGCAGTTAGCTGTGGCGTGTTGACAAAAGTTTTCCACATCTCTGCCATGCTAACCCTGCCCTCAGAGGAGCTGGCCGTGACACAGCTGCCTTGGCGACCTCTTGCTCCTCCTCTGCCTTGGCCTTGGGCTTCCACTTGTTCCCCTGTGACATTTGGGAATGCTCTCAGTAGCGTGTCTACCAACGTGCGCTTGTACTCGCGCATCTTCCTATCACGCTCCAGTGCAGGAAGTAAGGTGGGCACATTGTCTTTGTAGCGTGGATCCAGCAGGGTGGCAACCCAGTAGTCCGCACAGGTTAAAATGTGGGCAACTCTGCTGTCGTTGCGCAGGCACTGCAGCATGTAGTCGCTCATGTGTGCCAGGCTGCCCAGGGATAAGGACAAGCTGTCCTCTGTGGGAGGCGTATCGTCATCGTCCTGCCTTTCCCCCCAGCCACGCACCAGTGATGGACCCGAGCTGCGTTGGGTGCCACCCCGCTGTGACCATGCTTCATCCTCATCCTCCTCCACCTCCTCCTCATCCTCGTCCTCCTCGTCCTCCAGTAGTGGGCCCTGGCTGGCCACATTTGTACCTGGCCTCTGCTGTTGCCAAAAACCTCCCTCTGAGTCACTTCGAAGAGACTGGCCTGAAAGTGCTAAAAATGACCCCTCTTCCTCCTCCTCCTCCTCCTCCTCCTGGGCCACCTCCTCTTCCATCATCGCCCTAAGTGTTTTCTCAAGGAGACATAGAAGTGGTATTGTAACGCTGATAACGGTGTCATCGCCACTGGCCATGTTGGTGGAGTACTCGAAACAGCGCAACAGGGCACACAGGTCTCGCATGGAGGCCCAGTCATTGGTGGTGAAGTGGTGCTGTTCTGTAGTGCGACTGACCCGTGCGTGCTGCAGCTGAAACTCCACTATGGCCTGCTGCTGCTCGCACAGTCTGTCCAGCATGTGCAAGGTGGAGTTCCACCTGGTGGGCACGTCGCATATGAGGCGGTGAGCGGGAAGGCCGAAGTTACGCTGTAGCGCAGACAGGCGAGCAGCAGCAGGATGTGAACGCCGGAAGCGCGAACAGACGGCCCGCACTTTATGCAGCAGCTCTGACATGTCGGGGTAGTTGTGAATGAACTTCTGCACCACCAAATTCAGCACATGCGCCAAGCAAGGGATGTGCGTCAAATTGGCTAGTCCCAGAGCTGCAACGAGATTTCGCCCATTATCACACACCACCAGGCCGGGCTTGAGGCTCACCGGCAGCAACCACTCGTCGGTCTGTTGTTCTATACCCCGCCACAACTCCTGTGCGGTGTGGGGCCTGTCCCCCAAACATATGAGTTTCAGAATGGCCTGCTGACGTTTACCCCGGGCTGTGCTGAAGTTGGTGGTGAAGGTGTGTGGCTGACTGGATGAGCAGGTGGAAGAAGAGGAGGAGGAAGCCGAGAAGGAGGAGGTGGCAACAGGAGGCAAAGAATGTTGCCCTGCGATCCTTGGCGGCGGAAGGACGTGCGCCAAACAGCTCTCCGCCTGGGGCCCAGCTGCCACTACATTTACCCAGTGTGCAGTTAGGGAGATATAGCGTCCCTGGCCGTGCTTACTGGTCCACGTATCTGTGGTTAGGTGGACCTTGCTACAGATGGCGTTGCGCAGTGCACACTTGATTTTATCGGATACTTGGTTGTGCAGGGAAGGCACGGCTCTCTTGGAGAAGTAGTGCCGGCTGGGAACAACATACTGTGGGACAGCAAGCGACATGAGCTGTTTGAAGCTGTCTGTGTCCACCAGCCTAAATGACAGCATTTCATAGGCCAGTAGTTTAGAAATGCTGGCATTCAGGGCCAGGGATCGAGGGTGGCTAGGTGGGAATTTACGCTTTCTATCAAATGTTTGTGAGATGGAGAGCTGAACGCTGGCGTGTGACATGGTTGAGACGCTTGGTGACGGAGGTGGTGGTGGTGGTGTTGGTGGTACATCCCCTGTTTGCTGGGCGGCAGGTGCCAACGTTCCTCCAGAGGCGGAGGAAGAGGCCGAGGCGGCAGCAGCAGAATAGGCCGAGGCGGCAGCAGCAGAAGAGGTAGCAGGGGGAGCCTGAGTGACTTCCTTGGTTTTAAGGTGTTTACTCCACTGCAGTTCATGCTTTGCATGCAGGTGCCTGGTCATGCAGGTTGTGCTCAGGTTCAGAACGTTAATGCCTCGCTTCAGGCTCTGATGGCACAGCGTGCAAACCACTCGGGTCTTGTCGTCAGCACATTGTTTGAAGAAGTGCCATGCCAGGGAACTCCTTGAAGCTGCCTTTGGGGTGCTCGGTCCCAGATGGCGGCGGTCAGTAGCAGGCGGAGTCTCTTGGCGGCGGGTGTTCTGCTTTTGCCCACTGCTCCCTCTTTTGCTACGCTGTTGGCTCGGTCTCACCACTGCCTCTTCCTCCGAACTGTGAAAGTCAGTGGCACGACCTTCATTCCATGTGGGGTCTAGGACCTCATCGTCCCCTGCATCGTCTTCCACCCAGTCTTGATCCCTGACCTCCTGTTCAGTCTGCACACTGCAGAAAGACGCAGCAGTTGGCACCTGTGTTTCGTCATCATCAGAGACATGCTGAGGTGGTATTCCCATGTCCTCATCATCAGGAAACATAAGTGGTTGTGCGTCAGTGCATTCTATGTCTTTCACCGCTGGGGAAGGGCTAGGTGGATGCCCTTGGGAAACCCTGCCAGCGGAGTCTTCAAACAGCATAAGAGACTGCTGCATAACTTGAGGCTGAGACAGTTTCCCTGGTATGCATGGGGGTGATGTGACAGACTGATGGGGTTGGTTTTCAGGCGCCATCTGTGCGCTTTCTGCAGAAGACTGGGTGGGAGATAATGTGAACGTGCTGGATCCACTGTCGGCCACCCAATTGACTAATGCCTGTACCTGCTCAGGCCTTACCATCCTTAGAACGGCATTGGGCCCCACCATATATCGCTGTAAATTCTGGCGGCTACTGGGACCTGAGGTAGTTGGTACACTAGGACGTGTGGATGTGGCAGAACGGCCACGTCCTCTCCCAGCACCAGAGGGTCCACTAACACCACCACGACCATGTCCACGTCCGCGTCCCTTACTAGATGTTTTTCTCATTGTTATGGTTCACCACAACAACAAATATATTATTTGGCCCAATGTATTGTATTCAAATTCAGCGGGATATAAATTTGAGGCCTAGTATTTAGGCGCTGGGTGACCGGTATGGATTTAGTGACAGAATTAGACTTGGAAATGCACAGAAGCGTGTGTGTGTGAAGTTATTCTGAATGACCCAATGTGCACCTTGAATATTATATACCCTTTTAGGGATAGATTTCAAATAGCTCTGATATAGCAGAAACCACTAAATTATGAAATTGCTAAATTGGGAATTGTACTTCAACCCAGAACAAAAAATGTGCTTTGACGGACACTAAATATCTTGCCCAGCAACAACAGTACAACGGTGGGTAACGAGAGATTTAGAGGGAATTAAATTTGAGGCCTAGTATTTAGGCGCTGGGTCACCGGTATGGATTTAGTGACAGAATTAGACTTGGAAATACACAGTAGCGGGTGTGTGTGAAGTTATTCTGAATGACCCTATGTGCACCTTCAATATTATATACCCTTTTAGGGATAGATTTCAAATAGCTCTGATATAGCAGAAACCACTAAATTATGAAATTGCTAAATTGGGAATTGTACTTCAACCCAGAACAAAAAATGTGCTTTGACGGACACTAAATATCTTGCCCAGCAACAACAGTACAGCGGTGGGTAACGAGAGATTTAGAGGGAATTAAATTTGAGGCCTAGTATTTAGGCGCTGGGTCACCGGTATGGATTTAGTGACAGAATTAGACTTGGAAATGCACAGAAGCGTGTGTGTGAAGTTATTCTGAATGACCCAATGTGCACCTTCAATATTATATACCCTTTTTGGGATAGATTTCAAATAGCTCTGATATAGCAGGAACCACTAAATTATGAAATTGCTAAATTGGGAATTGTACTTCAACCCAGAACAAAAAATGTGCTTTGACGGGCACTAAATAACTTTCCCAGCTACAACAGGACAACGGTAACGAGAGATTTAGAGGGATTTAAATTTGAGGCCTAGTATTTAGGCGCTGGGTGACAGGTATGGGTTTAGTGACAGAATTAGACTTGGAAATACACAGTAGCGGGTGTGTGTGAAGTTATTCTGAATGACCCTATGTGCACCTTCAATATTATATACCCTTTTAGGGATAGATTTCAAATAGCTCTGATATAGCAGAAACCACTAAATTATGAAATTGCTAAATTGGGAATTGTACTTCAACCCAGAACAAAAAATGTGCTTTGACGGACACTAAATATCTTGCCCAGCAACAACAGTACACCGGTGGGTAACGAGAGATTTAGAGGGAATTAAATTTGAGGCCTAGTATTTAGGCGCTGGGTCACCGGTATGGATTTAGTGACAGAATTAGACTTGGAAATACACAGTAGCGGGTGTGTGTGAAGTTATTCTGAATGACCCTATGTGCACCTTCAATATTATATACCCTTTTTGGGATAGATTTCAAATAGCTCTGATATAGCAGGAACCACTAAATTATGAAATTGCTAAATTGGGAATTGTACTTCAACCCAGAACAAAAAATGTGCTTTGACGGGCACTAAATAACTTTCCCAGCTACAACAGGACAACGGTAACGAGAGATTTAGAGGGATTTAAATTTGAGGCCTAGTATTTAGGCGCTGGGTGACAGGTATGGGTTTAGTGACAGAATTAGACTTGGAAATACACAGTAGCGGGTGTGTGTGAAGTTATTCTGAATGACCCTATGTGCACCTTCAATATTATATACCCTTTTTGGGATAGATTTCAAATAGCTCTGATATAGCAGAAACCACTAAATTATGAAATTGCTAAATTGGGAATTGTACTTCAACCCAGAACAAAAAATGTGCTTTGACGGACACTAAATATCTTGCCCAGCAACAACAGTACAGCGGTGGGTAACGAGAGATTTAGAGGGAATTAAATTTGAGGCCTAGTATTTAGGCGCTGGGTCACCGGTATGGATTTAGTGACAGAATTAGACTTGGAAATACACAGTAGCGGGTGTGTGTGAAGTTACTCTGAATGACCCTATGTGCACCTTCAATATTATATACCCTTTTTGGGATAGATTTCAAAGAGCTCTGATATAGCAGGAACCACTAAATTATGAAATTGCTAAATTGGGAATTGTATTTCAACCCAGAACAAGAAATGTGCTTGAACGGACACTAAATAACTCGCCCAGCTACAGCACTAGGGACAGATTTAGCTGGATATAAATTTGAGGCCTAGTATTTAGGCGCTGGGTGACAGGTATGGGTTTAGTGACAGAATTAGACTTGGAAATACACAGTAGCGGGTGTGTGTGAAGTTATTCTGAATGACCCTATGTGCACCTTCAATATTATATACCCTTTTAGGGATAGATTTCAAATAGCTCTGATATAGCAGAAACCACTAAATTATGAAATTGCTAAATTGGGAATTGTACTTCAACCCAGAACAAAAAATGTGCTTTGACGGACACTAAATATCTTGCCCAGCAACAACAGTACAGCGGTGGGTAACGAGAGATTTAGAGGGAATTAAATTTGAGGCCTAGTATTTAGGCGCTGGGTCACCGGTATGGATTTAGTGACAGAATTAGACTTGGAAATACACAGTAGCGGGTGTGTGTGAAGTTATTCTGAATGACCCTATGTGCACCTTCAATATTATATACCCTTTTTGGGATAGATTTCAAATAGCTCTGATATAGCAGGAACCACTAAATTATGAAATTGCTAAATTGGGAATTGTACTTCAACCCAGAACAAAAAATGTGCTTTGACGGGCACTAAATAACTTTCCCAGCTACAACAGGACAACGGTAACGAGAGATTTAGAGGGATTTAAATTTGAGGCCTAGTATTTAGGCGCTGGGTGACAGGTATGGGTTTAGTGACAGAATTAGACTTGGAAATACACAGTAGCGGGTGTGTGTGAAGTTATTCTGAATGACCCTATGTGCACCTTCAATATTATATACCCTTTTTGGGATAGATTTCAAATAGCTCTGATATAGCAGAAACCACTAAATTATGAAATTGCTAAATTGGGAATTGTACTTCAACCCAGAACAAAAAATGTGCTTTGACGGACACTAAATATCTTGCCCAGCAACAACAGTACACCGGTGGGTAACGAGAGATTTAGAGGGAATTAAATTTGAGGCCTAGTATTTAGGCGCTGGGTCACCGGTATGGATTTAGTGACAGAATTAGACTTGGAAATACACAGTAGCGGGTGTGTGTGAAGTTATTCTGAATGACCCTATGTGCACCTTCAATATTATATACCCTTTTTGGGATAGATTTCAAATAGCTCTGATATAGCAGGAACCACTAAATTATGAAATTGCTAAATTGGGAATTGTACTTCAACCCAGAACAAAAAATGTGCTTTGACGGGCACTAAATAACTTTCCCAGCTACAACAGGACAACGGTAACGAGAGATTTAGAGGGATTTAAATTTGAGGCCTAGTATTTAGGCGCTGGGTGACAGGTATGGGTTTAGTGACAGAATTAGACTTGGAAATACACAGTAGCGGGTGTGTGTGAAGTTATTCTGAATGACCCTATGTGCACCTTCAATATTATATACCCTTTTTGGGATAGATTTCAAATAGCTCTGATATAGCAGAAACCACTAAATTATGAAATTGCTAAATTGGGAATTGTACTTCAACCCAGAACAAAAAATGTGCTTTGACGGACACTAAATATCTTGCCCAGCAACAACAGTACAGCGGTGGGTAACGAGAGATTTAGAGGGAATTAAATTTGAGGCCTAGTATTTAGGCGCTGGGTCACCGGTATGGATTTAGTGACAGAATTAGACTTGGAAATACACAGTAGCGGGTGTGTGTGAAGTTACTCTGAATGACCCTATGTGCACCTTCAATATTATATACCCTTTTTGGGATAGATTTCAAAGAGCTCTGATATAGCAGGAACCACTAAATTATGAAATTGCTAAATTGGGAATTGTATTTCAACCCAGAACAAGAAATGTGCTTGAACGGACACTAAATAACTCGCCCAGCTACAGCACTAGGGACAGATTTAGCTGGATATAAATTTGAGGCCTAGTATTTAGGCGCTGGGTGACCGGTATGGATTTAGTGACAGAATTAGACTGGGATATGGCCAAAAAATGAACAGACTATTGCTGGTTAAATGCACTTGGTGTGACAGCTTCACCCTGATGTAGGCTTTAGCCAAAAAACAACCACACCATTGAGGGTTAAATGCACTTGGTGACAGGCGCAGCTTGCCCCTGATTTTGTATATGGCCAAAAAATGAACAGACTATTGCTGGTTAAATGCACTTGGTGTGACAGCTTCACCCTGATGTAGGCTTTAGCCAAAAAACAACCACACCATTGAGGGTTAAATGCACTTGGTGACAGGCGCAGCTTGCCCCTGATTTTGTATATGGCCAAAAAATGAACAGACTATTGCTGGTTAAATGCACTTGGTGTGACAGCTTCACCCTGATGTAGGCTTTAGCCAAAAAACAACCACACCATTGAGGGTTAAATGCACTTGGTGACAGGCGCAGCTTGCCCCTGATTTTGTATATGGCCAAAAAATGAACAGACTATTGCTGGTTAAATGCACTTGGTGTCACAGCTTCACCCTGATGTAGGCTTTAGCCAAAAAACAACCACACCATTGAGGGTTAAATGCACTTGGTCGCAGCTTGTGCTGGCGCACCACAAGACACAAAATGGCCGCCGATCACCCCAGAAAAATGAGACTGACAAACGGTCTGTGCAGCCTAAAAACAGTGAGCAATTGAGGATCAGCAGCTCAATGATCCACAGCTGCAGATCGATCAGTTAATCAAGTCCTTTGGAGGAGTTAATCTGCCTAATCTCGCCCTACTGTCGCAGCCGCAACCTCTCCCTACGCTAATCAGAGCAGAGTGACGGGCGGCGCTATGTGACTCCAGCTTAAATAGAGGCTGGGTCACATGGTGCTCTGGCCAATCACAGCCATGCCAATAGTAGGCATGGCTGTGATGGCCTCTTGGGGCAAGTAGTATGACGCTTGTTGATTGGCTGCTTTGCAGCCTTTCAAAAAGCGCCAAGAAAGCGTCACAAAAGCGCGAAGAAAGCGACGAACACCGAACCCGAACCCGGACTTTTACGAAAATGTCCGGGTTCGGGTCCGTGTCACGGACACCCCAAAATTCGGTACGAACCCGAACTATACAGTTCGAGTTCGCTCATCCCTATTCCTGAGCCCATTCTGTGATTTCCTTTACTGCAGCATTCCTGTTTGTCGTGCAGTGCCGTTTAAGGGCCCGGAGATCACTGGCATCCAGTATGGTTTTATGACCTTGACCCTTACGCACAGAGATTGTTCCAGATTCTCTGAATCTTCGGATGATGTTATGCACAGTGGATGATGATAGATGCAAAGTCTTTGCAATTTTTCGTGGGGAAACACCTTTCTGATATTGCTCCACTATCTTTTTGCGCAACATTGTGGGAATTGGTGGTCCTCTACCCATCTTGGCTTCTGAGAGAAACTGCCACTCTGAGAAGCTCTTTTTATACCCAATCATGTTGCCAATTGACCTAATTAGTGTTAATTGGTCTTCCAGCTCTTCGTTATGCTCAAGTTAATTTTTTCCAGCCTCTTATTGCTACTTGTCCCAACTTTTTGGGGATTTGTTGATACCGTGAAATTTTGAATCAACGTATTTTTCCTTTAAAATGATACATTTACTCGGATTAAACATTTAATCTGTCATCTACGTTCTATTACAAATAAAATATTGAAGATAAAGGAAAGATGGGAGGCAGCGCCTCATGTGTGGTGTTGTATAATAATTGGTATAAGGGGTAAGTAAAAACTCTTACCAGATGATGTTGTGACTAGAGTTGAGCGAACACCTGGATGTTCGGGTTCGAGAAGTTCGGCCGAACTTCCCGGAAATGTTCGGGTTCGGGATCCGAACCCGATCCGAACTTCGTCCCGAACCCGAACTTTTCGGTACTAAAAAGGCAGTAAAACAGCCCAGGAAAGGGCTAGAGGGCTGCAAAAGGCAGCAACATTTAGGTAAATCCCCTGGAAACAAATGTGGATAGGGAAATGAATAAAAATTAAAATTAAATAAATAAAAATTAACAAAAATCAATTGGATAGAGGTCCCATAGCAGAGAATCTGGCTTCATGTCACCCACCACTGGAACAGTCCATTCTCAGATATTTAGGCCCCGGCACCCAGGCAGAGGAGAGAGGTCCCGTAACAGAGAATCAGGCTTCACGTCAGCCACCAGTGCAACAGTCCATTGGCATATATTTAGGCCCAGCACCCAGGCAGAGGAGAGAGGTCCCGTAACAGAGAATCTGTCTTCATGTCAGCAGAGAATCAGTCTGCATGTCATAACAGAGAATCAGGCTTCACGTCAGCCACCACTGCAACAGTCCATTGACATAAATTTAGGCCAAGCACCCAGGCAGAGGAGAGAGGTCCCGTAACAGACAATCTGGCTTCATGTCAGCAGGGAATCAGTCTTCATATCATAGCAGAGAATCAGGCTTCACGTCAGCCACCAATGCAACAGTCCATTGTCAGATATTTAGGCCCAGCACCCAGGCAGAGGAGAGAGGTCCCGTAACAGACAATCAAGCTTCACGTCAGCCACCAGTGGAACAGTCCATTGGCATATATTTAGGCCCAGCACCCAGGCAGAGGAGAGAGGTCCCGTAACAGAGAATCTGGCTTCATGTCAGCAGAGAATTAGTCTGCATGTCAAAGCAGAGAATCAGGCTTCACGTCACCCACCACTGTAACAGTCCATTTTCATAAATTTAGGCCCAGCACCCAGGCAGAGGAGAGAGGTCCCGTAACAGACAATCAGGCTTCACGTTAGCCACCAGTGCAACAGTCCATTGGCATATATTTAGGCCCAGCACCCAGGCAGAGGAGAGAGGTCCCGTAACAGAGAATCTGGCTTCATGTCAGCAGAGAATTAGTCTGCATGTCATAGCAGAGAATCAGGCTTCACGTCACCCAACATTGGAACAGTCCATTGGCATATATTTAGGCCCCGGCACCCAGACAGAGGAGAGGTTCATTCAAATTTGGGTAGCCTCGCAATATAATGGTAAAATGAAAATAAAAATAGGATTGAATGAGGAAGTGCCCTGGAGTAAAATAATATATGGTTAAGGGGAGGTAGTTAATGTCTAATCTGGACAAGGGACGGACAGGGCCTGTGGGATCCATGCCTGGTTCATTTTTATGAACGTCAGCTTGTCCACATTGACTGTAGACAGGAGGCTGCATTTGTCTGTAATGACACCCCCTGCCGTGCTGAATACACGTTCAGACAAAACGCTGGCCGCCGGGCAGGCCAGCACCTCCAAGGCATAAAAGGCTAGCTCTGGCCACGTGGACAATTTAGAGACCCAGTAGTTGAATGGGGCCGAACCATCAGTCAGTACGTGGAGGGGTGTGCACACGTACTGTTCCACCATGTTAGTGAAATGTGTCCTCCTGCTAACACGTTGCGTATCAGGTGGTGGTGCAGTTAGCTGTGGCGTGTTGACAAAACTTTTCCACATCTCTGCCATGCTAACCCTGCCCTCAGAGGAGCTGGCCGTGACACAGCTTCCTTGGCGACCTCTTGCTCCTCCTCTGCCTTGGCCTTCCACTTGTTCCCCTGTGACATTTGGGAATTCTCTCAGTAGCGCGTCTACCAACGTGCGCTTGTACTCGCGCATCTTCCTATCACGCTCCAGTGCAGGAAGTAAGGTGGGCACATTGTCTTTGTAGCGTGGATCCAGCAGGGTGGCAACCCAGTAGTCCGCACACGTTAAAATGTGGGCAACTCTGCTGTCGTTGCGCAGGCACTGCAGCATGTAGTCACTCATGTGTGCCAGGCTGCCCAGGGGTAAGGACAAGCTGTCCTATGTGGGAGGCGTATCGTCATCGTCCTGCATTTCCCCCCAGCCACGCACCAGTGATGGGCCCGAGCTGCGTCGGGTGCCACCCCGCTGTGACCATGCTTCATCCTCATCCTCCTCCTCCTCATCCTCGTCCTCCTCCTCCTCCAGTAGTGGGCCCTGGCTGGCCACATTTGTACCTGGCCTCTGCTGTTGCCAAAAACCTCCCTCTGAGTCACTTCGAAGAGACTGGCCTGAAAGTGCTAAAAATGACCCCTCTTCCTCCTCCTCCTCCTCCTGGGCCACCTCCTCTTCCATCATCGCCCTAATTGTTTTCTCAAGGAGACATAGAAGTGGTATTGTAACGCTGATAACGGTGTCATCGCCACTGGCCATGTTGGTGGAGTACTCGAAACAGCGCAACAGGGCACACAGGTCTCGCATGGAGGCCCAGTCATTGGTGGTGAAGTGGTGCTGTTCTGTAGTGCGACTGACCCGTGCGTGCTGCAACTGAAACTCCACTATGGCCTGCTGCTGCTCGCACAGTCTGTCCAGCATGTGCAAGGTGGAGTTCCACCTGGTGGGCACGTCGCATATGAGGCGGTGAGCGGGAAGGCCGAAGTTACGCTGTAGCGCAGACAGGCGAGCAGCAGCAGGATGTGAACGCCGGAAGCGCGAACAGACGGCCCGCACTTTATGCAGCAGCTCTGACATGTCGGGGTAGTTGTGAATGAACTTCTGCACTACCGAATTCAGCACATGCACGAAGCAAGGGATGTGCGTCAAACTGGCTAGTCCCAGAGCTGCAACGAGATTTCGCCCATTATCACACACCACCAGGCCGGGCTTGAGGCTCACCGGCAGCAACCACTCGTCGGTCTGTTGTTCTATACCCTGCCACAACTCCTGTGCGGTGTGGGGCCTGTCCCCCAAACATATGAGTTTCAGAATGGCCTGCTGACGTTTACCCCGGGCTGTGCTGAAGTTGGTGGTGAAGGTGTGTGGCTGACTAGATGAGCAGGTGGAAGAAGAGGAGGAGGAAGTCGAGTAGGAGGAGGTGGCAACAGGAGGCAAAGAATGTTGCCCTGCGATCCTTGGCGGCGGAAGGACGTGCGCCAAACAGCTCTCCGCCTGGGGCCCAGCTGCCACTACATTTACCCAGTGTGCAGTTAGGGAGATATAGCGTCCCTGGCCATGCTTACTGGTCCACGTATCTGTGGTTAGGTGGACCTTGCCACAGATGGCGTTGCGCAGTGCACACTTGATTTTATCGGATACTTGGTTGTGCAGGGAAGGCACGGCTCTCGTGGAGAAGTAGTGCCGGCTGGGAACAACATACTGTGGGACAGCAAGCGACATGAGCTGTTTGAAGCTGTCTGTGTCCACCAGCCTAAATGACAGCATTTCATAGGCCAGTAGTTTAGAAATGCTGGTAATTCAGGGCCAGGGATCGAGGGTGGCTAGGTGGGAATTTACACTTTCTCTCAAATGTTTGTGAGATGGAGAGCTGAACGCTGCCGTGTGACATGTTTGAGATGCTTGGTGACGGAGGTGGTGGTGGTGTTGGTGGTACATCCCCTGTTTGCTGGGCGGCAGGTGCCAACGTTCCTCCAGAGGCGGAGGAAGAGGCCGAGGCGGCAGCAGCAGAAGAGGCCGAGGCGGCAGCAGCAGAAGAGGTAGCAGGGGGAGCCTGAGTGACTTCCTTGGTTTTAAGGTGTTTACTCCACTGCAGTTCATGCTTTGCATGCAGGTGCCTGGTCATGCAGGTTGTGCTAAGGTTCAGAACGTTAATGCCTCGCTTCAGGCTCTGATGGCACAGCGTGCAAACCACTCGGGTCTTGTCGTCAGCACATTGTTTGAAGAAGTGCCATGCCAGGGAACTCCTTGAAGCTGCCTTTGGGGTGCTCGGTCCCAGATGGCGGCGGTCAGTAGCAGGCGGAGTCTCTTGGCGGCGGGTGTTCTGCTTTTGCCCACTGCTCCCTCTTTTGCTACGCTGTTGGCTCGGTCTCACCACTGCCTCTTCCTCCGAACTGTGAAAGTCAGTGGCACGACATTCATTCCATGTGGGGTCTAGGACCTCATCGTCCCCTGCATCGTCTTCCACCCAGTCTTGATCCCTGACCTCCTGTTCAGTCTGCACACTGCAGAAAGACTCAGCAGTTGGCACCTGTGTTTCGTCATCATCAGAGACATGCTGAGGTGGTATTCCCATGTCCTCATCATCAGGAAACATAAGTGGTTGTGCGTCAGTGCATTCTATGTCTTTCACCGCTGGGGAAGGGCTAGGTGGATGCCCTTGGGAAACCCTGACAGCGGACTCTTCAAACCGCATAAGAGACTGCTGCATAACTTGAGGCTCAGACAGTTTCCCTGGTATGCATGGCGGAAATGTGACAGACTGATGGGGTTGGTTTTCAGGCGCCATCTGTGCGCTTTCTGCAGAAGACTGGGTGGGAGATAATGTGAACGTGCTGGATCCACTGTCGGCCACCCAATTGACTAATGCCTGTACCTGCTCAGGCCTTACCATCCTTAGAACGGCATTGGGCCCCACCATATATCGCTGTAAATTCTGGCGGCTACTGGGACCTGAGGTAGTTGGTACACTAGGACGTGTGGATGTGGCAGAACGGCCACGTCCTCTCCCAGCACCAGAGAGTCCACTAACACCACCACGACCATGTCCACGTCCGCGTCCCTTACTAGATGTTTTCCTCATTGTTATCGTTCGCCACAACAACAAAAATATTATTTGGCCCAATGTATTGTATTCAAATTCAGCTGAATATAAATTTGAGGCCTAGTATTTAGGCGCTGGGTGACCGGTATGGATTTACTGACAGAATTAGACTTGGAAATGCACAGTAGCGTGTGTGTGAAGTTATTCTGAATGACCCTATGTGCACCTTGAATATTATATACCCTTTTAGGGATAGATTTCAAATAGCTCTGATATAGCAGAAACCACTAAATTATGAAATTGCTAAATTGGGAATTGTATTTCAACCCAGAACAAAAAATGTGCTTTGACTGACACTAAATAACTTGCCCAGCCAGAACAGTACAGCGGTAAAGACAGATTTAGCGGGATATAAATTTGAGGCCTAGTATTTAGGCGCTGGGTGACCGGTATGGATTTACTGACAGAATTTGACTTGGAAATGCACAGTAGCGTGTGTGTGAAGTTATTCTGAATGACCCTATGTGCACCTTGAATATTATATACCCTTTTAGGGATAGATTTCAAATAGCTCTGATATAGCAGAAACCACTAAATTATGAAATTGCTAAATTGGGAATTGTATTTCAACCCAGAGCAAAAAATGTGCTTTGACGGACACTAAATAACTTGCCCAGCCAGAACAGTACAGCGGTAACGACAGATTTAGCGGGATATAAATTTGAGGCCTAGTATTTAGGCGCTGGGTGACCGGTATGGATTTAGTGACAGAATTAGACTGGGATATGGCCAAAAAATAACCACACTATTGCTGGTTAAATGCACTTGGTGTGACAGCTTGACCAACCACACTACTGAGGGTTAAATGCACTTGGTGACGGGCGCAGCTTGCCCCTGATGTAGTATATGGCCAAAAAATAAACAGACTATTGCTGGTTAAATGCACTTGGTGTGACAGCTTCACCCTGATGTAGGCTTTAGCCAAAAAACAACCACACCATTGAGGGTTAAATGAACTTGGTGACAGGCGCAGCTTGCCCCTGATGTAGTATATGGCCAAAAAATGAACAGACTATTGCTGGTTAAATGCACTTGATGTGACAACTTGACCAACCACACTACTGAGGGTTAAATGCACTTGGTGACGGGCGCAGCTTGCCCCTGATGTAGTATATGGCCAAAAAATAAACAGACTATTGCTGGTTAAATGCACTTGGTGTGACAGCTTCACCCTGATGTAGGCTTTAGCCAAAAAACAACCACACCATTGAGGGTTAAATGCACTTGGTGACAGGCGCAGCTTGCCCCTGATTTAGTATATGGCCAAAAAATAAACAGACTATTGCTGGTTAAATGCACTTGGTGTGACAGCTTCACCCTGATGTATGCTTTAGCCAAAAAACAACCACACCATTGAGGGTTAAATGCACTTGGTGACAGGCGCAGCTTGCCCCTGATGTAGTATATGGCCAAAAAATAAACAGACTATTGCTGGTTAAATGCACTTGGTGTGACAGCTTCACCCTGATGTAGGCTTTAGCCAAAAAACAACCACACCATTGAGGGTTAAATGCACTTGGTCGCAGCTTGTGCTGGCGCACCACAAGACACAAAATGGCCGTTGATCACCCCAGAAAAAAGTGACTGACAAACGGTCTGGGCAGCCTAAAAACAGTGAGCAATTGAGTATCAGCAGTTCAATGATCCACAGCTGCAGATCGATCAATTAATCAAGTCCTTTGGAGGAGTTAATCTGCCTAATCTCGCCCTACTGTCGCAGCCGCAACCTCTCCCTATGCTGATCAGAGCAGAGTGACGGGCGGCGCTATAACTCCAGCTTAAATAGAGGCTGGGTCACATGGTGCTCTGGCCAATCACAGCCATGCCAATAGTAGGCATGGCTGTGACGGCCTCTTGGGGCAAGTGGTATGATGCTTGTTGATTGGCTGCTTTGCAGCCTTTCAAAAAGCGCCAAGAAAGCGTCACAAAAGCGGCAAGAAAGCGATGAACACCGAACCCGAACCCGGACTTTTACGAAAATGTCCGGGTTCGGGTCCGTGTCACGGACACCCCAAAATTCGGTACGAACCCGAACTATACAGTTTGAGTTCGCTCATCCCTAGTTGTGACGAGTCACAACACCTATATGAAGCTTGTGCTGATTTTCCCGATCAGTGTGCGGGATGCCTGCGCTGCTGCCTAGGTTCCAGCCCCGTGCCTTGGAAGCATTCGTCGGGGAGCAGTTTGTTGCAGAAGAAGAAAGAAAATGAACCTTTTGGATGGTGCTGTCAGCAGAATCAGAAACAGGTAAGTATTGATGAAACAATACTTTTTATTTGCAGTCAACGCGTTTCAGGGGCGAAGAGCCCCCTTCATCAGTACAATATACAACATAAAACAGGATTCACATGTGGCGGTTATTTAAATTCAAAAAAGGCGCGTGAGGCCGAACAGAGGTGGAGCAAAAAGGAGGGGGGTGGGGGGGTGGGTGTGTGTCTCAAACAATAGAGGGCTGTCAACGGGCATTCTGTTCCTAGCCGATCACTTTAAAAATATATATAGTGGACCTGATTTCTTTTGAAAAAATAATAATAAACTATTGTATTCTAGGGTGCTTTGAAATATATAAAAATGCTGCAATGGTTAAATTTGGCCGTATTTTAAAATGTTTACGGATGAGTCAGTGTAATGTTAATGCTTTTTAGAAGAAATGACTGGGCATGGAGTAATATAAAGCATGGTGGTTATGTTAATTAAAAATTAATTAAAAAATATATAAAATAAAAGGTACAGGGAGTGGTGTATTCGTTTATTAAGGTATATGTACATTTTTCTTATCCATAATCAATATAACCACCATACTTTACACCACTCCCTGTACCTTTTATTATATATATTTTTTAATTAATTATTAATTAACATAACCACCATGCTTTATAGTGTCCCAACTTTTTTGGAATCCGGTTTGTATATCCATAACAGCACACTGGGTAAATGCAGTGGAGGCTTGGCCTGAGGCGGATAGCAGTTTGGTGCATATCCTTCCATCACCGAGGATTGCAAGGTGCTTCAGTTTGCCTCCTGTTGCTTCCTCCTCCTACTCCGCTTCCTCATCCTCTACCAGCTCCTCATCCGGTCAACACCTTGACCACCAACTTCAGCACAGCCCTGGGTATATGACAGCAGGCAGTTTTAAAACTTAATCTGTTTTGGGGACAAACCCCTCACCAAGCAGGAGCTGTGGACGGGCCTTGAACAACAGACCGATGAGTGGTTTGTGCCAGTCAGCCTCAAGCCTGGTGGTGTGCGACAATGGGCAAAATCTCGTAGCAGCTCTGGGACTAGCCGATTTGACGCATATCCCTTGCCTGGCGCATTTGCTGAATTTGGTGGTGCAGAGATTCCTTAAAAATTACCCTGACATGTCAGAACTGCTGCATAAAGTGCGGACCGTCTGTGCGCGCTTTCGGCATTCTCACCCTGCTGCTGCTCGCCTGTAAGCGCTGCAGCGTAACTTCGGCCTTCCCGCTCACGGTACATTGTCCTTGTAAAGGGGATCCAGCAGCTTGGCCACCCAGTAATCAGCACAAATTAGAATGTGGGCAACTCGGCGGTCGTTGCGGAGACACTGCAGCATGTAATCGCTCATGTGTGCCAGGCTGCCCAGAGGCAACAAAAAGCTGTCCTCTGTGGGAGGTGTATCGTCTGTGTCCTCTGTATCCCCCCAGCCACGCACCAGTGATGGCCATTAGCTGGTCTGGGTGCCACCCTGCTGTGAACATGGTCCCTCCTCCATCTACGCCTCCACCCCGTCTCATCCAGGTGAGAGTAGGTGACAGAACTTGCACCGGTATTTGGTAGGGCCTAAGGTGGCTCTATGAATGGTGAGGCCAGAACAAGTACAGGCAATAGTAGATTCGGTGGCTGACAGTGCCTCCAGTTCCTTCACATTGTCTCCCACCCAGTCTCCTGCTGAAAGATCAGAGTTCGCACCTGCAGCCGATCTCACAATGACATATGCAGCAAAGGCTTAAAAATTAAGTATTTTGCCCAAAATGGGTGTTTGTTTAATAACTGAATATGACAGCAGTATATAACTCTTGAATTTCACATGTGCTGATGCAGCAAGGGCTGTAAAATTGTGTATTTTGCCCAAAAAGGGTGTTTTATTAATAGAATATAACTACAGTATCTAAAGTGTGTATCTCACACGTACAGATCCATACTAGGCCGCAATTTTAGCTTTTTGCACAATATGGCTGTTTTTCAAATAACTGAATAGAACCACAGTATGTAAAGGGTGTATCTCACACGTACAGATGCAGGCTAGGCCGCAATTAAAGTTTTTTGCCCAAAATGGTTTTATTTATTTTTTACTAACAGAATATGAAAGCTGTATATAACGATTGAATTTCACATATGCAGATGCAGCAAGGGCTGTGAAATAGTGTATTATACCCAAAAAGTTTGTTTTTAAAAACCCAGAAAATGATGGCTGTATTTCTAGCTTAAATTGCACACTGACTAATCCTGCAAAGGCACCATATGTTGTACAGGTCCTTCAAAAAAAATATGCATATTGTGATAAAGTTCATTATTTTCTGTAATGTACTGATAAACATTAGACTTTCATATATTTTAGATTCATTCACCAACTGAAGTAGTTAAAGCCTTTTATTGTTTTAATATTGATGATTTTGGCATACAGCTCATGAAAACCCCAAATTCCTATATAAAAAAATTAGCATATCATGAAGAGGTTCTCTAAACGAGCTATTAACCTAATCATCTGAATCAACTAATTAACTCTAAACACCTGCAAAAGATTCCTGAGGGTTTTAAAAACTCCCAGCCTGGTTCATTACTCAAAACCGCAATCATGGGTAAGACTGCCGACCTGACTGCTGTCCAGAAGGCCATCATTGACACCCTCAAGCAAGAGGGTAAGACACAGAAAGAAATTTCTGAATGAATAGGCTGTTCCCAGAGTGCTGTATCAAGGCACCTCAGTGGGAAGTCTGTGGGAAGGAAAAAGTGTGGCAGAAAATGCTGCACAACGAGAAGAGGTGACCGGACCCTGAGGAAGATTGTGGAGAAGGACCGATTCCAGACCTTGGGGGACCTGCGAAAGCAGTGGACTGAGTCTGGAGTAGAAACATCCAGAGCCACCGTGTACAGGAAATGGGCTACAGGTGCCGCATTCCCCAGGTCAAGCCACTTTTGAACCAGAAACAGCGGCAGAAGCACCTGACATGGGCTACAGAGAAGCAGCACTGGACTGTTGCTCAGTGGTCCAAAGTACTTTTTTCGGATGAAAGCAAATTTTGCATGTCATTCGGAATATCAAGGTGCCAGAGTCTGGAGGAAGACTGGGGAGAGGGAAATGCCAAAATGCCTGAAGTCCAGTGTCAAGTCCCCACAGTCAGTGATGGTCTGGGGTGCCATGTCAGCTGCTGGTGTTGGTCCACTGTGTTTTATCAAGGGCAGGGTCAATGGAGCTAGCTATCAGGAGATTTTGGAGCACTTCATGCTTCCATCTGCTTCCATCATGCTTCCATCTGCTGAAAAGCTTTATGGAGATGAAGATTTCATTTTTCAGCACGACCTGGCACCTGCTCACAGTGCCAAAACCACTGGTAAATGGTTTACTGACCATGGTATTACTGTGCTCAATTGGCCTGCCAACTCTCCTGACCTGAACCCCATAGAGAATCTGTGGGATATTGGGAAGAGAAAGTTGAGAGACGCAAGACCCAACACTCTGGATGAGCTTAAGGCCGCTATTGAAGCATCCTGGGCCTCCATAACACCTCAGCAGTGCCACAGGCTGATTGCCTCCATGCCACGCCGCATTGAAGCAGTCATTTCTGCAAAAGGATTCCCGACCAAGTATTGAGTGCTTAACTGAACATAATTATTTGAAGGTTGACTTTTTTTGTATTAAAACACTTTTCTCTTATTGGTCAGATGAAATGTGCTAATTTTTTGAGATAGGAAATTTGGGTTTTCATGAGCTGTATGCCAAAATCATCAATATTAAAACAATAAAAGGCTTGAACTACTTCAGTTGGTGTGTAATGAATCTAAAATATATGAAAGTCTAATGTTTATCAGTACATTACAGAAAATAATGAACTTTATCACAATATGCATATTTTTTTTAGAAGGACCCAAATTTTTATTTTATTTTTTTAAACCAGATTATTAGTGCAGTATTTCAAGCATGGATTTGATTGTCACAAAAGCTCAGATGCAGTGCTGGTGCACTCAGCTTGCATAAAATGGCCGCCGCCACCCACCTAACAGACGGATAAAAGTAATTTTTTTCTGTCACTGGGCTCAGGGCAGGGTAAAAAGATTGTGCACTGCATTCACACAACTAAATCTATGTAGATCACTGAGTTCAATTGGAGCTCTGATAACAGATTCTGTCCTATTCTCTCCCTCTCAGAAGCAGCAGCAGCAGCATCCTCTCCCTACCCTAAGAACAACAGAGTGACGTGCAGCGCTACGTGACTCCAGCTTATATAGAGGCTGGGTCACGTGCTGCAGTGGCCAATCACAGCCATGCCATTAGTAGGCATGGATGTGATATCTTCTAAGGTCACACAGTTAAACGCTTGTTGATTGGCTGCTCTGCAGCCTTTCAAAAAGCTCCAAGAAATCGCTGAACAACGAACCCAAACCCAAACTTTTACTGAAATGTTCAGGTTTGGGTCCGGGTTCGCTCAACCCTAGAGCTGACCCAGTAAAAGAAGCGAGTTGCGGGCCTGCAGGTGAGCTGACACAGTAAAAGAATTTAGTTGCGGGCCTGCTGGTGAGCTGAGGTTGAACCGACAAACCCAACTTGATTTTGATGGCTGCATTATTCTGCAGGTGACCGTGATACAGCTCGTTTCCATTGATACCGTGATACAGATGGTTTCCATTTGCATCTTTCTAAACAATCTGTGGCCTCAGTCTTTTATCCAGACTCTCTCATTATGCCACTATGTGGCCTCCTCATGCTGCCATCTCCACACCATGTCACCTGCCACTAATTTTTATTACCATGCTGCTGCTCATGTTGCTTTAAAAGGCATTAAACTGATCACCAGGCCCACAATTTAATTAAGGTTTTGTAATCAATAAACCCAACTTGCATTTGTGGGCTGCATCAGTGGCGTAGCTAGAATTGACTAGGCCCCACAGCCAATTTTTGAATGGGGCTCAATCCCACAATAATTTTTTAGCGACCCCTTCCTTTCATGCCTCCCTCATTCCTGTGGCTAGTAAAGATCGCTCTCTCAGACCAGGGATGGCAGCTGTTCCATCAGTTTTATACACTGTCTATAATGACACTGTGTATACTTTCATTGTGTAATACTGTTGAGGGGCCCTGACCAAATCCTTTAGTCCTCCTCCTCCTGGATGGGCCCCTTCTGGGTCGGGACCCCATAGCTGCAGCTTACCCTGCTTCCCTTCTTAGCTACGGTCATGGTCTGCATTAATCTGGTGACTTTTAGGCACAGTTTCATTGATCCCAGGGCCACTGCCTCTGCGTGCACCATCAGAATAACGCCCACTTACCCGTCCCTTAGTGCTCACAATCTTCATAATAATGGTTTTGTCACTAGATGTGGTGCAGATTTTTTTACAGTTCGCTAAAGACAGTTTTCTGATGCAGGACAGTGTATGTCACAGAAACACAGAATATGGAGACTAGATTAGTCCCAGAATATTGGAATTTGCCCTAAAGGAACCGTTTTTGGATGCAGGACAGTATATTTCACAGAAACACACAGAATATGGACACTAGATTAGGCCCAGATTATTAGAATTTGCAATACATACTCAGTTTTCTGATGCAGGACAGTATGTCACAGAAAAGCACAGAATATGGACACTAGATTAGGGCCAGATTATTGGAATTTGCCCTAAAGAAAGAGTTTTTGGATGGCATACTGTATATGTCACAGAACACCACAGAATATGGACATGATTTTAGGCCCAGATTATTGGAATCTGCGGTACAGACATTGTTCTCTGATGTAGTTTTTATTTATATTTTTCACTATATCTGGGCCTGACAACCACACAATGTATTGAAGCGCAGATCACACAATTCACAGATTACATCGTTGAGCGCAAAAATGTGGATAGATTATGGGAGAAAAATTGTTTTCTGTATTTGCTCGCTCATCACTAGTAATTTCATAACGTCTAACACACCACAACAAGGACAGTGCTCCTCATCCAGAAAAGTGTTAAACATTAGCAAGTATCTTGAAAGGAATACTTATCCAACTAGGCTCAGGTTCAACTCTGCACTGAAATTCTAATTTTCTGATTTAGAATAGGAACTAAAAAACTCAATCAACAGATCCAGCATACTGTAACGGGGTGCCGAAGGCGCACTCGGTCTCCCATCAGCCGCAGACCTGCTGCTTAGCTTCGGGAGCGAGGATCTGTGTTTGACCTCGTTGCCAGGGCGGCTTTGCTAGCTGGGAGGCTCCCTGCTCCTAGGTCTGCCTTAAGCGCCGAACTGATCACTCAGTGCTCGACTGGTCGGTCTGTCGGTCATGTGACGCTGGCCACGTCAAATGACCCTCACTATAAAAACAGGCAGCCTGCTGGCCACAGGTTGCCTGTTAATTTAGGTTCAGGCAGTTGTTGGAGGATACCTGTGTACTTACTTGATCCTGTTCCCTGACGATTCTTTGCCTGCTCCTCCTGTACTGCGCATCCTTCCTGGTATATTGACCTCGGCAGTCCACTATTCTTTGCGGACTCCTTTGGTACTTCTCGACTCTCCTGGAATTTATGACCCCGGCTTCTCCTGACCTTTCTTTGCTTATCCCTCTGTACTGCGTTGTCCTCTTGGTTTTGACCCGGTCCGTTCACTATCTGTTATTTGTCTTGTCTGTCCTTCCCATCACATATCCTAAGTTAGGGACTGCTGTCCAGTTATCCCCTGTCATCAGGACTCGTGAGGCAAGTAGGCAGGGCCAGGGGTGAGGGTGGAGCGCAGTGGTCACTATCCTCCCTCTGTGTGTGTGTGTGTACGTGACCGTTACAGATTAACAGGCCCAATAACCATTGTATAATGAATCCTCTGGTGACCCTGACTGACCATGTCTCTAATCTGACGCAGACGGTGAAGGAGCTAGGAGAAAAACTCTGTTCTTTTGAGTTAGGGCAAGGTTCTTCCAATTCTCAGGCCTCCTGTCCGCATTTTGAGCCCCAGATTAAGCTCTGAGAAGCCTTTTCTAGAGACCGGAAGAAGTTTCTCTCTTAGAAGTAAAGTCTGCAACTCTCCTTAAGTTTGCGCCCCGTGTCCTCTGGCCCCGAGAGGCAACGCGTGGGCATTATCATTTTCCGACTACAGGGTGATCCCCAGGACTGGGCGTTCTATTTACCTGCTGGCGCCAGTTGTTTAACTTCTGTGGAGGGGTTCTTTCAGACCCTGGGTACCCTCCATGATGAACCAGACAGGGCTCTAGTAGCCGAGACGGCTCTAAAGGCACTGACTGGTTCAGGGCAATCTACCTGCGGAGGATTATTGCACCCAATTCAGAAGGTGGTGTGTCCCCTCAGGATGGAACGAACCAGCCCTGAAGAGTCAGTTCCGGTCAGGTCTGTCTGATAATTTAAAAGGATCTTCTGGTCAGTTATCAACTTCCATATACCTTAGAGGAGATGATGACCCTTTTGTCCGACTTGATCGACAGGTTAGAGAGAGACGACAGGAACAACAGTTCTCTTCCCAGATGGTGGTCCAGCCAGAGGCCTATCCCAGAGACAATGCTGAGGTCTCCTTTGAGGAACCCATGCAGGTTGGCATGACCCGAGGGAATCTTCGCCGCAGACGTGGAGAATGCTTTTACTGTGTAGATCCTGACCATTGGATCAACCAGTGTCCTAAGAAGGTCCTCTCTGTCAAGAGGCAAGGCAAGGCAACCTAAAGACCAGATACACCCTGATTTTTCTAAATGTAAGCTTTTGGTACCCATTACAATCTTTCTGGGGGTAGATAAATGGCCGGTTAAGGCCTTTATTGATTCTGGCTCAGCGGCCAGCTTTATTGACTCTGAGTACGCTGTAAGATTGGGTATTCCAGCGTTTGCTTTACCAACTCCTATCCATGTCATGGCTATTGATGCTACTCCTCTTATTGGTGGTGTGTGAGCTCATGTACCTCAGAGATTTCTCTAACCGTGGGTGTGTGCCACGGTTATGTTCGGGTATGTTCCCTTTTAGTCCTGGAGAACCTACCGGCTGAGGTGGTACTAGGGTTGCCTTGGCTCCGACTACATAACCCCACTATAGATTGGTCCAAGGGGGAGTTGGTGAGATGGGGGCCTAAGTGTGACTCGTTCTTGTCCGTGGTACAGGCTGGGGTCTCAGTAAAGTCTGATACTTTACCCACTGTTGTTAGGGAATATTCTGATGTATTCTCATCTCCAACCCCGGAGGTTCTACCCCCCCCCATGGACCTTATGATTGTTCTATAGAGCTAGTAGAGGGACCAAGTTTAATCTTTCTAAGCCTGAATGCAAGGCCATGGAAGATTATATTAAGGAGAGGCCATGTATCGATTACCAGAGATTAAATAAAATCACTGTCCAGAATATATACTCCCTCCCATTGATTCCAAATTTATTTAACCAGGTTCTGGGGGCAACCTGGTTTTCCAAGATTGACCTGAAAGGGGCATACAATCTAATCCAAATCAAGGAGGGAGACGAATGGAAGACAGCGTTCAATACTCCAGCAGGACACTTTGAGTATCAGGTGATGCCTTTTGGACTCAGCAATGCCCCAGCTGTGTTCCAAAACTTTATGAATGACATTCTTAGTGAGTTCTTAGGTAAATTTGTTATTGTCTATCTTGACGACATTTTGATATTCTCTCCTGACTTCGAATCACCATGTGTCTCATGTTAAACAAGTATTAGAGGTGTTGAGGGAGAATCAGCTATCCGCTAAGAAAGAGAAATGTGTCTTTGGTTTACAGGAGATTCTGTTTCTAGAGCATATTCTGACTCCTCATGCCTTCAAGATGGATCATGGTAAGGTACTAGCAATTAAGGAATGGGTAAGACCTTCATCCTTAAAGGCCTTACAACTGTTCTTAGGTTTCACAAATTACTATTGTAAATTTATTATGAATTTTTCCGTAATTGCTAAACCGTTGACCGATCTTACTAAGAAAGGGGCGGATTTGGAGAATTGGTCTACGGAGGCCATTTCTTCATTTGAAAAATTAAAAAAGGCATTCAGTAGCATTCCCATTCTGATCCAGCCTGATCAGGAGAGAACTTTTATTGTGGAGGTGGATGCATCTGAGGACGGCGCCGGAGCAGTCCGTTCACAAGGTCCTGCTATCCTCACTAACCTGAGACCATGTGCCTTCTTCTCCAGGAAATTCTCTCCCACAGAGAGAAACTACGACATGGGGAATAGAGAGCTGCTGGCCATTAAATGGGCATATGAGGAGTGGAGGCATTTTCTGGAGGGGGCAAGGCATTGTGTAACTGTTGTCACTGACCATAAAAACCTTATGTTTCTCGATTCTGCTAAGAGGTTGTATCCCCGTCAAGCCAGATGGGCTCTGTTTTTTACTCATTTTGATTTTTCCATTATGTTCAGGCCGGGAAGTAAAAATGTGAAAGTGGACGCATTATCTCGGAGATTCCATGCTTTTCAACCTACTGAGGTACCACCTGAATCCATCCTACCAGCAAAAATCTTCATAGCAGCTCTAACCCAGGATATCTCGGCTCGCATTAGGTCTGAACAACATCTGGCACTGGTATCCACCCCAACAGTTGTCTCCAGCTGTTGGGTGAGTGTCACTATTCTGCCTTTTGTGGACATCCGGGTATTGAGGGCACTAAGGATCTGGTTTCTATATCTTATTGGTGGCCCACTCTAACTAGGGATGTCAAGTCCTACGTGTCAGCCTGTGAGGTTTGTGCCAGGTCCAAGACACCTAGAACTCGCCCTGCTGGTAACCTACGACCCCTACCCATTCCCAGTAGACCCTGGTCCCATAACTCGATGGACTTTATAACTATGACCTACCGCCGGCGGAGGGTAAGACTGTAGTTTGGGTAGTGGTCGATAGGTATAGCAAGATGGTCCATTTCATTCCCCTGTCTAAACGCCCGAATGCCAAAACCCTGACGTCTATTTTTGTGAAAGAAACTATTCGATTGCATGGTATCCCGGAAAATATTGTTTCTGACAGGGGTGTGCAGTTTGTGTCCAAATTCTGGAGGGCCTTCTGTCAAAAATGTCAAATTTAATTGTCTTTTTTTTCTCTGCGTACCACCCTGAGAGTAATGGGCAGACTGAACGCCTTAATCAGTCTGTGTAACAATTCTTGAGGTTGTATGTTGCTTATGACCAGCAATTATGGCTGAAATTTTTTTTTTCCGCGGACCCATTGACTGCAGTAGCATCCTGGTTACCATGGTTACCGATCCAGCGATTAAACTGGGACTCCGATCGGTACTCTGCTGCCACCAATGATAGGGGGGGAGACTTTAATTAGGAGGGGGAGGGAGCGGGGACCCCACTGGCCACCAACGAGTTAACTACAGGGGAGGGAGGGGGGGCCGGCCACACTGGACAACAAAGAGTTAACTACAGGGGAGGGAGGGGGAGCCCACTGGCCACCAATGAGTTAACTATAGGGGAGGGAGGGGGGGCCCACTGGCCACCAATGAGTTAACTACAGGGGAGGGAGGGGGGCCGGCCGCACTGGACAACAAAGAGTTAACTACAGAGGGGGAGGTGGCAGGCAGCAGGGGGCAGTCATGTACACAGTTCTTTTAGTATATTCTAACCTGAAGCGTCCCCATCACCATGGGAACGGCTCTGTGTTAGAATATACTGTTGGATTTGAGTTTCACAATCTAACTCATATCCGACAGTATATTCTAACATAGAGGCGTTCCCATGGTGATGGGGACACTTCAAGTTAAAATATACCATCGGATTGGAGAAAACTCTGATCCAATGGTATAAAAGGGACTCCTGACTTTACATTGAAAGTCAATGGGGGACAGATCCGTTTGCAATTGCACCATATTGTGTCAACGTTAAACGGATCCGTCCCCATTTACTTGCAATGTAATTCAGGACGGATCCGTTTGGCTCCGCATGTCCGTGGATCCTCCAAAAATCAAGGAAGACCCACGGACGAAAAAAACGGTCACGGATCACGGACCTATGGACCCCGTTTTTGCAGACCGTAAAAAAAAATGGTCGTGTGCATAAGGCCTAACCCTCAGGTGGATAGGCTCGCCTCTGAACTTTGCACAATTTGGGCCCGGGTTCAAGCGAACTTAGAAAAGGCTCAAAGTTCTCAGAAACTCAAGGCCGATAGGAGACGTTCAAGGGGGGTGAATTTTCAGGTTGGGAATAAGGTATGGTTGTCCTCCAAGAATCTCTCTCTTAAGGTAGATTCTAAAAAGTTTGCTCCACTTTTTATTGGACCATACAAGATCACGGAGGTGATTAATCCGGTATCATTTAGGTTGGAGCTGCCCGAGTCATTCCACATTCATAATGTGTTCCATAAATCTCTACTTAAAAAATATTTTGAACCGGTAGTACCATCGAAAGCCTCGCCTCTGTCAGTTCTTGTTAATGATGCTGCCGAGTATATGGTGTCTAAAATAGTGGATGTCAGGAAGGTGCATAATTCCTTGCAGTACCTGATTCACTGGAAGGGGTATAGACCTGAAGAGAGATCTTGGGTACCTGCCAGGGAGGTTCATGCTCCTAGACTTGCTCGAAAATTTCATTTAGAACACCCTGAAAGGCTATTGCCTGAAGTCTTGGGTCCGGTGGCCCCTCGTAAAAGGGGGGGTACTGTAACGGGGTGCCGAAGGCGGGCTTGGTCTCCCATCAGCCGCAGACCTGCTGCTTAGCTTCGGAAGCGAGGATCTGTGTTTGACCTCGTTCCCAAGGCGGCTTTGCTAGCTAGGAGACTCCCTGCTCCTAGGTCTGCCTTGAGAGTCGAGCTGATCACTCGGTGCTCGACTGGTCGGTCTGTTGGTCATGTGACGCTGACCACGTCACATGACCCTCACTCCCCACTATAAATACAGGCAGCCTGCTGGCCACAGGTTGCCTGTTAATTTAGGTTCCTGGCAGTTGTTGGATACCTGTGTACTTACCTGATCCTGTTCCTTTGCCTGCTCCTCCTGTACTGCGCATCCTTCCTGGTATATTGACCTTGGCTTCCACCTGACTATTCTTTGCGGACTCCTTTGGTACTTCTCGACTCCTGGTATTTATGACCCCGGCTTCTCCTGACCTTTCTTTGCTTATCCCTCTGTACTGCGTTGTCCTCTTGGTTTTGATCCTGTCCGTTCACTATTTGTTATTTATCTTGTCTGTCCTTCCCGCACGTATCCTAAGTTAGGGACTGACGTCCAGTTGTCCCCTGTCATCAGGACTCGTGAGGCAAGTAGGCAGGGCCAGGGGTGAGGGTGGAGCGCAGTGGTCACTATCGTGTTTGTGTGTGTGTGTGTGTGTGTGTGTAAGTGACCGTTACACATACTGTATGCTGGGTACTAATGGTGTCCGATGGACCTCATGATTATAATAAGGTCCACTGAAATTATACTGGACAAAATACTGATGCATGCAGGCTCTTTCTGGAACCTCTGATGCAGAAGTTAAACAGGGCTGTCCCCATCACCACTACTGTATTTTAGTACCATGGAACATCTCATGGGTGTCTCAAAATGTCAAGTGTATAGATAGGTCAAAAGTAATATAAATTAGCACTATGGTGTTCCTCCAAGTTCTCACCAGGTAATTTAACACTTCAGCCAAGTGAGTAACTTTAAAGCAAGTCAAAACTGAAGTCTAAACATTACATTACATACTTCTCTAGTGGAACAGCTGAAGGAAACGTCAAATGGCAACTAAAAACCATTAAATATTCAGTTTCAGTTTCCCTCAGACTAAGGCTACTTTCACACTAGCGTTGTTTAAATCCGGCGTTCAATTCCGACACCGGAACTGCCCGCCGGATCCGCAAAAACGTGTGAAAACGGATTACATTTGAATCCTGATCAGGATTTTGATCACAATGAAAAAATGCATTGGAAAAAACGGATCCGCCATTTATGGACTTTAAATTTTTTTTTCAAATTTTTCGGGTTTAACATGCAAAAGCCGGATCTGGTTTGACTGAACACATGGCGGCGTTAATGCAAGTCAATGGGAAAAAGGCCTGATCCGGCGTTCAGGATTATTGGCCGGAGGTAAAAATACAACATGCTACGGTTTTATGAAAAGCCTGATCAGTCAAAAAGACTGAACTGAAGACATCCTGATGCATCCTGAACGGATTACTCTCCATTCAGAATGCATGGGGATAAAACTGATCAGTTATTTTCCGGATTTGAGCCCCTAGGACGGAACTCAGCGCCGGAAAATAAAAACGCTAGTGTGAAAGTACCCTTATGCACTCTTAACTTTCTTCCCCTTCTCCAACACAGTAACTGTCCCCAAATGTAATGGTTTGGAGACATAAATGTGTACAAAACAGACAGTCTTCTATTTTACTCATAGAGACTTCTTCAAGAGCTTAAGTTGAGCAAAAAATAAATTTATTTGGAGCTTACTGAAACTGCAACTAGACCACAAGACCAGTAGACTGGTTTTAAAACTATGCCAATAAACAGAAAGACAGAGGAATCTATTGGTTTCAATACCAGAAAGTAGATTAGCCTCTCTTACTTTTCTTATTCTTTATTTTTATTAATTCTGCTTTTATTTGTTTTTGTTTTTTCCTAAAAGGAATAATAAATGGAAATGTCAACAATGTCCAGACAATATCCATAGACATATATAGTGAGATTAGTTGGTCAACATTTCAGAGCAAATCATGAAGACATAGATATGTCACTTCATGTGACAGACACGCCACTTTTTGCTAACTTAGTTTCATAATGCCTATGCTGAGACATGTATGGTTTCCTGGATCGTAGCGAATAAATGGGGAGACAAAATACATAAAAAGAAGATGTAACTAATGCCATTAGCAGTCACGTCTGTCTAAGAGGAGTTATAGAACCATAAAGCGCCAGTGGTAAAATAATGTGTTTTTTTTTTCCTGTGGGAGTGGAGGAGGATAAGCATGGCAGCAGTTAATTCCAGTTATAGATTATCCAGTGGCACAAGGTTTCCTAAATCCATTTCTAGAGTTATATTCCCAGCCGTAAAGTTCTTCTAAGCAGAGTTGGTCAACTTTCGCTCTCTACTAAGCGGTTGTTAGTGGTTCTGTGTAAAGGGATTAACTGTTTAGCAGCTTCTATAAACCAAGTAATAAGACTTAAAAGAAGTGTGTCACCAAAAATAGTAACACATCTTTTTTTTTCCTCTTTTTATTTTTTGATTGCAGATTTATTTATCCTATTCCCTAAACATGATTATAGGGGCATCCATCTTGTCTGAGCTGTTCCTAACAGAATTTAGAAAGCAATAAGAAATAGAGATGGCCTTGCGGTTCACGGCAAACTTTGTGCGTTTGCGATTCGCCGAACATACAAACATATGAAGATATTCGCGTCTGCCATATTCTTTTACATTGTGAAGAACTTTGACCCATGACACATCTGTCAGGTGGTACAGGACAGCCAATTGAGACGTTTCAGCCCATGGACATACCCCCTACCTTATAAATAGACCCGATCTGGCCGCCATTTTACATTCATTCTTTTGTCAGTGTAGGGAAAGGTTGCTGTGTGGAGCAGGGACAGACTGTTAGGGACAAAAATGCTATCAAATAGGTCCACAAAAGTCCTTTTAAGGACTGGTATAGGTGTACTATTGATAAGTGTGCAGTACAGAGAGGTGTAATACATTTAGAAAGCATATTATAGTGGATTTGTATTGTGCAGCAGTGGTGAGCGGTTCTGCAGCGATATTGCAGCTACTCAGAGTTACAAACGCAATTAGAAGAAAAATTATTAAAAAATCTGATTGAAGCAGGGGTGTTATATACCAATAATATACTTTCTATATAGTGCATTTGGGTACAGCAGCATTTGTTTGCGGTTTTGCTGTGTTCCCCCTGCTACCCACAGTGACAAACTGTATGGGAAAAAATTATTATAACTTGTGTGATATACAAGTCACCCCCCCAAAAAAAAACTGATTGAAGCGGGGTGTTATATACCAATAATATACCTTCTATATAGTTCATTTGGGTGCTGCAGCATTTGTTTGTGGTTTTGCTGCGTTCCCTCTGCTACACATAGTGACAAATGGTATTGGAAAAAATAATTATAACTGGTAGAAGCGGGGTGTTATATACCAATATACTTTCTTTATAGTGCATTTGCGCATGCGCGTACGCCAAAATTATATTGCTGATATTTCACATTGAAAAAAATAATGAATGGTATGTCACTGTCCATGTTGTGGGACTATTTGTGCACTTCTAGTAACCATTTCTTGGCTGCAAATATGAGCTGAAGATGAGGTTTGCCCGCTATTAAAATGAATGGGAAAAACGCGAACATTTGATCGCGTTTGCGAACCGTCCCGGCAGATGTTCATCCAGTAAGAAATTTAAGAAAGACCTCCTTGCAGAATTAAGAAAATTGCTTTATGGAATTCCCATGGGTCATAGAAAAAATGGTCAGATGGGGACCTGATTGATTTCTGTGGGAGAGTTTTCTAGGCATGCTCCTTGACCTGTGCAGAGGTCATTGTACAAGGAAAGAATAGATAAGCTTTGAGAATCATTTTGAATGGTGAATCCTGTCTTATCTATAAACAAAGGGGATATAATTACAGCCAGGATTAGAATAACAGATACGCAGGTAACAGCAGTAAGGTGATCTGTATAGACCAAGCATTGGCACCTATTAATAGGCTTAGTGGGCAGTGATAAAATTGCAGTATTGCATGGGTTTTGTTTAAATAGATATTTACATAAAAAGTTAAAAATAACAGCATCAACAATTATTTAAAAATATTTTAAACATAAAAATGTTTTGTAAACAATATGTTATTTTCTAATGACACATTCCCATTAAAATATTTTGAAGGGAGTCAAAGTAAGATGGTTTTGTGTGGTAAGGACAGTGTTTTCTTACAGATTGTTTGGATTAATGTGGATGGAATACTAAAAAGGACATATACGTAAGAGGCTACTTTTCCTATTGTTATCAAAAAATGTATTAGCTACTCGGATAAAGTGCTAATCAGATGGGATCTCTCCCATCATAGCTTGTTCTGATAAACCACTTATTTGATAACCCCACCATTTCTCTATCGATATATAGAAATGCTTTCTGGCATGGAAAACGTAAAACTGGTCAGGACCCCTACAATTAGAGAAGTGGTTGTAGAAAAGCATCAGCTACAGCATATGAAGTCTCTAAAGTCTAAAGACCAAAACATAGGACCTCCTTGAAAGCTGGGTCTTTTTTCTGCCTGGCTGACATAAGGCTATTATGGGTCATATATATATGTTATTCTATCTTGCAATTAAGGAACTCCCCATCCTCTTTCATCTACTTTCTCTTCTCTATTCCTTCTGTTACAAACATCCATTCTGTCCATTCTAACCTGACAGATGCCCCTTCCAAGTAGTTTTCTAGTTGGACTGTGTCTAGTGGTTAGAAGCTCTCATAATAATTCTTATAAAGCTTTCAATAGGCTGCCCAACAGCTGAATAAAAGTTCTATGCATGCAATCATTTTATCTATCACTGCTATAACTTCATAAAAAATCAGACTACACAAAAATAAAAGCTAGCCGTTGGTTATCAACTAATGTGTCTCTGAGTACTTTGGAACCTCCTGAAGATGACAGCCCAACTAGCAGTTAAATATCAACTAATGTGCCTCTGAGTACTTGACAGTACATGACAGTCCATGAAAAAAGGGTGCTGTTATTTTCCCACTGATGGTGTAAAGTGCTGGACAACAAGGTCTGATGCACAGCAGAACAGCTTGTATGAAGACTGTATGAAGAAGCATATTATGGACCTGTAGATACTTCGTGAGCTGTGGCATTGCTCTCTATTACTCTAGCATTATGAGGATATTGCGCCCTAGAAGTAATAGCTTTGTAACACGATCTATGACACAGTTTTGGTGGATTATTATGCTGTTGAATAAAGCCATAATATATTCTTAATGTCCAAAAGAAATGTCCTGCTAATTCAGCATGGGACTACATGTGCCTTATGTAGAGTCATTACTATAGAAACTATAGATGGGAACCATAGATGGATAGATATATGCAATATAACATAAAAACTGCTAAATAATTGCAATACAATTAATCTAAAAGTGTAAAAGGGAGTATGGAGAAGTAATAGCTTTGTAATACTACATTTCTGATACAGTTTGTGTTTTTGATGGATTTTTATGTGGTTGAACAAAGCCACAATATTTTCTTAACGCCCAAAGGAAATGACTTGCTAATTCAGCGTGGGACTACTTGTGCTTCATGTACAATCAATTTGGATAGAAACAGTAGATGCAGTAGTATATAGATAGATATATGCAATATTACATAACATATATATATATATATATAAAAAAAAATATAATAATAATGTAATACAGTGAAATTAAAGCATAAAAGGGGGGGATTCAGAACTGGCAAAAGCAAACTCTTTGTGCAGATAGGCACAAAGATGCAACAGCTGGCTGAAAATGGACAGCTCCTTAATGACCTGATAGGTAGTCAATCAACAGAATGCAAAACAAGAAAATCCAAATCACTCTTGTCATTATCAGGAGAATTGTAATTGAAGCAATAAGGTTTTTTTCATCTCAGCCTCAAAGTAAGTAATAACATAAACAAGCATCCTCCACTGATATCCTTTAATTAAAAACTTTAAATTTGTTATTTTAGCTGAATTAGCAATGTCATATGATTACCAAAATTCTTGGTAATTATATTATAATTGTGCATAATGGCTCATAAATTTTCTACCATCACAACCTAAGGAGAAAATGTTATCACTTCAGTGTAGATAAGAAAAACATTGCTTTAGAGAAATGAAATCTTGTAATTTAAATACTGAAATGATCCTACAGAATAGAGAGTATATTTATGTAAGTGTGCTCAGTTATTAGGTTTTATTGCATCATTAAGCACAACTGTGTATCGTTATGTAGTCTATAGGTTTGGTTTGCTTTCCTTTGTTTAAAGGGGTTAGCCACTTTCTGGCTACTGTGGATCAATGTCTAAGATCACTGTCACTTACTAATAAAGTGTTTGTTAATGTTCTGTGCTATTTTAATAAGCATGTTCGCTTGATGGACAAATATTCTGTATTGCCTGCACAGAGGTCCTGTCCATAAGATGGCAGCTGATGGAGGGTCTGAACTCGTTGATTCTAACACTTCACACTGCACCTTCACTAAACTTCCAACAGTGAAAGTGTAGATGGCAGCAGTAGGGTATGTGAATTGAGGAGACTGTGTAATTGGCGGCTGAATGATTTGGCTGATGACATGACACTCCATCAGCAGCCATTTTATAGATAAGACCTCCTTGCAGACAGCAGAAAAAAATATGTCCAGCAGGGGAACATACAGTAACTCCAGAGTTATAAAAATGGTGCAGAACATCAAGAAAGGCTATACTAGTAAATGCCATATAGTCATCTTACATACACATTGGTTAACAGTAGCAAATTGTGAACAACCAATTTTAGGTACAGCACTATTTTCTTTGTGCTTACTCATTTAGCTACTAACTACTCTAACAAGACCCCTTAACAATGATGTTTCTTTAAAGTAAATATTACATCTTAGCCTGATGCCCTATGTAAGGTCATCATGATACTGCTAGTAGCCAAATTGACACACAAAAATGCTGTGCTGCTACCTACTAGGATTACTGAAGGGATGTGCCATTAGACATATAATTTATTTATATATTTTAATAACAACAAGTGCAGGATTTGCTCCCCTGTGTATATATATATATATATATATATATATATATATGCACAACTGCGTATGGGTTTGAGCACTTCCTGCCTTTTTAACACCACGCTATTTTTTTTTAGTTTGCTTATATATGGAGATGTATAAACTCCAATTTAAATGTGCCTGTTTTCCATCCACAGACTACATTTAGGTGCACCTGTGAAGCCTGGGCCATACCAGCCAGTCTTGAGTAGGACTCGCAGACTCCTACCTCCACCCATTGCTAGCATAGTAGATGCTGGAGTTAACTGGTGAGTTGTAAAATCACCCACTGGCCCCTGGTATTGCCCATACGGCTCAGGTAGGTGAGTGTTAGAACCCGAGCTACTTGAGAAACCTTGGCTAGGTGCTCGGGCTCAGACATGTCCTCCTGGTAGGACATGGTTGCTAATCTCAAAATTTTAACATTAGTTTGAGGGCTTAGGAGGGTCGCAGAGTGCACCTGTCCTTGTTGTTATTAGATTGTTATATTGGTTATCACATCCACATAATTGCTATCTTGTGTAGGATGTTTTTTGTGGTACTTGTGGTCCGCTGTGGGCATCCTCCACTGTATGCATTTTTTTCCGGGGATTGCCATTAGCAATGGACCACAAGTGCAGGATTTGCTCCCCTGTACTTATATATGCACAAATGCATATGGTTTTGAGCACTTCCTGCCTGTTTAACACCACGCTATTCTTGTTAGTTTGCCATTAGCCATATAAGCAAATTTACTAATACGGTTTAAAATCACTGTAAACTTGAGTCCAAAGTCTAAAGATGTACCAGATGAATCAAAGTGTATGATGCTGGATGATAAACCTGGTCCACCTTTAGGGTGGGTTCCCACATGGCAGATACACCATGGATATGCCATTAGGGGTTTCTTTGTGACAAACAGTGTTGTACAGTGCCATGAGATTTGAAGAAATCCAGAGCATAAAAAAGGAGAAGCGTATCATAGGTTAGGTTAGATCTAGCAACAGGCAGGGATACGTACTGGATGTAAAGAAAAAATAATGATTTGTTTACACGATGAAAATGGGATAGGAAAGTCCAAATTGTACAAAAGCATGATAAAGATGTACATGAGGTAATTACTGGAGCATTTCTTTTAATTGCCATATTAATCCTGGAAAACCACTTCAAAAGGGTTGTGTAGTGCTTAAATATTGATGACCTACCCTCGGGATAGTCGCTTGTTGTAGATGATCGGGCGGCACTGCACGGAGATATGGGTGCACGGTCAACGGGCGTCACCCTAGATACTTCAATAAGGAACAAAATCGGCACTCCTTGCAATGCAATGATATATTCTTTATTCGCCACTCATGAAAAAAATGTGCAAGTGCCTTTATCAAGCACAATATTAGCTGCTCACATATATTGTGTTTGATAAAGGCACGTGCCGAAACGCGCGTCACTTTTTTCATGAGTGGCGAATATAGAATATATCATTGCATTGCAGGGAGTGACGGTTTTGTTCCTTATTGAACTACCCTCGGGATAGGTCATCAATATCACATCTGTGGGGTTCTGACACCCATCACTAGGGATGGCCTTTGACCCATGACACACACAACAGGTGGGACAGGACAGCCAATTGATGTTTCAGCACATGGACACACCCCCACCCTATAACAGAACCTGATCTGGCAGCCATTATACATTCTGTGTTTTGCTTTGTGGAGCAGGGACAGACTGTTAGGGACACCAAACGCCAGCTAATAGGGTCGCAAAAGTCCTTTTAAGGACAGGTATAGGTGTGTGATCAATAGGTGTGATATACTGAGGGGTGTGATATACTTCTACTTTCTAACATAGAAAGTATATTATAGTGCATTTGCATTGTGCAGCAGTTGTGTGCGGTTCTTCTGCGATACTGGAGGTATATAGAGGGACAAGTGCTATTAGAACAACTATTTGAAACGGGTGTTATATACCTGTTACCCCCCAAAAAAAACTGATTGAGGGGTGCAATATACCTGCTTCCACAAAATACTGATTAAGAAGATTGATATACCTGCTTCCACCAAATATTGATTGAGGGCTGCGATATACCTGCTTCCCCAAAATACTGGCCCAAATGTTTGCGCGTAAAATGTTGATGACGCCGGATAACCCTCTTACCCAATGGCTAACCGCTGGCTTGTTGGAACTGCTAGCCCCCCCAACTACTGCCATGTAAACTGGTAGATTTGGGGGCCTTTAGAAAATTTGTGGCCATTGGCACACCGAAATGGAAAGTTTGCAGAAGGAAATATTTTTCCCAGAAGAGCATCCCAGAGCTATATGGTCACGTTCAGCAGCAAGTGAATATATCTCTGGCACACAGTGTCAGTGCCAAGATACAGTGCCTTGCAAAAGAATTCCCCCCCTTGACTTTTTCGTGTTTTGTTACAGTACAGCCTTAAGTTCAATGTTTTGTTAATCTGAATTTCATATGATGGATCAGAACACAATAGTCTAAGTTGGTGAAGTGAAATTAGAAAATTATATAATCAAAACTATTGTTTAGAAATAGAAAACCGAAAATTGGCATGTGCGTATGTATTCATCCCCTTTGTTAGGAAGCCCATAAAAAACTCTGGTGCAACCAATTGCCTTAAGAAGTCACATCATTAGTGAAATGATGTCCACCTGTGTGCAATCTAAGTGTCCCATGATCTGTCATTACATATACACACCTTTTTTGAAAGGCCCCAGAGGCTAAAACACCTAAGCAAGGGGCATTACTATCCAAACACTGCCTTGAAGACCAAGGAACTCTCCAAACAAGTAAGGGACATTGTTGTTGATCAGTACAAGTCAGGGTTAGGTTATACAAACATATCTAAATCTTTTATGATCCCCAGGAGCACCATCAAATCTATCATAACCAAATGGAAAGAACATGGCACAACAGCAAACCAGCCAATAGACGGCAGCCCACCAAAACTCACAGACCGGGCAAGTAGGGCATTAATCAGAGAGGCAGCACAGAGACCTAAGGTAACCCTGGAGAAGCTGCAGAGTTCCACAGCAGAAACTGGAGTATCTGTACATAGGACGACAATAAGCCGTACGCTCCATAAAAGTTGGGCATTATGGCAGAGTAGCCAAAAGAAAGCCCTTACTTTCAGCTAAAAACAAAAAGGGCACGTTGTGAGTTTGCGAAAAGGCACGTGGGAGACTCTAAAAATGTATGCTCTGGTCTGACAAGACTAAAATTCAACTTTTCAGCCATCAAAGAAAACGCTTTGTCTGACACAAACTCAACACATCACATCACCCAAAGAACACAATCCCTACATGGTGGTGGCAGCATCATGCTTTGGGGATGGGACTAGGAAACTGGTCAGAGTTGAGGGAAAGATGGATGGTGCTAAATACAGGGATATTCTTAAGAAAAACCTGCACCACTCTATACATGAATTGAGGTTCACCTTCCAGCAGGAAAATGACCCCAAACACACTGCTAAAGCAACACTTGAGTGGTTTAAAGGGAAACATGTAGATGTGTTGGAATGGCCTAGTCAAAGACCAGATCTCAATCCAATTCACAAACGCAAACCATCCAACTTGCAGGAGCTGGAGCAGTTTTGCAAGGAGGAATGGGCAAAAATCCCAGTGGTAAGATGTGACAAGCTCATAGAGACTTATCCAAAGCGACTTGGAGCTGTGATTGCCGCAAAAGGTGGTTCTACAAAGTATTGACTTTAGGGGGGTGAACAGTGATGCACATTGACTATTTCTGTTATTTTGTCCTATTTGTTGTTTGCTTCAAAATGTAAAAAATAAAAACAAACATTTTCAAAGTTGTGGGCATGTTCTGTAAATTAAATAATGCAAATCCTCAAACAAACAATCAATGTTAATTCCAGGTTGTGAAGCACCAAAATGCAAAAAAGTCAAGGGGGTGAATACTTTTGCAAGGCACTGTATATCTGACCACAGACGTGTGGTCTAGCAAACAGGGGCAGGAAAGGTACATAACTTTTACTGCCCACTGGGTGAACCTTCTGACAGCTGTCAAGCATGTAACCCATGGCACTCGTGTTGATTTTGTGTTACCGCCATGGATTGCATGCAGGTCTGCCTCTATTTCTCCTCCTCCTCGGCTGACTCATCCTCTTCCACTGCTACCGCCTCTTCCGCTGCACCCCCAAGCTCCCCAGTAGTGATGGACGAACATCGTCCGGGACAATTGGCAAATGTGAACTCAAGTTTGCAATAAAATGTTTGCGTGTGTTTGTGACGGGCCTCATTTACTTTAATGCCAGGCAAACCTAAAAAAACTTCATGTCATATTTGCAGCCAGCAAACACTTACTAGAAGTACACAAATAGTCCCACAACATGGACAGTGATATACCAGAGGGGGGATCATTGGCAAAAATTCCCACAAAAAATATCTATTTTAATTAGGGGCCATTTTTATGCGTCTTAAAGGGAATTCACCTGACACAAAAGAACTTCTGTGGCTGGAGGTACATTAGGCAGTCACTGGATAAAAATTTTACAGTAAGCAACTGTAGTACAGTTCCCAAAAAGTTGGCATTGACCGGACAGAAAATAACTTTGGCTGACGTGACTGGAGGTACATTAGGTGTTCACAAAATAAATTTTTTACTGTAGGCCAGAACAGACCCCACAAATTTGGCATTCACCGGACAGAAAATAACTTTTGCTGATTTGGCTGGAGGTACATTAGGCGGTCACTGGATAAAAATGGAACTGTAGGCTACTGGAATAAAGGCCCCAAAATCAGGCATTCACCTGACACAAAAGAACTTGTGATTCTGTGGCTGGAGGTACTTTAGGTGGTCACTGGATACAAATTTTACTATAGGCCACTGGAGTAGAGGCCCCAAAAATTAGGCATTCACCTGACAGAAAAGGCCTTTTATGCCACTTTATATACATAAGACAGGGACCATTCTTTGTTCTAGGTCATGATGGATATGTGTGGGCTGGCAATCCTGGCATTAGGAAATTCAATTGCACGTGGTAGTCACAGGTGTTTACTTCCTTCGATATCCATGCCTCATTCATTTTTAGAAATGTGGGGCAGTCCACACTGTTGTGAGCTAGGCGTGTGCGCTTATTGGTCACAATCCCCCCCCTGCTGCGCTGAACGTCCTTTCGGACAGGACACTCGACGAGTGGCAAGCCAAGAGTTCCATGGCGAATTGTGCCAGCTCTGGCCACAGGTCAAGCCTGCACACTTAGTAGTCCAGGGGTTCCTGGCTTCTCAGAGAGTCGTTAACACAATGTAGTTGGACACCTGTCTGTCTAGGGGTTCATTGAGGCCGGATCTGGAGGGCGTCTGTCGATGGGTTGGCTGCAAGAATTCTCATATCCATAGTGACCAACACATATTCAAACCGCCCTCTTCTTGCAGGCGTAGTAGGATTGGTACCCGCACCTGTTTCACTGTGGGTGGAAATTCCTCTGCCAGTGACCGCAACAGCAAAATGCAGCATCTCTCGCAGCAAGGCCTGGAAATGCTGCATTCTGCCAGCCCTCTGTGATGTTGGTAACATGTCCGCCATTTTATGTTTGTACCGGGGGTCTAAGTACGTTGCCACCCAGTAGTCCTTGCCCTTTATTCTTTTTATATGGGGGTCCCTCTGCAGACACTGGAGCATGAAGGTTCCCATTTGCACTAAATTGGAAGTGGTGGAGCCCCCCAGCCACAGACAACACCATGAATCCCCAAAAAGTTTGAAGTCCCCCTCAAAGCCTGCTCTTCTTGCTCCTCCTCCTCCCCCCATCCACCATCCTCCTCTGACTTCTTTTCAGACTCCTGCTGACTTGTCTTAGATTGAGTAGCCCCCCCTGTCAATTCATTCAGCATTGTGACTTCCTCATCTTCCTGCTCCTGCTCCTCGACGGCTTGATCAATAACACAATGTAATGCACGCTACAGAAAGAGGACGTAAGGTACAATGTCGCTGATGGCGCCCTGGCTGCGACTGACCAGTTTGGTGATCTAATCAAATGGCCACAGAACAAGCTCCCCAGAACCTGTCCTGCTGCAGATTCCGTACAGGTAGTTGTTAACGGCATGTTGCTGCTGGAGCAGCCTATCAAGCTTATACAAGGTGGAGTTCCAGTGCGTCGGGCTGTCACAAACCTCAGCAAGGCGAACCATGGCCGTGTAAGATCTAAAATGTCCAGAAATGTTTCTGGCCTGCCGCAAGACGTCCTGGACCCCGGGGTATTTGGCAAGGAATCACTGCACAACTAAGTTCAGGACGTGTGCCATGCACGGCACATGTTGTATTTTGCCCTGTTTCAGCGCGCCCAGTAGATTGGCACCGTTGTCGCACACCACTTTACCAACTGTCAACAATGTTACTTGTTAGAAGAGTGGCTAGTTGAGACCAAGCCTCCAAAGATTATGCATTCATGAGGGCCAACACAAATGTGAAGGTGTCAAAAGGACCTGGCCTTGTTTCTGGAGTGCTGCACCACTGCTGCTGTAAAAAAAAACATTGACTCAGTGGGCCAAAGACATGTACTATCCATCCCCATAACAGCTACTCCACCTGTCCACCTAGAAATGCACCTTGTCACACAGCAACTATTGCAAGGAGCATCCCACATCCTCTGCTTTGTGAGACTACAAGGCAGGGATAACTTTTTTTTTGGATAAATAATGCCAGCTGAGTATCTTCCATCGAGGCTGAGCACACACCATCATCCCCCTGAACCGACACCTTAGCCAGGTGCAGCCAGCCAGTAGCGCAGGGGCAACACGTGAGGTGCACTGTGGACCAATGAGGGGACAAATTTTAACACACAGTTCATCAGTTTACTCACGGTTAGCAGAAAGCCTCCCTGGGCTGGCAGCACAGTGTTGAAGTGGACAGCAAGGAATCCTCCGGGGCACGCTCTGTGGTAGGGAAGCATCAGCCAAGATGGTGGGTGCCCTTGATGTTAGGGGTGCTTAGGGTGCTTGTTGCGTCTGAGTCCCTTGATGGTTTTTGTTGTGACCCCAGTACCGTTAATGGTGGTACAACCAATAGTGGTAATAATGAGGTAGACAGTGGTAAGCTGCAACTCACAACTTTTACTGTTGAGGACTTTGGTTGCAGCAGTACAAAAATACAGTCTCTGGATGTTAACAGAGTAGGTCTGCAAATACACTGTTTCTATGCTTTTTAGGCTTGACTTGGACTTAACCGAATATTTTCTATATCAGTGCAATTTGGTGAGGTGGCCGGAGGCTATGCTATCCTTCACCTGAATATCCCAAAGGTCCTTGATGCCTGATTTGTGGCTTTTTTCCTTTGGATGTATAGGTCCTGTTCTTTGGTCCCTTTCTGGACTAAACTTTCATCAGAGCAGAAGTGCTATATCTGCACTCTTTCACTTTCAGCATCAGTCTACTATTCACTGTTCTCCACACTGATCTCAACTGAACTCCACACTGTCCTGTCTTCACTGAGAGACCTCAACTCTGTCCTGTCTCCTATCCTATGTCCTGACTAGGCCTGTCCTAGGTATATATAGAACCTAAGTTTTATCCCCATCTAGTGGTGGGATGTATAAATTACACCTAATCTGCCTGGTAACAAAGATTTTGCAGATACATTTAATACAAAGTCATACAATACCGCACAATACAATTGTTAAGATATAAAGTGCTTTTAAGCAGTGCCCACACACACACGTGCACAAGTGTGTAATACTGGGTGTGTAGAGTTGTTTCCTGGTCACACATTCCGTTATCAATGGCTGACGATGGAGCAGAGGAGGAGGAGCTGGAGCAGAAGAAGCATTAATTGATTATAGCAATAGCATACTGCCCATGGATGCAGCTTGGCTGCCGCAAAGGAAACCATGAGAAGAAAGAAGAAAATTGTTTTTATGCTAACGGGTGGATGCCTCTGTTTTCCCCCTGGAATTGGATGATACTGCTTCAAGTGGTTAAATAAACTATGTTTGTGTTTGACTGCCCATAGCTTATTTTACTCTTGCAGATCTTGCACAGGACAATGCTGTAGTCTTTTGGCAGTGTGGAGAAAAAAAAAACTACCAGACAGACAATACTCACACAGACACTCTCTTGACTATCTTCTATAGTGTGTGATGGGGTTTTGTTAGGCCTCTTCTTAAGAAAAAAGGAGGTGCTCCACTATGAGGGGGCATTGATGACAGAGAGGATATAACTGAAAGGCTTCTCTGGTTCTCTGGGGTTGCACAGAGGAGAAACAGGAAGAATGGTGTGACCCCTGGCTCCAATGCATAGACTCAGAGATGACCTCCAAGTCTTCCTGCTATGACTGAGAAGAGGAGTGTGGCATTTTGTCAGGCAGAATTGTTGCCTACAGCTATTACTACTGCCTGGATGGCTGCTGCTGCTACTCCCCACATTCTGTCTCTGGGTGGATGAGGCCTAGGTCTTTCATTTGAACACTTCCATAGTCCAGACATTTTATTATAATTGTGGCGAAACCAACCTCGCCACTGGGTTTTGGAGGGGGCTGTTTAAAAGCCTCTTGCCTCAGGATTATGGCCCATAGTAACTTTTAAACCCCTGAACCTATTCCAGGGAATTTTGGATAGGTTTGTCCCCCAAGTTATACTGTTTAAATTGATGTAAGTTATATGTATGGACAATGTAACCTCACAAAGTTATAACAACTTATAATAAGAGTAACTTGTCAGCTTGGGAGGAATATGCTGGGTGTGTTTCTATTGTCCCATTGTCCCATTGTATGTTTACACTCTGTGGAGGAATTTGACCGTATGATGTGGTTGCGGCTGAACTTCTTCGGACCCAATCCAGCTGAGAAATACGTGAAGTTCGTGAGGAGTCTAGTGTCTAAGACCCTACTATACCGGGCAGAAGGTGACGGTCAGCTGCCACGTTGGGTGGACCTCCATCGGAAGTTACGGTTGCGGGACAGTGGGAGCCCAGTCTCCATTCCCCAGCGGCAGGCGGAGTTACAGGGGGCAGAGACAGTCGGTCCTGTCCCCCAGCGGCAGAGTGTCCTACAGGGAATAGAGAGCCCAGTCTCCTTTCCCCAGCAGCAGGACACTGTATTGGGAGCGGAGGCGGTCGGTCGCCCTCCCCAGCGGCTGGAAGTATGTATGGGAGAGGAGCACGTTACCCCCTCTTCCCAGCGGCAGCTTAACGCACCAGGGGGAGACAGTAAGCCCCACAACTGTGCAGATGGGACCGTGGTCTCTGCACTTACAGCACAGGGGGTAGGGACAGTCGGTCCTGTCCCCCAGCAACAGGGCTGTTTAGCCAAAGGGGAGACAGTCAGTTTCCCCCTCCAACAACCAGACTCCAACCAGGCTTCTTCCGTGGTAACGCTGGCACCAGGGCAGAGTACCGCTGATCCCTGCCCACAAAGCAACCTCCACTCCAAGCCAGGGAGCAACTCAGAGACCGGGAGTACCAGCTACAAATATAATCTTGGTGGATTCACTGGACAGAGACAGGCTACGAAATTCAGCAGGTCCAGTATTTTGTTGTGGGTGGCCTGCCAGACTAACTCAGGTACCGACCGGCGTGAGGTCAGGTATCTGGTTAGTCTTCCCTGGGGGGGGGGGATGTGTGGCGAAACCAACCTCGCCACTGGGTTTTGGAGGGGGCTGTTTAAAAGCCTCTTGCCTCAGGATTATGGCCCATAGTAACTTTTAAACCCCTGAACCTATTCCAGGGAATTTTGGATAGGTTTGTCCCCCAAGTTATACTGTTTAAATTGATGTAAGTTATATGTATGGACAATGTAACCTCACAAAGTTATAACAACTTATAATAAGAGTAACTTGTCAGCTTGGGAGGAATATGCTGGGTGTGGTTCTATTGTCCCATTGTCCCATTGTGTGTTTGAAGGGTGATGTCTGTCCTGTTGTCTCCACATGTGTATTGGTGATCTCCCCTTTGTCCTGAGAGATAATTGGATTGTCTTCGGTCGTCTCCCAGGCAGAGAGGAGGAAACCATGATGCATTGTGGGGATATGTTGTATCTGTTCTGTGTCGCAGTCTCCCTTCTGGTCCTCTAGGGGGCGGGAACGATTGGTTGCTGTATTTACATTGTGTGTGTTGTGAATTACTGATTGGTTGGATTTCAAAACCCTGTGGGCAGTACTATGTTTGGTTTTTATCAATAAAAGAGGCTGTACTTGAAGTACAGTCAGACCACTGTTTGACCCTCAAGACGGAGCCTTGTCTCGTTATTGGGGGGATTCCCTGTATGCTGTTGGAGACTGATTGCCAGGAGTGTAAGCTGACGGATATGCTTTTCCTGTTCGTCTGCTGACAGCTATTTGCGAGGTTCCAGTTTGGAGTGCTATTTTGTATCCAGTTCGGGAGTTTGGTGTTCTGCAGTAGCTGTGCCTGTCTCTCGGAAAGGGGCATATCGACTAAACGGATTTTAACCCCTTGTCTGCTGAAACGGTCCGTTACAATAATATATAATAAAAACTAATGATTTTTCTAAATGAAAACTCACATGTTTGGTACACAGTCACACAAATTTTGGAAAGGTTATAGCAAAATCGCAAAAAAAGTTTTCTGAAATTTGAAACCAGAGGTTGAATTAAATGTCCTTTCCCTTCTACAAACACACTGCTGCTGAGAATTTACTTTGGGACTATTGCAGTATTGATACCAGTAAGACTTCAGCCTACAGTGTTATTTGGATTTACAAATGAATGTTCAAAAAATACCTTTCTTTACTGCTAAAAAAACAAACTTGCAATGCAAGTATTCCCCTCCAATCCACACCACCAACATAACGATGCAGGAAAGGCTGGTAAGATGTCTATCTGCTGAATTATTTGCAGTGTTGAGTGAATCAAGCTTCAGATCATAATCTATTTGTTCTTACACTTGATTTTAATGGCCTCAACTGAAGCAATACATTTATTTGCTGTACAGAGACAGGTCTCTGTACAGCAAAAAAATTATTGCTTAAGTTGAGGCAACTCGCATGAGACTTTGGTGAATTAATTCGCTATTCAGTTCAACATCTTTAAAACATTTCAAATTCAGAATCCAAAATTGGTAATTTGAAATGTTTCTAAAGATGTAGAACTGAATATTGAATTCATTCACCGAAGTCTCATGTAATTTCGGGTGAAAATGTTTTACCGTCACGGATGCAATACATGTTTACCACCTCAGCTCCCCTAGCTTAAACACCCTTAATGGCCAGACTACACTACTTTCGCGGTTTATTGCTCGGTCATACAACTTACCACCCAAATAAATTTTACCTCCTTTTCTTCTCATGAATTGAGCTTTCATTTGGTGGCATTTCATTGCTGCTGACATTTTTACTTTTTTTTTTATATTATTCTAAATTGACCGAAATTTGTGCAACAAAATTATATTTTTCACTTTCTGTTGCAAAATGTTTTAAATAAAACTACATTTCTATATAATTTTTTTCTCTAAATTTATTGTTCTACATGTCCTTTGATAAAAAAAATGCAATAAGTGTATATTTATTGGTTTGGGTAAAAGTTATAGCGTTTACAAACTATGTACAAGCTATGGTGCAAAAAAACAATTTACGCACTTTGACTTTCTGAGCACCTGTCATGTTTCCTGAGGTTCTACAATGCCCAGACAGTAGAAACACCACACAAATGACCCCATTTCTGAAAGAAGACACCCTAAGGTATTCGCTGATGAGCATAGTGAGTTCATGGAAGTTTTTATTTTTTGTCACAAGTTAGCGGAAAATTATTATTTTTTATTTTTCTTGCAAAGTCTCATATTCCACTAACTTGTAACAAAAAATAAAATTTTACATGAACTCACCATACCCCTAATGGAATACCTTGGGGTGTCTTCTTTCCAAAATGGGGTCACATGTGGGGTATTTATACTGCCCTGGCATTTTAGGGGCCCTAAAGCGTGAGAAGTAGTTTGGAATCCAAATGCGTAAAAATGCCCTGTGAAATCCTGAAAGTGCTCATTGGAATTTGGGCCCCTTTGCGCACCTAGGCTGAAAAAAAGTGCCACACATGTGGTACCGCCGTACTCCGAAGAAGTAGGTCAATGTGTTTTGGGGTGTATTTTTACATATACCCATGCTGGGCAAGATAAATATCTTTCTAAAAGACAACGTTTCCCATTTTTTTATACAAAGTTGTCATTTGAAAGAGATATCTCTCTCACCCAGCATGGGTATATGTAAAAATACACCCCAAAACACATTGCCCAACTTCTCCTGAGTATGACGATACCACATGTGACACTTTTTTGCAGGCTATGAGCACATAGGGGCCCAAATTCCAATGAGTACCTTTTAGGAGGGCATTTTTAGACATTTGGATTCCAGGCTTCTTCTCACGCTTTAGGGCCCCTAAAATGTCAGGGCAGTTTAAATATCCCACATGTGACCCCATTTTGGAAATAAGACACCCCAAGGTATTCCGTAAGGGGCATGGCGAGTTCATAGAAGATAATTTATTTTTTTTGTTGGCACAAGTTAGCGGAAATTGTTTTTTTTTTTCTCCCTTTCCACTAACTTGGGACAAAAAGTTATTTCATGGACTCAATATGCCCCTCAAAATGGGGTCACATGTGGGATATTTAACCACTTCAGCCCCGCTAGCTGAAACCCCCTTCATGACCAGAGCACTTTTTACACTTCGGCACTACACTACTTTCACCGTTTATCGCTCGGTCATGCAACTTACCACCAAAATGAATTTTACCTCCTTTTCTTCTCACTAATAGAGCTTTCATTGGGTGGTATTTTATTGCTGCTGACATTTTTACTTTTTTTGTTATTAATCGAAATGTAACGATTTTTTTGCAAAAAAATGACATTTTTCACTTTCAGCTGTAAAATTTTGCAAAAAAAAACGACATCCATATATAAATTTTTCGCTAACTTTATAGTTCTACATGTCTTTGATAAAAAAAAATGTTTGGGCAAAAAAAAAATGGTTTGGGTAAAAGTTATAGCGTTTACAAACTATGGTACAAAAATGTGAATTTCCGCTTTTTGAAGCAGCTCTGACTTTCTGAGCACCTGTCATGATTCCTGAGGTTCTACAATGCCCAGACAGTAGAAAAACCCCACAAATGACCCCATTTCGGAAAGTAGACACCCTAAGGTATTCGCTGATGGGCATAGTGAGTTCATAGAACTTTTTATTTTTTGTCACAAGTTAGCGGAAAATGATGATGATTTTTTATTTTTATTTTTTTCTTACAAAGTCTCATATTACACTAACTTGCGACAAAAAATAAAAAATTCTAGGAACTCGCCGTGCCCCTCACGGAATACCTTGGGGTGTCTTCTTTCCAAAATGGGGTCACTTGTGGGGTAGTTATACTGCCCTGGCAATTTAGGGGCCCAAATGTGTGAGAAGAACTTTGCAATCGAAATGTGTAAAAAATGACCGGTGAAATCCGAAAGGTGCACTTTGGAATATGTGCCCCTTTGCCCACCTTGGCTGCAAAAAAGTGTCACACATCTGGTATCGCCGTACTCAGGAGAAGTTGGGGAATGTGTTTTGGGGTGTCATTTTACATATACCCATGCTGGGTGAGAAAAATATCTTGGTCAAATGCCAACTTTGTATAAAAAAATTGGAAAAGTTAGTGGAATATGAGACTTTGTAAGGAAAAAAGAAAAATCATCATTTTCCGCTAACTTGTGACAAAAAATAAAAAATTATAGGAACTCGCCGTGCCCCTCACGGAATACCTTGGGGTGTCTTCTTTCCAAAATGGGGTCACTTGTGGCGTAGTTATACTGCCCTGGCAATTTAGGGGCCCAAATGTGTAAGAAGTACCTTGCAATCAAAATCTGTAAAAAATGGCCTGTGAAATCCGAAAGGTGCACTTTGGAATATGTGCCCCTTTGCCCACCTAGGCTGCAAAAAAGTGTCACACATCTGGTATCGCCGTACTCAGGAGAAGTTGGGGAATGTGTTTTGGGGTGTCATTTTACATATAACCATGCTGGGTGAGAGAAATATCTTGGCAAAAGATAACTTTTCCCATTTTTTTATACAAAGTTTGCATTTGACCAAGATATTTATCTCACCCAGCATGGGTATATGTAAAATGACACCCCAAAACACATTCCCCAACTTCTCCTGAGTACGGCGATACCACATGTGTGACACTTTTTTGCAGCCTAGATGCGCAAAGGGGCCCAAATTCCTTTTAGGAGGGCATTTTTAGACATTTGGATCCCAGACTTCTTCTCACACTTTTGGGCCCCTAAAAAGCCAGGGCAGTATAAATACCCCACATGTGACCCCACTTTCGAAAGAAGACACCCCAAGGTATTCAATGAGGGGCCTGGCGAGTTCCTAGATTTTTTATTTTTTTTGCATAAGTTAGCGGATATTGATTTTATTTGTTTTTTTCTCACAAAGTCTCACTTTCCGCTAACTTAGGACAAAAATTTCAATCTTTCATGGACTCAATATGCCCCTCACGGAATACCTTGGGGTGTCTTCTTTCCGAAATGGGGTCACATGTGGGGTATTTATACTGCCCTGTCTTTTTAGGGGCCCTAAAGCGTGAGAAGAAGTCTTGAATATAAATGTCTAAAAATGTTTACGCATTTGGATTCCGTGAGGGGTATGGTGAGTTCATGTGAGATTTTATTTTTTGACACAAGTTAGTGGAATATGAGACTTAGTAAGAAAAAACAAAAACAAAAACAAACAAAAAATTTCCGCTAACTTGGGCCGAAAAAAATGTCTTAATGGAGCCTTACAGGGGGGGTGATCAATGACAGGGGGGTGATCACCCATATAGACTCCCTGATCACCCCCCTGTCACTGATCACCCCCCTGGTAAGGCTCCATTCAGACGTCTGTATAATTTTTACGGATCCATGGATCGGATCCGCAAAACACATGCGGACGTCTGAATGGAGCCTTACAGGGGGGTGATCAATGACAGGGGGGTGATCAATGACAGGGGGGTGATCACCCATATAGACTCCCTGATCACCCCCCTGTCACTGATCACCCCCCCTGTAAGGCTCCATTCAGACGTCCGCATGATTTTTACGGATCCATGGATACATGGATCGGATCCACAAAACACATGCGGACATCTGAATGGAGCCTTACAGGGGGGTTATCAATGACAGGGGGTGATCAGGGTGATCACCCCCCTGTCACTGATCACCCCCCCTGTAAGGCTCTATTCAGATGTCCGCATGATTTTTACGGATCCATGGATCGGATCCACAAAACACATGCGGACGTCTGAATGGAGCCTTACAGGGGGGTGATCAATGACAGGGGGTGATCAGGGTGATCACCCCCCTATCACTGATCACCCCCCCTGTAAGGCTCCATTCAGATGTCCGCATGATTTTTACGGATCCACAAAACACATGCGGACGTCTGAATGGAGCCTTACAGGGGGGTGATCAATGACAGGGGGTGATCAGGGTGATCACCCCCCTATCACTGATCACCCCCCCTGTAAGGCTCCATTCAGATGTCCGCATGATTTTTACGGATCCATGGATACATGGATCGGATCCACAAAACACATGCGGACGTCTGAATGGAGCCTTACAGGGGGTTATCAATGACAGGGGGTGATCAGGGTGATCACCCCCCTGTCACTGATCACCCCCCCTGTAAGGCTCCATTCAGATGTCCGCATGATTTTTACGGATCCATGGATCCATGGATCGGATCCACAAAACACATGCGGACGTCTGAATGGAGCCTTACAGGGGGGTGATCAATGACAGGGGGTGATCAGGGTGATCACCCCCCTATCACTGATCACCCCCCCTGTAAGGCTCCATTCAGATGTCCGCATGATTTTTACGGATCCATGGATACATGGATCGGATCCACAAAACACATGCGGACGTCTGAATGGAACCTTACAGGGGGGTGATCAATGACAGGGGGGTGATCACCCATACAGACTCCCTGATCACCCCCCTGTCACTGATCACCCCCCCTGTAAGGCTCCATTTAGACGTCCGCATGATTTTTACGGATCCATGGATACATGGATCCGATCCACAAAACACATGCGGACATCTGAATGGAGCCTTACAGGGGGGTTATCAATGACAGGGGGTGATCAGGGTGATCACTCCCCTGTCACTGATCACCCCCCCTGTAAGGCTCCATTCAGATGTCCGCATGATTTTTACGGATCCATGGATCCATGGATCGGATCCACAAAACACATGCGGACGTCTGAATGGAGCTTTACAGGGGGGTGATCAATGACAGGGGGTGATCAGGGAGTGTATATGGGTGATCACCCGCCTGTCATTGATCACCCCCCTGTAAGGCTCCATTCAGAAGTCCGTATGCGTTTTGCGGATCCGATCCATGTATCCGTGGATCCGTAAAAATCATACGAACGTCTGAACGGAGCCTGACAGGGGGGGTGATCAATGACAGGGGGGGTGATCAGGGAGTTTATATGGGGTGATTATGGGTGATCAGGGGTTCATAAAGGGTTAATAAGTGACGGGGGGGTGTAGTGTAGTGTAGTGTTTGGTGCGACTTTACTAACCTACCTGTGTCCTCTGGTGGTCGATCCTAACAAAAGGGACCACCAGAGGACCAGGTAGGAGGTATATTAGACGCTGTTATGAAAACAGCGTCTAATATACCTGTTAGGGGTTAAAAAATTCGGATCTCCAGCCTGCCAGCGAGCGATCGCCGCTGGCAGGCTGGAGATCCACTCGCTTACCTTCCGTTCCTGTGAGCGCGCGCGCCTGTGTGCGCGCGTTCACAGGAAATCTCGCGTCTCGCGAGATGACGCGTATATGCGTCCAGGAGAAGTAAAGCAACCACCTCCCGGACGCATATCTGCGTACAGCGTTCGGGAGGTGGTTAAACTGCCCTGACATTTGAGGGTCTCCACAATCATTACATGCATTAGGAGTTTCTGCTATTCTCCGTATATTGAGCATACGAGTAATGAGATATTTTTTTTTCCGTTCAGCCTCTGGGCTGAAAGAAAAAATGAACGGCACAGATTTCTTCATTCGCATCGATCAATGTGGATGAAAAAATCTCTGCCAAAAAATGTGCAAAACAAAAAAAAAGGAGGGGAAAGGCATCTGCCAGGACATAGGAACTCCGCCCAACATCCAAACCCACTCAGCCCGTGTGCCCTGGCAAACCCGATTTCTCCATTCACATCAATCGATGTGGATGAATAAATCATTGCAGGAATTTTTTTATTTATTAACAAACGTATCTTTTTTACTCCAGAGGAGAAATCTCGTCTTGCAGCGCCACATACACAAACTATTGTGTAATCTGACAGCAGCGCAATACTTCTGTCAGAATGCACATCAGTGACTGGTCGATCGGTTGGTCCACCTAGATGGTAAAAAAAAAAAAAAAGAAAACAGGCTGCAATGCGATACATTTATTAACATTAACTTTATATAACATTTGAAACAGAACATTAACTTTTATAAACTTTTTGCTTACCTGTGATTTATTTTTATTTTTTTACCTTAATAGTACAAACCTCTCTTTCCCCATGTGGTGAAATACATTATGCACTTTGTCCCAGGTGAAAGGAGAGGTTTGCAGCAGCTCTGTGTGAAAGGGCCCTAAGACCCCTGTGTGCCTGTCCTGTGTCACACAATCCCTATACTAAGTGAACCTGTGTGTGGTACTTCCGGAAACACTCCCCTAAGCATAGGGCCGGGGTTCAGGGCAGTCAGGACAGAAATAGCGGGTGTCACGCCTCATTCCATTCCTGCTACAGACACAATATCTTTTTTGGGGTGACGCTTTGGTTGAGGTACCAGCAACGACATTGGGGGAAATGTCGCTCGTGTAGACGGCTCACTACACTGGTGGTTGGTTCTTGATGATCTCTTCCTGAAATTTGAGGAAGAATCGCGTTCTCCCAGCCTTACTGTAGAGAACAAAACTATTGTACATCGCCAATTGAATTAGGTATACAGACACCTTCTTGTACCAGCTTCTGGTCCTGCAGGCAAGTAAATAAGGAGCCAACATCTGGTCATTGAAGTCCACCCCTCCCATGAGCAAATTATAATCATGGACCAAGAGGGGCTTTTCAATGACTCCAGTTGCTTGTTCAATTTCTAGGTCGCGCGATGCCACAGCATCCAATCTGTTCTAGAAACAAATGCCTGAAGAGGGGCACACTTGTGTAGAAATTGTCCACATAAAGATGGTACCCCTTGCCAAATAAGGGTGACACCAAGTCCCAGTCTTCCACTGCTCCCCAGGTAGTCAAGGCAACTGACCGGCTCCAGGGTCTGATCTTTACCCTTATAGACACAAAATTTGTGCGTATAGCCTGTGGCCCTTTCACAGAGCTTATACAATTTGACCACATACTGGGCGCGCTTGCTTGGGATGTATTGTTTGAAGCCAAGGCGCCCGGTAAAATGTATCAGGGATTCGTCTATGCAGATGTTTTGCTCAGGGGTATACAAATCTGCAAATTTGGTGTTAAAGTGGTCTATGAGGGGCTGAATTTTGTGGAGCCGGTCAAAATATGGGTGGCCTCTGGGACGAGAGGTGCTGTTGTCACTAAAGTGCAGGAAATGCAGGATGGTCTCAAATCATGTCCTGGACATGGCAGCAGAGAACATGGGAATGCGATGAATTGAGTTTGTGGACCAATATGACCGCAATTAATGCTTTTCTGTCAGGCCCATGTTGAGATGAAGGCCCAGAAAAGTTTTAAATTCTGAAACTTGGATGGGTTTCTACTGAAAAGACTGGGCATAAAAGCTTCCCGGGTTGGCGGCTATAAATTGAGTGGCATACCGGTTTGTTTCTGCCACAACTAAGTCAAAGAACTCCGCAGTAAAGAACAGCTCAAAAAACTCCAGTGCCGATCCGATCTGAGCTGTCTCAACCCGAACTCCATTCTGGGCAGTGAAAGGGGGAACTACTGGTGCAGCTGAAGATGGGGGCTGCCAATCAGGGTTTGCCAGAACCTCAGGGACTCTAGGGGCTCTACGGGCCTGTGGCTGTGACAGGGGAACTACTGCACGTGCCACCGTACCAGCTTCAACTGCCCTTCTGGTGCTCGCCACTTCACCATGTTCTACGGCAGTGTTGGTACTAGGTCCAGGATGGGCTGCGCTGCTGGTGTATGCCTCACTATGTAATCCGACATCACCAGCCCCACTCTGCTGCCTTTGAAGTGGATTCTGCGCAACCTGTGGTCTAGCAACACGGGTCCGGGTACGCCTGGTGGTATCAGGGACCTCAACCTCATCGTCCGAACTTTGGGTCAGACTGCCACTGCTTTCTACAGGTTCGTATTCTGACCCGCTGGATTCGTCAGATGAGGGTTCCCATTCCTCATCCGACTGGGTCAGAAGCCTGTAGGCCTTTACAGAAGAATACCCCTTACTTGCCATTTGGTGAACTAAATTTAGGGGGTATTCCCTGAGACTACCCAAGAAAAAAAGCAAGCCTGTCTTACAAATGGGAGGCTAGCGAAGTACAGCAAGCCGCTGCGATTGATAAAAAATATCAAAACTGTTTTTTTTTTTATCGCCACAGAACTTGTGTAGTGATTGCGCAGTGATAAAAAAAATAAAAAATTATCACTGCGGCGGGGCGGGTGTGGGTAAACGCACGTGTGGGCGACCGATCAGGCCTGATCGGGCAAACACAGCATTTTGGGTGGAGGGCGAGCTAAGGTGACACTAATACTATTATAGATCTGACTGTGATCAGTTTTGATCACTTACAGATACTATAAAAGTACAAATGCTGATTAGCGATACGCTAATCAGCGAATAAGTGACTGTGGTGCGGTGGGCTGGGCGCTAACCGATCGCTAAACTACCTAACCAAGGGGCCTAAACTAACCTAAAACCTAACAGTCAAGAATGATGAAAAATAAAAAATAAAAAGTGACAGTTTACACTGATCACTTTTTTTTCCCTTTCACTAGTGATTGACAGGGGTGATCAAGGAGTTAATTTGGGTGATGGGGGGGTGATCTGGGGCTAAATGTGTTGCATTTTGTGTACTTACAGTGATCTGTGCTCTTTGCTGGGACCAATCGACGAAAAGGAACCAGCAGAGAGCACAGAAGCCATTTAACACATTATATTTATAAATATAGTCTGTTAAATGGCTTTTGATTCAATTTTTTTAAAGTCACCAACCTGCCAGCGCTGATCATTGGCTGGCAGGCTGGTGACGAACTTATGCTGCAACTTTTCCCGGCCCACACTGTGCATGTGCGGGCCGGCTTGGTGCGTCATCTCGCGCCGATGCATCGAAGAGGAACAACCCAACTGCCCGCAGGACGCATCCCTGCATTAGGTGGTCGGAAGCGGTTAAGGTTGTATGTAGACAGGTCTCTGTACAGCATTAAAACAAATGGAGCTGTCAAAAATGAAAGGTGGAATCTGATTGGTTGCTATGCAACTAAGCCAGTTCTACTTCACACAAGTTTGATAAATGACCCCAAAAATGTTTGAATAAATCGACTTTGGGTCTATGATCCAAAGTTTGATTCGCTTAACACTAGTTATTTGCATTTAAAAATGCAGGTTCAAAAAAGAACTTTCCTTACTATTAAGACACACGTTACAAACTTGCAATGAGATTATTCCTCCCTCAAAAACAGCGATATAATGATGCAGAAAAGGCCAATAAGAATTCCGTCTACTGTATTATTTGCATTTAAAAATGCAAGTTTACAAAAGACCTTTATTTACTATTAAGACACATGTTACAAACTTGCAATGTGATTATTCCTCTCCCTTCACACCACCAATATAATGATGCAGGAAAGGCCAGTAACTAATTTCTGCCTACTGTGTTATTTCCATTTAAAAAGGCAGGTTAAAAAAAAAGCCCTTTTACTGTTAAGGTATACATTGCAAACTTGTAATGTGAATATTCCTCACCTCCACACCACCAATATAACAATACAGGAAAAACATTAATATTTCTGTCTATGGTAATTTGCATTTAATTTTATTTGTAAAAATTAAGTAAAAAAATGCAATTACTCAGCAACAGTATGCTATTAGGGTGCAGTGCTTGTATTAAGCCTATGTAGAAATCTAAGGTTTAAACAAAATATAAGCTGTCTCTTTTTAAAAATAAAAAAATAATTTTATGTAATGCAGAACTGCTAGAAGGAGGTGCTGCAGTAGCTGTATTAATCAGTGTGCCAATCCGCTCAGCCCCTCACTCCCTGAAAACTTTCCCTGATCAAAGTCCCTCAGTTATTTATTTCTATTCTTTCCCTACATTGTCCCTGTTACTCTACAATAGAGACACTGGATAGACCCTTTCACCCTCATTATCAGCTCAACACAGAATGACGTCAGTTCGTTCTGCACAGCCATCTCCCTGCCTGCTGCCACAACTGATTGGCTGCACATTGTTTTACTGGATTCCCCTGAAGCAAACTTGAAAACCTTCAGGTTCAGTAGTTTGACATATTTTTGTGAAATTCATAGAAAACTCAATTTGTTACAAATCCTTTCGCTCATCCTTAGGCCAGACTATGTTAGATCTTTAGGATAAAACTATTTTTTTTCCGTTGCAAAAGCCATTGCTTGTTATTTGTCCTTCATAAATGTATTAGGGCCTATATTTTTTTGTCTTACCACTTTAGGGTACATTAAAGTGACTGGATTAACTTGTATTAACTCTTCATGGGGGAAATAGAAAATACAGAAACTCCACCATTGTTTTTGCATGTTGCCTTTATTTTGTGTGTCAGTGTAGATATAGCAATGCCAAATTCTGCTTTACTGTTTTTCACAAAAAATGGACTTGGTAACTAGAGTTGTCCCTTCTTTTAAAAATGCTGCCATCAAATCCTTCCTCAAGAAGTCTTTGATATGTCCTCTTTTTCCAAATATTGCCCCTCGTCATTGTTCCCATTTGTGTCAAAACTCCTAGAACAACATATCGCCCTTGAACTATTCTCCCATGTCTTATTTCACTTACTTTTTAAACAGCTACAATCTGGCTTCCAACCCAATTTCTCCACTGAAACTGCACTAACAAAGTCAGCATTCATCTGTTAGCTGCTAAAGCTAAACATCTTTACTCTGTGCTCCTTCATAAAGACCTGTCCTCTGCCTTTGACACAGTGGACAACTTTCTCTTGTTACACACTCTCTCATCCCACGACATTTGCGACTTGACCCTCCCCTCAATCTTCTCATACCTCACCAACGAACTGTAAAGCTTATATTAGATGTGCAGATAATTAGTCAGATCATCACTAAGAAGCATCTGTATGAACATTCGTAAGCAATGATCAGGCAGTGTAATACTGCCGCTGATTACCCAATGAATGAGCAAATGATTATTTACTGAGTAATTGGAATCTTTTGTCAGGTTTAAAACTAATCATTTACAGGTGGCAGATCATGCTATGTAATCACATATTCAGTATGGGGACGAGCGATGGCATGTAATAACAGCAGTCTGCTCTGCTGACAAGCAGGCAATTGCTGGGAAGGAACTTCCCGAAAATTGCCTGGATGATCTGCAGGTTTACTATAAGCTTAAGTAACTGCTATTTACAGACCATCTGCTTAACTCTCTCTCTCTGTATCCCTCAAGGCTGCCTCCTGGGACCTTGACTCTTCTTGCACCTCTCCAATCCATCCTCAAGTCTGCTGCCTAGTTAATTCACCTTTCCTCCTTTTTCTCATCCACCTTTCCCCTCTGCCAGTGATGGCCAGTTCGCAGTGTTCGCCGACGAACACATGCCATCTGCCATCTTTATTCCCAAGCCCGGCGATGCAGAGGTTAGTCCTTACCTGTGCCTGCACCGCGAGCCGCTCTGAAACACATGCGGTCACCAGGAGCAGGCAGTTCCGAGAACCGCCTATATCGGGCTGTTCTCAGAACCGCCTGCTCCCGGTGACCGCATGTGTTTTAGAGCAGCTTGCAGCACAGGCACAGTAAGGACTTACCTCTGCATCGCTGGGCTTGGGAATAAAGATGGCAGATTGCATGTGTTTGTCTGCGAACACTGCAAACTGGCCATCACTGCCCTCTGCCATCATTGACCATACACAATCTGTCCCCTCCTTACATCTGAAATGCTCATCCAATAGATCCCAGCAAGTAATCTCTAATAATCAAAAGTAAGGAAGATTGAACCAGTTCGGACCGAACCAGATTCGGTCCAAACTTTGCTATTTTTCCTTTATCTTTCCAGGTTTGTTTTGGATGAATCCACTAAAACAGAGCAAAGTGTAATTTTAGTGCACATGCTAGCAGGAAAAAAAAAAAATCACCAGGGAGGAAGAAGAAGAAGAGTTCTCACATGACCCTGAGAGGAAGTGGGAGGAGAGCTTGCCCCGATTGGCACATCCAGGTTGCCTGTCAGCCTGGGAGCCTATCAATTCTGCAGCAGGCAGGGAGGTGCCCTAGCAGAATAAGCAGAACACCATTCTGCGCTGGGCTGTGAATGAGGTTAGTATTACAATGACTGCCAGGAAAACAACATTAGGGTATCGTGAAGAATGAAAAAACAATCAGGTACAGTGAGAAATTAATCAAACTTATTGAGAGGGTGAGTGAAGGGAAAGGCTAGGATTCCAAAGAAGAGTTGTGTCTTATGTACAATAGAGAGAAGCAGGGCAACTGAGCCAGAGAGGGAGGAGATAAGACCTGTGGCTGACTGCGCCTGCTATCACAAGTGCAGGTGCACCTCAAAAGCAGCTACCTGCAAGCAAATGCTTTTATCCCTCCTCCCATATTTTCACACAAATCGTTTTATTTTGTTTATTTAATTAAGTTGCATATATACGTGTTTACTGCAGCAATACCCATGGTGCCGTCTACCAGTGTGTATTGAGGTGACACTTAGCCTCAATCACCCATTTACATATATACAGTTTTCATACTGTAGCACATTTATTTTTTGGGAAAGGTTAAGTTTTATTAAGCTGAGATATATACAGTACAGACCAAAAGTTTGAACACACCTTCTCATTCAAAGAGTTTTCTTTATTTTCATGACTATGAAAATTGTAGATTCATACTGAAGGCAGCAAAACTATGAATTAACACATGTGGAATCATATACTTATCAAGAAAATATGAAACAACTGAAAATATGTCATATTCTAGGTTCTTCAAAGTAGCCAGGCCAAAGTGTCCGGCCTAAATTTCAATTTACATATATTCAGTTTCCACACAATAAAGGAACACCAACTCCAGAATCCAAACATCATGTTTGATACTGTCTGCTGAGCTGCATATCTAATTCTATTATGTGTGATACTGTCTGCTGAGCTGCATATCTAATACTATTATGTGTGATACTGCCTGCTGAGCTGTATATCTAATCATATCAATTGTGATACTGTCTGCTAAGCTGCGTATCTAATCCTATCATGTGTGATACTATCTGCTAAGCTAAGTATCTAATCCTATTATGTGTGATACTGTCTGCTAAGCTGTGTACCTTATCCTATGTAAGGGGTTACACTATCAGGTTGGGCGGCGATGACAGATTCTCTTGCAGACCACAGGGTTAAAGTACAAATGCTGCTTTATTTATCACACTACAGCAATACAGGCACCCCAGTTATAATTCACTGGGTAAGGTGAAGGTCCAGTACCACAAAACATAAACCAAATAAAATAAACACCTGCCCGTCTGGGCCCTGGCTAATACAGTGACGTTCTTAACTCACCTCTTGAACACAGTTCACACAGATAATTCAGCTTCTCTAGCCAGCAGGGCAGCAAGCTTCCCAGACTTTCTCCAGGCATTGCTCTCCCCAGACTGACAGCCTGGACTGTGGTTTATTTCCCCTTGATGATCCCAGCTGGCTTCAGCTGGGGATCCCTCAGGCTAGGGGAAAACCTGTCCTGGAATGGGGTGGACTGGGGAGGTCCCTCTACCAATCCTACCTTCTCTCAGTCCAATAAAATCCAGCCCATAAACTTAACAAAACTGTCTCAGCAACCTACACATTGCTGAGACCATTTTAACCTTCTGACTTTTATTTACCTCACCCAGTTGAGGAAGCTGGTTGGAATATACACCCCTTCCAGGACTTTACCATACACTTTTCTGTTCACCTTACCACATATCCCCCCCTCTGCTTCAGACCGGAGTTCTGGATATTTTTAGCCAACAAGCAGTGTATCCTGGACAAAACATCTGCGTTCCCCTGTAAATTCCCCGGCCTATGTTCAACCTTGAAATAAAAAATTTGCAGGGAGAGAAACCACCTGGTCACTCTTGCATTTTTCTCAGTTTTGTCCAAGTTAAGGAGCGTGGTCTGTTACCAACAGAAATTTCCTACCCAGCAGGTAATATTTAAGTGACTCCAGAGCCCATTTAATGGCTAGACACTCTTGTTCCACTATGGAATAATTTTTCTCTGCTGTGGTCAACTTCCTACTTAGGTACATCACTGGGTGCTCCTCCCCATTTATCACCTGTGACAGGACCGCTCCCAATCCTGTCTCAGATGCATCATTCTGGACCAGAAACTCTTTTCTGAAATCAGGGGAAATGAGCATAGGCTGTTGACAGAGAGCAGACTTTAGGCTTTAAAAGGCCTCTTCTGCCTCTGGGGTCCACTTCATCATTACTGACTTAGGGGCTTTCGTTAAGTCAGTCAATGGTGCTGCCATCAAGGCAAAACTCGGTATGAACCGGCAGTAGTACCCTGTCATGCCAAGGAAGGCCCTGACTTGTTTCTTCGTTAAGGGCCTAGGCCAGTCTTGTATCGTCTCTACTTTATTGATCTGGGGTTTAACCAGCCCTTTACCAATATTGTAGCCCAGATATTATGCTTCCTCTAGACCCACTGCAAACTTCTCAGGGTTTATGGCTAGGCCAGCATCACTAATGGAGTCTATAACGGCCTGTACCTTCCAGAGGTGACTTCTCCAATCAAATGAAAAAATTACCACATCATCAAGGTAAGCGGCAGCATAGTCACAATGTGGCTTCAAGATCAGGTCCATCAACCTCTGAAATGTAACAGGGGTTCCGTGTAACCCGAACGACATCAATGTGTACTGGAACAGCCCCCCTGGAGTGGACAATGCTGTCTTTTCTTTTGCATCATCTGATAATTATATCTGCCAATACCCTTTTGTAAGGTCAAGGGTCGTGATGTACCTTGCTTTCCCAAGCCTCTCGATTAGTTCATCTACTCTGGGCATGGGGTATGCATAGAATTTTGATACCTCATTTAGCTTCTGGAAGTCATTGTAAAAGTCCCATTAGGCTTCAGGATTAAGACAATAGGGCTTGACCACTCACTGGTAGATTCCTCAATGACCCCTAACTCAAGCATGTGCCTGACCTCAGAGGATACCGCTTTTCTGCATGCTTCTGGTATCCTGTAGGGCTTTAGATTCACCTTACTGTGGGGTTCAGTTCTCACGGAATGTTCTATCAGGTGGGTACGGCCTGGTAGGTCAGAAAACCTTCCTCTATTTTTCTGTTAAAACTCCTTTACTTCTTGTTGTTCCTGGGTACTGACAATGCCTCACTAATTTTTACCTGAGGAATTGGTGGTGACACCTCCTTACTCATGGTCTGTGCGGCCACCAATGACTCCCGATCTTTCCATGGCTTGATCAGATTTGCGTGGTAAATCTGATAGGGTTTTCTCCTTCCTGGTTGGGGCACCTTATAGATCACCTCGCCCACTTTTTCCACAACCTCGTAGGGACCCTGCCACTTTGCCAGAAACATACTTTCTACAGTGGGAACTAGAATCAGGACCCTGTCCCCGGGATTAAAGTCCCTTACCTTGGCAGACCTGTTATAAATTCTGCTTTGAGCCTCCTGGGCTCTTTGCAGATGTTCTTTAACAATGGGCATCACTGTCGCTATCCTGTCTTGCATGTCGGCCACATGTTCAATGACGCTCTTATAGGGAGTAGCCTCAGCCTCCCAGGTTTCTTTAGCTACATAGAGTAAACCCCTCGGGTGATGGCCATATAGTAACTCAAATGGTGAGAACCCTGTAGAAGCTTGAGGCACCTCCCTAACAGAGAACATAAGGTATGGCAGGAGGCAGTCCCAGTCCTGACCATCCTTTTCTACCACTTTTTTTAACATCTGTTTCAGCGTCTTGTTAAACCTCTCGACCAACCCATCTGTCTGTGGGTGGTACACAGAGGTACGTATCTGGGTGATTTTGAACAACTTGCACAACTCTTTAATGACCTTCGACATAAAGGGGGTACCCTGGTCTGTGAGAATATATTTTTGGACGCCATGTTTCGCAAGGGTACCGCTTCCGGGTATCGTGTGGCATAGTCCAACACAACCAAGATATACTGGTGTCCCCTAGCTGACTTAACAATGGGACCCACCAAGTCCATGGCAATTCTTTCAAAAGGTACCTCAATGATGGGAAGAGGCACCAAGGGACTCCGGAAATGTGAGGTCGGGGCACTTATCTGGCAGGTTGGGCAGGACTCGCAATATATTTCCACTTTCTTGTATATTCCAGGCCAGAAAAATCTTTGTAGCACCCTTTCCTGTGTTTTGCTAACACCCAAATGACCCCCAAGTATGCGGTTATGTGCGAGATTTAGTACCATACGTCTATAGGGCTTTGGCACCAGAAGCTGCTCCACAATTTCATTGTTGCATTTATTAACTCGATGCAGTAGGTTTCCATTCATGGCAAAATGCGGAAATTTTTGGTCAGCTTCTGGTGGTACCTGTGGTACACCATCTATCACGGTAACATTTCCGTGAGCACTCATGAGAGTGGGGTCTCTCAATTGCTCTGTACCAAAGTTACCCCGAGACACCTCTAAGTTCATCTTCACCAGCTAAAACCTGCAATGGAAAAGTGTCATTATCAGGTACGTCACATAACCCCACATTTTTATCAGACATTTCAGTTACCATGACATCTTTATTTTGCACCTTATTGTCATCATTGTTTTCAATGGTCTTTTCCTTTAAAACATTGGATTCAAGGGGCCCCTCATAGCAATGATTATTTAAAGAAGTGTTTTTATATGTTTCTCTTCTCCCACAACTTCCAAAACAAGGGGATGTCCCGGCTCAATATCATATCATGCATAAGTCTTTTTACGACCCCGACTTCATAGGATACAGTCCCAGCCGGAGTCTCCAGCTTAACGCAAGCCACCGGGTATGATTTTGCATCCCCATGGATGCACAGCACACTTACTCTTTTGTCCGGCACATAATTACCAGCCACAAAGCTGGCATGTACTTAAGTGACCAGACTACCGGAGTCCAACAGAGCCCTGACGGAGCAGTCATTTATCACCAGGGTACACATCTGCGGCTCAGTCTCTAGTCCTGGGGAGGCCGGACACACTGGCACCGCATACAGCGACTGTCTCCGGCTCCCGGCACACTCCACGGGCTCTGAGGTCAGAGGGCAATAGGCAGCAATGAGTCCTTACTCACGGCACCTCCAGCACTGGGTCGCCCCACGTCTTCTAGGTGAGAAAACCTCTCCGGGTCCGGACTGCCCGGGAGACTCAGCCTTATGCCCACGCCCAACCTCTAGAGCCTTATTTTCTCTTGCACCCTTCCACACACCCCCAACAGCCAGAACTCTCTTACCCACAGATGACACAGGTCGGGCACTCCGGGGAGGTGGTGGTGTGGTAGGGACATCACGGAGGTAATCCTCAGTCGCCAGGAACCTTTCCACCATGTTCACTAGCTGATCCGCAGTTTTAGGGTCTCCATGTCCGACCCACCGTTGTAGCTCCGCCGGGAGGGCTCTGAAGTAGTAATCCACCACTACTTTCGCCACGATCTGGTCTGGTGTAGAAGACTCAGGTCCCAGCCACTTCCGTATAAGATGGAGGAGGTCAAACATCTGAGATCGGGCAGGCTTATCCATGGTGTAGTTCCACGTGTGGACCCTCCGGGCACGAACCACTGGTGTAACGCCCAAACGAGCCAGGATCTCCATTTTTTATTTGACATAGTCCCGGACATCCTGCTCCCTGAGTTCATAGTAGGACTTTTGTGGTTCGCCGGACAAAAAGGGTGCAAGGACCTCTGCCCAATCTGCTATTGGCAGCCTTTCTCTTTCCACCACCCTCTCAAATATGGTCAGGTAGGCCTCAATATCATCATCAAGTGTCAGTTTTTGCAAGGCCCGCTGCACAACCCTCCTCACATTCAATGTCTCTGGGGGGCTGGAGTTACAGCAGTCTCTCTTATTGCAGCAATATGCTCCATCAACAAACGATTAGTTTCCTGCTGCTGCGCATTAGCCTGTTGTTGGACACGTAAGGCTTCTTTGTGTCTCTTTTTTTCCTGTATACTTGTGTATCTTTTTGGCCTGTAACAACATCTTCATCATTTCCTCCATGGCATTTGGTGAACTTTGCAAAGCTGCAGCAGCTTTCACCCAGGCCATTAAATCATTAACTGTCACGCCGTTGCCCTTAGCAACCAACTGTTGCCTTTTTTAGCAGGTACGCCTGCCTGCATCCGACACCAATTGTAAGGGGTTACACTCTCATGTTGGGCGGCGATGACAGATTCTCTTGCAGACCACAGGGTTAAAGTCCAAATGCTGCTTTATTTATCACACTACGGCAATACAGGCACCCAGTTATAATTCACTGGGTAAGGTGAAGGTCCAGCACCACAAAACATAAACCAAACTAAAATAAACACCTGCCTGTCTGGGCCCTGGCTAATACAGTGAAGTTCCTAACTCACCTCTTGGACACTGTTCACACAGAGAATTCAGCTTCTCTAGCCAGCAGGGCAGCAAGCTTCCCAGACTTTCTCCAGGCATTACTCTCGTCAGACCGACAGCCTGGACTGTGGTTTATTTCCCCTTGATGATCCCAGGTCCCTCTACCAATCCTACCTTCTCCTAGTCCAATAAAATCCAGCCCATAAACTTAACAAAACTGTCTCAGCAACCTACACATTGCTGAGACCATTTTAACCTTCTGGATTTTATTTACCTCACCCAGTGGAGGAAGCTGGGTGGGATATACACCCCTTCCAGGACTTTACCATACTCTTTTATGTTCGCCTTACCACACCTATCATGTGTGATACTGCCTGCTGAGCCATGTATCTAATCCTATCATGAGTGATACTGCCTGCTGAGCTGGGTATCTAATACAATCATGTGTGATACTGCCTACTGAGCTGTGTATCTAATCCTAGCATGTGTGATACTGCCTGCTGAGCTGTGTATCGAATCCTAAGGGTTGGGAATGGAACTGAGGGAGGTGGGAATTTGTTAGGCTACTTTACATTAACGTTTTCAATTCCGCTATTGAGATCAATCATAGTATCTCAATAGCGGAAGAAAATGCTTTAGTTTTGTCCCCATTCATTGACAATTCATGCACCAAAATGCATTTCGTTCCATTTGGTTGCATCCCCATCGCGGACAAGTCAATGCAAGTCAATGGGGACGGATCCGTTTTCTCTGACACAATAGTAAACGGATCCGTCACCCATTGACTTTCAATGGTGTTCAAGGCGGATCATGGCTATAGAAGATATAATACAACTGGATCCATTCATGATGCATGCGGTTGTAATATTGTAATGGAAGCGTTTTTGCAGATCCATGAAGGATCCGTAAAAAACGCTAATGTGTAAGGCTATTAAACATTGGCTCATTTTTAATTCCCAGCCTTTCCTGTCTATCATTCTTAAAATTCCCTCTAGAGAGGAAGGTTTTATGTTAAGGAACAGATCTGAGCAGGAGATCAGATGGAGGGAGAGATAAGAAGCTCCTTTCTGGGTGAAGGGGTTTTAGAGTGTTTCAGGCAGTGCAGGAAAATAGGATTGATAGTTGTGGGAAGCAGAAACATTGCTTGCAGTGAATATTTTATTAGTTACAATTCTGGTATACTTTGATTTTGTGCACTTAGGAAGTTTGCATTTTGGATGAAGACCAATGTCTCAGAAGAACTGAAGCCTTACATTTAGGCCTCATGCACACAAACATTTTTTTTCATTTTAATGGATCCGCAAAAACATGTCCTATTATTGTCCGCATTACAGACAAGGATAGTACTGTTCTAAAATCAGCCAGCTGTTCCGTTCCGCAAAATACGGAATGCACACGGATGTCATCTGTATTTTTTGCGGATCCATTTTTGGGGACTGTGTGCTTGAGGCTTTAATCAGGGACTAATCAAAGAACAGCTGGATACAAGGGTGAATAGTCAGAGCAAGCAAACAGGTAATAAAAACATGGAGGAATGGAGACTGGAACATTGACATACGCAGTAAATATGAGGCCTGGACACTTAGATTTTAGGAGAGTTGTGAGAAGCTGTAATGCTGAATGCTGACATACCATGGCTAAACACAGCTGATTTTCAGCCAAAGCCAAAAGTGGATGCAGCAGGAAGCAGAAGTATAAATCCTTCCTTTATATTTATAATTCCTTTCCAATCCATTTCTGACTGAAAATCTAGCTGAAAATCCTCTAGGCTGGCATGCTTCAAATCCTCATCCAAAAAAACTCTATGTGAATTTAGCCTTAGTGCATTCACATGACCATATTTTTGGTCTGCATATGATCCACATTTTTTTTAAGACCCATTCATTTCAATGGGGACAAAAAAGATGTGGACAACACCATATGCTGCCTGCATCTGAATTCCTTTTCCGTGGTCCTGCCAAGAATATAGAACCTGTCCTACTCTTGTCTGTTTTGCAGGGGGAATTCTCTATTAGCAATACAGGGTGGGCAATATAAATTTATTGGTAATGCATGCAATATGAGGAGGGAGGTAAAAGGAGGATTATATACTGACACTACTGGTGGAAGCGGAGGAGCATTATACACTGGAAATATTAAATATACAATGGATATAAAAAGTCTACACACCCCTGTTAAAATGTCAGGTCTCTGTGATGTAAAAAAAAAGATAAATCATTTCAGAACTTTTTCCACCTTTAATGTAACCTATAAACCGTACAACTCAATTGAAAAACAAACTGAAATCCTTTAGGTGGAGGGAAGAAAGCAAAAAAAAACACAAAACCTGGGGATGTAACTGTGTTCAGAATCACATTCAAAATCATGTTAAATAGGAGTCGGCATACATCTGCCATCATTTAAAGTGCCTCTGATTAACCCCAAATAAAGTTTAGCTGCTCTAGTTGGTCTTTCCTGAAATTTTCTTAGTCGCATCCCACAGAAAAGCCCATGGTCCACAGAGAGCTTCCAAAGCATCAGAGGGGTCTCATTGTTAAAAGGTATCAGTCAGGAGAAGGGTATAAAAGAATTTCCAAGGCATTAGATATACCATGGAACACGTGAAGACAGTCATCATCAAGTGGAGAAAATATGGCACAACAGTGACATTACCAAGAACTGGACGTCCCTCCACAATTTATGAAAAGATGAGAAGAAAACGGTTCTGGGAGGCTACCAAGAGGCCTACATTACAACATTAAAGGAGCTGCAGGAATATCTGGCAAGTACTGGCTGTGTGGTACATGTGACAACAGTCTCCCGTATTCTTAATATGTCTGGGCTATGGGGTAGAGTGGCAAGATGAAAGCCTTTTCTTACGAAGAAAAACATCCAGGCTACATTTTGCACAAACACATCTGAAGTCTCCCAAAAGCATGTGGGAAAAGGTGTAATGGTCTGATTAAACCAAGGTTGAACTTTTTGTCCATAATTCCAAAAGATGTGTGGTGCAAAAACAACACTGCACATCATCAAAAGAACACCATAACCACAGTGAAGCATGGTGGTGGCAGCATAATGGAGCGAGACATATTGTGAATACAATGAGGGGAGCCATGATATCATGACACCTATCATTGTATATTAAACATTCATTAATTTTATATACACTTACCTGTTTCAAAGGATGAGATGGTATGCTCCAGGGTAACTGCAATACTTGGCAGGTGGTAAATTATAGCAGCTGGATTGGTGGAGGAGAATTAATGCTGTTCTGGACCTATAAAAGTAAAGGACCAACTGTTAATGCGCATGCACGTAAGTATATTGCACAAAGACAGACCTGTACTTACCTTTGCGATGGAAGAACTCTTGAAACAGCTGATCTTCAAGACTGAATCGCAAGGAGGAGAAGCATGGCTGCGCAGATGCCTTCAAATCGGACAGGAAACCGAAGATATATTCGCGTCTCGGCAAGCAACTAATCCAGTCCTCTGCGCAGTACCCAGCGCGAGCCCAGATATCATCGATGTCCGTCCTATCACTGGCGATGGTTTACGCGGTGATATAGAAGAGAATTCGCAAGCTATAAAAAGAAAAAGAAAGGAAAAAAGGGCTTATTCTCCTTCTCAGTTCACCGCATCGCAGATGATTAAAAGAGGCAGAAGAAATATGGCAGTTATTAACGACAAGGATGCCATGTCTGAGCAACGTTCAAGCTGTATCGCAGCAAAAAAGGTGTCATCACAGCCTTCAACTGTCACTTCAGCATCTGTGTCTGCTGATATAGGTGAGACATTTCATATATTAAAACAGAGTGACTGTTCCCAACAGTGCACTATTGCAGGAAATTCTTCAATTGTTAATGAATATTCTTCATTAGACAAGGACAAATTATTTAATGAATTCTTACCATTTTTGTCTAAAAAAGAAGCTTCAGATCATACTGGTTTTGTATGGCAGGACGCTTCTGATATTGATCACAGTACAAAAATCTTTAATAGTTACAATTCTGAAATTGCTAACCCCAATTGTTCCATAGGAAATGCGACTCAGGAAAAAATCTGTAATGAGAGCAATATTATACCAATGCTGGAACTTGGTTCAGGTATAAAAGAGACTTCTTTCAAGGAAGCTCTATCTTGCCAAGTTTCACCACTTGGATTTCACTTAACACAGAATATAAAGGAAAAAATATGGAAGAAGGAATACATAGATATTTTTTCTCTTTTACCTTCTGGTAGAGAAAATTTCAGATTAGAATCAGATAAAGAGAAAAAGTCAGACGAAGATAAAAAGAAACATCAAAGGTCTATATTTAATTGGATGCAAGCATTTTGCATTTACGCCGCAGTATTGGGAGAAAAACATCCCAATCTTTGTTCCGGCGTATTTTTTCATATTGACACAATTCTAGAAGCATATAAAAATTTTGGAGGTTACGGATGGTTCCTTTATGATGAATCTTTCAGGCAAAAATTAGCTATTTAAAAAAACCTTAATTGGGGTAGCAAAGACGTAGGTTTGTGGTTAAATTTGATGTTGCCTCAGAGGAGTCATTCGTTTCGCCAACAATCATCCAATTATAACACATATAGAAAAGGAACCTGTTTTGCCTTTAACAACAATTTTTGTAAATGGCAGAACAATTGCAGATACAGACATGAATGTTCATTCTGTTCAGGACCACATCCAGTTTCAAAATGTTTTCGGAAACAAGGAATTAATTTCACACATTCAGTCAAAGAACAACATGCAAATAAACAAAGTGACTCCTCTGAATACAACAAAATTAATTCATTGGCTAAAAATTTACCCAAACACACAGATGTCCATGCTATTAACTGAAGGATTTTATTATGGTTTCTTTATACCTGCATTTAAAGGTCCAGTCTGTAAAATTGTAGATAATCTTCTTTCTGTAAAAAATAATTTGGACATTGTAAAAGAAAAGATTCAATCAGAAATTGTTGCAGGCCGTATTGCTGGCCCATTTAATAATCCTCCTTTTAAAAATTTCAGGATTTCTCCATTAAGTTTAGTGCCGAAAAAAGAACAAAATTCGTTCAGATTAATTCACAATTTATCTTACCCAAAAAATGATTCTTTAAATGACTCAATTGATAAAACGAAAGCAAGCGTAAAGTATGCTTCTTTTGACCAAGCACTATTATATCTTCAAAAAGCAGGAGGAAATGCTTGGATTGCAAAAGCTGACATTAAGTCAGCCTTTAGACTGTTACCAATTAACCCTATTGGGTACAATTCTTTAGGTTTTAAATTTTTAGATAAATTCTTTTACGATATGGCACTCCCCATGGGTTTCACTCTTTCTTGCCACTACTTTGAGGCTTTTTCAACATTCCTACATTGGATGTTAGATATTCATTCAAAGGATGGTTTTATTCTACACTACTTGCATGTGCATGCTTGTGCAGTTTTGTTAGATACATTTTTTAAGATAGCTCATTATTTTAATATTCCATTGGCTACAGATAAGACAGTTTATCCCACCACTCAATAAAAAATTTTGGGCATTCATATAAACACGTTAAATATGGAATTCAGCATTCCTGAGGAAAAAATTAGTCAAACTATTGCGTTGTTATCTGATTTAATGAAAAAGGAAAAAACAACACTTAGGAAACTGCAATCACTCCTCGGGTCTCTAAATTTCATATCAAGAGTAATCCCTATGGGGAGAGTTTTTTCAAAAAGAATGTACGCAGCAACAGCAGGTAAAAAACTAAAAATGATATCTGTATTTGGTTAAAAATTTTAATTGATTTTAACGGTCATACAATTTGGCAAAAAGATTTCATAGATTCGGATACTCTATCCTTATATACGGACGCTGCAGGAGCGGTAGGATATGGAGCCTTCTTCAATTTAAATTGGTCAGCAGAAAAATGGCCTATAGAATGGGTTTTAAATAATTATACAAAAAATCTAGTTTTTATAGAATTATTTCCAGTTTTAGTGTCGCTAGTAATTTGGTCTTTTGAATTTCAGAATAGAAGAATTATTTTACACACGGATAACACCGGTGTAGTATATGTGATCAATTGTCTTTCTTCAAAATCAGAAATAGTAAACTTACTATTGCGAAAATTAGTATTAATTTGTTTAAAAAACAACATATGGATTAAGGCAAAGCATATTCAGGGAAAAAATAATATACTTGCCGATGCTTTATCTCGACAGCATTTCAGGGATTTCTTCGAGATGGTACCACAAGCTGCAAGAATAGGAATTCCTTGCCCGATTCAACTTTAGAATATGACAGAAGATTAACAAATGAATTAATTAAAAAATTCTATAGCTACAAATACATGGGCTACATATGCAGCCGCATGGTTAGAGTGGAGTGCTTTTTGCAAACTGCAAAATAGCAACAATTCAATTCTGCATATTGAGAATGTCATATCTTTTATTTTATATCTCTACAAAAAAGGTTTAAAGCTGGTGCCATTTCGAAAAAAATCTGGTATATCGTTTTTTCTGAAATTGGAAGGCTTCAATTCATTACTTAGTAATTTTAAAATAAAACACATTTTAAAAGGTATCAATAAGAATTCAGTGATAGCTGAAAGAACTAGGCCTATTTCGTTACAATTATTACAAAAAATAATTACTCAGTTATCCATTGTTTGTAACTCTACTTATGAAACTTACCTTTTTTCTTCAGTTTATTCATTAGCATTCTTTGCAGCACTTAGAATTAGTGAAATAGCTGCAAAAAATAAGCAAACAGAATCTCCTTTATTAATTTCCGATATAATTTGTAATAGCAGTTCATTGAAAATTAATATAAAAAAGACTAAAACAGATCAGTTGGGAAAAGGAACAAGCATACATCTTAATAAATTCCATATGAGTTCTGTTTGTCCAGTAGAGAACATGATAAAATAGTTAGAGTCTAGGAAGTATATTAATGATTCATTATTTATTCATTTGGATGGGAGACCTTTGACAATCTACCAATTTAATTATATTCTCAATTTGTGTTTAAAAAATATTGGTTTAGATAAACACAAAATAACAGCTCACTCGTTCAGAATTGGAGCTGCCACTTATGCTGCACAATTGGGAATTAATGATAGTGTTATAAGAAAACTAGGTAGATGGAAATCCAATTGTTTTAAGTTATATATTCGTCCTAATTTAATTGTTTATTAATTTTAGGAAATTTAAGAATAATTTGGATACTAGGATATGACACTATTACAATGGCTTGAAGACGATCAAATGTCAGAAGTCTTCCAATAATTTAGGATTTCCTGAGAACTATTAATTATTTTGGAGGTCGTTTCAAGATGTAAAGTATAACAATATGATACAAGAATGTAAAGGCCTGTTAGATAATTGGCCGAAACCTAATCTAGTCATTTTACAGTTTGGTGAGGATGTCATTGGTAGAATAAAAACACATGAAATAATAAGCGAATTGAAAGAAAATATATTGCAAATTTGCAACATACTTGGAAACCCTAAAATAATATTTTCAGAAATTATTACAAGATTTTCTTGGTCTTATAAGGAGATGGCATTCAAAGAAAAAATAAGAAAAAGAATAAATAAGCAGATGGAAAAATTTATGGAGAAGATTGGAGAAAATTCTTACAGGCACTGGGAATTAAATGGTTTTACCAGAGGTCTTTATCACCCACAGAAAGAACAGTTATCTGATATTGGCCTTGATATATTTATTGTGGATATTCAAAATATGATTGATAAAATATTTAATTACTATGGATTTAGGCTGCAATGGCTTGGCCATGTCGCTTTGCGATGTGGCGGTGGGGTTAAGTCACTCCGTTGAGTGGACTTTGAGCTTACTTGGTTGATATATACAATTTTAATTATTATATTTGAAATGAGAATTAATAAAATTAATTAATAGTACAAACTGGATTCCAAAAAAGTTGGGACACTATACAAATCGTGAATAAAAACTGAATGCAATGATGTGGAGGTGCCAACTTCTAATATTTTATTCAGAATAGACCATAAATCACGGAACAAAAGTTTAAACTGAGAAAATGTATCATTTTAAGGGAAAAATATGTTGAATCAGAATTTCATGGTGTCAACAAATCCCCAAAAAGTTGGGACAAGGCCATTTTCACCACTGTGTGGCATCTCCCCTTCTTCTTACAACACTCAACAGACGTCTGGGGACCGAGGAGACCAGTTTCTCAAGTTTAGAAATAGGAATGCTCTCCCATTCTTGTCTAATACAGGCCTCCAACTGTTCAATCGTCTTGGGCCTTTTTTGTTGCACCTTCCTCTTTATGATGCATCAAATGTTCTCTATAGGTGAAAGATCTGGACTGCAGACTGGCCATTTCAGTACCCGGATCCTTCTCCTACGTAGCCATGATGTTGTGATTGATGCAGAATGTGGTCTGGCATTATCTTGTTGAAAAATGCAGGGTCTTCCCTGAAAGAGATGACGTCTGGATGGGAGCATATGTTGTTCTAGAACCTAAATATATTTTTCTGCATTGATGGTGCCTTTCCAGACATGCAAGCTGCCCATGCCACTTGCACTCATGCAACCCCATATCATCAGAGATGCAGGCTTCTGAACTGAGCGTTGATAACAACTTGGGTTGTCCTTGTCCTCTTTGGTCCGGATGACATGGCGTCCCAGATTTCCAAAAAGAACTTCGAATCATGACTAGTCTGACCACAGAACAGTCTTCCATTTTGCCACACTCCATTTTAAATTATCCCTGGCCCAGTGAAAACGCCTGAGCTTGTGGATCTTGCTTAGAAATGGCTTCTTCTTTGCACTGTAGAGTTTCAGCTGGCAACGGCGGATGGCACGGTGGATTGTGTTCACTGACAATGGTTTCTGGAAGTATTCCTGAGCCCATTCTGTGATTTCCTTTACAGTAGCATTCCTGTTTGTGGTGCAGTGTCATTTAAGGGCCCGGAGATCACGGCATCCAGTATGGTTTTACGGCCTTGACCCTTACGCACAGAGATTGTTCCAGATTCTCTGAATCTTCAGATGATGTTATGCACAGTTGATGATGATAGATGCAAAGTCTTTGCAATTTTTCGCTGGGTAACACCTTTTCTGATATTGCCCTATCTTTCTGCGCAACATTGTGGGAATTGAGGTGATCCTCTACCCATCTTGGCTTCTGAGAGACACTGCCACTCTGAGAAGCTCTTTTTATACCCAATCATGTTGCCAATTGACCTAATTAGTGTTAATTGGTCTTCCAGCTTTTCGTTATGCTCCAATTTACTTTTTCCAGCCTCTTATTGCTACTTGTCCCAACTTTTTGGGGATTTGTTGACACCGTGAAAATTTGAATCAACATATTTTTCCTTTAAAATGATACATTTACTCGGATTAAACGTTTGATCTGTCATCTACGTTCTATTCCAAATAAAATATTGACATTTGCCATTTCCACATCATTGCATTCAGTTTTTATTCACAATTTGTTTAGTGTCCCAACTTTTTTGGAATCCGGTTTGTATAACATAATAAGCATTGCGGCCTATAAATCCCCCAAAAGTTTATTTGTTCGTTATTCAATAAAATGAAATTTGTTCACAATTTATTACGTTTGTTTGTATTTAATTTAAGATTATTGTGGAGAATATGACATCATGGAGCAAGACATATTGTGAATACAATGAGGGGAGCCATGATATCATGACACCTATCATTGTATATTAAACATTCATTAATTTTATATACACTTACCTGTTTCAAAGGATGAGATGGCATGCTCCAGGGTAACTGCAATACTTGGCAGGTGGTAAATTATAGCAGCTGGATTGGTGGAGGAGAATTAACGGCTGTTCTGGACCTATAAAAGTAAAGGACCAACTGTTAATGCGCATGCACGTAAGTATATTGCACAAATTCCCTTCCCTCCCTCCCTTAAAAAAATAAATAAAAATTGTCGCTTTACTTATTGATGAGGGGTTAAGTCTCTCCGTTGAGTGGACTTTGAGCTTACTTGGTTGATATATACAATTTGAATTATTATATTTGAAATGAGAATTAATAAAATTAATTAATAGTATAACATAATACGCATTGCGGCCTATAAATCCCAAAAAAGTTTATTTGTTCGTTATTCAATAAAATGAAATTTGTTCACAATTTATTACGTTTGTTTGTATTTAATTTAAGATTATTGTGGAGAATATGACATCATGCTTGTGGCGAAACCAACCTCGCCACTGGGTTTAGGAGAGGGCTGTTTAAAAGCCTCTTGCCTCAGGATTATGGCCCATAGTAACTTTAAAGGAGAAGACAGACCGGCCGCACAGCTTAAATCTGTCTGTGGAATTGTATTTTATGTTATTATGCGTTCGGTTAAATTGTATGTTATGTGAGGGCACCCAGATAGCTAATAGTATTGTATTTGTGTATTCTGAGTGCCATTCACCTAATGATATGCACTCAGACTTGAGCTATCTGGGGATATGTTAAATGTCTGTGTTTGCTGTGGGGGTGTGCCATTGTGTGTTTAAATGGTGATGTCTGTCCTGTTGTCTCCACATGTGTATTGGTGATCTCCCTTTGTCCTGAGAGATAATTGGATTGCCTTCGGTTGTCTCCGGGACAGAGAGGAGGAAACCATGATGCATTGTGGGGATATGTTGTATCTGTCCTATGTCGCAGTCTCCCTTCTGGTGCTCTGGGGGCGTGAACGATTGGTTGCTGTATTTACATTGTATGTGTTGTAAATTACTGATTGGTTGTATTTCAAAACCCTGTGGGCGGACCTGTATTTGTAACAACTGTAATAAAAACCAGGCTGGGTGTGCCAGCACGTCAGAGCACTGCTTGACCCTCAACACGGAGCCTTGTCTCGTTATTGGGGGTTTCCATGTATGCTGTTGGAGACTGATTGCCAGGAGTGTAAGCCGATTGGATGCTTTTCCTGTTCGTCTGCTGGCAGCTATTCGTGAGGTTCCAGTTTGGAGTGCTATTTTGTATCCAGTTTGGGAGGTTGGTGTTCTGCAGTAGCTGTGCCTGTCTCTCAGAAAGGGGCATATCGCCTAAATGGACTTTAACCCCTTGTCTGCTGAAACGGTCCGTTACAATGCTTTGGGGCTGTTTTTCTTCAGCTGGAACTGGGGCCTTAGTTAAACTATAGGGTATTATGAACAGTTCCAAATACCAGTGAATATTGGCACAAAACCTTCAGGCTTCTGAAGAGGAACTTGTCATGGTCTTACCTCCTTGCTGTCCTCCTTCGTTTGACATGTGCTGGCGGCCATCTTGGTTTCTGGGTTTCTTGTAGCCTCCCACCCTGCGGCTCCTTCTTCCCACTGGGAGGAGCTGGATGCCTGGCTCATATATATAGGAGGTCTGTGGCTTCGGTTCCTTGCTTGGTCCTCCTGTGCTCACATGCTTCTAAGACTGCTGCTGCTTCTGGTTCCTGATCCTGGCTTCGTCTGACTACCCTGCTGATTCCTGATCCTGGCTTCGTCTGACTACCCTGCTGATTCCTGATCCTGGCTTCGTCTGACTACCCTTCTGGTTCCTGATCCCTGGTTTCGCAAGACCCTGCTTCGGTTTAGCCATCCGTTTGGACTTTTGCCTTACAGCTTTATTTTCAATAAAGCCTTCTTATTTCCACTCATCTCTTGTTGTACGTCTGGTTCATGGTTCCATGACAGAACTTCATATTTCAGCATGACAATGACTCAAAGCATACATCCAAATCAACATAGGAATGGCTTCACCAGAAGATGATTGAAGTTTTGGAATGGCCCAGCCAGAGCCTAGACCTGAATCCAATTGAAAATCTGTGGGGTGATCTGAAGAGGGCTGTGCACAGGAGATGCCCTCGCAATCTGACAGATGTGGAGTGTTTTTGCAAAATGTGCCATGCTGATAGACTCATACCCAAAAAGACTGAGTGCTGTAATAAAATCAAAAGGTGCTTTAACAAGGTATTAGTTTAAGGGTGTGCACACTTATGCAACCATATTATTTTATTTTTATATTTTTTTCTTCCCTTTACCTAAAAGATTTCAGTTTGTTTTTCAATTGAGTTGTACAGTTTATAGGTCACATTAAAGGTGGAAAAAGTTCTGAAATGACTCTCTTCTGTGAAAAAGGGGGCTGGGGGGACTGAACTTGGGTGAGGACTAAGTAGAATAAATGGAGTCCAGACTTTGGATTAACATAGAACACAACTTTATTTGGCATAAACGGTAATCCAAACAGTTTCCAAACGGTATCTTGGTCTTGGCTTATTCTGGCAGGCAAACACTACTGCAACAATCTCAGCTCTGCTATGCTAGCTGGGTTAAACATGAACTTTCCTCTTCTGCTGGAACTTAGTTTAGCTGTAGTTTGTCTCTTACTTGATCTTTAATCCTAGGAACTTCTTCCTGGCTTCAAGTTCTTTTAGCTTGAAGTTTAAGGCAATGCAAGCCCAGGAGGAGACAAGCAACCATGAAGACTTCAGAAGCTGGGCCTCTTGGCCTAGCAGATGGCAGATGACCAACACACAACCTTTCCACAGGAGGGGGTAGGCTAGACTGACCAACACAAACTAACTCCTCCCTCTCTAGAAGGTTCCTCTCCAAAGAAACTATCTATGCACAGATTTGCTGCCACCTGCTGGTGAACCAGGCACATTACGCTTAAACATTGGTTTGCAAGGAAATACATACACGCATAGCAGGAAATAAATGGCATAGCATGGCAATAAATATATAAGTTGACACAGGCTCACACAATGCAGATAGTGGGGGTGCAAAAGAGGTAGTGATGCCACTCTGGGGTATTACATTCGCCGGCAAGAGACAAGCCACCCTCATACCAGAAATAAATGCTCTCAGTGTACCAAATGATAGATAAAGTGCTGCAATACAAAGACTGTAGTTTTTTACCATCCGATATAGCAACGGCTACCAATAGGTCTCTCTGCCCTTGTAAGTAGGGTGTCCGTTAACAGTGTCCCTCTCAGATATAATCAGAGAACCAAACATTGTGCACAAAGCGCTTGCTACTGGCTTTACTTTGTGTATTTGGCCAAAAATACCAAAGAAAGCATGGGGGTGTCTTTACTCTGTAGTCCCACCACTATGCAATGAAAATGCCCGCAAACAGAAGGGTGGCTTTATCCTGTATGCTTTACACTATGTCACCTTGATAAATGAAACAAGTAGCTACAAATTTTTCCCTAAGGGTACTTTCACACTAGTGTTAAAGTATTCCGGTATTGAGTTCCGTCATAGGGGGTCAATACCGGAAAAAAACGCATCATTTTAGTCCTAATGCATTCTGAATGGAAAGCAATCCGTTCACTATGCATCAGGATGTCTTCCATTCTGTCCTTTTTACGGTATTTGGCGGGAGAAAATACCGCAGCATGCTGCAGTTTTTCCTCTGGCCTAAATTCTTTAACACTTGCTAGATTCGGCATTAATTTCCTTTGAAATGTATTAATGCTGGATCCGGTACTAAGTTTTCAGGAAATAGCCACATTGATGGATCTGGTTTTCCGTTCTGTGCCTGTGCAGACTTTTAAATATATGAAAATAAATAAATACAGGATATGTTTTTCTGATGACACCGGAGAGACGAATCCGGTATTTCAATGCATTTGTCAGGCGGATCCGGAAAGAAATGATATCTTTTTGCATACGGATTTCAAGATCCACCAGACAGTTGTCACAACCAGACAGCTGAGAAGCTCTGACAGAAGCCTTTCAGAACCTCCTCCTTGAGTTTTCTTTGTTTGGTGTTCAGTTCCTCATCTCGTTAGCCTCTCTCAGCTGTTATGTAGTTGGACTGATTGCTTCCCTTTAAATTCCTCCCCATGATGCATTACTGGGCGGCTTATACTTCTTCCTGGAGTGTGTGTGCATGCTGATCCTGTTTCCCAGTCTGCTACTAAAGTTAAGTGCTGTACATTTATCTGTTATTTTCTGTTTGCTGGATCCCAGGTGACCCTGACTCCCTCCGTGTCTGGTGTAGGGAGCCGGTGGCCGTGTCCCCTCACTATTGTAGGGTGTTCAGGTGTTATATAGTCGAGGTACGTGGATATGCAACCATCCACCTTTGGGATTTTTGCATAGGCTGAGCAGCCAGGGAAACTGCCAGGTTTTGTGCAGGGGTCTCCCTTTTGGTTCCTTAGCTTTGGATCCAGTGAGTCATATATGCATGTTGCATTGTCTTGTTTCCTATACACCGTCCGTGACAACAGTACAGGCAACGGAATCTGCCCGATTCTTCTAATGCTAGTTTGAAAGTACCCTAAGGAGGCATGCAAGGCCTTAGGACATACACAACCTTGGCTAGAAGCAAGGTGCAAATTAGGAGGAGGAGCCTTTTCTCCTACTACTCCAGACACACATAATAGCAGCGAGTCATTCTTAAAGGGAACCTGTCATCTGGATTTTGGGTATAGAGCTGGGGACATGGGTTGCTAGATGGCCACTAGCACATCCGCAATACCCAATCCCCATAGCTTTGTGTGCTTTTATTGTTTAAAAAGAGCTATTTGATACATATGCAAAGTAACTTGAGATGAGTCATGGATAGGATCAAATCGTTTTTTTTACACAATAAAAGCACAGAGAGCTATGTGGACTGGGTATTGCGGATGTGCTAGCGGCCATCTAGCAAACCATGTCCTCAGCTCTATACACAAAATCCCGGAGACAGGTTCCCTTTAATGATGTTAGATCTGCTTGGCACATAACCTTTCGGTTCCTTTAAAAATAAGGACCCTTAGTTTTATAATTGTACTCAGAGGCGATCCACAATGAGCAAGGCAATGTTAGAGCTGTTTGGAACGTACCAGCTGTCCTCAGACGCAGTCCATAATAACTAAACAATAAAGTACGAACTATCAGAGGGGCGGAGCCAGCGCTTGGAGGAGATGTGTGAGACTGCAGCTCCATGTAGCATATCGCCCTACAAGCTTGGAATTACAGCCTAGGTCAGGGATGAGCAAACTGTGGCTCTCCAGCTGTTGTAAAACTACAAATATCATCATGCCCTGCTGTAGGCTGATAGCTGTAGGCAGACTGGGCATACTGGGAGTTGAAGTTTTACAACAGCTAGAAAGCTGCAGTTTGCCCTTCCCTGGCCTGGGTGATCAACAATGGTCAAAATTGGCAAATCTAAGGCTGGGGATACTGCTGGACATCAAAAGGTCATACTAAGCGGCAGGGAAATGGGGAAATTCATTAACCCCTTCTACCCCAGGACAGTTTTCACCTTCCTGCCCAGGCCATTTTTTGCAAATCTGACATGTCATTTTATGTGGTAAAAACTTTGGAACATTTTTACTTATTCAAGCCATTCTGAGATTGTTTTCTCGTGACACATTGTACTTCATGACAGTTATAAATTTGAGTCAATACAGTTCGCCTTTATTTTAAAAAAAAGTCACAAATTTGCACAAAAAAAAGAAAAAATGAGCAATTTTCAAAATTTCAATTTGATACCTCATAAAAAATGTATTACTTAACATTCCCCCTATGTCTACTTTATGTTTGCATCATTTTGTAAATGTCATTTTATTTTTTGGGTAAAATTTCCAAAAACCCACTTTTAAATGACCAGTTCAGTTCTGAAGTCACTTTGTGGGGCTTACATAATAGAAACTCCCTATAAATGACCCCATTGTAGAAACTACGCCCCTCAAGTTACTAAAAACTGATTTTACAAACAGATTTTTTTCTTTAACATATTGAGGATTAACAGCCAAACAAAACTCAACATTTATTACCCTGATTCTAAGGTTTACAGAAACACCACACATCTGGTCGTAAACTGATGTAAGGGTGCAAGGCAGGGCGCCTAAGAAAAGGACTGCCACATGGTTTTTGGAAAGCATATTTTGGTGTACTGGTTATTAGACGCCATGTCCCATTTGAAGTCCCCCGATGCACCCCTACAGTAGAAACTCCCAAAAGTGACCCAATTGTTGAAATTAGGGGATAAGGTGACAGTAATATTGGTACTATTTTGAGGTACATATGATGTTCTAATTGCTCTATATTATGTTTTTTGTGAGGCAAGGTTTTGTCACTGTTTTTATTTTTAAATTTTTTACAACGTTCATCTGAAAGGTTAGATCATGCGCTATTTTTATAGAGCAGGTTGTTACGGATGCGGTGATATCAAATATGTCTACTTTATTTGTTAGTTTGTTTCAGTTTTACATAGAGCATTTTTGAAAAAATATGTTTTTGTGTCTCCATTTTCGGAGATATATATATATTTTTTATACACCATATATATATTTTTTTTCTGCCAATCATCTTGTGCTGGGGCTCAATTTTTGCAGAAAAAGCTGACGTTTATTGGTACCATTTTTGCGTGCATATGATTTTTTGATCATTCATTATTACACTTTATAAGGCAAGGTGACCAAAAAAATTGGTTGCTCAGAGTTTTTATTTATTTATTTTTACAGCGTTCACCTGAGGGGTTAGGTCATGTGATATTTTGATAGAGCAGGTTGTTACGTATGTGGCAATACCTAGAATGTATGCTTTTTCTTATTTATTTAAGTCTTACACAATAATAGCATTTTTGAAACAAACTGATGTTTTAGTGTCTCCACAGCCTGGGAGCCATAGCTTTTTTATTTTTTGAATGATTGTCTTAGGATGGGGCTCATTTTTTGCGAGATGAGATGGCAGTTTGATTAGTTCTATTTTTGGGGGGCATACACCTTTTTAATCGCTTGGTGTTGCACTTTAAATGATGTTAGGTGACAAAAAATTGCTTTTTTAGCACTGTTTTTATTTTTTATGGTGTTCACCTGAGGAGTTAGATCATGTAATATTTTTACAAAGCTGGTTGTTATGAACGCGACAATACGTAATATGTATACTTTTTATTTATTTATTTCACTTTAACACAATAATTGCATTTTTGAACAAAAAAAATGATGTTTTAGTGTCTCCATGTTCTGAGAACTATATTTTTATTTATGTTTTGGGCGATTGTCTTAGGGGGGTCCCTTTTATTGCTGGATGAGGTGACTGTTTGATTGGTACCATACGCATACGCCTTTTTGAACGCTTGGTGTTGCACTTTTTGTGATGTGAGGTGACAAAAATGTTTTTTTTTTTAACCAGTTTTTATTTTATTTTTACGGTGTTTATCAGACGGGGTGGATCATGTGATATATTTATAGAGCCGGTTGTTACAGACTCGGCGATACCTAATATGTGTGTGTTTTCTTATTCTTTTTTTTAATATAAAATCAGGTGAAAGGGGCTTTTATTTTATTTTTTTACTTGAAACATATTTTTTTATTAAAAACTCTTTTTTTGACTTTTTAAAAAAAACTTTATTTCTGTCCCACTCTGGGACTTTACTTTTGGGGGTCTGATCCCCTCTACAATGCATTACAACAAATCTGTATTATAATGCATTGCCTGTTAGTGTATTACACTGAGTAATACATTAACAGGTTGCTTAGGAGACCATGCCTGAGGCTGGATCTCCTGGACACCCGCAGTAGGCAGGTCCTGATGCCATGCAGGGCATTGGGCAGCCTCTGCATGGCCTTTTCACCCATCGGGTCCCCGCCACAGCAGCGCTGGGACTCGATGGGTTCCCTCACCCACCTCAAATCCTTATATGTTGTGGTCAGTGCTGATCGCGGCTAAGAAGGGGTTAATACATCGGCATCGGCTAGTACAGCAATGCCTGTGGATGCAACAGTGGCCCGGCTATCAGGGACTGCTGGACCCCTGCAGTGATCGGGCGCACACTGCTTCGGTGCCCGCCCGATCACCATGACGTAATAGTTTGCAATAATGAAGAGAGGATGAACAAAGATGTGCGGCACTCACCGAAGTTGCTGTTTAAGTTTCTTCTTTATTGTATCATCTTCAGAAAGAGTTACGGAATTCTGGGGCGGACACTCTGTTGCAGATGGTAGCGGCTACGGCCGTTTTGCACTTGTAATCTCGCTTCCTCTGGCCGCTGTAGACTTCATCGCGCCACCTTGCGCTTTATTGGGGCGGCGCTCAGTAGCCAAGACCATCGCCAACAGCTATGCTCCGCAGGTAAATGACAATCAAAACCATGAAAATGCGGAAAGGGACAAAAAGCACATGTCGTTCCTGTCGTTTAGCCCCGCATCTCCTATGGCCCCAGTAAGCACCTTGCTTCCCTCTGCAGGTGCAGACGATGCCGATGCCTCCACCAGGCCAGCTTTCACCCGCCATCGGTAAAAGGGGCCGTCCCGTACAGACAATTTGTCCGTCTGCGGAGGATCAATGATACCGACGCCGGGTTTTTCAGGCAAGCAAGTGAACTTAGAGACCGGCTGATGGATCGGGGTTATCCAGTGCGGACTGTCTCAGCAGCCCTCCGATGGGCGGCAGGACTGGACCGCAACTCCTTGCTGGTGGAAAGAGGAAGAGGCAAGACACCACCTCGCTTCGCATTTGCCTTCAAATACAGTCCCGCTGCAGAGGTAATCAGGCGGGTCATCAATGAGAATTGGGACCTATTGAGAGGGGATCCCTCTTTGAACAAGTTTTCTAGTCAGCGACCTTTGGTCACATTTAAAAAGTGCCCTACCCTCAAGGATAGGTTGGTTAACCTCCTCTGGACCGCCTAACGCACGGATGCATCCTGGAGGCGGCCGATTCATTCCTCCTGGACGCATCTGTGCGTCATCTCGCGAGACGCATGCGCATCGCGGGCCAGCAAAAGTTCAGGCACCATTTCGTCACCAGCCTGCCAGCCAATGGTCGTTGCTGGCAGGCTGGCGATTTTTAAAATCTCCATTCAGAAGCCATCTAACACATTATATTTGTAAATATAATGTGTTAAATGGCTTCCCTGCTCCTCTGCTGGTCTCAGCAGAGGAGCAGGCATCACAGTGAGTAGCACCAAACACTACACCTTAGCCCCAGATCACGCCCCAGCAGCCTAATTAACCCCTTGATCATCCCTTCTTGCCCCTGTCAATCACTAGTGAAAGGGAAAAAAGTGTAAACTGTCACTTTTTTTCACTGGTATTGACTGTTAGGTTTTAGGGATAGTTTAGGCCTCTTGGTTAGGTAGTTTAGCGATCGTTTAGCGCCCAGCCCACCGCACTGTAGTCACTTATTCGCTGATTAGCGTATCGCTAATCAGCATTTGTACTTTTATAGTTTCTGTAAGTGATCAGAACTGATTACAGTCAGATCTATAATAGTATTAGTGTCACCTTAGTTCGCCCTCCACCCAAAACGCAGTGTTTACCCGATCAGGCCTGATCGGTCACCCACATGTGCGCTCACCCACACCCGGCCCGCCGCAGTGACAAAATATATATATTTTTTGATCACTGCACAATCACTTTACAAGCACTGCGGCGATAAAAAAAAAAATCTGTTTTGATATTTTTTATCAACCGCAGCAGCCTCCGGTACTTTGCTAGCCTCCCATTTGTAAGACAGGCTTGCTTTTTTTTCTTGGGTAGTCTCAGGGAATACCCCTAAATTTAGTAGCCCAAATGTCAAACAGGAGGTATTCTTTTGAAGAGGCCTACAGGCTTCTGACCCAGTCGGATGAGGAATGGGAACCCTCATCTGATGAATCTAGCGGGTCAGAATATGAACCTGTAGAAAGCAGTGGCAGTCTGACTCAAAGTTCGGACGAGGAGGTTGAGGTCCCTGATAGCACCAGGCGTACCCGGCCCAGTGTCGCTAGACCACAGGTTGCGCAGGATCCTCTTCAAGGGCAGCAGAGGATTGGATTACGTGGTGAGGCATGCACCAGCAGCGCAGCCCATCCTAGACCTAGTACCAGCACTGTCGTACAACATGGTGAAGTGGCGAGCACCAGAAGGGCAGTTGAAGCTGGTACGGTGGCACGTGCAGTAGTTACCCCGTCGCAGCCACCACACAGACAGGCCCGTAGAGCCCCTAGAATCCCTGAGGTGCTGGCAAACCCTGATTGGCAGTCCCCAACTTCAGCCGCACCTGTAGTTCCCCCTTTTACCGCCCAGTCTGGAGTTCGGGTTGAGACAGCTCAGATCGGTTCGGCCCTGGGATTTTTTGAGCTGTTCTTGACTGCGGAACTCTTGGACTTAGTTGTGGCAGAAACAAATCAGTATGCCACTCAATTTATATCCGCCAACCCGGGAAGCTTTTATGCCCAGCCTTTCCGGTGGAAACCAGTCCAAGTTTCCGAAATGAACATTTTTCTGGGCCTTCTCCTCAACGTGGGTCTAACCAAAAAGCATGAATTGCGGTCATATTGGTCCACGAACCCAATTCATCACATGCTCATGTTCTCTGCTGCTATGTCCAGGACACGATTTGAGACCATCCTGAGTTTCCTGCACTTTAGCGACAACACCACCTCCCGTCCCAGAGGCCACCCAGCTTTTGACCGGCTCCACAAAATTCGGCCCCTCATAGACTACTTCAACCAGAAATTTGCAGATTTGTATACCCCTGAGCAAAACATCTGCGTAGACGAGTCCCTAATACATTTTACCGGGCGCCTTGGCTTCAAACAATACATCCCAAGCAAGCGTGCCTGATATGGGGTCAAATTGTATAAGCTCTGTGAAGGGGCCACAGGCTATACCGACAAATTTCGGATCTATGAGGGAAAAGATCAGACCCTGGAGCCGGTCGGTTGCCCTGACTACCTGGGGAGCAGCGGGAAGACAGTCTGGGACTTGGTGTCACCCTTATTTGGTAAGGGGTACCATCTTTATGTGGACAATTTCTACACAAGTGTGGCCCTCTTCAGGCATTTGTTTCTAGAACAGACTAGTTGCGCGGGCTTCCCCCAACGGCTCGTTACCACCTGTCTTGCAAGGGGGGAGAGGGCTGCCTTGTGTAACCAAGAACAGCTCGCGGTGAAATGGAGAGACAAACGTGACGTTTACATGCTCTCCTCCATTCACGCAGACACGACATTCCAAATTGAGCGAGCAACCAGTGTCATTGAAAAGCCCCTCTCAGTCCACGACTATAACCTTCACATGGGAGGGGTGGACTTCAATGACCAGATGTTGGCTCCGTATTTAGTTTCCCGACGCACCAGACGCTGGTATAAGAAGGTGTCTGTATATTTGATTCAATTGGCTGCATATAATAGTTTTGTTCTTTACAGTAAGGCTGGGAGAACAGGATCCTTCCTCAAATTTCAGGAAGAGATCATCGAGAATCTCCTGTATCCAGGAGGTTCCATGGCCCCATCCACCAGTGTAGTTAGCCGTCTACATGAGCGACATTTCCCCAATGTCGTTGCTGGTACCTCAACCCAACAGTCACCCCAAAAAAGATGTTGTGTCTGTAGCAGGAGTGGAATAAGGCGCGACACCCGCTATTTCTGTCCTGACTGCCCTGACCACCCTGCCCTATGCTTAGGGGAGTGTTTCCGGAAGTACCACACACAGGAACACTTAGCATAGGGATAACATCTCACAGGACAGGTACACAGGGCTATTAGGGCCCATTCACCCACAGCTGCTGCAAACCTCTCCTTTCACCTGGGACAAAGTGCATAATGTACTTCGCCACATCTTTGGGAGATGTGCGCTTTGCACATTGTCCCATGGGGAAGGAGAGGTTTTTCCTATAAAGGTAAAAAAAAACACCAGTAAGCAAAAAAGTTAACGTTCAGTTCCAAAAGTTAAATAAAGTTTATATGTTCTGTTCAAAGGTTATTATAAAGTTAATAACATTTATTGTGTTGCGGCCAGTTTTTTTTTTTTTTTACCTTCCAGGTGGACCAACCGATCGACTAGCTGCAGCACTGATGTGCATTCTGACAGAAGCATTGCGCTGCTGTCTGATAACACAAAAGTTGGTGTATGCCGCGCTGCAAGACGAGATTTCTCCTCTGCAGTAAAAGATACGTGTGCCGAGGCATATGAGCTGAGGAGGCGGCGGTGTTCATATGCTTTGGCAAACACTTTAAATATATATAAAAAAATATAAAAAATCACGGCAAAGATTTATTCATCCACATCGATTGATGTGAATGGAGAAATCGGGTTTGCCAGGGCATACGAGCTAAGTGGGTATGGATGTTGGGTGGAGCTCCTATGTCCTGGCAGACGCCTTTCCCCTCCTTTTTTTGGGGGGGAGAGATTTTTTCATCCACATTGATCAATGTGAATGAAGAAATCTATGCCGTTCATTTTTTTTTCTTTCAGCCTTGAGTTCAGCCCAGAGGCTGAACGGAAAAAAAAAATCTCATTACCTGTATGCTCAATATAAGGAGAATAGCAGAAATTCCTAATGCTGGCATACATGTAATGCCAGGGCAGTACAAACACCCCACAAATGACCCCATTTTGGAAAGAAGACACCCCAAGGTATTCGCTGAGGGGCATATTGAGTCCATGAAAGATTGAAATTTTTGTCCCAAGTTAGCGGAAAGTGAGACTTTATGAGAAAAAAAAAAATTCCGCTAACTTATGCAAAAAAAAAAACGGAATTAGTCTTACCGGTAATTCTGTTTCCATGAGATCATCACATCGGCATACAAGGAGATTGACCCCTGACCTCTGTAGGGGCATGAACAGAGAAAGGTTAAATACCCTCCTCCCACCACCAACACCAGTGCTTCCAAAATCACACATAGTAACCCGGTGGTGGCAAACAGTGAAAAAAGGTATTACTTCATACCTTCTAGAGACCTTCTAGGTAAAAAAAAATATTAAATCATAGGGAGGGAATAACGTGCCATTGTGATGATCTCATGGAAGCAGAATTACCGGTAAGACTAATTCCGGTTTTTCCATAGCATCATCGCGACGGCATACAAGGAGATATAAAAAATATATCAGTTAAGGGGGGGCTACAGCCTGGAGGACTTTCCGCCCGAAGGACAGATCAGATGATCTGGAAAGATCCAGGCATGCTTTATAAACATATGGACGCTGGACCAAGTGGCAGCACGACAGATTTCCTCCAGAGAAGCCCCAGCTCTCTCTGCCTGAGAGGAAGACATGGCCCAAGTGGAATGGGCCCTAATGTTGACTGGACATGTAAGATTTTGTATTTGGTAACATAGACTAATGGTTTCTTTGAGCCATCTAGCTATAGAGGACCGGGAGGCTTTTTGGCCCTTAAATCTTCCTCCAAAAAGAACTAGTAAGTTGTCGGATTCTAAACTTTTCCGTCACAGCGATATAGTTTAGGACTGCCCGTCTAACGTCCAGAGAGTAAAATGTGGATTCTTTGTCATTAGAGGGGTATTGACAAAAAGAAGGTAGGGTAACTTCCTGGCTCCAATGAAAATTGGATACAACTTTGGGGAGAAACCGGGTTCCCTGATCGATAGAGGTTGCAACTTTCCTACTCTGCGGGCCGAAGTTATTGCAATTAGGAAGGCCGTCTTCAGGGACAATAATTTTATTGGACAGTCGGACATGGGCTCAAAGGGTGGTAGAGTAAGGCCTGTAAGAACGATGTTTAAATCCCAGGAAGGGACACGGGCGGTGATCGTTGGGCGGAGCCTCTTCGCTGCCCTAATGAATCTTTTGATCCAACGATGGCTGGCTATATCTTGGTCAAAGAAACAACTTAGGGCTGAGATCTGGACCTTTAGGGTAGAGGGTCTAAGTGCCATGTCTAGACCTTGCTGTAGAAAATCCAGAATTCTTTGGATGTTGGGTTTATGCAAATGTGGAGATTTGTCCCCACTCCAGGAACAGAAACGTTTCCAGATCTTAAGGTAGTTTGCTGACGTTATATTCTTTCTGGAGGCTTTCAAAGTAGTAATAACTTTGTCTGACAGGCCCTGAAGTTTCAATCGATCCAAGCTGCAAATTTCAAAAACTGCGGGTTTGGGAGTAGATCCCCCCGCACAGGAAGGGGCCACGGATCCTGGAGGGAGTATTTCTGGAGAGATGAGAACCAACTTCTCCCATAGGGGAGCGATCACAATTACCATGGCCTTGTCCTGGTGAATCTTTTGTACCACCTTTGGAATTAGAGGAAGTGGAGGGAAAGCATAGCACAGTTTCCAATGCCAACGGATGGCGAAGGCATCTAGAGCATGAAGTCTGTCCCTGGGGTTTAGGGAACAGAATGTCTCCACCTTTGAGTTTGCCCTGGTGGAAAACAGGTCCACGTCGGGCATCCCCCACTTCCTTACCACTAGCCTGAATATTTCTGGACTTAGGGACCATTCTGTATGATCGATCCTGTCGTGGCTGAAAAAATCTGCTTCCCGATTTAGTATTCCTTTCAGATGAACTGCCGATATAGAGGCCACCTTCTGCTCTGCCCATGCAAAGATTTTTGTTGTCAATGCTTGGAGGGTTGCTGACCGTGTTCCCCCTTGATGGGAAAGGTAGGCAATGGCCGTAGTGTTGTCTGATAGCACTTTTATGTGATGATGACACAGCATTTTCTCTGCTACCTTCAACGCTTCCCAGACTGCTCTCAGTTCCCTGAAATTTGATGACTGGGATCTGATTGAATTTGGCCAAGTGCCCTGGAATAAATGATCCCCCACCTTTGCGCCCCAGCCGGACAGACTTGCGTCTGTTACTACTAGAGTTGAGCGGACACCTGGATGTTCGGGTTCGAGAAGTTCGGCCGAACTTCCCGGAAATGTTCGGGTTCGGGATCCGAACCCGATCCGAACTTCATCCCGAACCCGAACCCCATTGAAGTCAATGGGGACCCAAACTTTTCGGCACTAAAAAGGCTGCAAAACAGCCCAGGAAAGGGCTAGAGGGCTGCGAAAGGCAGCAACATGTAGGTAAATCCCATGCAAACAAATGTGGATAGGGAAATAAATTAAAATAAAAATAATAAAAATTAACCAATATCAATTGGAGAGATGTCCCATAGCAGAGAATCTGGCTTCACGTCACCCACCACTGGAACAGTCCATTCTCAGATATTTAGGCCCCGGCACCCAGGCAGAGGAGAGAGGTGCCGTAACAGAGAATCTGGCTTCATGTCAGCAGAGAATCAGTCTACATGTCATAGCAGAGAATCAGGCTTCACGTCAGCCACCACTGCAACAGTCCATTGTCATATATTTAGGCCCAGCACACAGGCAGAGGAGAGAGGTCCCGTAACAGAGAATCTGTCTTCATGTCAGCAGAGAATTAGTCTGCATGTCATAGCAGAGAATCAGGTTTCACGTCAGCCACCACTGCAACAGTCCATTGTCAGATATTTAGGCCCAGCACCCAGGCAGAGGAGAGAGGTCCCGTAACAGACAATCTGGCTTCATGTCAGCAGAGAATCAGTCTGCATGTCATAGCAGAGAATCAGGCTTCACGTCAGCCACCACTGCAACAGTCCATTGTCATATATTTAGGCCCAGCACCCAGGCAGAGGAGAGAGGTCCCGTAACAGAGAATCTGTCTTCATGTCATAGCAGAGAATCAGGCTTCACGTCAGCCACCACTGCAACAGTCCATTGGCATATATTTAGGCCCAGCACCCAGGCAGAGGAGAGAGGTCCCGTAACAGACAATCTGGCTTCATGTCAGCAGAGAATCAGTCTGCATGTCATAGCAGAGAATCAGGCTTCATGTCAGCCACCACTGCAACAGTCCATTGGCATATATTTAGGCCCAGCACCCAGGCAGAGGAGAGAGGTCCCGTAACAGAGGATCTGGCTTCATGTCAGCAGAGAATCAGTCTGCATGTCATAGCAGAGAATCAGGCTTCACGTAAGCCACCACTGCAACAGTCCATTGTCAGATATTTAGGCCCAGCACCCAGGCAGAGGAGAGAGGTCCCGTAACAGAAAATCTGTCATCATGTCAGCAGAGAATCAGTCTGCATGTCATAGCAGAGAATCAGGCTTCACGTCAGCCACCACTGCAACAGTCCATTGACATATATTTAGGCCCAGCACACAGGCAGAGGAGAGAGGGCCCGTAACAGAGGATCTGTCTTCATATCAGCAGAGAATCAGTCTGCATGTCATAGCAGAGAATCAGGCTTCACATCAGCCACCAGTGCAACAGTCCATTGTCATATATTTAGGCCCAGCACCCAGGCAGAGGAGAGAGGTCCCGTAACAGATGATCTGGCTTCATGTCAGCAGAGAATTAGTCTGCATGTCATAGCAGAAAATCAGGCTTCACGTCAGCCACCACTGCAACAGTCCATTGTCATATATTTAGGCCCAGCACCCAGGCAGAGGAGAGAGGTCCCGTAACAGAGGATCTGTCTTCATGTCAGCAGAGAATCAGTCTGCATGTCATAGCAGAGAATCAGGCTTCACGTCAGCCACCAGTGCAACAGTCCATTGTCATATATTTAGGCCCAGCACCCAGGCAGAGGAGAGAGGTCCCGTAACAGACAATCTGGCTTCATGTCAGCAGAGAATCAGTCTGCATGTCATAGCAGAGAATCAGGCTTCACGTCAGCCACCACTGCAACAGTCCATTGGCATATATTTAGGCCCAGCACCCAGGCAGAGGAGAGAGGTCCCGTAACAGACAATCAGGCTTCATGTCAGCAGAGAATTAGTCTGCATGTCATAGCAGAGAATCAGGCTTCACGTCAGCCACCACTGCAACAGTCCATTGTCATATATTTAGGCCCAGCACTTAGGCAGAGGAGAGAGGTCCCGTAACAGAGGATTTGGCTTCATGTCAGCAGAGAATCAGTCTGCATGTCATAGCAGAGAATCAGGCTTCACGTCAGCCACCACTGCAACAGTCCATTGTCAGATATTTAGGCCCAGCACCCAGGCAGAGGAGAGAGGTCCCGTAACAGAGAATCTGTCTTCATGTCAGCAGAGAATCAGTCTGCATGTCATAGCAGAGAATCAGGCTTCACGTCAGCCACCACTGCAACAGTCCATTGGCATATATTTAGGCCCAGCACACAGGCAGAGGAGAGAGGTCCCGTAACAGAGGATCTGTCTTCATGTCAGCAGAGAATCAGTCTGCATGTCATAGCAGAGAATCAGGCTTCACGTCAGCCACTAGTGCAACAGTCCATTGTCATATATTTAGGCCCAGCACTCAGGCAGAGGAGAGAGGTCCCGTAACAGAGGATCTGTCTTCATGTCAGCAGAGAAGTAGTCTGCATGTCATAGCAGAAAATCAGGCTTCACGTCAGCCACCACTGCAACAGTCCGTTGTCAGATATTTAGGCCCAGCACCCAGGCAGAGGAGAGAGGTCCCGTAACAGAGAATCTGGCTTCATGTCAGCAGAGAATCAGTCTGCATGTCATAGCAGAGAATCAGGCTTCACGTCAGCCACCACTGCAACAGTCCATTGTCAGATATTTAGGCCCAGCACCCAGGCAGAGGAGAGAGGTCCCGTAACAGAGAATCTGGCTTCATGTCAGCAGAGAATTAGTCTGCAAGTCATAGCAGAGAATTAGGCTTCACGTCACCCAACATTGGAACAGTCCATTGGGATATATTTAGGCCCCGGCACCCAGACAGAGGAGAGGTTCAATCAACTTTGGGTAGCCTCGCAATATAATGGTAAAATGAAAATAAAAATAGGATTGAATGAGGAAGTGCCCTGGAGTACAATAATATATGGTTAAGGGGAGGTAGTTAATGTCTAATCTGCACAAGGGATGGACAGGTCATGTGGGATCCATGCCTGGTTCATTTTTATGAACGTCAGCTTGTCCACATTGGCTGTAGACAGGCGGCTGCGTTTGTCTGTAATGACGCCCCCTGCCGTGCTGAATACACGTTCAGACAAAACGCTGGCCGCCGGGCAGGCCAGCACCTCTAAGGCATAAAAGGCTAGCTCTGGCCACGTGGACAATTTAGAGACCCAGAAGTTGAGTGGGGCCGAACCATCAGTCAGTACGTGGAGGGGTGTGCACACGTACTGTTCCACCATGTTAGTGAAATGTTGCCTCCTGCTAACACCATCAGGTGGTGGTGCAGTTAGCTGTGGCGTGTTGACAAAACTTTTCCACATCTCTGCCATGCTAACCCTGCCCTCAGAGGAGCTGGCCGTGACACAGCTGCCTTGGCGACCTCTTGCTCCTCCTCTGCCTTGGCCTTGGGCTTCCACTTGTTCCCCTGTGACATTTGGGAATGCTCTCAGTAGCGCATCTACCAACGTGCGCTTGTACTCGCGCATCTTCCTATCACGCTCCAGTGCAGGAAGTAAGGTGGGCACATTGTCTTTGTACCGTGGATCCAGCAGGGTGGCAACCCAGTAGTCCGCACACGTTAAAATGTGGGCAACTCTGCTGTCGTTGCGAAGGCACTGCAGCATGTAGTCGCTCATGTGTGCCAGGCTGCCCAGGGGTAAGGACAAGCTGTCCTCTGTGGGAGGCGTATCGTCATCGTCCTGCCTTTCCCCCCAGCCACGCACCAGTGATGGGCCCGAGCTGCGTTGGGTGCCACCCCGCTGTGACCATGCTTCATCCTCATCCTCCTCCACTTCTTCCTCATCCTCATCCTCCTCATCCTCCAGTAGTGGGCCCTGGCTGGCCACATTTGTACCTGGCCTCTGCTGTTGCAAAAAACCTCCCTCTGAGTCACTTGGAAGAGACTGGCGTGAAAGTGCTAAAAATGACCCCTCGTACTCCTCCTCCTCCTGGGCCACCTCCTCTTCCATCATCGCCCTAAGTGTTTTCTCAAGGAGACATAGAAGTGGTATTGTAACGCTGATAACGGCGTCATCGCCACTGGCCATGTTGGTGGAGTACTCGAAACAGTGCAACAGGGCACACAGGTTTCGCATGGAGGCCCAGTCATTGGTGGTGAAGTGGTGCTGTTCCGCAGTGCGACTGACCCGTGCGTGCTGCAGCTGAAACTCCACTATGGCCTGCTGCTGCTCGCACAGTCTGTCCAGCATGTGCAAGGTGGAGTTCCACCTGGTGGGCACGTCGCATATGAGGCGGTGAGCTGGAAGGCCGAAGTTACGCTGTAGCGCAGACAGGCGAGCAGTGGCAGGATGTGAACGCCGGAAGCGCGAACAGACGGCCCGCACTTTATGCAGCAGCTCTGACATGTCGGGGTAGTTGTGAATGAACTTCTGCACCACCAAATTCAGCACATGCGCCAGGCAAGGGATGTGCGTCAAACCGGCTAGTCCCAGAGCTGCAACGAGATTTAGCCCATTATCGCACACCACCAGGCCGGGCTTGAGGCTCACCGGCAGCAACCACTCATCGGTCTGTTGTTCTATACCCCGCCACAACTCCTGTGCGGTGTGGGGCCTGTCCCCCAAACATATGAGTTTCAGAATGGCCTGCTGACGTTTACCCCAGGCTGTGCTGAAGTTGGTGGTGAAGGTGTGTGGCTGACTGGATGAGCAGGTGGAAGAAGAGGAGGAGGAAGCCGAGAAGGAGGAGGTGGCAACAGGAGGCAAAGAATGTTGCCCTGCGATCCTTGGCGGCGGAAGGACGTGCGGCAAACAGCTCTCCGCCTGGGGCCCAGCTGCCACTACATTTACCCAGTGTGCAGTTAGGGAGATATAGCGTCCCTGGCCGTGCTTACTGGTCCACGTATCTGTGGTTAGGTGGACCTTGCTACAGATGGCGTTGCGCAGTGCACACTTGATTTTATCGGATACTTGGTTGTGCAGGGAAGGCACGGCTCTCTTGGAGAAGTAGTGGCGGCTAGGAACAACATACTGTGGGACAGCAAGCGACATGAGCTGTTTGAAGCTGTCTGTGTCCACCAGCCTAAATGACAGCATTTCATAGGCCAGTAGTTTAGAAATGCTGGCATTCAGGGCCAGGGATCGAGGGTGGCTAGGTGGGAATTTACGCTTTCTCTCAAATGTTTGTGAGATGGAGAGCTGAACGCTGCCGTGACATGGTTGAGATGCTTGGTGACGGAGGTGGTGGTGGAGTTGGTGGTACTTCCCCTGTTTGCTGGGCGGCAGGTGCCAACATTCCTCCAGAGACGGAGGAAGAGGCCGAGGCGGCAGCAGCAGAAGAGGCCGAAGCGGCAGCAGCAGAAGAGGTAGCAGGGGGAGCCTGAGTGACTTCCTTGGTTTTAAGGTGTTTACTCCACTGCAGTTCATGCTTTGCATGCAGGTGCCTGGTCATGCAGGTTGTGCTAAGGTTCAGAACGTTAATGCCTCGCTTCAGGCTCTGATGGCACAGCGTGCAAACCACTCGGGTCTTGTCATCAGCATATTGTTTGAAGAAGTGCCATGCCAGGGAACTCCTTGAAGCTGCCTTTGGGGTGCTCGGTCCAAGATGGCGGTGGTCAGTAGCAGGCGGAGTCTCTTGGCGGCGGGTGTTCTGCTTTTGCCCACTGCTCCCTCTTTTGCTACGCTGTTGGCTCGGTCTCGCCACTGCCTCTTCCTCCGAACTGTGAAAGTCAGTGGCATGACCTTCATTCCATGTGGGGTCTAGGACCTCATCGTCCTCTGCATCGTCTTCCACCCAGTCTTGATCCCTGACCTCCTGTTCAGTCTGCACACTGCAGAAAGACGCAGCAGTTGGCACCTGTGTTTCGTCATCATCAGAGACTTGTTGAGGTGGTATTCCCATGTCCTTATCATCAGGAAACATAAGTGGTTGTGCGTCAGTGCATTCTATGTCTTCCACCACTGGGGAAGGGCTAGGTGGATGCCCTTGGGAAACCCTGCCAGCAGAGTCTTCAAACAGCATAAGACACTGCTGCATAACTTGAGGCTCAGACAGTTTCCCTGATATGCATGGGGGTGATGTGACAGACTGATGGGGTTGGTTTTCAGGCGCCATCTGTGCGCTTTCTACAGAAGACTGGGTGGGAGATAATGTGAACGTGCTGGATCCACTGTCGGCCACCCAATTGACTAATGCCTGTACCTGCTCAGGCCTTACCATCCTTAGAACGGCATTAGGCCGCCCCATATATCGCTGTAAATTCTGGCGGCTACTGGGACCTGAGGTAGTTGGTACACTAGGACGTGTGGATGTGGCAGAACGGCCACGTCCTCTCCCAGCACCAGAGGGTCCACTAACACCACCACGACCATGTCCACGTCCGCGTCCCTTACTAGATGTTTTCCTCATTGTTATCATTCACCACAACAACAAAAATATTATTTGGCCCAATGTATTGAATTCAAATTCAGGCCTTTTTTTACAGACACCAAACACTATCTGGCTATCTATTTAGGTACCGTATTACACTAATACAGGCACAGCAGTAACCACAGATTTAGCTGACTATGAATTTGAGGCCTAGTATTTAGGCGCTGGGTGACAGGTATACGTTTTACGGACAGAATTAGACTTGGAAATGCACAGTAGCGTGTGTGAGAAGTTATTCAGAATGACCCTATCTGCACCTTGAATATTATATACCCTTTTAGGGATAGATTTCAAATAGCTCTGATACAGCAGAAACCACTAAAATAGGAAATTGCTAAATTAGGAATTGTATTTCAACCCAGAACAAAAAATGTGCTTTGACGGACACTAAATAACTTGCCCAGCCACATCAGTACAGCAGTAACGACAGATTTAGCTAAATATAAATTTGAGGCCTAGTATTTAGGCGCTGGGTGACAGGTATAGATTTACTGACAGAATTAGACTTGGAAATGCACAGTAGTGTGTGTGTGAAGTTATTCAGAATGACCCTATGTCCACCTTGAATATTATACACCCTTTTAGGGATATATTTCAAAAAGCTCTGATACAGCAGAAACCACAAAATTAGGAAATTGCTAAATTGGGAATTGTATTTCAACCCAGAGCAAAAAATGTGATTTGACGTACACTAAATAACTTGACCAGCCACAGCAGTACAGCAGTAACGACAGATTTAGCTGGATATAAATTTGAGGCCTAGTATTTAGGCGCTGGGTGACAGGTATAGGTTTACTGACAGAATTAGACTTGGAAATGCACAGTAGCGTGTGTGTGAAGTTATTCAGAATGACCCTATGTGCACCTTGAATATTTATACCCTTTTAGGGATAGATTTCAAATAGCTCTGATACAGCAGAAACCACTAAATTAGGAAATTGCTAAATTGGGAATTATATTTCAACCCAGAACAAAAACTGTGCTTTGACGGACACTAAATAACTTGACCAGCCACAACAGTACAGCAGTAACGACAGATTTAGCTGAATATAAATTTGAGGCCTAGTATTTAGGCGCTGGGTGACAGGTAAAGATTTACTGACAGAATTAGACTTGGAAATGCATAGTAGCGTGTGAGTGAAGTTATTCAGAATGACCCTATGTGCACCTTGAATATTATATAACCTTTTAGGGATAGATTTCAAATAGCTCTGATACAACAGAAACCACTAAATTAGGAAATTTCTAAATTGGGAATTGTATTTCAACCCAGAACAAAAAATGTGCTTTGACGGACACTAAATTACTTGACCAGCCACAGCAGTACAGCAGTAACGACAGATTTAGCTGAATATAAATTTGAGGCCTAGTATTTAGGCGCTGGGTGACAGGTATAGATTTACTGACAGAATTAGACTTGGAAATGCATAGTAGCGTGTGTGTGAAGTTATTCAGAATGACCCTATGTGCACCTTGAATATTATATACCCTTTTAGGGATAGATTTCAAATAGCTCTGATACAACAGAAACCACTAAATTAGGAAATTTCTAAATTGGGAATTGTATTTCAACCCAGAACAAAAAATGTGCTTTGACGGACACTAAATAACTTGACCAGCCACAGCAGTACAGCAGTAACGACAGATTTAGCTGGATATAAATTTGAGGCCTAGTATTTAGGCGCTGGGTGACAGGTATAGGTTTACTGACAGAATTAGACTTGGAAATGCACAGTAGCGTGTGTGTGAAGTTATTCAGAATGACCCTATGTGCACCTTGAATATTATATACCCTTTTAGGGATAGATTTCAAATAGCTCTGATACAGCAGAAACCACTAAATTAGGAAATTGCTAAATTGGGAATTGTATTTCAACCCAGAACAAAAAATGTGCTTTGACGGACACTAAATAACTTGACCAGCCACAGCAGTACAGCAGTCACGACAGATTTAGCTGGATATAAATTTGAGGCCTAGTATTTAGGCGCTGGGTGACAGGTATAGGTTTACTGACAGAATTAGACTTGGAAATGCACAGTAGCGTGTGTGTGAAGTTATTCAGAATGACCCTATGTGCACCTTGAATATTATATACCCTTTTAGGGATAGATTTCAAATAACTCTGATACAGCAGAAACCACTAAATTAGGAAATTGCTAAATTGGGAATTGTATTTCAACCCAGAACAAAAACTGTGCTTTGACGGACACTAAATAACTTGACCAGCCACACCAGTAACGACAGATTTAGCTGGATATAAACTTGAGGCCTAGTATTTAGGCGCTTGGTGACAGCTATACGTTTACTGACAGAATTAGACTGGGATATGGCCAAAAAATAACCACACTATTGCTGGTTAAATGCACTTGGTGTGACAGCTTGACCAACCACACTACTGAGGGTTAAATGCACTTGGTGACAGTTGCAGCTTGCCCCTGATGTAGTATATAACCAAAAAATGAACATAATATTGCTGGTTAAATGCACTTGGTGTGACAGCTTGACCAACCACACTACTAAGGGTTAAATGCACTTGGTGACAGGCGCAGCTTGCCCCTGATGTAGTATATGGCCAAAAAATAAACAGACTATTGCTGGTTAAATGCACTTGGTGTGACAGCTTGACCAATTACACTACTGAGGGTTAAATGCACTTGGTGACATGCGCAGCTTGCCCCTGATGTTGTATATGGCCAAAAAATAAACAGACTATTGCTGGTTAAATGCACTTGGTGTGACAGCTTGACCAACCACACTACTAAGGGTTAAATGCACTTGGTGACAGGCGCAGCTTGCCCCTGATGTAGTATATGGCCAAAAAATAAACAGACTATTGCTGGTTAAATGCACTTGGTGTGACAGCTTGACCAACCACACTACTGAGGGTTAAATGCACTTGGTGACAGGCACAGCTTGCCCCTGATGTAGTATATGGCCAAAAAATAAACAGACTATTGCTGGTTAAATGCACTTGGTGTGACAGCTTCACCCTGATGTAGGCTTTAGCCAAAAAACAACCACACCATTGAGGGTTAAATGCACTTGGTGGCAGCTTCACCCTGATGTAGGATTTAGCCAAAAAAAAAACACACCATTGAGGGTTAAATGCACTTGGTGACAGGCGCAGCTTGCCCCTGATGTAGTATATGGGCAAAAAATAAACAGACTATTGCTGGTTAAATGCACTTGGTGTGACAGCTTCACCCTGATGTAGGCTTTAGCCAAAAAACAACCACACCATTGAGGGTTAAATGCACTTGGTGGCAGCTTGTGCTGGCGCAACACAAGACACAAAATGGCCGCCGATCACCCCAGAGAAAAGTGACTGAAAAACGCTCTGGGCAGCCTAAAAACAGTGAGCAATTCAATAGCAGCAGTTCAATCATCCACAGCTGCAGATCGATCACTGGATGGAGTCTTTTGGAGGAGTTAATCAGCCTAATCTCGCCCTACTGTCGCAGCTGCAACCTCTCCCTATGCTAATCAGAGCATAGTGACGGGCGGCGCCATGTGACTCCAGCTTAAATAGAGGCTGGGTCACATGCTGCACTGGCCAATCACAGCCATGCCAATAGTAGGCATGGCTGTGACGGCCTCTTGGGGCAAGTAGTATGACGCTTGTTGATTGGCTGCTTTGCAGCCTTTCAAAAAGCGCCAAGAAAGCGGCGAACACCGAACCCGAACCCGGACTTTTACGAAAATGTCCGGGTTCGGGTCCGTGTCACGGACACCCCAAAATTCGGTACGAATCCGAACTATACAGTTCGGGTTCGCTCATCCCTAGTCATGGGTCGAAGTTCTTCACAATGTAAAAGAATATGGCGGTCGCGAATATTGCCATATGTTTGCATGTTCGGCGAACAGCGAACGAGCAAAGTTTGCCGCGAACCGACCGCTGGGCAAACCGCAAGGCCATCTCTAATACTCTTTACAACTCTATTCTGAAATAAAAACTGATCCAAGATAAAGCAGTAAAATTCACAGAAAAGCAACCACAATGTGTGACTGAAGTCTTAAGCTGCATTTACAAAGGCCAAAGAGCAGCAGATTGTCAGAAAAGAAATGTTCCTCCCACATAGTCGGCTGCTCTATATGTGGAGGTGAGGTGCTACATTTACATGCAGCAATCACCTCGACAGTATGATTGCAAGTGATTGCCACTGCTGTCGCTCATCCCCTTACAAAATCATTGCTCATGGTCAGCAGGGTGCTGTTTAGACAACACCATCTGCTGCCCAGGAATGATGATTAAAGTGTGAGCACCTCAGATCATTTCACCCAATTTCACCTTCATTCATCAGGTGATCTGCGGCACCTTTAGACTGCTAGATTATTGAGAATGAGTGTTCATTTGTTCCTCGTTGATAATCGGACCAATATTTGATTTTTATCAATAGAAGCAGAACATTCTGCAAATGCAGCTTACCAAGTAACTGTGCAAAACGTTATCAACAGTAACAGGATGGTCTCTATAATTCTACTGGCCACCATATTGTCTTTGGTACATGCTCAGTGTGAAATTTCAGGGCTGGCTGTGTCACAGTCCCTGGTTACCAACTAAATACATATGTTATGATCTTTAGGTTGTGATATCCAGGGCAGTATCCACTCCCAGGGTGAGGGCATACTCTAAACAGGCCCAATCAGCTACTACAGTCCATAGCTGGCCCAAAGCTTAAATGGCACTTTGTAATCACCCTTTCTGAGGTTAGAGTTAGTAGGCTCAACTTCAACCATGTCACCAGTAACTAGTTCATAACAGGTGCCCTTTGGCTCAGCAGCACTCTGTCATACACTCTAACTTATTTACCATCAGGATGTCTGAGCTATTTAAAAATTTGCAAATCTGCATTGGGCAGCACTGTGGCTTAGTGGTTAGCACTGGTGCCTTGCATCACTGGTTCCTAGGTTAAATCTGACCAAGGACAACATCTGCATAATTGAGTTTGTATGTTCTCCATGTGTTTGTGTGAGTTTCCTCTAGGTATTCCAGTTCCCACCCTCACTCCAAATTCAGATAGGGAATTTAGATTGTGAGTGATGCTAGCGTCCCCTGAGGCCCTGCATGTTCTGATTTGAATCCACTTTATCACCAATGACAGGTGTAATATTGAAAAATCATAATTCACAAAATGAAGCCTTATCACAATTATGATAGTAGTAGTTTTACGTATGGCTAAAGAAAAACAAGCTGCAAGGAACCTGTCACCGGGATTTTGTGTATAGAGCTGAGGACATGGGTTGCTAGATGGCTGCTAGCACTTCCGCAATACCCAGTCCCCATAGCTCTGTGTGCTTTTATTGTGTCATAAAAACGATTTGATACATATGCAAATTAACCTGAGATGAGTCCTGTACGTGAGATGAGTCAGAGACAGGACTCATCTCAGGTTAATTTGCATATGTATCAAATCGGTTTTTTGACACAATAAAAGCACACAGAGCTATAGGGACTGGGTATTGCGGATGTGCTAGCGGCCATCTAGCAACCCATGTCCTCAGCTCTATACACAAAATCCCGGTGACAGGTTCCCTTTAACAGTTTCTGTAGTAATTATCAACAATCCCAAGATAGTGGTCACCTTTAAGTCAAAAACATTTGGCCCCTTCAAGTGTTACAAATGAATCTATCCTTGATATGGTTAATTAGAAAACAGTCAAAGATAAATTAGCCAAAAATACATAAAGTCTGTTAGAAGCGCATAACTGTGATTTAAGACATTCCTACTGATTTAGAAATCAATATAAGTATTGCTATGTCTAGTATTCTGACAAAAAACTATTTGTTTAATTAATAGAAACCTTTGCAGTTATTTAATTTATTTATATTCCAACTGTGTCCATTCAAAGCATATTGACTGAGAAAATGTCCATAGCTTTGGCATGCTGAGAAATAATTCAGAGAGATAAGTAACACAGTGGAAATGCAATAGCTTTGTCTAAATTGGTAGAGCGTATAACAATATATGCTAAAATTTGTGCCACTGAATAAATTATATTGTTACTTGAAGGTTCATGCATACAACACTGCTGTGTGTACAGACTCTGTATGACAACATGCAAGTGCCTATAGATGTCACCGCCAGTTCTGTGAGAAGGTCTGGCAGACGTTCTTCTCTACCTCTTGCATGACGTTCTTTGTTTTGGTTTCACTTTGTCATCTCCTTTCCTTCTCCCAGGTGTCACCTATTTAGACTAATAGTCTCCCTTTATATTCCCTCCCATACTGGCTCACTTTGCGATTTATACTACTTCCTGGATGAGGTGTTCACTACTGGAGGCTGCTGCTGTTGTTTCCTCAGATAAGTCTTTTTCCTTTATTTGTGCTTCCTTGCTGGCTTGATTCTAGGTGACCCTGACTCCATCTATATTAAGTGCAGGGAGCCGGTGGTCGTGTCCCCTCACTATTATAAGGTTTTCAGGTGTCACACAGTATTAGGTACGTGGGCATACAATTGTCTACCATAGAGACCCTTGCATGGGCATAGCAGTCAGGGAGAGCTCTAGGGGTTTTATAGAGCTCACCCATATGCTCCTTAGTTTGGGATCAAGCCAGTCGGATGTTTATTTATAAGTTCCAGCTTTCTGCAACATCATCCGTGACAATAGATCCATATACGGACCAGTAAGCACTTTGTGTGCTGCCGAATGGTGCCGCTATGCAGCACTATACACTACCAAGTAATGCTTCTAGAAAATAACCTTAAAGAGAATCTGCCGCCTGCTTTTACTGTATGAAACCAATGACAATTCTATATAGTGCTGTGTAACATGATTTAAAACTATACCTTTGTCTGGGTTAGGGATCTTGCAAAACGCCAGAAAATGAACTTTGGTATGTAAATTAGGTCCATAATGCCCACCAGGACATCACCAGTGGTTCAAGTAGCCCAAGCATGCCTCTCCACAGAGCCCAAGCCCACCTTTCCCCCAGAGCCCAATACCACCATTTTCCTTGATCTCAGAGCCTAAGATCCTCCATTCACTTGTTCCCAGTACCTCGCCTTCTAGTCTGTCCCCTCCTCTGCAACATCATGTACTTCTTTTGAACTGTGTCTGTTTTGTTAGTGCTTTCCTCTGTGAACTGTTGTCCATGTGCAGAAACTTCCCTGTAGTGGGCATGGTCTAACTGTAAGTAATGCAAATGCCCTGAGCCCTATGACACAAGCGCAATGCTGACAGCAAGGAAGTCTCTGTGGTTGCGCAAGATTTCTCGGAGGCAAGTGCTAATGATGTGGGCAGAGTTCAAAAAAAGTATGTCATGTCGCAGAGGAGGGGGTGGACTAGAAGGTGAGGTACTGGGAACTAGTGAAGGGGTCGTCTTAGATACCTGGAACAAGTGAAGGGTGGTTTGGGCTCTGGGAAGAGGTGTGAACCAGTGGCGATGCCCCGCTGGGCACTTTGGACCTAATATGTATATCAAAGTTCATTTTCTGGCATTTTGAAAGATCAATAAACCAGACAAAGGAATAGTTTTAATTATGTTACACAGCAATTAAATGTAGTTGGCAGGTAGTGTTTGACCCTGACATGAATTTTTTTCTTTTAGCTGGCACAAAATGAATTGTCTATGAGCACAATATTATCAATGTATAAACATTTGCTATACAAATGTGTAAATGGCGCCTTAAAGGAAATGCTTCATCAGAATATACCAACCAACAAGAATAAACTGAGATTAAACGGGTATACGATCAAAAATAAATCCTTTATTGAATAAATGACACATAAACGAGACATGAGGAGGGGGCATGTTAACACATATGAGACATGGGGGGGGGGGGTGGTTGGAGTATGCAATATACAGAAGGAGGTAAAAAAAAGGAGTACAGTACCTCACTAATTTCTGTATGTATAACTGCAACCACAGATATGAAAATGCTAAAGTGCAAATGCTGAGTAGCAAAACACCATATCAATAAATGGTTGCAGATTACACCGCAACATATGGATGTCCGATGGTTCCAAAATATGGGACCATATAACAGCCAGCAGAAGTTTAAAGTGCAAATGCATAAGAAGTAGGGATGAGCGAACTCGAACTGTATAGTTTGGGTTCATACCGAATTTTAGGGTGTCCGTGACACGGACCCGAACCCGGACATTTTCATAAAAGTCTGGGTTCGGTGTTCGTCGCTTTCTTGGCGCTTTTAGACGCTTTCTTGGCGCTTTTTGAAAGGCTGCAAAGCAGCCAATCAACAAGCGTCAAACTACATGCCCCAAGAGGCCGTCACAGCCATGCCTACTATTAGCATGGCTGTGATTGGCCAGAGCACCATGTGACCCAGCCTCTATTTAAGCTGGAGTCACATAGCGCCGCCCGTCACTCTGCTCTGATTAGCGTAGGGAGAAGTTGCAGCTGCGACAGTAGGGCGAGATTAGGCAGATTAACTCCTCCAAAGGACTTGATTATTGATCGATCTGCAGCTGTGGGTCATTGAGCTGCTGATACTCAATTGCTCACTGTTTTTAGGCTGCCCAGACCGTTTGTCAGTCACTTTTTTCTGGGGTGATCGGCGGCCATTTTGTGTCTTGTGGTGCGCCAGCACAAGCTGCGACCAAGTGCATTTAACCCTCAATGGTGTGGTTGTTTTTTGGCTAAAGCCTACATCAGGGTGAAGCTGTCACATCAAGTGCATTTAACCAGCAATAGTCTGTTTATTTTTTGGCCATATACTACATCAGGGGCAAGCTGCGCCTGTCACCAAGTGCATTTAACCCTCAATGGTGTGGTTGTTTTTTGGCTAAAACCTACATCAGGGTGAAGCTGTCACACCAAGTGCATTTAACCAGCAATAGTCTGTTTATTTTTTGGTAATATACTACATCAGGGGCAAGCTGCGCCTGTCCCCAAGTGCATTTAACCCTCAATGGTGTGGTTGTTTTTTGGCTAAAGCCTACATCAGGGTGAAGCTGTCACACCAAGTGCATTTAACCAGCAATAGTCTGTTTATTTTTTGGCCATATACTACATCAGGGGCAAGCTGCGCCTGTCACCAAGTGCATTTAACCCTCAATGGTGTGGTTGTTTTTTGGCTAAAGCCTACATCAGGGTGAAGCTGTCACACCAAGTGCATTTAACCAGCAATAGTCTGTTTATTTTTTGGCCATATACTACATCAGGGGCAAGCTGCGCCTGTCACCAAGTGCATTTAACCCTCAATGGTGTGGTTGTTTTTTGGCTAAAGCCTACATCAGGGTGAAGCTGTCACACCAAGTGCATTTAACCAGCAATAGTCTGTTTATTTTTTGGCCATATACTACATCAGGGGCAAGCTGCGCCTGTCACCAAGTGCATTTAACCCTCAATGGTGTGGTTGTTTTTTGGCTAAAGCCTACATCAGGGTGAAGCTGTCACACCAAGTGCATTTAACCAGCAATAGTCTGTTTATTTTTTGGCCATATACTACATCAGGGGCAAGCTGTGCCTGTCACCAAGTGCATTTAACCCTCAGTAGTGTGGTTGGTCAAGCTGTCACACCAAGTGCATTTAACCAGCAATAGTGTGGTTATTTTTTGGCCATATCCCAGTCTAATTCTGTCAGTAAATCTATACCTGTCACCCAGCACCTAAATACTAGGCCTCAAATTTATATCCCGCTAAATCTGTCGTTACCGCTGTACTGTTGTGGCTGGGCAAGTCATTTAGTGTCCGTCAAAGCACATTTTTTGTTCTGGGTTGAAATACAATTCCCAATTTAGCAATTTCCTAATTTAGTGGTTTCTGCTGTATCAGAGCTATTTGAAATCTATCCCTAAAAGGGTATATAATATTCAAGGTGCACATAGGGTCATTCAGAGTAACTTCACACACACGCTACTGTGCATTTCCAAGTCTAATTCTGTCAGTAAATCTATACCTGTCACCCAGCGCCTAAATACTAGGCCTCAAATTTATATCCCGTTAAATCTGTCGTTACTGCTGTACTGTTCTGGCTGGGCAAGTTATTTAGTGTCCGTCAAAGCAAATTTTTTGTTCTGGGTTGAAATACAATTCCCAATTTAGCAATTGCCTAATTTAGTGGTTTCTGCTGTATCAGAGCTATTTGAAATCTATCCCTAAAAGGGTATATAATATTCAAGGTGCACATAGGGTCATTCAGAATAACTTCACACACACGCTACTGTGCATTTCCAAGTCTAATTATGTCATTAAATCTATACCTGTCACCCAGCGCCTAAATACTAGGCCTCAAATTTATATCCCGCTAAATCTGTCGTTACTGGTGTACTGTTCTGGCTGGGCAAGTTATTTAGTGTCCGTCAAAGCACATTTTTTGTTCTGGGTTAAAATACAATTCCCAATTTAGCAATTTCCTAATTTAGTGGTTTCTGCTGTATCAGGCCTACTTTAAATACATCCCTAAAAGGGTATATAATATTCAAGGTAAACATAGGGTCATTCAGAATAAGTTCACACACACGCTACTGTGCATTTCCAAGTCTAATTCTGTCAGTAAATCTATACCTGTCACCCAGCGCCTAAATACTAGGCCTCAAATTTATATTCAGCTGAATTTAAATACAATACATTGGGCCAAATAATATTTTTGTTGTTGTGGTGAACGATAACAATGAGGAAAACATCTAGTAAGGGACGTGGACGTGGACATGGTCGTGGTGGTGTTAGTGGACCCTCTGGTGCTGGGAGAGGACGTGGCCGTTCTGCCACATCCACACGTCCTAGTGTACCAACTACCTCAGGTCCCAGTAGCCGCCAGAATTTACAGCGATATATGGTGGGGCCCAATGTCGTTCTAAGGATGGTAAGGCCTGAGCAGGTACAGGCATTAGTCAATTGGGTGGCCGACAGTGGATCCAGCACGTTCACATTATCTCCCACCCAGTCTTCTGCAGAAAGCGCACAGATGGCGCCTGAAAACCAACCCCATCAGTCTGTCACATCACCCCCATGCATATCAGGGAAACTGTCTGAGCCTCAAGTTATGCAGCAGTCTCTTATGCTGTTTGAAGACTCTGCTGGCAGGGTTTCCCAAGGGCATCCACCTAGCCCTTCCCCAGTGGTGGAAGACATAGAATGCACTGACGCACAACCACTTATGTTTCCTGATGATGAGGACATGGGAATACCACCTCAGCATGTCTCTGATGATGACGAAACACAGGTGCCAACTGCTGCGTCTTTCTGCAGTGTGCAGACTGAACAGGAGGTCAGGGATCAAGACTGGGTGGAAGACGATGCAGGGGACGATGAGGTCCTAGACCCCACATGGAATGAAGGTTGTGCCGCTGACTTTCACAGTTCGGAGGAAGAGGCAGTGGTGAGACCGAGCCAACAGCGTAGCAAAAGAGGGAGCAGTGGGCAAAAGCAGAACACCCGCCGCCAAGAGACTCCGCCTGCTACTGACCACCGCCATCTTGGACCGAGCACCCCAAAGGCAGCTTCAAGGAGTTCCCTGGCATGGCACTTCTTCAAACAATATGCTGATGACAAGACCCGAGTGGTTTGCACGCTGTGCCATCAGAGCCTGAAGCGAGGCATTAACGTTCTGAACCTTAGCACAACCTGCATGACCAGGCACCTGCATGCAAAGCATGAACTGCAGTGGAGTAAACACCTTAAAAACAAGGAAGTCACTCAGGCTCCCCCTGCTACCTCTTCTGCTGCTGCCGCCTCGGCCTCTTCTGCTGCTGCCGCCTCGGCCTCTTCTCCGCCTCTGGAGGAACGTTGGCACCTGCCGCACAGCAAACAGGGGATGTACCACCAACATTACCACCACCTCCGTCACCAAGCGTCCCAACCATGTCACACGGCAGCGCTCAGCTCTCCATCTCACAAACATTTGAGAGAAAGCGTAAATTCCCACCTAGCCACCCTCGATCCCTGGCCCTGAATGCCAGCATTTCTAAACTACTGGCCTATGAAATGCTGTCATTTAGGCTTTTGGACACAGACAGCTTCAAACAGCTCATGTCGCTTGCTGTCCCACAGTATGTTGTTCCCAGCCGCCGCTACTTCTCCAAGAGAGCCGTGCCTTCCCTGCACAACCAAGTATCCGATAAAATCAAGTGTGCACTGCGCAACGCCATCTGTAGCAAGGTCAACCTAACCACAGATACGTGGACCAGTAAGCACGGCCAGGGACGCTATATCTCCCTAACTGCACACTGGGTAAATGTAGTGGCAGCTGGGCCCCAGGCGGAGAGCTGTTTGGCGCACGTCCTTAAGCCGCCAAGGATCGCAGGGCAACATTCTTTGCCTCCTATTGCCACCTCCTCCTTCTCTGCTTCCTTCTCCTCTTCTTTCACCTGCTCATCCAGTCAGCCACACACCTTCACCACCAACTTCAGCACAGCCCGGGGTAAACGTCAGCAGGCCATTCTGAAACTCATATGTTTGGGGGACAGGCCCCACACCGCACAGGAGTTGTGGCGGGGTATAGAACAACAGATCGACGAGTGGTTGCTGCCGGTGAGCCTCAAGCCCGGCCTGGTGGTGTGCGATAATGGGCGAAATCTCGTTGCAGCTCTGGGACTAGCCGGTTTGACGCACATCCCTTGCCTGGCGCATGTGCTGAATTTGGTGGTGCAGAAGTTCATTCACAACTACCCCGACATGTCAGAGCTGCTGCATAAAGTGCGGGCCGTCTGTTCGCACTTCCGGCGTTCACATCCTGCCGCTGCTCGCCTGTCTGCGCTACAGCGTAACTTCGGCCTTCCCGCTCACCGCCTCATATGTGACGTGCCCACCAGGTGGAACTCCACCTTGCACATGCTGGACAGACTGTGCGAGCAGCAGCAGGCCATAGTGGAGTTTCAGCTGCAGCACGCACGGGTCAGTCGCACTGCGGAACAGCACCACTTCACCATTAATGACTGGGCCTCCATGCGAGACCTGTGTGCCCTGTTGCGCTGTTTCGAGTACTCCACCAACATGGCCAGTGGCGATGACGCCGTTATCAGCGTTACAATACCACTTCTATGTCTCCTTGAGAAAACACTTAGGGCGATGATGGAAGAGGAGGTGGCCCTGGAGGAGGAGGAGGAGGAGGAGGAGGAGGAGGAAGAAGAGGGGTCATTTTTAGCCTTTTCAGGCCAGTCTCGTCAAAGTGACTCAGAGGGAGGTTTTTTGCAACAGCAGAGGCCAGGTACAAATGTGGCCAGCCAGGGCCCACTACTGGAGGACGAGGAGGACGAGGATGAGGAGGAGGAGGAGGTGGAGGAGGATGAGGATGAAGCATGGTCACAGCGGGGTGGCACCCAACGCAGCTCGGGCCCATCACTGGTGCGTCGCTGGGGGGAAAGGCAGGACGATGACGATACGCCTCCCACAGAGGACAGCTTGTCCTTACCCCTGGCAGCCTGGCACACATGAGCGACTACATGCTGCAGTGCCTGCACAACGAAAGCAGAGTTGCCCACATTTTAATTGGGTTGCCACCCTGCTGGATCCACGCTACAAAGACAATGTGCCCACCTTACTTCCTGCACTGGAGCGTGATAGGAAGATGTGCGAGTACAAGCGCACGTTGGTAGACGCGCTACTTAGAGCATTCCCAAATGTCACAGGGGAACAAGTGGAAGCCCAAGGACAAGGCAGAGGAGGAGCAAGAGGTCGCCAAAGCAGCTGTGTCACGGCCAGCTCCTCTGAGGGCAGGGTTAGTATGGCAGAGATGTGGAAAAGTTTTGTCAACACGCCACAGCTAACTGCACCTCCACCTGATACGCAACGTGTTAGCAGGAGGCAACATTTCACTAACATGGTGGAACAGTACGTGTGCACACCCCTCCACGTACTGACTGATGGTTCGGCCCCATTCAACTTCTGGGTCTCTAAATTGTCCACGTGGCCAGAACTAGCCTTTTAAGCCTTGGAGGTGCTGGCCTGCCCGGCGGCCAGCGTTTTGTCTGAATGTGTATTCAGCACGGCAGGGGGCGTCATTACAGACAAACGCAGCCGCCTGTCTACAGCCAATGTGGACAAGCTGACGTTCATAAAAATGAACCAAGCATGGATCCCACATGACCTGTCCGTCCCTTGTCCAGATTAGACATTAACTACCTCCCCTTAACCATATATTATTGTACTCCAGGGCACTTCCTCATTCAATCCTATTTTTATTTTCATTTTACCATTATATTGCGAGGCTACCCAAAGTTGAATGAACCTCTCCTCTGTCTGGCTGACGGGGCCTAAATATATGCCAATCGACTGTTCCAATGTTGGGTGACTTGAAGCCTGATTCTCTGCTATGACATGCAGACTAATTCTCTGCTGACATGAAGTCAGATTCTCTGTTACGGGACCTCTCTCCTCTGCCTGGGTGCTGGGCCTAAATATCTGACAATGGACTGTTGCAGTGGTGGCTGACGTGAAGCCTGATTTTCTGCTATGACATGCAGACTGATTCTCTGCTGACATGTAGCCAGATCCTCTGTTACGGGACCTCTCTCCTCTGCCTGGGTGCTGGGCCTAAATATCTGACAATGGACTGTTGCAGTGGTGGCTGACGTGAAGCCTGATTCTCTGCTATGATATGAAGACTGATTCTCTGCTGACATGAAGCCAGATTGTCTGTTATGGGACCTCTCTCCTCTGCCTGGGTGCTGGGCCTAAATATCTGACAATGGACTGTTGCATTGGTGGCTGACGTGAAGCCTGATTCTCTGCTATGATATGAAGACTGATTCTCTGCTGACATGAAGCCAGATTGTCTGTTATGGGACCTCTCTCCTCTGCCTGGGGGCTGGGCCTAAATATCTGACAATGGACTGTTGCATTGGTGGCTGACGTGAAGCCTGATTCTCTGCTATGATATGAAGACTGATTCTCTGCTGACATGAAGCCAGATTGTCTGTTACGGGACCTCTCTCCTCTGCCTAGGTGCTGGGCCTAAATATCTGACAATGGACTGTTGCATTGGTGGCTGACGTGAAGCCTGATTCTCTGCTATGATATGAAGACTGATTCTCTGCTGACATGAAGCCAGATTGTCTGTTACGGGACCTCTCTCCTCTGCCTGGGTGCTGGGCATAAATTTATGAAAATGGACTGTTGCAGTGGTGGGTGACGTGAAGCCTGATTCTCTGCTATGATATGCAGACTGATTCTCTGCTGACATGAAGCCAGATTGTCTGTTACGGGACCTCTCTCCTCTGCCTGGGTGCTGGGCCTAAATTTATGAAAATAGACTGTTGCATTGGTGGCTGACGTGAAGCCTGATTCTATGCTGACATGAAGCCAGATTGTCTGTTATGGGACCTCTCTCCTCTGCCTGGGTGCTGGGCCTAAATTTATGAAAATGGACTGTTATAGTGGTGGGTGACGTGAAGCCTGATTCTCTGCTATGACATGAAGACTGATTGTCTGCTGACATGAAGCCAGATTGTCTGTTATGGGACCTCTCTCTTCTGCCTGGGTGCTGGGCCTAAATTTATGAAAATGGACTGTTGCATTGGTGGCTGACGTAAAGCCTGATTCTCTGCTATGATATAAAGACTGATTCTCTGCTGACATGAAGCCAGATTGTCTGTTACGGGACCTCTCTCCTCTGCCTGGGTGCTGGGCCTAAATTTATGAAAATGGACTGTTACAGTGGTGGGTGACGTGAAGCCTGATTCTCTGCTATCATGAAGCCAGATTGTCTGTTACGGGACCTCTCTCCTCTGCCTGGGTGCTGGGCCTAAATTTATGAAAATGGACTGTTGCATTGGTGGCTGACGTGAAGCCTGATTCTCTGCTATGATATGAAGACTGATTCTCTGCTGACATGAAGCCAGATTGTCTGTTACGGGACCTCTCTCCTCTGCCTGGGTGCTGGGCCTAAATTTATGAAAATGGACTGTTGCATTGGTGGCTGACGTGAAGCCTGATTCTCTGCTATGATATGAAGACTGATTCTCTGCTGACATGAAGCCAGATTCTCTGTTACGGGACCTCTCTCCTCCTCCTGGGTGCCGGGGCCTAAATATCTGAGAATGGACTGTTCCAGTGGTGGGTGACGTGAAGCCTGATTCTCTGCTATGGGACCTCTCTCCAATTGATTTTGGTTAATTTTTATTTATTTAATTTTTATTTTTATTCATTCCCCTATCCACATTTGTTTGCAGGGGATTTACCTACATGTTGCTGCCTTTTGCAGCCCTCTAGCCCTTTCCTGGGCTGTTTTACAGCCTTTTTAGTGCCGAAAAGTTCGGGTCCCCATTGACTTCAATGGGGTTCGGGTTCGGGATGAAGTTCGGATCGGGTTCGGATCCCGAACCCGAACATTTTCGGGAAGTTCGGCCTAACTTCTCGAACCCGAACATCCAGGTGTCCGCTCAACTCTAATAAGAAGTCACCATATCAATGGTCAAATACCACAATTATAGATGTGGTGACAGCTTAAACCTCCAAATACATACAAAGTTAAAGTGCAAGTGCATAAGAAGTCACCATATCAATGGTCAAATACCACAATGTAACTGTGGTGACAGCTTAAACCTCCAAATACATACAAATCTGGCTCAGGTGCACAGTGAACATCCACCTGTGGATTTCCCAAGTGGGTATAGCTGAGCACCTAGAGCCAATAAGCACATCCCTCAAAGTCTACTAAAATATAGCATATCTACATACCCATAAGTATGGAGATATACACCTCAGGAGAGCCACGTAACCCCGACACGCGTTTCGGCGGATGCCTTCCTCTGGGGGGCGGGGGGTGAGGCTCTCCTTGTAATGTGCTTCTTATAAAGAGCCCTACACACCTGTATCACATATTGAATTGATCTAGGAACGCCCCATTGTAATCAGGACATTGGGAGGAGGGAAAGTTGAGGGCGAGCGAAAGCAGTGCAGCCGGCCAATGGCCAGTTAGCCGGCCGCACCCCTCGCCCCACCCATATGACACGTCGGAGCCCCGATCGCCAATCACACACCCGTAACCGCTCGACAAGAAGGCGAGGAGGTAGACGAGGCGCCCTGATGGCCAGTCCGCCCACGTGATGCGTTGGGCACGTGACGGCCAGTCACGTGCACCATCGCGTCATAGGTGGTAAACCACTCCCCCAGGAAGGTCCTTCAGACAAAGTAGGTAATTTATTATAGCACTTAGCTGGTAAGGCAAATGCGTCTATTAACATGAGAATCCTTCACAATCAAAGTACTCAGCATATTCAATGTATATTATTACACTGGGATCGCAAATATTTACTATATATAGAAAAATCCTAACAGAGTGAGAATTTCTAAAAGTGTGACATAATACATAATATATAATGTATAACAAATTATGTCATACATGATTAGATATAAGTGGAGAACCAATATATAATATATTCTGTTATACATAATTAAGTGAGCAAGCAATCAATACATGAGTCAAACATAATGTGTTAAAAAATACATTAATTTAAGGGTCAAATTGCCAGTTAAACACGTCCAAAAACGGACAGCATTCCCCCAAAATATTGAAACCAATGGTTGAGTGTCTTCCCTTATACACACACGAGATACCGCTGATTTACTTGAGAAAATTGATGGGGTCCACTTAGACACGGACATGTTACTTGTAACATGTGATGTAGAGTCTCTCTACACTAACATCAGACATGTGGACGGAATAAGAGCTGCATCTTATTTTCCGTCTATGAGTGATAATGATAGTGTGATGACAGGATATCTCACAGACCTACTGTGGTTTGTGTTAACACACAACTTCTTTACATTTAATGGCTCCTTCTACCTGCAGCTCCAGGGCACGGCTATGGGGGCGGCCTTCGCGCCCTCGTATGCCAACCTGTTCCTGGGGCTGTGGGAGAGGGAGCTATTCATGTCAGATCATGGTGTGTCGATGGTGTGCACCTCAATCAACAATTTATAGGCAGGATTAGAATGACGGACAAGACAGGATCCAGCATTCACAATAGGTGATTGTCAAAGTTTACGGTATGTATTTTTTCCTTGTACAATGACCTCTGCACAGGTCACAGAGCATGCCTAGAAAACTGTTCCATAGAAGTCAATAGGGTCCCCTCCTGTCCATTGTGTCTATGGACCATGTGGCTGCCATAAAGTAAGTTTTTCAGTGTTTTGTAAATGCTGCTAAGAACACCTCAGGCCAGGTGGCCACACCCATAATCACGTTCTAGACATATAATAACTAAATCTGCAATCAGAAAATAAAAGCAGATTAGAAAAAAGGATATATGTTTTTATTTGCTTTTAACTGGCAGAAAACATTTTTAGTCACACATTTCACTTAAAACAGATCTGTCAACTGAACATGCAAAGCAATGTAAGAGCATTATATTGTAGCTACAGATTTAGATTGCAAATAAGTTTGACTAATAAAAGAAATAAAAGAAAACGGTGAAATGCACTGCATATTATATTTTAAATAGTAGAAGGTTTAGTAATAGGATGTATTTATTATTGTCTTGCAATATTTTCAGCATCACAATAAAGGATTCTATTGTTTGCTTTGTGTGTACACTTTTGCTTTTTATTAAGTACTTTTTAACTATACAAGTCACACTACTGAGAATTCAGCAAGCACCAAAACACGAAGAGAGGAAATGAGTTTTTCTTGCATTTTAAAAGTACCTTCAAAAAATCTAAGTGTTTGCTGCACTGAATTCATTTTCAAGATAACCTTTAGTCCCATGGGACATATCAGTATTGGCTATATGAGTTCAGTTAGAAAGAAACGTGAGAAAACCATACATTTTTGGTCTTATTTTTCTGAACGTGGCAACAATCATACAAAGTGAATCAATTTATCAGGACAGTATAGCAATTTTTACATTTTGGGAAAATTTTGGTTTATCCCAAAAAAGTTCAAGATCTTAGATTTAAAGCTCTAATATACTTGACATGTCACTTTAGATATGTAAACTGTTCTATTCCATGTAAACAATCTAAAGACTATCAAATTTACTCAAAGTGTATTACATTAAACTGCACAGTATATTAAAAGGTGTCTTAAGTATCAATAGAACCTATAATGTTACTAGAGTACATTCTAGAATACAAATTTTACTTCAGTGGCAAAGAAGTTTAGTTTGGAGAATCTTACTTTAATATATCTAATATACCTGTCTTGTGATTATACTAATTTATGCTAATCACGTTTAGTAAAGATGAGCGAAGCGAGCTTTGGATGCTACATCCGAAGCCGCTTTGCTAAAAAAAATTGTAATAATACTGTATGGAAATTTGTTTCTGTACAGTATTAGAATGTATGGGCTCCGATGAGCACGCAAGACTACGTTGAATAACTTCAGTAATTGTGAAAAATTACTTCAAAACTTTGAACCAAACTCGGTTTCTGCAGGATGATCTGTGGTTTTTATTGATACCATTTTGGGATGAGTATGACTTTTTGATCACTTTTTGTTAACATTTTTCAGAGTTGATATGATGAAAGAAACAAAACTTTGTTTGAATGCTGTCGGAGATTCGTCTCTGTACAGCATTCAAATGTATGGGCTCTGGTGAGGCAAAGTGAATTATTCCTGCAGTCTCCTGAGACTTTGGTGAATAACTTCGGCCATCAATTTTTAAACTTTAAAACCATCTTAAAACATGAATCTGAAGTCGAAAAATGTAGATAAACGACTGGCACTCACTATGTGGGTCACAACGACAGCATTTATTAACATAAAGGTCACAAAGATAATCACATCTGGTTAAAACATCATGGTCGACACAAGAAATTATACATAAAAATACCCCTTAAAAATGAAAATTCTAATAAAACCATTCACTGATATATAAAGAGATCTACTGCATATAGTAAGGACTATCCTTTGGTTTAAAATAAAAGTCCCAATGTTCCACTTAGATGGTCAAAGTGAATCTATAGCAGTGTTCTTTTAAGACAAGATGGTATGCGTCCGGATAGAAATATATATAAAAATTTGGATCCTGGTGTCCACAGAATATGAGGCTTCAAATGCCTCTTCCACAATGCTTAGTCTCTGGTGGTGAGTGCTGTAGAGAGATATATTGCTTACCGGTCTATCCGAATGTCCGGTTCTCTCGTTACTCGGCTCTCCCCACCACGCAGCTGTGATCACTGCCGGCGTCTCCGCTACTCTGATCTGTATCACGTGATTCTTCAGAGATATCGCAGGATTAGCTGGCTCTATTCCAATACTGGCTCTATTGCAATATTCAAATGCGATTATATTCTCAGCAAGAGAGGAGAAAAATGGAGCGCTCCAAATTGTCTAGATCATCTTGGTCATATCTGAATTTGAAGATCGGAACAGGGATCCAATGCCAGACGCGTTTCAGGGACTTCACTCCCCTTCCTCAGTGGCTGAATCCCTGTTGCGACATCACATCCTTTTATATCCCCACAAGTCTCCTATAAATACAGGACTGGAATGTATAAATGTTCATATTGCGATATTGTTGCGTTTCTGATGCGTTTTTTTGCGCAACATATGCGTGTTTTTTGACATTTTCATCCTAATATTGCGATAAATACAGGTGATAAAGGAAAAGTTTCTCCCAGGTTGCTTTCCATTGATAAATGTAAAAAAGTGGTGCACTGCAGATGGTGTCTGTTACAGATTTTACATAAAGTCCCAGGAGATTCAGGTTACACCCCTGAATTTGGCTTATTGTTTCTGCAGTCCATCCCCAACCACTGTAGCAAAGAAACCCCTACCTAGATGCCCCCTTTAATACTGCCATGTTGTAGCTTCCACCAATACTGTGCCTGATTCTGGCCCATGTGCCCATATTACTGTAAAGACTGTTTGGATTTGAGATAAGCAAACCAGTCGAGATTTGGGTCCAGTTCGCTGAATCTTGAAAATGTTTTGTTCACTCCCAAATTGATTTAGGCTGAACAGAAGTTTTTCTAATTGCCCTGAAGGTTGGTATACAATGCCGCTATACAACCCATTCTAGTCTCCTAGGACTCATGATTTTTAAGAAAATGTGTTATCTCTTTTTGTTTATTTTTTTATGATTTTTTTTCTCCACCATTCCCTCTCCTCAAGCTCTGGAACACAATGAAAGCAATAGTAACTCATGTCTGAGTGACACTGACATAAAAAGCTATAAGTAAATTCAAATTTGACAGTGTTATTATACAGCATCTTTAACCCCTTAACCCCTTAAGCACACAGCCTTTTTACACCTTAGGACCAGGCCATTTTTTGCAAATCTGACCAGTGTCACTTTAAGTGCTGATAACTTTAAAACGCTTTGACTTATCCAGGCCGTTCTGAGATTGTTTTTTCGTCACATATTGTACTTCATGACACTGGTGAAAAGAAGTCAAAAAAATATTTTTTTTTGCACCAGAAAATACCAAATTTAACAAATGTTTGGAAAAATTAGCAAATTTCAAAGTTTCAGTTTCTCTACTTCTCTAATACTTAGTAATACCCCCAAAAATTGTGATGACTTTACATTCCACATATGTCTACTTTATGTTTGAATTGTTTTGGGAATGATATTTTATTTTTTGGGGATGTTATAAGGCTTAGAAGTTTAGAAGCAATTTACAAAAACTACATTTTTAGGGACCAGTTCAGGTCTGAAGTCACTTTGCGAGGCTTACATAATAGAAACCACCCAAAAATGACCCCATCTAAGAAACTACACCCCTCAAGGTATTCAAAACTGATTTTACATATGTTGTTAACCCTTTAGGTGTTGCACAAGAGTTATTGGCAAATGGGGATGAAATTTGAGAATTTCTTTTTTTTTGTCAATTTTTTTTATTTTAACCCATTTTTTCCACTAACAAAGCAAGGGTTAACAGCCAAACAAGACTGTATCTTTATTGCCCTGACTCTGCCGTTTACATAAACACCCAATATGTGGCCGTAAACTACTGTACCGCCACACAGCGGGGCATAGAGTGAAAGGTGCGCCGTTTGGTTTTTGGAGGGCTGATTTTTATGGACTGGTTTATTTACACCATGTCCCATTTGAAGCCCCCTGATGCACCCCTAGAGTAGAAACTCCCTAAAAGTGACCCCATCTAAGAAACTACACCCCTCAAGGCATTCAAAACTGATTTTACAAACTTTGTTAACCCTTTAGGTGTTGCACAAGAGTTATTGGCAAATGGGGATGAAATTTGAGAATTTCATTTTTTTGTCTAATTTTCCATTTTAACCCATTTTTTCCACTAGCAAAGCAAGGGTTAACAGCCAAACAAGACTGTATCTTTATTGCCCTGACTCTGCCGTTTACAGAAACACCCAATATGTGGCCGTAAACTACTGTACGGCCACACAGCGGGGCGTAGAGGGAAAGGTGCGCCGTTTGGTTTTTGGAGGGCTGATTTTTATGGACTGGTTTATTTACACCATGTCCCATTTGAAGACCCCTAATGCACCCCTAGAGTAGAAACTCCCTAAAAGTGACCCCATCTAAGAAACTAAACCCCTCAAGGTATTCAAAACTGATTTTACATATGTCGTTAACCCTTTAGGTGTTGCACAAGAGTTATTGGCAAATGGGGATGAAATTTGCAAATTTCATTTTTTTGTCTAATTTTCCATTTTAATCCATTTTTTCCACTAACAAAGCAAGGGTTAACAGTCAAACAAGACTGTATCTTTATTGCCCTGACTCTGCCGTTTACAGAAACACCCAATATGTGGCCGTAAACTACTGTACGGCCACACAGCGGGGCGTAGAGGGAAAGGTGCGCCGTTTGGTTTTTGGAGGGCTGATTTTTATGGACTGGTTTATTTACACCATGTCCCATTTGAAGCCCCCTGATGCACCCCTGGAGTAGAAACTCCCTAAAAAGTGACCCCATTTTGGAAACTACGGGATAAGGTGGCATTTTTTGGGGGACTATTTTTAGGGTAAATATGATTTTTGGTTGCTCTATATAACATTTTTGCGACGCAAGGTTACCAAAAATTTAAATTCTGAAATTTCATCTCCATTTGCCATTAACTGTTGAGGAACACCTAAAGGGTTAATGAAGTTTGTATAATCAGTTTTGAATACCTTGAGGGGTGTAGTTTCTTAGATGGGGCCAGTTTTGGGGAGTTTTTACTCTAGGGTACATCAGGGGGGCTTCAAAAGGGACATGGTGTCAATAAAAAAGGACCTTCCAGAAACCATGTCGGTCCTTTCCTTTTGCGGCCTCCCTTTTACTGATACAGCAGTTTACGACCACAAATGTGGTGTTTCTGTAAACTGCAGTATCAGGGTAATAAATATTAAGTTTTGTTTGGTTGTTAACCCTTGTTTTTTAACCGAAAAAAAAGGTTTGAAATGGAAAAGTGCCAAAAATAGCGGTTTTGGCACTGTTTTTTTTTTTTTTTTTAACTGTGTTAATCTGGGGGGTTAGGTAATGGGATATTTTTATAGAGGAGATTCTTACGGACGCGGCAATACCTAATAAGTCTACTTTTTTTTACAATTATTTAGGTTTTTGACTATATTATCTTTTTTGATACAAATCTTTTTTTGGGTATCTCTAAAGTCTAAGGGTCATTTTTTTTTTTTTTTTTATCCAATTATCTGATGTGGGGACTCATTTTTTGCGGGATGAGCGGACGGTTTTATTGGCACTATTTTGGGGGCTATATGACTTTTTTATCGCTTGCTATTAAACTTTTTGTTATGTAAGGTGACAAAAAAATTCTTTTTTTGCACCTATTTTTTTTTTTTTTTTTTACCGTGTTAATCTGGGGGGTTGGGTAATGGGGTATTTTTATAGAGGAGATTCTTACGGACGCGGCAATACCTGATAAGTCAACTTTTTTTTACAAATTTTTTGGTTTTAGACTATATTATCTTTTTTGATTCAAATTTTTTTGGGGGTATCTCTAAAGTCTAAGGGTCATTTAAAAAAAAAAATGTTATCCAATTATCTCATGTGGGGGCTCATTTTTTGTGGGATGAGCGGACGGCTTTATTGGCACTTTTTGGGGGGCTATATGACTTTTTGATCGCTTGCTATTAAACTTTTTATTATGTAAGGTGACCAAAAAAAAACTTTTTTTGCACCTTTTGTTTGTTTTTTTCCTTAACCGTTTTAATCTGGGGGGTTAGGTCATGGGGTAGTTTTATAGAGGAGATTATTACCGACGCGGCGATACCTAATATGTCTACTTTTAATAAATTATTTTAGTTTGTTTGGGTGTCTCAAGTCTGAGAACCATTTTTTTTTAATCCGATGTCAGTGCTAAATTGGGATATAAATTTAGTACTCCATGGAAGTGTGATACTTCCTGAAGCAACCGTCAATGCAGAGGCCCGGATGATCGGGGCAAGTGTCGCACTGAGTAGTCGTGTCCTTCCGTATCCCCCTCCTGCGACACACTCTGCACTTTTTTTGGGTTTGTCCCTTCTTTCCAGTATGGGGGACCACACCTGGAAAGTGTTGGCCAGGGACGATCCGGGCACCTACAGTTCCCGAGGTACTCCGGCCTGCTCTTTCCCGGTCCGAAAAGATCAGGGCCTTGAGGACTGCCTCATAGAACTGGAGGAATGTCCCTGTGCTGCCAGCGCTTCGGGATAGTACAAAAGAGTTGTACATGGCAACCTGCACCAAGTAGACCGCAACTTTTTTGTACCATGCCCGGGTTTTGCGCATGGCGTTATATGGCTTGAGGACTTGATCAGAGACATCAACTCCTCCCATATACCGATTGTAAGCGACAATACAATCGGGCTTGAGGACCGTTGCCGCGGTACCTCGCACAGGGACAGGGGTGATGCCGTTACCATGAATTGTGGACAGCATAAGGACATCCCTCTTGTCCTTATACCTGACCAGCAACAGGTTTCCAGTGGTAAGGGCACGGGTCTCACCCCTGGGGATAGGTACCTGGAGGGGGTGGGCAGGGAGGCCGCGTTGATTTTTCTGCACGGTCCCACAAGCGGACGTGGATCTGGCGGCAAGGGACTGGAACAAGGGGATACTGGTATAAAAGTTATCCACGTAAAGGTGGTAACCCTTATCCAGCAGTGGGTACATAAGGTCCCACACAAGTTTCCCGGTAACACCCAGAGTAGGGGGACATTCTGGGGGTTGAATCCGGGATTCTCGCCCCTCGTATACACAAAATTTGTAAGTGTACCGTGAGGTACTCTCACAAATTTTGTATAGCTTCACGCCATACCTCGCCCGCTTGGAGGGCACATACTGGCGGAAAATGAGTCTCCCCTTGAACGCAATGAGAGACTCATCAACCGCGACCTCTCTTCCAGGTACATAGGCCTCCATGAATTTGGCCCCAAAGTGATCGATGACCGGCCGTATCTTGTACAGACGGTCATGGGCAGGATCACCTCGGGGGGGGGGGGGGGGACATGCTGCATTATCGGAATAATGCAGACATTTCCGGATGGCCTCAAACCGGGAGCGTGTCATGGCTGTACTGTAAAGTGGGGCCTGGTATAGGACGTCCCCACTCCAGTACAGCTTGACACTGGGTTTTTTGACCAGGCCCATATGCAGCACGAGGCCCCAAAATGTCCTCATTTCGGCTGCACTGACCGGCGTCCAGCCACCGGGCCTGGCCAAAAAGGAGCCCGGGTGTTGAGCGACGAACTGTTGGGCGTACAGATTCGTCTGCTCCACCATCAGATTTACCAGTGGGTCACTGAAAAAATGACAAAAAAAGTCATATTCAGTGTAGCCCACTGTGGAAATCTGGATTCCTTATTGGCCTACAAAATCAGGAATCACAGGCTCGTATCGCTCTGGGCTACACCAGACAAGTTCATCGGCAGGGGGCTCCGGTGGATTTAACTGGTGGGCCGGGAAACCAGTACGAGCCCCAGAGCTGCTCGTACTAGTGTGGGCCACAGGGTCCCTAACATGGCGGTCCCCTTGCTCCGCCTTGGGGGCTCATTATCATCGCTAGATGATGAGGAGGATGCGGATGACAACAGGAATGTGGGGTCATCCTCATCCTCACTGGGACTCTAGGAGTCGGAGGCAATCTGGGCGTATGCCTCCTCGGCCGAGAACGTCCGGCGGGCCATAGGGGAGTGTGTGTCTGCGTGTATATGTGCGTGTGTGTAACTCTTTATTTTGTGTGCGTGTGTGTGGGGGCACGGGTGTTCACGAACTCACCCTAAAACTAACAGAAAAAAAATAAAATAAACTAACTAAAAAAAGGGCAAAAAATGTGGGGAAAAAAATTCAAAACCGCTGATCAACCGTCCGAAGTTGATCAGCGGTGGGGTGTGCGATGCACTAACAGTGGCCGGACACTAAGTGCTGGCCACAGTCAGCGTACACGAAAAAAAAAAAAATGCACCCCAAAAAAGGTGGGGGGGGGGGCAAGTGGCAGCACCCCTGGGGAATCTAGGGTCACACAGCTGTGATGCAATCAAAGTTCAGAAGCTAACTTTCCTTTTTTTTTCCCTGCCTAAACCAAACTTTCCCTAGCTGTCCCTATGTACCTGATGGAGTGCTGGGGGCAGAGATCAGGTCCTGGGGGGCACAGATCGGGTCCTGGGGGGCACAGATCGGGTGCAGGCAGCGGTGCAGCAGACACGTGCAGGCAGCTCCTCTCTCCTCCGGCTCCGGAACACAAAAGGAGGAGGAGAGGAGCGCCTGCCTCTTTTGAATCTGCCGCCGGACCGCCCACAGACCAATCAGAAAGCTATCCTGAGTGGTGATGTCACCATCACCACTCAGGATCACTGGATGGTGATTGGTGGGGTGAAATCACACCACCATCACCATCCTGTTCCGGGTTATCGGGACTTCAGAGACCCGAAGAACCCGGAAACGCAGAAAACCGCAGGTCTGAATTGACCTGCGGTTTTCTGCGATCGCATACATGGGGGGGGGGGTCACCGGACCCCCCGGCGCATTTGCTCCAAGTGCCTACTCAATGATTTGAGCAGGCACGGGGTTCCGATCAACTCCCGCCGTGCGGCGGTGATCGAAAATGCACAGGGCGTACATGTACGCCCTGTGTCCTTAAGTACCAGGGCACAAGGGCGTACCTGTACGCCCTATGTCCTTAAGAGGTTAAGGATCCAGTCATATTTCACCTTAAGGACCAGGCTATTTTTGCAAATCTGAAGTGTCACTTTATGTGGTTATAACTTTAAAACGCTTTTACTTATCCAAGCCATTCTGAGGTTGTTTACTCGTCACATATTGTACTTCATGACAGTGGTAAAATAGAGTTAAAAAATATATAATTTTTATTTATAAAAAATAACAAATTTAGCAAAAATGTGGACAAATCAGCAAATTTCCAAATTTCTATTTCTCTACTTTTATAATAGATAGTAATACCTCCAAAAATAGTTCTTACTATACATTTCCCATATGTCTACTACATGTTTGGATCATTTTGTGAATGCCATTTTATTTTTTTGGGACGTTGGAAGGCTTGGAAGTTTAGAAGAAAATCTTGAAATATTTCAGAAAATTTCCAAAACCCACTTTATAAGGACCAGTTCAGGTCTGAAGTCACTTTGTGAGGCTTACATAATAGAAACCAGCCAAAAATGACCCCATGTTCGAAACTACACCCCTCAAGGTATACAAAACCAATTTTACAAACTTTGTTAAACCTTTAGGTGTTCCACAAGAATAAATGGAAAAAAGAGAGAAAATTTCTGAATTTCAGTTTTTGGACAGATTTTCAATTTTAATCCATATTTTCCAGTTACAAAGCAAGGGTTAACAGCCAAACAAAACTCTAAATGTATGGCACTGATTCTGTAGTTTACAGAAGCACCTAATATGTGATTGTAGACTGCTGTACGGGCACATGGGATTGCACAGAAGGAAAGGAATGCCATATCGTTTTTGGAAGCAGATTTTGCTGGACTGTTTTTTTGACACCATGTCCCATTTGAAGCCCCCCTTATGCAGCCCTAGAGTAGAAACTCCAAAAAAGTGACCCCAGTCATGACACAGTGTAGCGCTGGAGCCCAGTGAAGAAGAACACTGGACAGTGGGTAATGCCTGTGTAGGGCTAGCAATGAAAAACTCACTGTGTCCTGGATGCCCTGTACTAATTAATACTTACACAATGGAAGCACTCATTAGTTAAATTAAAAGTGTGCACATTGTCCTGTCTCTGTTCGGTGTTGGAGGCCCTGATCCTAACACCTGAAAAGTCATGTATGTCTGTAGTCTGTGGGTGTTAGCAAGCCTGTTTAAAAACACATTGTACTGTTGGAGTTTTATTTTATTTAAAAAAAATATCCCTTTTTGGTGGCAGATATCGGTGGATCTGGTGGTGTAGGTGGAAGTGGTGGAGGAGGAGGTAGCCTACACTGCTTTTTGGTTATAAATTTATTTTTATTATTTAAATTAGAGTACACCCCAAAACATTGGGAAATAGAAACTGTGATAACCCCCTTCAGTCATGCTAAACATCATTCAGATCGTGTAGGCATGTGCAAACATACTGCCCCACCATGTCGCACGTCCCCGTGATGTTCACGATCCAATTGGATAGCTGCTCTATCAACTTTCGATGTTCTTTTCTGCGCCTACCATGTTGATCACGGTTAGCGGCGAAGTAGGGTTCCACGCCGGAGAGGGAGCATGAGAAAGAGAGACCACAACCAAGGGAGGTAAATGGATGAAATTTAATTGTGATCGAGCGAAAATGTAAAACAGAAGCATTGAAGGAAAGGAGGGGGCGCGTGGAAATTACCCACTCCCGACTCAGGGAGGTAGTGACGATAATTAACAATTAAGATTGACTCTTAAGATTCCCTGTTATTGGAATGATTAATAAAAAATTATAGGGAATGTCACTGGGGTATTTTGAATTTGGAAACGTTAGACAGGAGAGGTCCTGTTGACTCTAGATAACTTCTGCCTGTGACGTCCACAATCCATTTGGATATCTTCTCTATCAACTTTCGATTTTCTTTTCTGAGCCTACCATGTTGATAGCGGTTATCGGCGAATCAGGGTTCCACACCGGAGAGGGAGTGTGATAAAGGGATACCACATCCAAGGGAGGTCAATGGCTGCAATGTGTTTGAGTTGAAATGTGGGAGTTATTAAAGCAGAAGGATCGAATCAAAGGGCCAATTAAAGACAACTTTAAATCACTGTCACCTATGCAGAGATAGGTTTTTTCATCGCCAGAAATGGGTTAATGACACCCACCAATGGAACTGATGATTTTAAAAATTTTCAGCTCCTGTCACCTATGCAGAGCAGGGGTTTATTCACGGCAAAAATTGTAAAATGTCACCCAAGAATGTAACAGAAAAATTAATGACTTTTTTTTAACCATCTACTAGGTATAGCAGTGATATATCACACCCAAAAATTGGTGAATTACACCCGAATATGTAACAGACAAATTAGTGAAATGTTACCTGTCTACTAGGCAGAGCAGGGGTATATCACAGCCAAAAATTGGTGAATTTCACCCGAATATGTAACAGACAAATTAATATATATTTTTTTGCCTGTCTACTAGATATAGCAGTGGTATATCACAGCCAAAGATTGGTGAATTACACCTGAAAATGTAACAGACAAATTAGTGAAATGTTTTTACCTGTCTATTAGGTACAGCCAGGGTATCTCACACCCCAAAATTAGTGAATTTCACCCGAATATGTAACAGACAAATTAGTGAAATGTTACCTGTCTACTAGGTAGAGCAGGGGTATATCAGACCCAAAAATTGGCGTATTTTACCCGAATATGTAACATACAAATTAATGATTTTTTTTTTTTTACCTGTCTACTAGGTATAGCAGTGGTATATCACAGCCAACAATTGGTGAATTTCACCAGAAAATGTAAAAGACAAATTTGTGAAATGACATAAAATACTTACAAATAAAAATTAAAAATAAACTTGATTTATGATGTGGAGGTCCATATGGAGTAGGAGTTTGGGGAAGCAGTGGATGTAGCGGTGTAGGTGGAAGCGGTGGTGGAGAAGGACAAGGACAACACTGGTTTTTGGTATTATTTATTTATTTTAAATTAGGGTACACTCCAAAAGAGTGTGAAATATCTAAAATACAACAATGAGTAATTGCGCTGTAGTATAACAATGGCTGGTTAAGGCCAGTATACATGTTTATTCTGCACAAGGTACAGACAAGTCCTGTGGGATCTATGCCTGGTTCATTTTATACGTGAGCTTGTCCACATTGGCTGTGGACAGGCGACTGGACTTGTCTGCGATAACGCACCCCGCCGTGCTAAACACACGTTCAGGCCAGCACCTCCAAGGCGCAAAGGGCAAGCTCAGGCCATGTACCCAATTTGGAGACCCAGAAGTTGAAGGGGGAAGACCTATTATTCAGTACGTATAAGCGTGTGCACACATACTGCTCCACCATGTTGCTGAAATGCTGCCTTCTGCTAAGACGTTCCATATCAGCTGGTGGTGCTGGTTGCTGTGGCGTGCTGACAACGCTTTTCCACGTTTCGGCCATGCTAACCCTGCCTTCTGAGGTGCTGTCAGTGCCCCAGCTGCGTTGGAGACCTCTTCCTCCTCTACTGCCTTTGCCTTGTGCTTCCACTATGACCCCGCTGTCAGGTCGGAATGCCACCAGCAGCGTGTCTACCAGCGTGCACATGTATTCGCGCATCTTTCGATTGCGCTTTAGTGTTGGAATTAAGGACGGGGATCCAGCAGCGTGGCCACCCAGTAATCAGCACAAGTTAGAAGGTGGGCAACTCGGCGGTCCTTGCGCAGACACTGCAGCATGTAATTGCTCATGTGTGCCAGGATGCCCAGAGGTAACAAAAAGCTGTCCTCTGTGGGAGGTGTATGGTCTGTGTCCTCTGTATTCCCCCAGCCAAGCACCAGTGATGGCCATGAGCTGGTTTGGGCGCCACCCTGCTGTGAACACAGTTCCTCCTCCTCCATCTCCTCATCCTCCACCTTGTCATCCTCCAGAACTATGCCCTGGCTGGACAACTGTGCACCTGGCGTTTGTGGGTGCAGGAACCCACCCTCGTAGCCACTTGTGAATGACTGGCCTGAAACCCTATGAATTGATCCCTCTTACTCCTCCTCCTGTGCCACATCCTCTTCCATCATCGCCAGCAGCATTTTTTCAAGGAGGCATAGAAGTGGGATAGTAATGCTGAGAACAGCATTATCAACACTGGCCATGTTGGTAGAGTACTTTAAAAGGCGCAGCAAGGAACACAGGTGGAGGCCCAGTCATTGGTGGGCCTCCACTAGTGCGTGCTGCAGCTGAAACTCCACTATTGCCTGCTGCTGCTCGCACAGTCTGGCCAGCATATTCAAGGTGGAGTTCTACCTTGTGGGCATATCGCTTATGAGGCAGTGAGCGGGAAGGATGAGCAGCAGGGTGAGAACGACGAAAGCGCGCGCAGACGGCACACACTTTACGCAGCAGCTTCAACATATCAGAGTGATTTTTAAAGAACCTCTGCACCACCAAATTCAGCACATGCGCCAGGCAAGGGATGTGCGTCAAACTGGCTAGTTCCAGAGCTGATACGAGATTTTGTCCATTATCGCACACCACCAAGCCAGGCTTGAGGCTCACTGGCACCAACTCATCAGTCTGTTGTTCATAGCCTGTCCACAGCTCCTGCGCGGTGTGGGGTTTGTCCCCCAAACAGATACGTTTTAAAACTGCCTGCTATCGTTTACCCCTGGCTGTGCTGAAGTTGGTGGTGAAGGTGTTACGCTGACTGAATGAGGAGCCGGTAGAGGATGAGAAAGCGGAGTAGGAGGAGGAAGCAACAGGAGGCAAACTGAAGTGCTCTGCAATCGGTGGTGGAAGGACATCCGCCAAACTGCTATTCGCCTCAGGCCCAGCCTCCACTGCATTTACCCAGTGTGCTGTTATGGAGATATAACGTCCCTGCCCATGCTTACTTGTCCACGTATCTGTAGTGAGGTGCACCTTGCCACAGATGGCGTTGCGCAGTGCACACCTGAGTTTGTCCCCCACTTGGTTGTGCAGGGAAGGGATGGCATGCCTGCAAACGTAGTGGTGGCTGGGCACAATGTACCGTGGAACAGCCACCGGCATTAAGTAATTTTGAAATGCTGGCATTCAGGGCCAGGGATCGCAGGTGGGTAGAGAAGTACTTCCACTTCCGCTCTAGTGTTTGGGAGAGGAAGAGCTGAGCACTTCAGTGGGACATTGTGGAGATGCTTGGTGACCCAGGTGGTGGTGATGCTGGAAGATCCTATGTTTGCTGGGTGGCAGGTGTCACTGTCACTCCAGAGTTGGATAAAGAGGCAAAGGACTGCAGCAGAAGAGGAAGCAGGAGGAACCAGAGACCTTTCTTGGTTTTTGAGGTGTCTACTTCACTGCAACTCGTGCTTTGCACTTAGATGACTTGTCATGCAGGTTGTGCTACGGTTGAGAACGTTTATGCCTCGCTTCAGGCTCTGATTGCACAGCTATTTTTTGGCAAATTTTCCACTTGAATCCATTTTTTCCAGTAACAAAGCAAGGTTTACAGCCAAACAAAACTCAATATTTATTCACCTGATTCTGTAGTTTGCAGAAACACCTTATATATTGTTGTAAACTACTGTACATGCACACGGCAGAGCGTAGAGGGAAAAGAGCACCGTGTGTTTTTTGAAAGGCAGATTTTGCTGGACTGGTTTATTTACACCATGTCCCATTTGAAGCCCCCCTGATGCACCCCTAGAGTAGAAACTCCATAAAAGTGACCCCATTTTGGAAACTATAGGATATGGTGGCAGTTTTGTTGTGACTATTTTTAGGGTACATAGGATTTTTGGTTGCTCTATATTATATTTTGTGAGGCAAGGTTACCAAAAATAGAAATTCAGAAATTTCATCTCCATTTGTAACATAGTAACATAGTACATAAGGCCGAAAAAAAGACATTTGTCCATCCAGTTCGGCCTGTTATCCTGCAAGTTGATCCAGAGGAAGGCAAAAAAAAAAAACTGTGAGGTAGAAGCCAATTTTTCCCACTTTAGAGGAATAAAAAAATCCTTCCCAACTCCAATCAGGCAATCAGAATAACTCCCTGGATCAACGACCCCTCTCTAGTAGCTATAGCCTGTAATATTATTAAGCTCCAGAAATACATCCAGGCCCCTCTTGAATTCCTTTATTGTACTTACCATCACCACCTCCTCAGGCAGAGAGTTCCATAGTCTCACTGCTCTTACCGTAAAGAATCCTTTTCTATGTTTGTGTACAAACCTTCTTTCCTCCAGACGCAGAGGATGTCCCCTCGTCACAGTCACAGTCCTGGGGATAAATAGCTGATGGGATAGATCTCTGTACTGACCCCTGATATATTTATACATATTAATTAGATCTCCTCTCAGTCGTCTTTTTTCTAAAGTGAATAGCCCTAATTTTAATAATTTTCAGGGTACTGTAGTTGCCCCATTCCAGTTATTACTTTAGATGCCCTCCTCTGGACCTTCTCCAGCTCTGCTATGTCTGCCTTGTTTACAGGAGCCCAGAACTGTACACAGTACTCCATTTGTGTTCTGACTATCGATTTGTAAAGTGGTAGGACTATGTTCTTATCACGGGAATCTATGCCCCTTCTGATGCAACCCATTATCTTATTGGCCTTGGCAGTAGCTGCCTGACACCGGTTTTTGCAACTTAGTTTGCTGTTTATTAAAATTCCTAGATCCTTTTCCATGTCAGTGTTACCAAGTGTTTTACCATTTAGTATGTACGGGTGACTTGCATTTTTCCATTACCACTGTCCTTCCGTACCCCCCTCCTGTGACACACTCTACACCTTTTTTGGGTCCGTCCCTTCTTTCCAGTATGGGGGACCACACCTGGAAAGTGTTGGCCAGGGACGATCCGGGCGCCTCCAGTTCCCGAGGTACTCCGGCCTGCTCTTTCCCGGTCAGAAAAGATCAGGTCCTTGAGGACTGCCTCATAGAACTGAAGGAATTTCCCTGTGTTGTAGTCGACGATACAATCGTGCTTGAGGACCGTTACCACGGTACCTCGCACAGGGACAGTGGTAATGCCCTTACCGTGATTTGTGGACAGTACAAGGACATCCCTCTTGTGCTTATATCTGACCAGCAACAGGTTTCCACTGGTAAGGGCACAGGTCTCACCCCTGGGGATAGGCACCTCGAAGGGGAGGGTAAAGAGGCCCACACTGTCCCTCAAGCGGACTAGAGATGAGCGGGAGGTGCCATATTCGATTTTGCGATATTTTGTGAATATTCAATTGAGTAATCGTATTATATTTGTCAAAATTGAATATTCGTCATTTTCTATTTAACGTGATTAATATGTGATTATTCGCATATTGAGATTTTCTATATTTCTGTACTGTGTATAGTGCAACTTTCTTATGTTTGCTAATGGCTTGTGTATCTTACAAATATTCACTATATTGCTATATATTATTTTAGAATCTGACAAATATAAAAAAAAAGTTATAGCAATATAGTGAATATTCGTAAAATACACATATAGACTGCGATTTTAGTAATATAGTGCTAAAATCTTTTTTATTATATTCAAATTTTTTGGGTCTCTTCTGAACTTCATTGTTTGAAAAAATGTACCATATTTAAATAAATACTATAGCACTATATTAGCTAAATTGCAGTCTATGGGTATCTTTTACGAATATTCTCAATATTCCAATATATTATTGTTTTTGAATATTACAAATATTCTAAAAACGAAGTTATTGCAATAAAAAAATACACATTGATGAAACGGCAATGAAATGTTCGTATGCGCATGCACACCTATCGTCGTGAGTCACTCCTGGCAGGAAGGAATCGGCTTCATCTAGAAAAAAGTTTGAGTTGACTTTGATGCAAATCAAATCATGGTGGCAAGTAAATTCTCAGAAGCTGAGAAAGAGATCCTCGTCATAGTAAGTAAATTGAACATTACAACTCACACGCTTGTTTAGTTATCTTACTAATATTCTTATGTAGGTTTATGGTTTTAAAGTTTTCTGAAATATCCTTGTATGTGAAAACTATTTTTGCATGACATTTAAATTTGCATTGCACATACTTTGATTAGAGATAAATGATTTGTGGAAACAAGTATTGTTGACATTCAAAAGCAATATTTATTTCACATAATCATTAATATCTACTTATACAAGATAAAATGTTATTTTATTTGTATTACTAAAATAAATAGTTAAGCATTTTCGATATGACAATAAATGGTTGGTCTGCCATCAAAGCACTATATCGCTGGCATCTGCTATATATTTATATGTGTCACCGCCAGATCTCTGAGAAGTTCTGATAGACGTTCTTCAGTACATCCTGCATGATGTTCTTTTGTTTTGCTTTCACTTTAACATCTCTTCTCCCTCTCCCAGCTGTCATCTATTAGCAGTGATTGCCTCCCTTTATATCCCCTCCCATACTGCCTCACTTTGCGGTTTATACAACTTCCTGGATGGTGCTCACTGCTAGATGCTGCATCTGCTGGTTCTTCAGATATGTCTGTTACTTTATTTGTGGTTTCCTGTTGGCTTGATCCTAGGTGACCCTGACTCCCTCTACATTAAGTGCAGGGAGCCGGTGGTCGTATCCCCTCACTATTATAGAGGTTTCAGGTGTCACTCAGTCTAGGTACGTAGACATGCAACTTTCTATCACAGAGATCTTTGCATGGGCGTAGCAGTCAGGGAGAGCTATAGGGCTTTAATAGGGCTCACCCTTTTTTTCCTTAGTTTTGGGGATCAAGTCAGTTGGATCTTTATTTGTTACTTCTTGTTTTCTGCAACATCATCTGTGACATTATAAACCACCAAAACCGTTTTTAGCATGGATCCGCTTTCAGCCTTGATGGACCGCATGCAGGCTCTTTCACTGGAGGTCGCAGAGCTCTGTAAAACTGTGTCTCAGTTTCAGGCGCCGGTTCTGCTTGCGTTCATGGAGTTTGTTCTGAGCCTAAGATCTTGCTTCCGGATACCTTCTCTGGGGGTAGTGAGAATTTTGTTCATTTTAGAGAGGCTTGCTAACTCCATTTTCACCTACTTCCCGATTCTTCTGGTGATCAGGATCAGAGGGTGGGGATCATCATATCACTGCTCAGGGGTAACGCTCAGTCTTGGGCTTTTTTCGCTGCCAGTGGGGGCACGCCCCCTCCAATCAGTGGATTAATGTTTTGTAGCTCTGGGTCAGATATATGATGATCCGGATCGTATTGCTCTGGCTGAATCTAAACTGCGTCTTTAATGCCAGGGTAAACAGTCCGCAGAGATATACTGTTCAGAATTTCGGAGATGGGCAGCTGATACTGGTTGGAATGATGCTGCACTCCAAAGTCAATTTTGCCATGGTCTTTCAGAGGGATTAAAAGATGCTTTTGCCTTTCATGAGAGACCTACCTCCTTGGAGTCTGCCATGTCTCGGTGCCGTTCGTATTGACAGGTGTCTTAGAGAGAGAGGAGAGATCACTCCTTCCTGTCATAATTGGATTAGTAGAACTACAGGTAACAGCACACTGCTAGTCAATTGCACAAATAGATAAGCAAACACTGAAAAAATAATAGCTGCTTGGTGGCCATACTTACTGCAAGTGCAGTTAGAAGCTCTTTGTGCATATAATTGATCAAACATATGTTGAGCCCATCTACCAGATGTCAAGGTGGCTTCTAATCAGATTGGTCCTACTCTAACATGCCTCTCCTGGGCTTACAGCCTACAATCTGGGCAAAGTAGTACCAAGCTGTATCCTACATATGCCTCTCCCAAGCCTGCAGTATGGGCAAAGTAGAATACAGTTGGTTCGTTTGTTTTTTCTTCCTATAGTCACTGCCACTGGGGGGTGGCGCCCCCTGGTGGTGAGATTGAACCGTGCACCACCGCCCATTTACCATGTGCTTTTAATTAGATAGCTTGTACAGCTGTATTCTACTTTGCCCACACTGCAGGCTCACAGCCAAGGGAGGCATATGTAGGATACAGCTTGGTACTACTTTGCCCAGATTGTAGGCTGTAAGCCCAGGAGAGGCATGTTAGAGTAGGACCCATCTGATTAGAAGCCACCTTGACTTCTGGTAGATGGGCTCGACATATGTTTGATCAATTATATGCACAAAGAGCTTCTAACTGCACTTGCAGTAAGTATGGCCACCAAGCAGCTATTATTTTTTCATGTTTGCTTATATCTTTATGCAATTGACTAGCAGTGTGATGTTACCTGTAGTTCTATTAATCCAATTGTGTTTCAGCCAAGGTAGCGTACACCTGCGCTCTCAAATTTACTTATTATGGAGGTGCTGGTTCGTTTGTTTTTTCTTCCCTATAGTCACTGCCACTGGGGGGTGGCGCCCCCTGGTGGTGAGATTGAACCGCACACCACCGCCCATTTAGCATGTGCTTTTAATTAGATAGCTTGTACAGCTGTATTCTACTTTGCCCATACTGCAGGCTTACAGCCTGGGAGAGGCATATGTAGGATACAGCTTGGTACTACTTTGCCCAGATTGTAGGCTATAAGCTCAGAAGAGGCATGTTAGAGTAGGACCCATCTGATTAGAAGCCACCTTGACGTCTGGTAGATGGGCTCGACATATGTTTGATCAATTATATGCACAAAGAACTTCTAACTGCACTTGCAGTAAATATGGCCACCAAGCAGCTATTATTTTTTCAGTGTTTGCTTATATTTTTGTGCAATTGACTAGCAGTGTGCTATTACCTGTAGTTCTACTAATCCAATTGTGTTTCAGCCAAGGTAGTATGCACCTGCGCTCTCAAATGTAGTTATTATGGAGGCGCTGGTTCATTTGTTTTTTCTTCCTTCCTGTCATACTCAATCCAAGGACAGTGGGACGGTCTCATTCAGTGCGCAAGGGTCTCAGTCTCTCTCAATCCCCTCTGAGGAGGAGCCCATGCAGCTGGGTTTGCTTGCCTCTAACAACAGAGGATTCAGCTCTCAGAGGTGGGTTTGTTTCTGTTGTGGAGGTATAAATCATTTGGCAAATGTTTGTTTCTCTAGAAGATTCAGGGAGAGTTTTGAGGGTAATAAAGAAACTAAAGGGCATAGTTCACAATATCCGTTTGACTGTGGGTAATGCTCATGTTGAGGATGTGTCATGTTTTGTCCTAAGCGGGTTACCTACTCCTCCAGTGTTGGGGCTACCCTGGCTCACTAAACATAACCCCACCATTGATTGGCAAGCGAGGCAAATAAATGGTTGGAGTGATTTTTTTGCAGAGAGAATTGCCTCTCGACGTCTCTTTCAGAGGTTTCTACTAAGACGGTACCATATTTTCTCTCTGAATTTTCGGATGTGTTTTCTGAGAGTGGTGTTCAGGAGCTGCCCCCTCACCGGGAATACGATTGCCCTATTAATCTCATCCCAGGCGCCAAGCTGCCTAAATCTCGTTTATACAATCTCTCCCAACCTGAAAGGGTCGCTATGAGAGCCTGAGAAAGGGACACATACGACCCTCAAAGTAACCCGATGCCGCTGTTTTTCTTTTTTTTTGTTAGGAAAAAAAATGGTTCTTTAAGACCTTGTCTGGATTTCAGGGAGCTGAACTGTATCACGATTCGTGACCCATATCCGCTTCCTCTGATCCCGGACCTGTTTAACCAGATTGTTGGGGCTAAAGTTTTTTCCAAGTTGGATTTAAGAGGGGCATGCAACCTGGTCAGGGTCAAAGAAGGGGACGAATGGAAGACGGTCTTCAATACCCCTGAGGGCCATTTTGAGAATTTGGTTATGCCTTTTGGTTTGATGAATGCTCCAACCGTCTTTCAACATTTTGTGAACAGCATTTATTTATCATTTAATGGAGAAATTTCTACTAGTGTATCTAGATGACATTTAGATTTTTTCTCCTGATTTCAAAACTCATAGGGACCACCTACGTCAGGTCTTGCTCATTCTGCGGGAGAATATTGTACGCTAAACTGGAAAAATGTGTGTTTGCGGTTCCAGAAATTCAATTTCTGGGTTTTCTCCTCTCTGCTTCTGGTTTTCGCATGTACCCCGAGAAGGTCCGCGCTGTGCTTGATTGGGAGCTTCCTGAGAATCAGAAGGCGCTGATGCGCTTTTTGGGTTTTGCCAATTATTGCAGGAAGTTCATTTTGAATTATTCCTCCCCCTTTGATATGACTAGAAAGGGGGTAGATTTTTCCTCCTGGTCGGTAGAGACGCGTAAGGCCTTTTCTAGTATAAAAGAGTTTTGCTTCCACTCCCATCTTGTTACAACCTGATGTCTCTTTACCCTTCATTGTTGAGGTAGACGCTTCTGAGGTGGGTGTGGGTGTGGTCTTATCTCAGGGTCCCGCTCCTGCCAAATGGCGTCCGTGTGCATTTTTCTTGAAGAAAAAGAGAGAAATTACGATGTGGGAGATAGGGAGTTGTTCGCCATCAAGTTAGCTTTTGAGAATGGCGCCATTGTCTAGAGGGAGCCAGACACCCTATTACCGTGTTTACCGACCATAAGAATCTGGCCTACTTGGAGTCAGACAAGCGTCTGAACCCGAGACAGGCCAGATGGTCTTTGTTCTTTTCAAGGTTTAATTTTGTTGTCACGTTCCGCCCTGGGGTTAAGAATGTGAAGGCGGATGCCCTGTCACGTTGATTCCCGGGAGGGAGGAACTTTGAAGACCCAGGTCCCATTTTGGCTGAAGGAGTGGTGGTCTCTGCTCTTTATCCTGAATTGGAGGCAGAGGTGCAGGCAGCCCAGGCAGAGGCTCCTGATCTTTGTCCTCCTGGGAGGTTGTTTGTGCCTCTCGCTTTACGACACAAAGTTTTTAAGGAGCACCACAATACTGTCCTTGCTGGGCACCCGGGGGGTAGAGCCACAGTGGATCTCATTGCTCAGAGATTCTGGTGGCCGGCGCTTCGTAAGTCGGTTGAGGGTTTAGTGGCAGCCTGCGAGTCCTGCTCTCGTGCCAAAGTCCCTCATTCACGGCCATCAGGTCCTCTCCTCCCGTTAGCCATTTCTTCCCGTCCTTGGACACATCTGTCCATGGACTTCATTACGGACCTGCCTCGTTCCTCGGGGAAGACTGTGATTCTGGTGGTGGTGGACCGTTTTAGCAAAATGGCGCATTTCATTCCTTTTCCTGGGTTGATCACATTGTCAAATTGCATGGTATTCCTTCAGACATAGTCTTTGATAGGGGCACACAGTTTGTTTCCAGATTCTGGAAGGTTTTCTGTTCTTGCTTGGGGGTTCGGTTGTCATTCTCTTCTGCTTTTCACCCGCAGTCGAATGGCCAGACAGAGCGCGTCAATCAGAATCTGGAGACATATCTGCGCTATTTTGTGAGGGAGAATCAGGAGGATTAGTGTTCTTTTTTGTCTTTTGCTGAGTTTGCTTTAAATAACCGTCGTTAGGAGTCCTCTGATAAGTCACTATTTTTTGGTGCATATGGGTTTCATCCGCAGTTTGGGACATTCTCTGGAGAGGGGTCTTCTGGTTTACCTGATGAGGAGAGATTCTCCTCGTCTTTGTCATCTATTTGGCAAAAGATTCAGGATAATCTAATCTAAAGAGCATGAGTGAGAGATATAAGCGTGTGGTGGATAAGAGACGTGTGCCTGGTCCGGACCTGAATGTTGGTGACCTGGTGTGGTTGTCTACTAAGAATATCAAATTGAAGGTTCCCTCCTGGAAGTTGGGTCCTAAGTTTATTGGGCCTTACCAAATCTTGTCCGTCATCAATCCCGTTGCCTACCACCTTGATCTTCCTCAGACTTGGAAGATCCATAATGTTTTTCACAAGTTCCTATTAAAACCTTATGTCCAACCCACTGTACCCTCCTTTTTGCCTCCACCTCCAATTAGGGTTGATGGTAATCTTGAATTTCAGGTCTCTAGTATTGTGGACTCTCGTATTATCCGCTGTTATCTTCAGTATCTCGTTCATTGGGAGGGTTATGGTCCTGTCACGGACGGTGTACAGGAAACAAGACAATGCAACATGCATATATGACTCACTGGATCCAAAGCTAAGGAACCAAAAGGGAGACCCCTGCACAAGACCTGGCACTTTCCCTGGCTGCTCATTCTATGCAAAAATCCCAAAGGTGGATGGTTGCATATCCACGTACCTCAACTATATAACACCTGAACACCCTACAATAGTGAGGGGACACGACCACCGGCTCCCTACACCAGACACGGAGGGAGTCAGGGTCACCTGGGATCCAGCAAACAGAAAATAACAGATAAATGTACAGCACTTAATTTAGTAGCAGACTGGGAAATAGGATCAGCATGCACACACACTCCAGGAAGAAGTATAAGCCGCCCAGTAATGCATTATGGGGAGGAATTTAAAGGGAAGCAATCAGTCCAACTACATGACAGCTGAGAGAGGCTAACGAGATGAGGAACTGAACACCAAACAAAGAAAACTCAAGGAGGAGGTTCTGAAAGGCTTCTGTCAGAGGTTCTCAGCTGTCTGTCTAAGCTGTCTCTACGAGTGGACTCCGGAAACTCAGAGCCCACCTTCTCAGGATGGGACCTATGGAAAGCCCTGATGAGACGAGAGGCCTTAATGTCCGTCACTGGGACCCACATCCTCTCCTCAGGACCATAACCCTCCCAATGAACAAGGTACTGAAGAGAACCGCGGACAAGACGAGAATCCACAATCCTAGAGACCTGAAATTCAAGATTCCCATCAACCATAATCGGAGGAGGAGGCAAAGGCAAGGGTACAATGGGTTGAACATAAGGTTTCAATAAGGACTTATGAAAAACATTATGGATCTTCCAAGTCTGAGGAAGATCAAGACGGTAGGCAACAGGTTTGATGACAGACAGGATTTTGTAAGGCCCAATAAACCTAGGACCCAACTTCCAGGAGGGAACCTTCAATTTGATATTCTTGGTAGACAACCACACCAGATCACCAACATTCAGGTCCGGACCAAGCACATGTCTCTTATCTGCCACACGCTTATATCTCTCACTCATGCTCTTTAGATAACCCTGAATCTTTTGCCAAATAGATGACAAAGACGAGGAGAATCTGTCCTCATCAGGTAAACCAGAAGACCCCTCTCCCGAGAAAGTCCCAAACTGCGGATAAAACCCATATGCACCAAAAAATGGTGACTTATCAGAGGACTCCTGACGATGGTTATTTAAAGCAAACTCAGCAAGGGACAAAAAAAGAACACCAATCCTCTTGATTCTCCGATACAAAACAGCGCAGATATGTCTCCAGGTTCTGATTGACGCGCTCTGTCTGGCCATTCGACTGCGGGTGGAAAGCAGAAGAGAATGACAACCGAACCCCCAAGCGAGAACAGAAAGCCTTCCAGAATCTGGAAACAAACTGAGTGCCCCTATCAGAGACTATGTCTGAAGGAATACCGTGCAATTTGACAATGTGATCAATAAATGCCTGTGCCAGCGTCTTAGCATTGGGCAAACCAGGAAAAGGGATGAAATGCACCATTTTGCTAAAACTGTCCACCACCACCAGAATCACAGTCTTCCCCGAGGAACGAGGCAGGTCCGTTATGAAGTCCATGGACAGATGTGTCCAAGGACGGGAAGGAATGGGTGAGGGAAGGAGAGGACCTGATGGCCGTGAATGAGGGACTTTGGCACGAGCGCAAGTCTCGCAGGCTGCCACAAAACCCTCAACCGACTTACGAAGCGCAGGCCACCAGAATCTCCGAGCGATGAGATCCAGTGTGGCTCTTGCCCCCGGGTGCCCAGCAAGGACCGTATTATGGTGTTCCTTAAAAATCTTGTGTCTTAAAGCGAGAGGCACAAACAACCTCCCAGGAGGACAAAGATCAGGAGCCTCTGACTGGGTCTTCAAAATTCCCGCCTCCCGGAAAACAACGTGACAGGGCATCTGCCTTCACATTCTTAACTCCAGGGCGGAACGTGACAACAAAATTAAACCTAGAAAAGAACAAAGACAATCTGCCCTGTCTCGGGTTCAGACGCTTGTCTGACTCCAAGTAGGCCAGATTTTTATGGTCAGTAAATACGGTAATAGGGTGTCTGGCTCTCTCTAGCCAATGGCACCATTCCTCAAAAGCCAACTTGATGGCCAACAATTCCCTATCTCCCACATCGTAATTTCTCTCTGCGGAGGAGAGTTTTTTCGAGAAAAAGGCACACGGTCGCCATTTGGCAGGAGAGGAACCCTGAGACAAGACCGCCCCCACACCCACCTCAGAAGCATCAACCTCAACTATGAAGGGTAAAGAAATATCAGGTTGCACCAAGATTGGAGCAGAAGCAAAACTCTCCTTGATATTAGAAAAAGCCTTACGCGCCTCTACTGACCAAGAAGAAAAATCTACCCCCTTTCTGGTCATATCAGTGAGTGGTTTAACAATAGAGGAATAATTCAAAATAAACTTCCTGTAATAATTGGCAAAGCCCAAAAAACGCATCAGCGCCTTCTGATTCTCAGGAAGCTCCCACTCAAGCACAGCGCGGACCTTCTCGGGGTCCATGCGAAAACCAGAAGCGGAGAGAAGAAACCCCAGATATTGAATTTCTGGAACCGCAAACACACATTTTTCCAGTTTTGCATATCATTTATTCTTCCGCAGGATGAGCAAGACCTGACGTAAATGTTCCTTATGAGTCTTGAAATCAGGAGAAAAAAATCTAAATGTCATCCAAATACACTAATACAAATTTTCCCATCAAATGATAAAAAATGCTGTTTACGAAATGCTGAAAAACGGCTGGGGCATTCATCAAATCAAAAGGCATAACCAAATTCTCAAAATGGCCCTCAGGGGTATTGAAGGCCATCTTCCATTTGTCTCCTTCTCTGACCCTGACCAGGTTGTATGCCCCTCTTAGATCTAATTTGGAAAAGACTTTAGCCCCAACAACCTGGTTAAACAGGTCCGGGATCAGAGGAAGCGGATAAGGGTCACGAATAGTGATACTGTTCAGCTCCCTGAAATCCAGACAAGGTCTTAAAGAACCATCTTTTTTCTTAACAAAGAAAAAAACAGCGGCAACAGGTGACTTCGAGGGTCGTATGTGTCCTTTTCTCAGACTCTCAGAGATATAAGCACGCATAGCGATCCTCTCAGGCTGGGAAAGATTGTATAAACGAGATTTAGGCAGCTTGGCGCCTGGGATGAGATTAATAGGGCAATCGTACTCCCTGTGCGGGGCAAATCCTGAACTCCACTCTCAGAGAAGACATCCGAAAATTCAGAGAGAAAAGATGGTACAGTCTTAGTAGCAACCTCAGAAACAGATGTCGTGAGGCAATTCTCTCTGCAAAAGTCACTCCAACCATTTATTTGCCTCGCTTGCCAATCAATGGTGGGGTTATGTTTATTGAGCCTTGGTAGACGAAACATGACACATCCTCAACATGAGCATCACTCATAATTAAACGGATATACGGTGAACTATGCCTTTTAATGATTTCTGAGAAAGTGGAGCGGAATCAATAGCAAAACAGGAATATCCTTTCACAAGGTGCGCACCTGGAAACCATGAGTTATTGCAAATTGATTATCAATGAGATTGACAGCTGCTCCACTATCCACAAAAATCTCACAAAAAATGCTCTTGCTCTCTAGCGGCACCTTAGCAGGCAGGACAAAACGGGAACTACAAGCAAACGGAAAACCTTCAGTTTCCGCCTCAACCCTGCCAATAGTAACAGACGGAACATTTTTAAAAGATTTTTTCCTGTTTGTTTCTTTATTACTCCCAGAAAACTGCCTGAATCTCCTAGAGGGACAAACATTTGCCAAATGATTTATACCTCCACAACAAAAACAAACCCTCCCATGCGAGCTGAATCTTCTATTGTCAGAAGCAATCAACCCCAGCTGCATGGGCTCCTGCTCAGAAGGGGCTGACAGCGACCGAGACCCCTACACACAGAATGAGACCGCTGCACTGTCCTGGGACTGAGTATGACAGGAAGGAGATATCTCTCCTCTCTCTCTAAGACGCCTGTCAATACGAACGGCCTGAGACATAGCAGAGTCCAAGGAAATAGGCCTCTCATGAAAGGCAAATGCATCTTTCAATCCCTCTGAAAGACCATGGCAAAATTGACTTCGGAGTGCAGCATCATTCCAACCAGTATCAGCTGCCCATCTCCGAAATTCTGAGCAGTATATCTCTGAGGATTGTTTACCCTGGCATAATAGACGTAGTCTAGACTCAGCCAGAGCAATACAATCTGGATCATCATATATCTGACCCAGGGCTAAAAAGAATTCATCCACTGAACGGAGAGGCCGTGCCCCCTCCGGCAGCGAAAAGGCCCAAGACTGAGCGTTACCCCTGAGCAGCGATATAATGATCCCCACCCTCCGTTCCTCATCACCAGAGGAATGGGGAAGAAGGCGAAAATGGAGTTTGCAAGCCTCTCTAAAACGCACAAAATTCTCACTACCCCCGGAGAATGTATCCGGGAGCGAGATCTTAGGCTCAGAACAAACTCCATGAACGCAAGCTGAACCGGTCACTTGAAGTTGAGAAAAAGTCTTACGGAGATCAGCTACCTCCAATGAAAGACCCTGGAAGCGTTCAGCCAAAAGTGAAACCGGATCCATGCTTGAGACGGTTTTGGCAGCTTATAATGTCACAGACGGTGTACAGAAAACAAGACAATGCAACATGCATATATGACTCACTGGATCCAAAGCTAAGGAACCAAAAGGGAGACCCCTGCACAAGACCTGGCACTTTCCCCGGCTGCTCAGCCTATGCAAAAATCCCAAAGGTGGATGGTTGCATATCCACGTACCTCGACTATATAACACCTGAACACCCTACAATAGTGAGGGGACACGACCACCGGCTCCCTACACCAGACACGGAGGGAGTCAGGGTCACCTGGGATCCATCAAACAGAAAATAACAGATAAATGTACAGCACTTAACTTAGTAGCAGACTGTGAAATAGGATCAGCATGCACACACACTCCAGGAAGAAGTATAAGCCGCCCAGTAATGCATCATGGGGAGGAATTTAAAGGGAAGCAATCGGTCCAACTACATGACAGCTGAGAAAGGCTAACGAGATGAGGAACTGAACACCACAACAAAGAAAACTCAAGGAGGAGGTTCTGAAAGGCTTCTGTCAGAGCTTCTCAGCTGTCTGGTTGTGACAGGTCCTGAGGAGAGGATGTGGGTTCCAGTGGCGGACATTAAGGCCACTCGTCTTATCAGGGCGTTCCATAGGTCCCATCCTGAGAAGGTGGGCTCTGAGTGTCCGGAGTCCACTCGTAGAGGGAGGGGTACTGTCACCGCCAGATCTCTGAGAAGTTCTGATAGACGTTCTTCAGTACCTCCTGCACGATGTTCTTTTGTTTTGCTTTCACTTTGACATCTCTTCTCCCTCTCCCAGCTGTCATCTATTAGCAGTGATTGCCTCCCTTTATATCCCCTCCCATACTGCCTCACTTTTCGGTTTATACAACTTCCTGGATGGTGCTCACTGCTAGATGCTGCAACTATTGGCTCTTCGGATAAGTCTGTCACTTTATTTGTGGTTTCCCTGACTCCCTGACTATTGTGGTGACCCTGACTCCCTCCGTATTAAGTGCAGGGAGTCGGTGGTCATATCCCCTCACTATTATAGGAGTTTAAGGTGTCACTCAGTCTAGGTACGTGGACATGCAACTTTCAATCACAGAGATCTTTGCATGGGCTTAGCAGTCAGGTTGAGCTATAGGGCTTTAATAGGGCTCACCCTTTTGTTCCTTAGTTTTGGGGATTAAGTCAGTTGGATCTTTATTTGTTACTTCTTGTTTTCTGCAACACCATCCATGACAATATGCTATTCATACATACATGTGGCCGACATGTCATTATGTATGGATAGGAGACAAATATATATCAGATGCACATTGAACATCTAATTTCCTGCCTCACACAATATACCCACACTGCATACCACCAACCCCCCCTCAAACCTACACCCCCTCTGACCACCTTCCACCCCCAGCACACACACACACACATTCTATTCAAACTGCAGCCCTCCAGCTGATATCAAACTACAACTCCCATTATTTCCTTCTATAGGATGATAGCTGTAGGCTGTCATGGAATGATGGGGTTGTATTTTTGCCACAGCTAAGAGGGCCGCAGTGTGCGGATGCCTAGTCTAAAGAATTTAATAAGTGTCCTGTTGATCAGGAGAAGTAATTTTTTACATTCTGTATTTGCTGGTTCATTTAGCTTTACCCAGGGTGTACCACGGGGAGGCGAACCAGCTTTACACCCAATACTATGCAGTTACGTCACTAGACAGGTACACCTCTCCTAAGATGGACAATATCTAATAGCTTATACCCCCCCACACATACAATTTCAATACAATCAGATGTTATAAGTTAACGTTAACTTAAATTCTAATATTTCACTTAAAATGTATGCTGTGCAATCGGAGCCCGAAGTGAGGCATAAACATTCTCAACCTGAGCACAACCTGCATGATCAGGCATTTAAGTGCACAGCACGAGCTGCAGTGGAGTAGACACCTCAAAAACCATACTACATTTTTATTTATTTTTTAATAAGTCTAATTTGTTATAATAGGCGCTTGCCTTCTCTCTGTCAGATGCAGGCAAGGTATTTATAGGAGGTCTCTGTGTCTGAGGGGGAGGAGCAGCCAGGACCCTCAGGGCCACCAAAGCCCCCTCTGTCAGATGCAGCCAAGGGATTCGTAGGAGGTCTCTGTGTCTGAGGGTAAGGAGCAGCCAGGACCCTCAGGGCCACCAAATGCCCCTACAACAGCGACTTAAAAAAATTAAAATAGACAAATCACCAGGACCGGATGGCATACACCCCTGTATCCTAAGGGAATTAAGTAATGTCATGGCCAGACCCTTATTTCTGATATTTGCAGATTCTATATTGACAGGGAATGTCCCACAGGATTGGCGCATGGCAAATGTGGTGCCAATATTCAAAAAGGGTCCAAAAACAGAGCCTGAAAACTATAGGCCGGTAAGTTTAACATCTGTTGTGGGTAAACTGTTTGAAGGTTTTCTGAGAGATGCTATGTTAGAGCATCTTAACGGAAATAAGCAAATAACGCCATATCAACATGGCTTTGTGAGGGATCGGTCATGTCAAACTAATTTAATCAGTTTCTATGAGGAGGTAAGTTCTAGACTTGACAGCAGCGAATCAATGGATGTCGTGTATTTGGACTTCTCCAAAGCATTTGACACGGTACCACATAAAAGGTTAGTATATAAAACGAGAATGCTCGGACTGAGAGAAAATGTCTGTAAGTGGGTAAGTAACTGGCTCAATGATAGAAAACAGAGGGTGGTTATTAATGGTACACACTCAGATTGGGTCATATATATTTATTAATGATCTTGTAGAAGGCTTGCATAGTAAAATATCAATTTTCGCAGATGACACTAAACTGTGTAAAGTAATTAACACTGAAGAGGACAGTATACTACTACAGAGCGATCTGGATAGATTGCAGGCTTGGGCAGATAAGTGGCAGATGAGGTTTAACACTGACAAATGTAAAGTTATGCACATGGGAAGGAATAATGCAAGTCACCCGTACTTATTAAATGGTAAAACACTCGGTAACACTGACATGGAAAAGGATCTAGGAATTTTAATAAACAGCAAACTAAGCTGCAAAAAACAGTGTCAGACAGCTGCTGCCAAGGCCAATAAGATAATGGGTTACATCAAAAGGGGCATAGATGCCCGTGATGAGAACATAGTCCTACCACTTTACAAATCATTAGTCAGACCACATATGGAGTACTGTGTACAGTTCTGGGCTCCAGTGAACAAAGCAGACATAGCAGAGCTGGAGAGGGTCCAGAGGAGGGCAACTAAATTAATAACTGGAATGGGGCAACTACAGTACCCTGAAAGATTATCAAAATTAGGGTTATTCACTTTAGGAAAAATACGACTGAGAGGAGATCTAATTAATATGTATAAATATATCAGGGGACAGTACAGAGATCTATCCCATCATCTATTCATTCCCAGGACGGTGACTGTGACGAGGGGACATCCTCTGCGTCTGGAGGAAAGAAGGTTTGTACACAAACATAGAAGAGGATTCTTTACGGTAAGAGCAGTGAGACTATGGAACTCTGCCTGAGGAGGTGGTGATGGTGAGTACAATAAAGGAATTCAAGAGGGGCCTGGATGTATTTCTGGAGCGTAATAATATTACAGGCTATAGCTACTAGAGAGGGGTCGTTGATCCAGGGAGTTATTCTGATTGCCTTATTGGAGTCGGGAAGGAATTTTTTATTCCCCTAAAGTTAGGAAAATTGGCTTCTACCTCAAAGGTTTTTTTTGCCTTCCTCTGGATCAACTTGCAGGATAACAGGCCGAACTGGATGGACAAATGTATTTTTTCGGCCTTATGTACTATGTTACTATGTTACCACCACAGGAGGGGTAGTTAATGGAGGAGGAACAGAGTGGACCCTCATCCCAACATGCTTCATCCCCCCAAGTTTTTGACGATGAGGGCGAGGAGAAAGAGGAGGAGGATGGCTTAGTGACCACCCCACATAAGGAGGGTAAATATGTGCTTTTGCTGTTTAAACTCATTCACACACATGTGTCAGTTTAGTCATATTGGATAACATAAAGTCCCACACTTAGGCCTCTTTCACACAAGCGTGACAGATTAAGTCCGGATGCTGAAACTCGCACTATTTTGCAAGCAAGTTCAGTCAGTTTTGTCTGCGATTGCATTCAGTTGTTCAGTTTTTTCCATGCGAATGCAATGCATTTTGATGCATTTTTCCCGCACGTGATAAAAAACTGAAGGTTTACAAACCACATCTCTTAGCAACCATCAGTGAAAAACGCATTGCACCCACACTTGCTTGTGGATGCAATGCGTTTTTCACGCAGCCCCATTCACTTCTATGGGGCCAGGGCTGCTTGAAAAATGCCGAATATAAAACATGCTGCGATTTTCACGCAACGCAGAACTGATGCGTGAAAAACAACGCTCATGTACACAGACCCATTGAAATGAATGGGTCAGGTTTCAGTGCGGGTGCTATGTGTTCACGTCAAGCATTGCAGTCCCGTGGAAAACTCGCTCATGTGAAAGGGGCCTTACAGTTCATTACAAGCAGGGTAAGGCCCCTTTCACACCCGCAATTTTTCTGCGCAAGTGCAAAATATTGTAATGCGTTTTGCACTCGCATGAGAAAAATCGCGCATGTTTGGTACCCAAACCCGAACTTCTTCACAGAAGTTCGGGCTTGGGATCAGTGTTCTGTAGATTGTATTATTTTCCCTTATAACATGGTTATATGGGAAAATAATAGCATTCCGAATACAGAATGCATAGTAAAATAGCGCTGGAGGGGTTAAAAATAAATAAAAAATAATTTAACTCACCTTAGTCCACTTGCTCGCGTAGCCGGCATCTCCTTCTGTCTTCATCTTAGCTTTATGTAGCAACAAGGACCTGTGTTGACGTCCCTCCGGTCATTACATGATTCATCACCATGGTAAAAGATCATGTGATGACCGGAGTGACGTCACCAATTTTTTTTTTTTTTTACCCCTCCAGCGCTATTTTACTATGCATTCTGCATTCAGAATGCTATTATTTTCCCTTATAACCATGTTATAAGGGAAAATAATAATGATCGGGTCTCCATCCCGATCGTCTCCTAGCAGCCGTGCGTAAAAATTGCACCCCATCCGCACTTGCTTTTGGATGCTTGCGATTTTCACGCAACCCTATTCACTTCTATGGGGCCTGCGTTGCGTGGATTATCGCACAGCAACACACAAAGAGGAGCATACTGCGATTTTCACGCAACTCATAATTGATGCGTGAAAATCACCTCTCATGTGAACAGCCCCATAGAAATGAATGGGTCGGTATTCAGTGCGGGTGGAATGCGTTCAACTCACGCATCGCATCCGCGCGGAATACTCGCCCGTGTGAAAGGGGCCTAACAAAAAAGTACTATCGCAACACTCTTTACAGTCTGTTACAGTTCTGGTTCCCCTCTCAGATTGTCCTCTGTTGGGATGGCCTGTCCACACTTTATCTTAACACCCTTTTTAACCACACAGTTATGAGAAACTAGGATGGAGTGCGGGAGAGACCTGTCACACCCAATGTCTCTCTTCACTATTAAAACCCTGATCCAAAATCCATATTAACCGCCTCCGGACCGTCTAACGCAGGATTGCGGTCCGGAGGTGGCCGGTTTATTCCTCTTCAACGTGCCAGCGCATCATCTTGCGAGACGCGGGATTTCCTGTTAACGTGCGCACACAGGAGCGCGCGTTCACAGGAAACGGCAGGTAAACAAGTGCATCTACAGCCTGCCAGCGGCGATCATTCGCTGGCAGGCTGTAGATGTGATTTTTTTAACCCTTGAAAGGTATATCAGATGCTGGTTTGTTAACAGCGTCTGATATTCCCGCTAACTGGTCCTCTGGTGGTCCGTTTTGCTTGGATCGACCACCAGAGGACACAGGTAGCTCTGTAAGTAGCACCAAACACCACTACACTACACCCCCCATCCCCCTGTCACTTATTAACCCCTGATCACCCCATATAGACTCCCTGATCACCCCCCTGTCATTGATCACCCCCCTGTAAAGCTCCATTCAGACGTCTGTATGTGTTTTGCGGATACGTGGATCCATGGATCCGCAAAACACATACGGATATCTGAATGGAGCCTTACAGGGGGGTGATCACCCCATATAGACTCCCTGATCACCCCCCTGTCATTGATCACCCCCCTGTAAGGCTCCATTCAGACGTCCGTCTGTGTTTTGCGGATCCGCAGATCCACGGATCCGCAAAACACATATGGATGTCTGAATGGAGCCATACAGGGGGGTGATCAATGACAGGGGGGTGATCACCCCATATAGACTCCCTGATCACCCCCCTGTCATTGATCACCCCCCTGTAAGGCTCCATTCAGACGTCCGTATGTGTTTTGCGGATCCGCACGGACACCGCGGATCTGCAAAACACGGATACCAGCAATGTGCTTTCCGCATTTTGCGGATCCGTACATTGCCAGAACTATATAGAAAATGCCTTTTCTTGTCCGCAATTGCGGACAAGAATAGGACATGTTCTATAGGCTCTACAAAAAACGCAGTGTTCGCCCGATCAGGCCTGATCTTGTGCACACACTTGCGTTCAGTCCGCCCCACGCAGTGACAGAATTTTTTTTCTGATCACTGCAAAAACACCGTAAAATCGCTGCGGCGCTATAAAAATATCACTTCTGAGGGGCATGGAGAGTTCATAGAAGAATTTTTTTTTTTGGGCACAAGTTAGCGGAAATAGATATTTATTGTTTTTTTTTTTCTTGCAAAGTCTCATATTCCACCAACTTGTGACAAAAAATAAAATCTCACATGAACTCACCATACCCATCACGGAATCCAAATGCGTAAAAAATTTTAGACATTTATATTCCAGACTTCTCACGCTTTAGGACCCCTAAAATGCCAGGGCAGTATAAATACCCCACAAGTGACCCCATTTTGGAAAGAAGACACCCCAAGGTATTCCGTGAGTGGCATGGCGAGTTCCTAGAAAAAAAAATTTGGGGGCGCAAGTTAGGGGAAAATGATTGTTTTATTTTACTTTTTCTCTTACAAAATCATTTTCCGCAAACTTGTGCCCAAAAAATATATATTCTAGGAACTCACCATGCCCCTCACGGAATACCTTGGGGTGTCTTCTTTCCAAAATGGGGTCACTTGTAGTGTATTTATACTGCCCTGGAATTTTAGGGGCCCTAAAGCGTGAGAAGAAATCTGGAATCCAAATGCCTAAAAATGCCCTCCTAAAAGGTACTCATTGAAATTTGGGCCCCTTTGCGCATCTTGGCTGCAAAAAAGTGTCACATATGTGGTACTCGGGAGAAGTAGAGCAATGTGTTTTGGGGTGTATTTTTTCATATACCCATGCTGGGTGAGAGAAATATCTCTGTCAAATGACAACTTTGTATAAAAAAATGGGAAAAGTTGTCTTTTAGAGAGATATTTATCTCACCCAGCATGGGTATATGTAAAAAGACACCCCAAAACACATTGCCCTACTTCTTTTGAGTATGGCGATACCACATGTGTGACACTTTTTTCCAGCCAAGATGCGCAAAGGGGCCCAATTTCCAATGATTACTTTCAGGATTTCATAGTGCATTTTTACGAATTTGGATTCCAAACTACTTCTCACGCTTTAGGGCCCCTAAAATGCCAGGGCAGTATAAATACCCCACATTAACCCCATTTTGGAAAGAAGACACCCCAAGGTATTCCGTGAGGGGTATGGTTAGTTCAGGTAAAATTTTATTTTTTGTCACAAGTTAGTGGAATATGAGACTTTGCAAAATAAATTTAAAAATAAATCATCATTTTCCACTAACTTGTGACAACTAAAAATAAAAACTTCCATGAACTCACTATGCCCATCAGCAAATACCTTAGGGTGTCTACTTTCAGAAATGGGGTCATTTGTAGGGTGTTTCTACTGTCTGGGCATTGTAGAACCTCAGGAAACATGACTGGTGCTCAGAAAGTCAGAGCTGCTTCAAAATGCGGAAATTCACATTTTTGCACCATAGTTTGTAAACGCTATAACTTTTACCCAAACCAATAAATATACACTTATTGCATTTTTTTAATCAAAGACATGTAGAACAATACATTTAGAGAAAAATTTATATAGAAATGTAGTTTTAATTGAAAAATTTTACAACCGAAAGTGAAAAATGTAGTTTTTTTGCTAAAATTTCTGTCAATTTCGATTAATAACAAAAAAATTAAAATGTGAGCAGCAATTAAATAGCACCAAATGAAAGCTCTATTTGTGAGAAGAAAAGGAGGTAAAATTCATTTGGGTGGTAAGTTGTATGACCGAGCAATAAACCGTGAAAGTAGTGTAGTGCAGAATTGTAAAAAGTGGTCTGGTCATTAAGGGGGTTTAAGCTAGGGGAGCTGAGGTAGTTAAAGACAAAACCCCAGAAACCAAACAGGTGTGCTGATTCCAGGCGTACTGATTCATGTAAATTGTCTCCCTGAGGCATACATTCCAATTGAGACATACCGAGCATCCCTGATTCTCTTCTTTGGGCTACTATAGTGCAGACAGCAATATCAATCCTTACTTCCAAAATGCAAAAGTGGTAAAATATACATTTTTATAATTATGGCAAAGATGAAGTAAGAACACTATTGTGACAGCCACCTGCCAATCCCATCGTACTTTGACATAGTTGCCATACATGGCTCGTTCACTCGAGAGTAAAGACTTCTGGAGGTAAATCCACTATGAGCACAGTTTGCATTTCATATTTGTTTGTTGTCGCAAAATATGATAGAATACTATTTATATCTCAATGAATTAAATATAGGTAGTTGTTTATTATGACCTCAATGCCATAGACTATTCCTGACCCAATGGCAGGTTATACATTCAAAAATCAGATTTTATGTAGACAGAACCTCTGAAAAAGTTATTCTTCACAGTATTTATTTTGCCTACAATCGCCATTAGTGTACAGCTTTATACAATATTCACAAAATTGCATTTAAACTGATGACAAAATAATAAACTTTTTTAAAATATTTTTTTTAACAGTACTTAAAGAAATGAAAAACAAAATTTTGGCCCTTCAACGGGACAACACACAAGAAATCTGTGGGAGCTCTGGGAGCTCCACAATCGCAAGCTAAGGGAGATAAAGCTCCAATTCTTCCACAGAATGGCATATTGGAGGAGCAACACAAAAAGGCTGTGGATGAACTCTACCTCCACGACAAACTCAAAGCATTGCCTTAACCTCTTAGGGACCGGGCTCATTTTCACCTTAAGGACCAGGCCATTTTTTGCAAATCTGACAAATGTCACTTTATGTGGTGATAACTTTAAAATGCTTTGACTTATCCAGGCCATTCTGAGATAGTTTTTCGTCACATATTGTACTTCATGACACTGGTAAAATGGAGTAAAAAAAAATCATTTTTATTTAAAAAAAATAAAAAAATTGCCAAAAGTTGTGAAACATTTGCCCGTTTCAATTTCTCTACTTCTAGATAATACATAGTAATACCTACAAAAATAGTTATTACTTTACATTCCCCATATGTCTACTTCATGTTAGGATCATTTTGGAAATTACATTTTATTTTTGGGGGATGTTACAAGGCTTAGAAGTTTAGAAGCAAATCGTGAAATTTCTCTGAAATTTTCAAAAACCAACTTTTTAAGGACCAGTTCGGTCTGAAGTCACTTTGTGAGGGTTACATAATAGAAACCACCCAAAACTTACCTTCTAGAAACTACACCTCTCAAGGTATTCAAAACTGATTTTACAAACTTTGTTAACCCTTTAGGTGTTTCACAAGAGTTAATGGGAAATAGAGATACAATTTCAAAATTTCACATTTTTACTAGATTTTCCATTTTTATATTTTTTTTTCCAGTTACAAAGCAAGGGTTAACAGCCAAGCAAAACAATATTTATGGCTCTTATTCTGTAGTTTACAGAAACATCCCATATGTGGTCGTAAACCGCTGTATGGGCACACAGCAGGGCACAGAAGGAAAGGAATGCCATACGGTTTTTGGAAGGCAGATTTTGCTGGACTAGTTTTTGACACCATGTGACATTTGAAGCCCGCCTGATGCACCCCTAGAGTAGAAACGCCAAAAAAGTGACCCCATTTTAGAAACTACACCCCTCAAAGTATTCAAAACTGATATTACAAACTTTGTTAACCCTTCAGGTGTTCCACAAGAATTAATGGAAAATAGAGATACAATATCAAAATGTCACTTTTGTGGCAGGTTTTCCATTTAAATATTTTTTTTACAGTTACAAAGCAAGGGTTAACAGCCAAACAAAGCTCAATATTCATGGCTCTTATTCTGTAGTTTACAGACACACCCCTTATGTGGTCGTAAACTGCTGTCCGGGCACACGGCAGGGCACAGAAGGAAAGGAATGCCATATGGTTTTTGGAAGGCAGATTTTACTGGACTGTTTTTTTGACACCATGTCCCATTTGAAGCTCCCCTGATGCACCCCTAGAGTAGAAACTCCCAAAAAAGTAACACCGATTTGAAACTACGGCATAGGGTGGCAGTTTTGTTGGTACTAGTTTATTGTACATATGATTTTTGGTTGCTCTATATTACACTTTTTGTGAGACAAGGTAACAAGAAATAGCTGTTTTGGCACAGTTTTTATTTACAACATTCATCTGACAGGTTAGATCATGTGGTATTTTTATAGACCAGGTTGCCACGGACGCGGCGATAGCTAATATGATCGCTTGCTATTACACTTTTTGTGATATAAGGTGATAAAAAATGGCTTTTTTTTTTTACAAAAATCATGTTTTAGTGTTTCCATAGTCTGTGAGCCATAGATTTTTTCAGTTTTTGGGTGATTATCTTGGGTAGGTTATGATTTTTGCAGGATGAGATGGCACTATTTTGATTGGCACTATTTTGGGGGTGCGTATGACTTTTTGATCGCTTGCTATTACACTTTTTGTGATGTAAGGTGACAAAAAAATGCTTTTTTTTACACCGTTTGTTTTTTTTTTTTTTACTGTGTTCACCTGAGAGGTTAGGTCATGTGATATTTTAATAGAGCAGGTTATTACAGATGTGGCAATACCTAATATGTATACTTTTTTAATTTACTTAAGTTTTACACAATAACAGCTTTTTTTGAGAAATATGTTTCCATATTCTGAGCCATATTTTTTTTGGGGGGGGCAATTGTCTTAGGTAGGGGCTTATTTTTTGCGGGTGAGGTGATGGTTAGATTGGTATTATTTTGGTCAGCATATACATTTTTGATCGCTTGTACTTTTTGTGATGTAAGGTGACAAAAAATTGTTTATTTTGTTTATTTAGCACAGTTTTTATTTTAAATTTTTACGGTGTTCATCTGAGGGGTTTGTTCATATGATATGTTTATACAGAGGTCGATCCGGAAAGGGCAATACCTAATATGCCTACTTATTTTTAACAAATTTTTGTTACTTTATTTTGGGAAAATGACGTTTTTGTTTATTTTATGTGAAACTTTTAATTTTTGGGGGAACTTTATTTTTTTACTTTTATTTTTTTAACTTTTTTTTGTCCCAATACTTTTGTATTGGAATGCATTAGCTGTATGAGTAATACAGTGTGTATTACTCATACAGCTTCCGGCCTGTGAGATCCAGGGGGCTGGATCTCACAGGCTCGTTACCGGAAGTAGCGCAGATGCCTAAGGAAGGCATTGCGCTGCCTTCCATGCCATTGGTTCCCCCCTACAGCCGCACGGGGACCCGATGGCACCTCTGCCCGCCGCTGCCGCAACCTGTAAAATACGCAAACCGCAGGTCACAGGACCCCCCCGCACATTGAGCAGCCACCCGGGGACAATGATTTGAGCAGGCACCTTGTTCCCATCACTGCCCGCTGGCTTGCGGGATTGTGGGAGAGGAGCATTTCTCCCATGGACAGCCTGGGGCGGCTCCACAAACTCAGATGCCACCGATCCCTCCCCGGTGCCTCGGAGGCAAACCCAATGGGCTTTGAAACTTGGGTATCGACCCAGCCCATGTCTGCTGGTCCAAGCATCCATTGTGAGATGCACCATGTCACTGACAGTATGATCTAGCGACAGGCATACATTCTGCACAAGGTGCTGGTGTAGGGCAGGGATGCCAGTCCTGGCAAAGTAATGGCGGCTGGGGACACGCCATCTGGGTTGAACCTGCTCCAACATCTGCCTAAATGGGTTGCTGTCCACCAGATTGTACGGAAGCAGATGTTAGGCAATAACCCTTCCCAGGAGCCCAATGAGTGAATCCACACGTTGGTCATCGGGGGCGTAGGGCGCGGTGCATTCAAAAGCATCAGCAACTGATGGCTGGCGCCGGACGGCAGAGGAAGAGGAGATAGAGGAGGGTGCACTGGTTGCAGAGGGATGGCTGCCGGTACCAGTACCTCTACTAGAGGGAGCTGGGGAGTGGAAATCAGTAGTTGCAATAGAGAGGGGGAGCTGCTGTTATACATCGGAAGAGCTGCTGTCCCCTGCACACTGCTGGTGGCGCTGCTGCTACTACGACCCTTACTCTGTTCCCACTCCCGGCAGTGGTTCAGTCGCATGTGCTGGTTGAGGGCTGTCGTACCCAGCCAAACCACGGACCTCCCTCTCCTCATCCTGGTATGGCAGAGGTTACAAATGGCAACTGTAACATCATCTTCTGCCAGGGTGAAGTAAGCCCAAACAGGTGTCTTCCGCACCAACCTCCTGTCCGATGGGGTGGTGCTGGCTTGAGCCTGTTGGGGCTCGGTGCACACAGGTGGAGCATGCTGCTGCTGCCTGCTCCTGTCAACAGTAGAGCCCCTGCCAATGGGGTCCCTGCAGACCTTCCGCACCATTTGCCTTGGGTGCCTACCTTCTTCAGTGCTGCTGTCACCTGACATAGTAGTTGGCACCCATTTGGCGTCACCCTCCTCCTCATCTGCAATGTCAGACCCGGTGCCAAACAGTGGTGGACTGAGGGGAACAGCTAACATGGATCCCCTGACCAGGCTCTGCTGTCCCCTCGCTTCATAGTGGGAACTGGACCCTATTTCAGTGATCACCATGCAAGACACCGAGATCATGACTAAGGACACTTGTGTCCGAAACGCGTTGATTGCCTGGGATTAAGTGGGAGCCTGTGCCACTGATTGCTGTATATATGGAAAATTGCTGAATAAAGATTGGGAATTTTTTCTACGTCCACGCTTGGTGCCGGAGCCTCTCTTTTTTCAATTGAATCCCCTCGCTGATGCCTGGGTCTGAGTAGGTGCTGGAGTTGTGTGGCTCAAACCACCTGCACCTGTTGGAAGGGATTTCAAAGGGGTATGTATTGGTGTTACCCCCTCTTCCCCCTCCTCGTTATCCCCCATCCCTTCCAACAAGTCCTGCCCATCTTGAGGGCTGAACTCTAATTCCACCTCCTGAATAGCCTCCCCGAGAATGTCCAGCTCAGTTCCTCATTTTTGAACATGAGCGGGGACAATTCTGTGGGAGTGGGGGTTGCTTCAACAGGAGGCGTAGATCTGCTGCTGCTGCTGTGAACTGGGGCTGAGGACTCCGTGGCACTCGAGTCAGCCACAAGAGCCATCACTGTCTTGGCGTCCTGCTACCTTATGGCCCTTGGATGGCTGCTTGAACTAAAAAAGTCACGGATCAGCCAGACACCCCTGCCACCTGAGCCTGGCAGCGGTCCAGCACCGGAACCGACTCCTCTATTGGCCCAACCGCGGCTGCCTGCACTGCCCGGTCCACTCATAGTTTATTACCTAATAATAATAAATAAAAAATTATAAAGGTGATTTGGGGAAAACTTTATTGGGGTGGGGACATGTGTGTGAAAAAATAAAAATTTTAGTTGTAATAGAAAAAATAGAAAAAAAATTAAAGTAATAAAACATAAAATAAATAAACCCCCTAACTTTAAAACCCAAAGTAATTTAAAGCAAATAGGGCTACTTTCACACTGGCATTTTAAATTCAGTTTTTGAGATCAGTTTCAGGGATCTCACAAACGGTTCAAAACAGATCAGTTCAGCCCCAATGCATTCTGAATGGATAAGGATCCGTTCAGAATACATCAGTTTGGCTCCATTCCGCCTCCATTCCGCTCTGGATGCGGACACTAAAACGCTGCTTGCAGAGGTTTGGTGTCCACCTGGTGATGCAGAGACAAACGGATCCGTCCAGACTTACAATGGAATTCATGGGGGATGGATCCGTTTTCACTGACACAATATGGTGCAGTTGAAAACGGACCCTAAACAATAACCTAAACTAATATTCTATATCTAAATGTATTTTCAAGTCCCTATCCCGAATGCTCTACACTGATCCCTGCACTAAAACCTAACCTAATCAGCTAACTGTATCTTTCACCTAACTAATCTAACCTAATTATTTAATTAAACTAATCTAATAATTTAGATCCTTAAAGTTATTCCCTAATCCCTACCTAAATAGCTAAATGAGAGTTTGAATTTGATTTTTTTCAGCAATGAAAACGCACAGCACACAACCACCAAACAGCTCCTATTTCTCCAAAAACCAACCCCACAAAATGGCTGCCGGGGAGTGCCTCGATTTATATAGTGAGAGGTAGACTACTTTCTGATTGGTTGCTAGGGATGTTGCTAAACTGTGACAATGCCTTTTCATTGGCTATTAAAGGAAGACTAAGGAGGGGTTAGCAATCACCTTACATGGAATGGAAGAAATAATAATAAAATATTTGTTTTGTAAATATATCGCCATATTCGACTAGTCGCCCAAGCAGACTCAAATAGCCTAACGCACTTACACGAATAGAATTCTGCGACTGCTTAATGATCATTTTTTTTTGCATAACAGGAACCATTGTAATATAGGCTACATGGAATGGTATTTCATGGGTCACAGGATATGATGTGGGGTAATTAGAGTTGAGCGAACACCTGGATGTTCGGGTTCGAGACGTTCGGCCGAACTTCCCAGAAATGTTGAGGTTCGGGATCCGAACTCGCCCCGAACTTCGCCCCGAACCCCATTGAAGTCAATGGGGACCCGAACTTTTCGGCACTAAAAAGGCTGTAAAATAGCCCAGGAAAGGGCTAGAGGGCTGCAAAAGGCAGCTAAATGTAGGTAAATCCCCTGCAAACAAATGTGGATAGGGAAATGAATAAAAATAAAAATAAAATAAATTAAAATTAACCAATATCAATTGGAGAGAGGTCTCATTGCAGAGAATCAGGCTTCATGTCACCCGCCACTGGAACAGGCCACTGTCAGATATTTAGGCCCCGGCACCCAGACAGAGGAGAGAGGTCCCATAGCAGAGAATTAGGCTTCATGTCATAGCAGAGAATCAGGCTTCATGTCATAGCAGAGAATCAGGCTTTTCATATCATAGCAGAGAATCAGGCTTCATGTCATAGCAGAGAATCAGGCTTCATGTCACCCAACACTGGAACAGGCCACTGTCAAATATTTTTAGGCCCTGGCACCGAGACAGAGGAGAGAGGTCCTATAGCAGAGATTCAGGCTTCATGTCACCCAACACTGGAACAGGCCACTGTCAGATATTTTTAGGCCCCGGCACCCAGACAGAGGAGAGGTTCATTCAACTTTGGGTTGCCCTGCAATATAATGGTAAAATGAAAATAAAAAAAGGATTGAATGAGGAAGTGCCCTGGAGTACAATAATATATGGTTAAGGGGAGGTAGTTATAAATGTCTAATCTGCACAAGGGATGGACAGGTCCTGTGGGATCCATGCTTGGTTCATTTTTATGAACATCATCTTGTCCACATTGGCTGTAGACAGGCGGCTGCGTTTGTCTGTAATGACGCCCCCTGCCGTGCTGAATACACGTTCAGACAAAACGCTGGCCGCTGGGCAGGCCAGCACCTCCAAGGCATAAAAGGCTAGCTCTGGCCACGTGGACAATTTGGAGACCCAGAAGTTGAATGGGGCCGAACCATCAGTCAGTACGTGGAGGGGTGTGCACATGTACTGTTCCACCATGTTAGTGAAATGTTGCCTCCTGCTAACACATTCCGTATCAGGTGGTGGTGCAGTTAACTGTGGCGTGGTGACAAAACTTTTCCACATCTCTGCCATGCTAACCCTGCCCTCAGAGGAGTTGGCCGTGACACAGCTGCGTTGGCGACCTCTTGCTCCTCCTCTGCCTTCGCCTTGGGCTTCCACTTGTTCCCCTGTGACATTTGTGAATGCTCTCAGTAGCACGTCTACCAACACGCGCTTGTACTCGTTCATCTTCCTATCACGCTCCAGTGCAGGAAGTAAGGTGGGCACATTGTCTTTGTACCGGGGATCCAGCAGGGTGGCAACCCTGTAGTCCACACACGTTAAAATGTGGGCAACTCTGCTGTCGTTGCGCAGGCACTTGCAGCATGTAGTCGCTCATGTGTGCTAGGCAGCCCAGGGGTAAGGACAAGCTGTCCTCTGTGGGAGGCGTATCGTCATCGTCCTGCGTTTCCCCCCAGCCATGCACCAGTGATGGGCCTGACCTGCGTTGGGTGCCACCCCGCTGTGAACATGCTTCATCCTCATCCTCCTCCACCTCCTCCTCATCCTCGTCCTCCTCGTCCTCCAGTAGTGGACCCTGGCTGGCCACATTTGTACCTGGCCTCTGCTGTTGCAAAAAACCTCCCTCTGAGTCACTTCGAAGAGACTGGCCTGAAAGTGCTAAAAATGACCCCTCTTCCTCCTCCTCCTCCTCCTCCTGGGCCACCTCCTCTTCCATCATCGCCCTAAGTGTTTTCTCAAGGAGACATAGAAGTGGTATGGTAACGCTGATAACGGCGTCATCGCCACTGGCCATGTTGGTGGAGTACTCGAAACAGCGCAACAGGGCACGCAGGTCTCGCATGGAGGCCCAGTCATTGGTGGTGAATTGGTGCTGTTCCACAGTGCGACTGACCCGTGCGTGCTGCAGCTGAAACTCCACTATGGCCTGCTGCTGCTCGCACAGTCTGTCCAGCATGTGCAAGGTGGAGTTCCACCTGGTGGGCATGTCGCATATGAGGCGGTGAGCGGGAAGGCCGAAGTTACGCTGTAGCGCAGACAGGCGAGCAGCGGCAGGATGTGAACGTCAGAAGCGCGCACAGACGGCCCGCACTTTATGCAGCAGCTCTGACATGTCGGGGTAGTTGTGAATGAACTTCTGCACCACCAAATTCAGCACATGCGCCAGGCAAGGGATGTGCGTCAAACCGGCTAGTCCCAGAGCTGCAACGAGATTTCGCCCATTATCGCACACCACCAGGCCGGGCTTGAGGCTCACCGGCAGCAACCACTCGTCGGTCTGTTGTTCAATACCCCGCCACAACTCCTGTGCGTTGTGGGACCTGTCCCCCAAACATATGAGTTTCAGAATGGCCTGCTGACGTTTACCCCGGGCTGTGCTGAAGTTGGTGGTGAAGGTTTGTGGCTGACTGGATGAGCAGGTGGAAGAAGAGGAGGAGGAAGCCGAGTAGGAGGCTACAGGAGGCAAAGAATGTTTCCCTGCGATCCTTGGCGGCGGAAAGTGTTAGAAATACGTTCTGAGGCTAAACAAAGGACAGGCAGACAGTCTTTCAGGTCTAACTGACCTCTGCTCGGTAACTGCATGAGCACTTAACCGAACTTTATTGAACAACTGACAAACAGGAAGTTACACAAACTACCATCTAGTGACCATACAATATACTAGGCATATAGCAATGACATAAAGTGGTTGTTGCTTATACAATACAAACCTTGTATGCTAACACCCCCACTCAACAACTACTATCTATGTCAGTCCCATTTCTGATCTAAGATCCTCAAATCTGTTTCTAGCGAGTGGCTTTGTCAGAGCATCAGCAATCATTTTTTCAGACTCACAATACACAAGCACAATCACTTTCTGATCAAATAAGTCATGAATGTAATGATGTCTGACGTCGATGTGCTTAGTTCTTGCACTAATCTTTTCATTTGTTGTAAGCTTAATGCAAGCTTGATTGTCCTCAAATAAGACGGTAGGTTCTGATGTTGCTTCCCCAAGATCCTTGAGTAATTGCTGTAACCACACAATTTCTTGACTGGCATAAGCTGCAGATATGTATTCAGCTTCTGTAGAAGACAATGCCACTGATATCTGTTTCTTGCTGGACCAAGATATAGGACTGTTTCCTAATTTTAATAAGTAACCACTTGTGCTGTGGTCACCTGCCCAATCGGAGTCCACATATCCCATGAGGTTTAAGTCACCACTTGCTGACAGTTTTAAACTTAAGTCTTTTGTCTGTTTCAGATATGTCATAACTCATTTAATTGCATTCCAATCTCTTTGACGTGGTTTATCAACTCGCCTGCATAGAAGAGACATGGCAGCTGCAATATCTGGACGTGTAGTGGTTGCAATGTAAAGAAGTGCCCCCACTGCTTGTCTGTACTGTTCATTAGATGTGAGAAGATCATCTTCTCCTTCTAACTTTGGATAGGCTGTATCCATAGGTGTGTTTGTTCCTTTGGCCTCTGTCATGTTGAATTGCTGAAGAATAGATTCAATTTTTTCACTCTGGTTTAACAGGAAACTTCCATCTTTCTCACGCTGGATGTCAATTCCAAGATGATATGTCACTTCACCTAGGTCTTGAGTTTCAAAGTGCTTATTGAGTATTCCTGTTAACTTTGCAATTTCATCGCTGTTTTTGTGAGCAATGATCAGGTCATCCATATAAATTAGCAGGTATATCCATTCAGCGTCTACTTGTTTAGTGTATAGACACGGATCAGCTTTGCTTCTTGTAAATCCTTCATTTAGTAAAACTTGATTAAATTTTAAAGTTCCATGCTCGAGCTGATTGTTTAAGGCCGTAAAGGGATTTTTTCATCTTGCAGACAAGGTGCTCTTGTCGCTTTTTCACATATCCTTCTGGCTGAGACATGTAAATTTCTTCGTCAATATCACCATTAAGAAAAGCTGTCTTAATATCGTGATGTTTCACAATCATTGTACGCATGGCAGCCATTGTCATAAGTGCTCTGAAAGTACTTTGTTTAGCAACTAGAGCAAAAGTAGCATCATAGTCCTCACCGAACTTCTGTGAGTAACCTTTAGCAACCAGCCTTGCCTTGCACCGACAGACTTTCCCTTTAGAGTTACATTTGGTTTTAAAAACCCATTTACATCCTATGGCATGTTTACCGTGAGGGAGCTCTAAAAGTGCTCTAAAAGTGTGGAGATCATTGAGTGATGTCATTTCTTCAGCAGCGGCTTTATTCCACATTTGTTTCTCATGCATTGGCAGTTTCTGCATCTCTTTCCATGAACCTGGTTCAGTTTGAACGACTCTGCGAGCCATGTAAGCTAAACGTTCAGCTGGAACACCTTTATTGGTTCTGGTTGATCTTCTGACTGAAGGTATCTCTGGTTCAGTTTCAGCTTTTGATTTTTCTTCAGTAATTTCTATTTCTGTGTCACTTTCCTTATCCTCTTGAGTAACTGATGTTGATTATTTTTCAGTTTGAATAGTTTGTGTCAGTTGTTCAAACTTTAAAGGGCTTCTGTCACCCCACTAAAGTCTTTTTTTTTTTTTTTTGGGGCTAGTTACATTCCTTATAGTGCGATATATGAGAATATAATGGTGTTACTTACTTTCATTCAGCCGTTTCTTATAAAAACGAAGTTTTATAATATGTAAATCAGGTCTCTACCAGCAAGTAGGGCGTCTACTTGCTGGTAGCCGCCGCAAAAAACCTCCCCCTCGTCGTGTTGATTGACAGGGCCAGCCGCTATCTCCTCCTCCGGCCGGCCCTGTCAGCATTTTAAAAATCGCGTGCCTCTGTTCATTCGGCGCAGGCGCTCTGAGATGAGGAGGCTCATCTCCTCAGAACTCCCTCAGTGCGCCTGCGCCGATGACGTCTTCTCTTTCGGTGATGTCATTGGCGCAGGCGCACTGACGGAGTTCTGAGAAGACGAGCCTCCTCATCTCAGAGCGCCTGCGCCGAATCAACACAGGCGCGCGATTTTTAAAATGCTGACAAGGCCGGCCTGAGGAGGAGATCGCGGCTGGCCCTGTCAATCAACACGACGAGGGGGCGTTTTTTTGCGGCGGCTACCGGCAAGTAGACGCCCTACTTGCTGGTAGAGACCTGATTTACATATTATAAAACTTTGTTTTTATAAGAAATGGCTGAATGAAAGTAAGTAACACCATTATATTCTCATATATCGCACTATAAGGAATGTAACTAGCCCCCCCCCCAAAAAAAAAAAAAAAGACTTTAGTGGGGTGACAGAAGCCCTTTAAACACACAGAACTTTTATCAATAATCCCACTTCTGCTGACTGTTACCTTGTTTGTGTCTGGATGTAAAATCCTGTATCCTTTTTGAGATTCACTGTAACCCACAAGTACCCCTTCTTTTGCACATGCATCCCATTTTGTATGTTTTTCTTTTGGAATGTGTACATAGGCTTTACTTCCAAAAATTCTGATGTGTCTTAAATCTGGTTTCTTTTTGTTTCACGGTTCATATGGAGTTTTTATTGTTGTTTTTTCTGGCAAACGATTTTGAAGAGAACATGCAGTCTTGATAGCTTCTTCCCAGTATGTAGTTGGCATATCAGCATCAAATAGCATGCTCCTCCCACTTTCACACAGTGTGCGGTTCATTCTCCCTGTAACTCCATTTTGCTCTAGGTTATATGGAACAGTTGTTTGGAACATTATTCCATGTTTCCTGAGGATGACTTGTGTTTTACCACTTGTATATTCTGAGCCATTATCTGTTCGTAGTACTCTGGGCATCCTGCCAAATATATTACTTACTTGGGTGAGATACTCTTCTAATTTCTCTGACACGTCATCCTTATTGTGAAGTAGAAACACTGTGGTATATCTGGAGTAATCATCAATAAAGGTCAGGAAGTACTTTTTCTTTCCTGGAGTTATAGTTTTCATTGGACCACAAAGATCTGAATGTATTAAGTCCAGAGGTTTTTGAGTTTTGCTGCTGGTCTGCTTGGGAAAAGATGTCCTAGTCATTTTTCCTTTAATACAGCTGGTGCAGATCATTATTTGATCACATGGATTAATCTTAATACCACTTGCATAGTTATTCTCAACTATTTTCTTTATTGTATTAGAATTTCTGTGTGGATGCAGTTTGAATGTTTATCCTCTTTGGCTGTTTTAACCATTTCACTGCAGTTCAGCTGATATAGTTCATCTCTGATTTTAGCCTTTGCAAGCAAGCAATCCCCTTTTGTGATGATACAACTGTCACCCTGAAATGTGATACATTGCCTTGGTTAGTGAGTTTCTTTACTGACAAAAGGTTGCTGTCAAGATCTGGCACATACAGAACATTCCTCATATGGATCTTTCTAGTGATATCTGGAGAGATAGGACAGTATAGAAAACCATCTCCTATTCCCACTGATTTCATGAGTTGTCCATTTGCTGTAGTTATCCTTTCTGTTCTGCTTTCATCAAACTGAGTGAAGAAATGTCGGTCATTTGTAATGTGGCTTGTAGCACCTGAGTCCACACACCACGCTTGCACAGAGGTGACACCATTTTGGATCCAAATGCATACTCCTTTGTTTCTATGACATTCTTAGCTTGTTGCAATCCACTTTGTTTTTGCATTCTAGCTTTCCAGACTCTACAATCTGCCTTTAGGTGTCCTGTTTTTTGCACACAAAGCATTCCTGCTTTTCTAGCTGCACATTATTGCTTTTATTTTTGTATTTCATCTTTAAAGCAGTCTCTGAACACACACTTGCATTACTCATGCTTTCTGTTTTGCGCTTGTATTCATCCACAAGCTTGCCTTTAACATATTCCAGTGTCCATTCATCATCCGGACGTGCATCCAGTGCTGTGACAAGTGTCTCATAACTTTCAGGAAGTCCACTTAACAATAACGCTGCAACATGGAAATCTTTTATATCTTCTCCAATCCCTCTCAGTCTCTCCACCATTTCTAAGGTCAGTCTTATATAGTCCTGCATGTCCTGGTCTTTCTGCAGCTTAGTCTGATACAGCTTTCTGATTAACCACCTCCCGACCGCTGTACGCGTATATGCGTCCGGGAGGTGGTTGCTTTACTCCTCCTGGACGCATATACGCGTCTTCTCGCGAGACACGAGATTTCCTGTGAACGCGCGCGCACAGGAACAGAAGGTAAACGAGTGGATCTCCAGCCTGCCAGCGGCGATCGCTCGCTGGCAGGCTAGAGATCCGAATTTTTTAACCCCTAACAGGTATATTAGACGCTGTTTTCATAACAGCGTCTAATATACCTCCTACCTGGTCCTCTGGTGGTCCCTTTTGTTAGGATCGACCACCAGAGGACTCAGGTAGGTCAGTACAGTCCCACCAAACACCACACTACACTACACTACACCCCCCCCCCCCGTCACTTATTAACCCCTTATAAACCCCTGATCACCCATGATCACCCCATATAAACTCCCTGATCACCCCCCTGTCATTGATCACCGCCCTGTCATTGATCACCCCCCTGTCAGGCTCCGTTCAGACGTCCAAATGATTTTTACGGATCCACGGATACATGGATCGGATCCGCAAAAAGCATACGGACGTCTGAATGGAGCCTTACAGGGGGGTGATCAATGACAGGCGGGTGATCACCCATATACACTCCCTGATCACCCCCTGTCATTGATCACCCCCCTGTCATCGATCACCCCCCTGTAAGGCTCCATTCAGACGTCCGCATGATTTTTACGGATCCGATCCATGTATCCATGGATCCGTAAAAATCATGCGGACGTCTGAATGGAGCCTTACGGGGGGGTGATCACCCTGATTACCCTGATCACCCCCTGTCATTGATAACCCCCCTGTAAGGCTCCATTCAGACGTCCGCATGCGTTCTGTGGATCCGATCCATGTATCCATGGATCCGTAAAAATCATGCGGACGTCTGAATGGAGCCTTACAGGGGGGGTGATCAGTGACAGGGGGGTGATCACCCTGATTACCCTGATCACCCCCTGTCATTGATAACCCCCCTGTAAGGCTCCATTCAGACGTCCGCATGCGTTCTGTGGATCCGATCCATGTATCCATGGATCCGTAAAAATCATGCGGACGTCTGAATGGAGCCTTACAGGGGGGGGTGATCAGTGACAGGGGGGTGATCACCCTGATTACCCTGATCACCCCCTGTCATTGATAACCCCCCTGTAAGGCTCCATTCAGACGTCCGCATGCGTTCTGTGGATCCGATCCATGTATCCATGGATCCGTAAAAAATCATGCGGATGTCTGAATGGAGCCTTACAGGGGGGGTGATCAGTGACAGGGGGGTGATCACCCTGATTACCCTGATCACCCCCTGTCATTGATAACCCCCCTGTAAGGCTCCATTCAGACGTCCGCATGCGTTCTGTGGATCCGATCCATGTATCCATGGATCCGTAAAAAATCATGCGGATGTCTGAATGGAGCCTTACAGGGGGGGTGATCAGTGACAGGGGGGTGATCACCCTGATCACCCTGATCACCCCCTGTCATTGATAACCCCCCTGTAAGGCTCCATTCAGACGTCCGCATGCGTTATGTGGATCCGATCCATGTATCCATGGATCCGTAAAAAATCATGCGGATGTCTGAATGGAGCCTTACAGGGGGGGTGATCAGTGACAGGGGGGTGATCACCCTGATTACCCTGATCACCCCCTGTCATTGATAACCCCCCTGTAAGGCTCCATTCAGACGTCCGCATGCGTTCTGTGGATCCGATCCATGTATCCATGGATCCGTAAAAAATCATGCGGATGTCTGAATGGAGCCTTACAGGGGGGGTGATCAGTGACAGGGGGGTGATCACCCTGATTACCCTGATCACCCCCTGTCATTGATCACCCCCCTGTAAGGCTCCATTCAGACGTCCGCATACGTTCTGTGGATCCGATCCATGTATCCATGTATCCGTAAAAAATCATGCGGATGTCTGAATGGAGCCTTACAGGGGGGGTGATCAATGACAGGGGGGTGATCAGGGAGTCTATATGGGTGATCACCCCCCTGTCATTGATCACCCCCCTGTCATTGATCACCCCCCCCCTGGTAAGGCTCCATTCAGACATTTTTTTTGGCACAAGTTAGCGGAAATTTTTTGTTTGTTTTTGTTTTTGTTTTTTCTTACAAAGTCTCATATTCTACTAACTTGTGTCAAAAAATAAAATCTCACATGGACGCACCATACCCCTCACGGAATCCAAATGCGTAAACATTTTTAGACATTTATATTCCAGACTTCTTCTCACGCTTTAGGGCCCCTAAAAAGCCAGGGCAGTATAAATACCCCACATGTGACCCCATTTCGGAAAGAAGACACCCCAAGGTATTCCGTGAGGGGCATATTGAGTCCATGAAAGATTGAAATTTTTGTCCTAAGTTAGCGGAAAGTGAGACTTTGTGAGAAAAAAAAATAAAAAAAATCAATATCCGCTAACTTATGCAAAAAAAAAAAAATTTCTAGGAACTCGCCAGGCCCCTCATTGAATACCTTGGGGTGTCTTCTTTCCAAAGTGGGGTCACATGTGGGGTATTTATACTGCCCTGGCTTTTTAGGGGCCCGAAAGTGTGAGAAGAAGTCTGGGATCCAAATGTCTAAAAATACCCTCCTAAAAGGAATTTGGGCCCCTTTGCGCATCTAGGCTGCAAAAAAGTGTCACACATGTGGTATCGCCGTACTCAGAAGAAGTTGGGGAATGTGTTTTGGGGTGTCATTTTACATATACCCATGCTGGGTGAGAAAAATATCTTGGTCAAATGCCAACTTTGTATAAAAAAATGGGAAAAGTTGTCTTTTGCCAAGATATTTCTCTCACCCAGCATGGGTATATGTAAAATGACCCCCCAAAACACATTGCCCAACTTCTCTGGAGTACGGCGATACCACATGTCTGACACTTTTTTGCAGCCAAGGTGGGCAAAGGGGCACCTTTCGGATTTCGCAGGCCATTTTTTACACATTTTGATTGCAAGGTACTTCTTACACATTTGGGCCCCTAAATTGCCAGGGCAGTATAACTACCCCACAAGTGACCCCATTTTGGAAAGAAGACACCCCAAGGTATTCCGTGGGGGGCACGGCGAGTTCCTAGAATTTTTTATTTTTTGTCACAATTTAGCGGAAAATGATGATTTTTCTTTTTTTTTCTTTTTTCCTTACAAAGTCTCATATTCCACTAACTTGCGACAAAAAAAAAAAAATTCTAGGAACTCGCCATGCCCCTCACGGAATACCTTGGGGTGTCTTCTTTCCAAAATGGGGTGACTTGTGGGGTAGTTATACTGCCCTGGCAATTTAGGGGCCCAAATGTGTGAGAAGAACTTTGCAATCAAAATGTGTAAAAAATGCCCTGCAAAATCCGAAAGGTGCACTTTGGAATATGTGCCCCTTTGCCCACCTTGGCAGCAAAAAAGTGTGACACATCTGGTATCGCCGTACTCAGGAGAAGTTGGGCAATGTGTTTTGGGGTGTCATTTTACATATACCCATGCTGGGTGAGAAAAATATCTTGGTCAAATGCCAACTTTGTATAAAAAAATGGGAAAAGTTGTCTTTTGCCAAGATATTTCTCTCACCCAGCATGGGTATATGTAAAATGACACCCCAAATCACATTCCCCAACTTCTCCTGAGTACGTCGATACCACATGTGTGACACTTTTTTGATGCCAAGGTGGGCAAAGGGGCACATATTCCAAAGTGCACCTTTCGGATTTCACCGGTCATTTTTTTACAGATTTTGATTGCAAAGTACTTCTCACACATTTGGGCCCCTAAATTGCCAGGGCAGTATAACTACGCCACAAGTGACCCCATTTTGGAAAGAAGACACCCCAAGGTATTCCGTGAGGGGCATGGCGAGTTCCTAGAATTTTTTTTTTGTCGCAAGTTAGTGGAATATGAGACTTTGTAAGGAAAAAAGAGAAAACAAAAAAAATCATCATTTTCCGCTAACTTGTGACAAAAAATAAAAAATTCTAGGAACTCGCCATGCCCCTCACGGAATACCTTGGGGTGTCTTCTTTCCAAAATGGGGTCACTTGTGGCGTAGTTATACTGCCCTGGCAATTTAGGGGCCCAAATGTGTGAGAAGTACCTTGCAATCAAAATGTGTAAAAAATGGCCTGCAAAATCCGAAAGGTGCACTTTGGAATATGTGCCCCTTTGCCCACCTTGGCTGCAAAAAAGTGTGACACATCTGGTATCGCCGTACTCAGGAGAAGTTGGGGAATGTGTTTTGGGGTGTCATTTTACATATACCCATGCTGGATGAGAGAAATATCTTGGCAAAAGACAACTTTTCCCATTTTTTTATACAAAGTTGGCATTTGACCAAGATATTTTTCTCACCCAGCATGGGTATATGTAAAATGACACCCCAAAACACATTGCCCAACTTCTCCTGAGTACGGCGATACCAGATGTGTCACACTTTTTTGCTGCCAAGGTGGGCAAAGGGGCGCATATTCCAAAGTGCACCTTTTGGATTTCACCGGTCATTTTTTACACATTTTGATTGCAAAGTTCTTCTCACACATTTGGGCCCCTAAATTGCCAGGGCAGTATAACTACCCCACAAGTGACCCCATTTTAGAAAGAAGACACCCCAAGGTATTCTGTGAGGGGCATGGTGAGTTCCTAGAGTTTTTTATTTTTTGTCGCAAGTTAGTGGAATATGAGACTTTGTAAGAAAAAATAAATAAAATTATCATCATTTTCCGCTAACTTGTGACAAAAAATAAAAAGTTCTATGAACTCACTATGCCCATCAGCGAATACCTTAGGGTGTCTACTTTCCGAAATGAGGTCATTTGTGGGGTTTTTCTACTGTCTGGGCATTGTAGAACCTCAGGAATCATGACAGGTGCTCAGAAAGTCAGAGCTGTTTCAAAAAGCGGAAATTCACATTTTTGTACCATAGTTTGTAAATGCTATAACTTTTACCCAAACATTTTTTTTTATCAAAGACATGTAGAACAATAAATTTGGCGAAAAATTTATATATGGATGTCGTTTTTTTTGCAAAATTTTACAGCTGAAAGTGAAAAATGTCATTTTTTTGCAAAAAAATAGTTACATTTTGATTAATAACAAAAAAAGTAAAAATGCCAGCAGCAATGAAATACCACCAAATGAAAGCTCCATTAGTGAGAAGAAAAGGAGGTAAAATTCATTTGGGTGGTAAGTTGCATGACCGAGCGATAAACGGTGAAAGTAGTGTAGTGCCGAAGTGTAAAAAGTGCTCTGGTCATGAAGGGGGTTTCACCTAGCGGGGCTGAAGTGGTTAAATACAGTTTATTGCTGAGATTAACTCTTTCATGCACTTTTTGTAATCCTTCCCACATGTCTTTAGCAGTTTGACAGTTACATATATGTATGACTTGATCATCATCTATGCACAGAGAGATTGAGCTCTGGGCTTTCTGATCTCTGTCTAACCACTCCTCTGTGGGCTGTGCAGGTCTGGATTCATTTATACATTTCCACGTACCTTCTCTTATAAGCAGCATTTTCATCTTAAATTTCCAGGATTGGTAGTTCTGACTTGTCAGATTTGCAATGGAGAACTTTGCTGAGGGGATGGTGGCAGCCATTTCTGCTGTTTGCCTTTCTGTTGATGTCTCCTGCACTCAATTGCTTTAGCTCAGTGGCGTAGCTATAGGGGTCGCAGCGGTCGCAATTGCGACCGGGCCCCTGAGTCAGGGGGGCCCACAGGGCCCCCTCAAGCCAGGAGAATGCAGCCGCAGCTGAATAACTAAAATAAGATTTACAGGGGGCGGAGCGGAGGCCGAGAGGAGAGGCCCTGTGTGACGCGCACTGTGCAGGGCAGCTGGGCAGGCGAAGTGAGGAGGGGCCGGGGGAGCGGCTTCAGTTGAGGTGCGAAGCAGGACTTAGTCACGTACCTCACTGTGACCTCCTGCGGCAGATCTCGCGAGATGACGCGATGACGCGGCGCGGGAAGGCACAGTGAGCGAGGCATTGGTGACCGCCTGTACCAGGATGCCACAAGCTGTGAAGGAGAGAGAGGTAAGTATTAATTATTTCTCCTAAGCAGGTGCCTACTCCACCTTCCCCTCATCCTGACCCAATGTTTAGATTCTTTTAGCCAAACAAGAGTTATGGATGGGGTTGATGACAATATTTAAGGTGGCCACACACAGGGAAACACATCTATTTTGCCCACAGAGTAAGAGCAGCTTTTTTAAGCGGTACTCCACTATGTAATGGCCCCCTCTTTATTATTAATATAATGGCCCCCTCTTTATTATTAATGTAATGGCCCCCTCTTTGTTATTAAAGAGGGGGCCATTATATTAATAATAAAGAGGGGGCCATTATATTAATAATAAAGTGGGGGCCATTATATTAATAACAAAGAGGGGGCCATTATATTAATAATAAAATGGGGGCCATTATAATATACAGGGGGAATAATATTATGAGGAATGAGGGACTATCTGTCTGGCTCTAGCCCAGTATTGGGGGGCAGCAGGATGACAATGTTGAGACACCAGGAAGGAGAGGATGAGAGTAAAATGAGGAACCTAAATTTTTTTCTGTGAAACTCTGCAGAGACGAGAAGCGGCTGAAAGAAGGTATCATGGCGGTCTTATCTCTGGATGAAGACGTTGAGAAAAGTCTACATCACAGGAGACGTCACTGGATGTAACAGGTATGGTGCGGCATTCTCTGTAATAATATTATCCATGCACATATCTGTTTCTCGGTAGGGTAAGGGGTATATAGAATTTGGCCCACACTGCCTCAGCCCGGCCCCAGACTTCAGGTCACACTGTGCGTGTTCTGAATTCTGGGGCCTCACACCCATCTTCAACATTATCTGTACTCAGAGAGTTATCACTGTGTTACATAGGACTGCTAGTGATCTACTACAGTATTTGCTAAAAGGGGCGTGCCCGGGGTAGGGGGGGGCACCATTTTTGGCTTGCCCCGGGTGCAGGCAACCCACGCTACGCCACTGATACTGGTCAAGTTGCCGGCCGGATAAAAGGGGTTAGGTCAGGAATTTGGCATGGTGGGGAGGGAGGTGCCATTTCAATTTTTGCCTCAGGCAGCATAAAGGCTATGTGCTTCCCGGTCCCTGGCCACAAAGCACTGAGGGAAGGGGGGCCCAAGCTGAACTCTTGTACCGGGGCCCATGAGCCTTTAGCTACGCCCCTGCTTTAGCTCAATGTATCTGGTTCTATCCAGAGGTAATCTGTGTTATATACAGGGCTTATGTAGAATGTCCTAGGCCCATAACCTGTTAGAAATACTTTCTGAGGCTAAACAAAGGACAGGCAGACAGTCTTTCAGGTCGAACTGACCTCTGCTCGGTAACTGCACGAGCACTTAACTGAACTTTATTGAACAACTGACAAACAGGAAGTTACACAAACTGCCATCTAGTGACCATACAATATACTAGGCATATAGCAATGACATACAGTGGTTGTTGCTTATACAATACAAACCTTGTATGCTAACAGAAGGACGAGCGCCAAACAGCTCTCCGCCTGGGGCCCAGCCGCCACTACATTTACCCAGTGTGCAGTTAGGGAGATATAGCGTCCCTGGCCGTGCTTACTGGTCCACGTATCTGTGGTTAGGTGGACCTTGCCACAGATGGCATTGCGCAGTGCACACTTGATTTTATCGGATACTTGGTTGTGCAGGGAAGGCACGGCTCTCTTGGAGAAGTAGTGGCGGCTGGGAACAACATACTGTGGGACAGCAAGCAACATGAGCTGTTTGAAGCTGTCTGTGTCCACCAGCCTGAATAACAGCATTTCATAGGCCAGTAGTTTAGAAATGCTGGCATTCAGGACCAGGGATCGAGGGTGGCTAGTTGGGAATTTACGCTTTCTCTCAAATGTTTGTGAGATGGAGAGCTGAACGCTGCCGTGTGACATGGTTGAGATGCTTGGTGACAGAGGTGGTGGTGTTGGTGGTACATCCTCTGTTTGCTGGGCGGCAGGTGCCAACGTTCCTCCAGAGGCGGAGGAAGAGTCAGAGGCGGCAGCAGCAGAAGAGGTAGCAGGGGGAGTCTGAGTGAGTTCCTTGTTTTTAAGGTGTTTACTCCACTGCAGTTCAAGCTTTGCATGCAGGTGCCTGGTCATGCAGGTTGTGCTAAGGTTCAGAACGTTAATGCCTCTCTTCAGGCTCTTATGGCACAGCGTGCAAACCACTCGGGTCTTGTCATCAGCACATTGTTTGAAGAACTGCCACGCCAGGGAACTCCGTAAAGCTGCCTTTGGGTTGCTCAGTCCCAGATGGTGGTGGTCAGTAGCAGGCAGAGTCTCTTGGCAGCGGGTGTTCTGCTTTTGCCCACTGCTCCCTCTTTTGCTACGCTGTTGGCTCGGTCTCACCACTCCCTCTTCCTCCGAACTCTGAAAGTCAGTGTCATGACCTTCATTCCATGTGGGGTCTAGGACCTTATCGTCCCCTGCATCGTCTTCCACCCAGTCTTCCTCCCTGACCTCCTGTTCAGTCTGCACACTGCAGAAAGATGCAGCAGTTGGCACCTGTGTTTTGTCATCATCAGAGACGTGCTGAGGTGGTATTCCCATGTCCTCATCATCAGGAAACATAAGTGGTTGTGCGTCAGTGCATTCTATGTCTTCCACCGCTGGGGAAGGGCTAGGTGGATGCCCTTGGGAAACCCTGCCAGCAGAGTCTTCAAACAGCATAAGAGACTGCTGCATAACTTGAGTTTCCCTGATATGCATGGGGGTGATGTGACAGACTGATGAGCTTGGTTTTCAGGCGCCATCTGTGCGCTTTCTGCAGAAGACTGGGTAGGAGATAATGTGAACGTGCTGGATCCACTGTCGGCCACCCAATTGACTAATGCCTGTACCTGCTGAGGCCTTACCATCCTTACAATGGCATTGGGCCCCACCAAATATCGCTGTAAATTCTGGCGGCTACTGGGACCTGAGGTAGTTGGTTTACTAGGACGTGTGGCTGTGGCAGAACGGCCACGTCCTCTCCCAGCACCAGAGGGTCCACTAACACCACCACGACCATGTTCGCGTCCGTGTCCCTTACTAGATGTTTTCCTCATTGTTACCGTTCACCACAATAAGAAAAAAATTATTTGGCCCAATGTATTGAATTCAAATTTAGGCCTTTTTTACAGGCACCTAACACTATCTAACTATCTATTTAGGTACTGTGATACACTAATACAGGCACAGCAGTAACAACAGATTTAGCTGAATATAAATTGTAGGCCGATTATTTAGGCACTGGATGACAGGTATACGTTTACGGACAGAATTAGACTTGGAAATGTACGGTAGTGTGTGAAGTTATTGAGGATGACCCTATCAGCACCTTCAATCTAATATACCCTTTTATGGATAGATTAAAACTTGGCCTGATACAGCAGAAACCACTGATTTAGGAAATTGCTAAGTTGAGAATTGTATTTCAACCCAGAACAAAAACTGTACTTTGGCGGACACTAAATAAATTGACCAGCCACAGCAGTAACATATTTAGCTGAATATAAATTGCAGGCCGATTATTTAGGCGCTGGATGACAGGTATAAGTTTACAGACAGAATTAGAGTTGGAAATGCACGGTAGCGTGTGAAGTTATTGAGGATGACCCTATCCGCACCTTCAATCTAATATACTCTTTTATGGATAGATTTAAACTTGGCCTGATACAGCAGAAACCACTGATTTAGGGAATTGCTAAGTTGGGAATTGTATTTCAACCCAGAACAAAAATATATCCTTTGCCAGACAGCAGACAGTATTACAATTGGCTAGCCACAGCTGAAACACCAGATTTAGGGTACTGCTATTTTGGCAATTGTATTTCACCCCTCAATAAAATAGCAAGCACAGCCTGATGTAGGATATAGCAAAAAAAAAACTAAAAAACACACTATTGATGGTTAAATGTATTTGGTGGCAGCTTGTGCTGGCGCACCACAAGACATAAAATGGCCGCCGATCACCCCAGAAAAAAGTGACAGAAAAACGCTCTGGGCAGCCTAAAAACAGTGAGCAATTAAATAGCATAGGTTGAATGATTTACAGCTGTAGATTGATCACTTCATTAAGTGTTTTTAAAGAGTAAATCACTGCCTAATCTCGCCCTAACAGCAGCAGCTGCATCCTATCCCTACACTGATCAGAGCAGAGTGACGTGCAGCGCTACGTGACTCCAGCTTAAATAGAGGCTGGGTCACATGCTGCACTGGCCAATCACAGCCATGCCAATAGTAGTCATGGCTGTGATGGCCTCTTGGGGCAAGTAGTATGACGCTTGTTGATTGGCTGCTTTGCAGCCTTTCAAAAAGCGTCAAGAAAGCGCTGAACCTGGACTTTTACGAAAATGTTCAGGTTCGGGTCCGTGTCACAGACACCCCAAAATTCGGTACGAACCCGAACTATACAGTTCGGGTTCGCTCATCCCTATCTAAGAGTCATTTTGTTTTATTTTTTGTTTTTAGACGATTGTCTTAGGTAGTGGCTCATTTTTTGCAGGATGAGAGGCCGGTTTTATTGGTACTATTTTGAGGGGCATACGTCTTTATTTTTTTTATTTTTTTAAGCCAGAAAATATTAGCTGTATTTCTAGCTTAAATTGTCCACTGACTAATGTGGCAGAGGCCCCAGATGGAAGGTATTGCCAAAAATTTGTGTTTTTTTAAACCCAAATTATTATTGCAGTATTTCAAGCTTGGATTTGTATGTCACAGAAAGCACATATGCTATGCTGGTGAACTGAGATTGCTTAAAATGGCCGCCTCCACCCACCTAACTAACAAACGGATAAAAGTTATTTTTCTGTGTCACTGGGCTCAGGGTAGGGTAAAAAGATTGTGCACTGCACCCACAAAACTAAGTCTAGGTAGATCGTTGAGTTAACAAGCACTTCTGATTAAAGATTATTTCCTATTCTCTCCCTCACAGCAGCAGCATCCTCTCCCTACACTAGTAACAGCAGAATGACGTGCAGTGCTACGTGACTCCAGCTTATATATAGGCTGGGTCACATGCTGCACTGGCCAATCACATGCTGCACTGGCCAATTAATTTGCCGAACACCAAACCCAAATTTTTTTATGGAATGTTTGGGTCGGGGTCCAAAAATCCTAAAGTTCGGAACGAACCCGATTTACAGTTCGGGTTTAGAATTGATTTGCTTATCTCTAAAAATAACCAATGAGGAGATTATACAAGGTTTCTTATATGTTTTAATGACAACTGATCTTAAAATGGTTTTCTGGTGACCTATAGTGATGATCGAGCACCAAAGTATTCGGGTGTTTGGCCCAAACACATTGCAATATTCGTGTGCTCGGCTGAGTATAATGGAAGTCAATGGGAGACAACCTAGCAGGGTGGGTGCCTGGTCCATTGGAAAAAGTCAGAAAGTGACAGAAACACCGCCAAAATAGATCGGGAACAGCATAGGGACAATGTCTGGATGCATCTTGGAGTCCCAGGTCACTGTTGGGAACCATGTTGTCTGAGTTCTATGCCAATTTTACAGACTGACAAAAATATGCACAAAACCCTTCCAAAAAAACAATTTTACAGGAAAAATTGCTATGAAACATTTTTTTCTGTACATTCAATTGTATATACAGTACAGACCAAAAGTTTGGACACACCTTCTCATTCAAAGAGTTTTCTTTATTTTCATGACTATGAAAATTGCAGATTCACACTGAAGGCATCAAAACTATGAATTAACACATGTGGAATTATATACATAACAAAAAAGTGTGAAACAACTGAAAATATCTCATATTCTATGTTCTTCAAAGTAGCCACCTTTTGCTTTGATTACTGCTTTGCACACTCTTGGCATTCTCTTCATGAGCTTCAAGAGGTAGTCACCTGAAATGGTTTTCACTTCACAGGTTTAATAAGTGCAATTTCTTGCCTTATAAATGGGGCTGGGACAATCAGTTGCGTTGTGGAGAAGTCAGGTGGACACACAGCTGATAGTCCTACTGAATAGACGGAATTTGTATTATGGCAAGAAAAAAGCAGCTACGGCTACTTTCACACTTGCGGCAGTGTGATCCTGCGGGCAGTTCCGTCGTCAGAACTGGCCGCCGGATCCGCCGATCTGCTGCTGCCTGAAAGCATTTGTGAGACGGATCCGGATGCGGATCCGTCTCACAAATGCATTGCAAGGACGGATCCGTCTCTCCGCTTGTCATGCGGACCGATGGATCCGTCTTGTACATTTTTCGCATTTTTACCGATCTGCGCATGCGCATGCCGGAACGACGGATCCAGCATTCCGGTATTCTGAATGCCGGATCCGGCGCTAATACATTCCTATGGGAAAAAATGCCGGATCCGGCGTTCAGGCATGTCTTCAGTTTTTTTCGCCGGAGAAAAAACCGTAGCATGCTACGGTTTTCTCTTTTGCCTGATCAGTCAAAACGACTGAACTGAAGACATCCTGATGCAAACTGAACGGATTACTCTCCATTCAGAATGCATGGGGATATACCTGATCAGTTCTTTTCCGGTATAGAGCCCCTGTGACGGAACTCTATGCCGGAAAAGAAAAACGCTAGTGTGAAAGTACCCTTAAGGAAAGAAAAACAAGTGGCCATCATTACTTTAAGAAATGAAGGTTAGTCAGGCCAAAAAATTGGGAAAACTTTGAAAGTGTCCCCAAGTGCAGTCACAAAAACCATCAAGCGCTACAAAGAAACTGCCTCAAATGCGGACTGCCCCAGGAAAAGAAGACCAAGAGTCACCTCTGCTGCGGAGGATAAGTTCATCCGAGTCACCAGCCTCAGAAATTGCAGGTTAACAGCAGCTCAGATTAGAGACCAGGTCAATGCCACACTTCTAGCAGCAGACACATCTCTAGAACAACTGTTAAGAGGAGACTGTGTGAATCAGGTCTTCATGGTAGAATATCTGCTAAGAAACCACTGCTAAGGATAGGCAACAAGCAGAAGAGACTTGTTTGGGCTAAAGAACACAAGGAATAGACATTAGACCAGTGGAAATCTGTGCTTTGGTCTGATGAGTCCAAATTTGAGATCTTTGCTTCCAACCTTGTGTCTTTGTGCGACGCAGAAAAGGTGAACGGATGGACTCTACATGCCTGGTTCCCACCGTGAAGCATGGAGGAGGAGGTGTGATGGTGTGGGGGTGCTTTGCTGGTGACACTGTTGGGGATTTATTCAAAATTGAAGGCATACTGAACCAGCATGGCTACCACAGCATCTTGCAGCGGCATGCTATTCCATCCGGTTTACGTTTAGTTGGACCATCATTTATTTTTCAACAGGACAATGACCCCAAACACACCTCCCGTCTGTGTAAGGGCTATTTGACCATGAAGGAGAGTGATGGAATGCTGCGCCAGATGACCTGGCCTCCACAGTCACCGGACCTGAACCCAATCGAGATGGTTTGGGGTGAACTGGACCGCAGAGTGAAGGCAAAAGGGCCAACACGTGCTAAGCATCTCTTGGAACTCCTTCAAGACTGTTGGAAGACCATTTCAGGTGACTACCTCTTGAAGCTCATGAAGAGAATGCCAAGAGTGTGCAAAGCAGTAATCAAAGCAAAAGGTGGCCTCTTTGAAAACCTAGAATATGAGATATTTTCAGTTGTTTCACACTTTTTTGTTATGTATATAATACCTTATTGTAATTTTACGTGTCTAATACTTTGGTTTTATTAATAATTAAAATATTTACTAATTAAAGTAATTGATCCCATATCCTAGGTGTGCCCAGTCTTCTTATTTATATTCCTTTATTCCATTCAACAGTGGGGTGACACTGTGGGACTGTGAGCACCCTTTTTGGAGGATCAACATTCCTGTGCATCTTCTTCACCACTTATATTTTTCACTATCTGTCACCCGAGGGGATAGCACGGTCTGTTGATCCACCATGGATATTTGGACACATATGGAAAACCAAAAACAAAAAGTTGAAAACTTCCATTTTGAGAATATATCTAGAGAATCTACAAGCGATGATATATGTATGTATCATGTGTTTAAAAAATTAGAAACACTTTTGATTCGCCAATTAAAACAGAGGTGAGAGATCAAAACGTTGAGAAGAAGTATTGAAATTAATAAAATCCCTAAAGGCCTATCAATTAATAAGACCCCTGCACAAGACCTATGCAGCACTCAATTTAATAAAGAATGGGAGGAGTTGTTGCAAGAACAATCAGTCGCTTGTACGAAATTAGTAATTAAAAGACGTATAGAGATTCTGGAAGCAACTAATGAACGAGTCTCCGAACTAAAAATAATAATGGATAAACTTATTAAAAATGAAGAATATAACAACTTACAATCCAAATTATGTGACAATCTAGATAAATTAGAACAAGATATAATAGAGAAAAAGGTGAAAAAATTGAACTATAGAAGAAGAGGAGGCAAAGATAGGGAAGAAAGAAACAGAGAAGAATCAGATGAACATATAACAGCAATAGAGGCAGTTAGAAATATTGGGAAAGAAAGTAATATTACCGAAAAAGCACTAATAAGAAATGACAACTTTAACATACCAACTCAAAATAGATTTGAAATATTAGAGGAAAGAGATCATTTTTTAGACCGCACTCCGCCACATCACCGCTCCCGAATAAGACAAAGATCACCTCCCCCAAAAACACAAATCACACAGAAAAAAACACACATAGATCACCATTACAATCTGAGGAACAAACCCCAGAATGTACAACAATATCACAGGACACCAAACACGAGAGGAGCTCACACGACACAAAACGAGTATCACAATCACAGCCACTATCACAGAGGGAGAGAACACGAATAAAGGGAAAGACAAGAAGAGGAATACGAAAAAAGACATTACCATCACAGATCACGTCACCTATAATCACAAATGATGCAATTATAAATTTAAGTTCGGTAACATTATCAGAAACCCAAAAACAACTGCTTAATAAAGGCCTCAAATTCGCCCCAACAAAACCCCTTAATAAATTTGAAATTTTTATTGGGGTAGAAATTTTGAAAAAATATTTTCTAAAAAATCCACTAACCCGAGAAGTCAACTCTATCAAACAAAATGACAGATTTGTCCATACATCACTTAAAAATAAATCGAAAAATTATCCAAGGAATGAACTAAGTGTGGAAATGACCACTTTTAAAGAATGTGTAATGAGGGATATAAAAAAGATTAAAAATAACACTAAGTACAAACGAAACAACCTCACACATAGTGAAATCGCAGCACTTAAACTTCTACAAAAAGAGGAGAATATTGTAATCCGACCAGCGGATAAGGGAGGATCCATAGTCATTCAAGATGTTGACAAATATAATATGGAATGTTTACGCCAATTAGCAGATAACAGTACATACCAGAAACTATTAAAAGATCCAACTGATCAATTTTATACTCATTTAGAACAATTTTGTAAAAAGGGACTAGATAGTGACATTTTAAGTAAGGAAGAATTTGAATTTATTTTAAATAAATACCCACATATACCAGCTTTTTATTGTATTCCAAAAATACACAAGGACAAGGACAACCCACCAGGACGTCCAATTATCTCGGGAATTGAGTCTCTGACGGCGAACCTCTCTATGTATATTGATACTTTACTCCAGACTAGAGTAAAAAAGGTCCCATCATATGTAAAGGACACGACTCAAATTATAAAAAAGATAGAAAACATGATATTTGAGGAACACTGGATAATGGGATCACTGGACGTCCAGTCCCTGTACACGGTCATTGACCATGATCAAGGCAAGGAAGCCGTGGGAAAACAACTAACATTAGAAGGTACACTAACAGACCAACAAATTGAATTTTTGATAGAAGGCATTGACCTTATTTTAACTCACAATTATTTTTATTTTAATGAAAATTTTTACATACAGACTCGAGGTACTGCCATGGGCACCAGGTTCGCCCCCAGTTATGCAAATTTATTTATGGCGGAATGGGAGGAGCAAAATGTGGCCCCCATACTGGGGACGAGCCTGGTGCTCTGGCAGAGATACATCGACGATGTATTTTTTATCTGGCGATCTGGACGAGAACAACTCGATATATTTTTAAAATCTATTAACCAAAATAATCAAAATCTTAAATTTTCGGGCACAACCAGCAAAGAACATATAGAATTTTTAGATTTGAAGATTTATGTTGAAGAAAATAAACTTAAAACCTGTACATACATCAAGCCCTCAACACGTAACAGCTATATTCTTTTCAATAGTTGCCATTTGCCATTTGCCATTTGCCAAGTTGGCTTTCAAATATTCCTCAAGGCCAATTCCAACGTTTAAGACGCAATTGCACAACTATAGAAAAATTTGAATTGGAGGCTGATAAAATGAAAACAGAATTTTTAACAAAAAAATACCCAGAGGAAATCTTAGATGTAGCTCTAAATAAAGTGAGAAACATGGAAAGAACAGATATTTTTAAAGAAAAGCAGAAGACCACTAAAGAACAGGGAGAAAATCTAATAAAACTAATATTACCATATAATGCAGATCACAAAAAAATAAGAAATATTATATACAAACATTGGGAAGTAATAAAAAAAAGAAAAAAACGATTGGCACTATAATTCCTCCCAAACCCCTGATCATTTTCACTAAGGCACCAAATCTGGGGAACAGGATAGCCCCTACAGTTAAAGAAGATACAACATAAAAGGATTTATCATTATGTAGATGGATGGATTTGAAGGGGTTCTTCAGATGTGGCCAATGTGGCATCTGCAAATTAACTTCCTTTGGGAGACATACTAAGGAAATAATATCAACTACCAATGGACACAAACATACCATAAAAGAATATCTAACATGCAATACAGAGAGCGTCATTTACATTATAGAATGCCCCTGTAAAAGGCAATATATTGGCAGGACCAAAAGAACCCTAAAAAAGCGCCTAGCGGAACATGTATCTAATATTAAAAAAGGAGTGGAGACCCACTCACTATCACAACATTTTAAAAATGTGCACAATAGTGATCCATCCGGTCTAAAATTCGCAGCGATTGATAAAATACCTAAAAGCTGGAGGAAGGGTAACCATATAAGTAGGATGTCAAGGATGGAAACCCAAAGAATATTTGAAATGGAAACCATGATTCCGGAAGGTCTGAATGCGGAATATGAAATATTTGGTTTCCTCTAAAAACTTGGAGGGTGGGATCCCGCCGTAAAAAAAAATTTGCCGCGGGCTCCGTCCTCGACGGTGGGCCTCCACTCACATACACCGTATGACCGTTCCTACAGACATATACATCTTAACCCTACCAATAAAGAATAAAAAATAAAAAATATAAAATAAAAAATAATAAATACTTTATAACTAAATATCCCAGGATGAGATCGACTATTGGAATTTGATACTGTGTGAATTTCCAAACGCTTTACTTTCCCCTGGCCATTATTGTTGCATATTCTCTTGTCCATTTATGATTCATTATTATTGATATCTCTGCAACTGTGGCCTTATAAGTTACTATATATATATTTTTATTGTGCATAATATTGCGCTTTACCAAACAGAATCAAATACCACTTTTAATATTTTTAATTTTTCAATTTTATTTTGAACAATGTATTAATATTAATAATATTTTTAAGACACATTTTTAATACACATTATCTCTATCAAAAATACTACTTTCACTCAAAAATATTTTTATTGATTGGTCACTATTTTTATCTCTTATTTATTTATTTTTCATCAATTAACCTTTGTTATCAGTGAATAAAAATCTATGACTGTTAATCAACAGCATAAGTTATATAAACTATATATCTAAGGAATGAACCCCAACAAATTGTTGAAGTTAAAGTTCAACATCATAACGCAACACAAATGCAATAACATCAAAAATGTCCATAATCGCGCTTTCTGCAGCAATAAGATAATCATAAATCCAATAGAATCTACATGGAGAAAATACCACTTTAATGAATTGTGCAGATGGCTAATTTAGCCAGACTAAATAAAGCGAAAAACTGAACAGTTACATATGACGAAGAAAATTTGCCGACTTCCGGAATGGAGTCCATGTCGGGTCTTGTAGCCAATACCTTCTGAGGTATAAAAGAGAGCTGGTTCAGGTGGTCTGGTTACCACTGAGGAAGGGGATACCCCCACCCCGAAACGCGTCTGGTCAGACCCCCGAACCTATGTGAGTGCACCACATCATTGGATCAAGTAAAGGACATTGCGGAAATCAAGCGAGAAGCTTCAGCTCGAAAGGTGAAGGTAACACAGCGTCTATGCTCACACAAGCTAACCCACGTGGAGCAAACATCTAGCGCTGCAAACACGATACCTCCCAAACTGAAAGGAGGAACCTGAGCAAGCCTCTCCTGGACAGAAGAAACCATCCGCATATAAGACCGGAGATCCACCATACCGGTAAGACTGTTCACATTTGCAAAGCCGATATAATAGCCCAGCCAAAGTCGGTACAGTACTTTAGCCTAAATCCTGACTGCTAGCGGGACGCCGCTAGTTCAGGTACATGGTGTGTATTTGCTATTGGGCAGCCCGTTTGCAAACTGCAAAAAACTATTGATCACCAACTGCATAGTGTACGAGCTATTTACACCGAACGAATATCCGATTGAAGGATAATACTGGCGGCACTTTAAATCTCCCCTCTCTTGATACATCGAGGGTCATTTCAGGACTGTGCATGCTACAAACTGTTCATTTTATTCTCCACAGGTGGATACTCAAATACTGTGCATGCTATAAAGCAACATAGTCTCCTTATTTTTCTTAGGTGGATACACCAATACTGCGGAAGCAATAGATTTTATTATCATAATTTTCTACAGGTTGTCAAATCATTACTGCCTCCACTGTAACCAATGCACTTTGTCCTTTCTTTATATTGCTGCTATTTGGACACCTTTCGTTTAAACTACTGATGTTTAATGCCCTCGATTAACACAGAGTTATATTTTATACCTTATAGTTCATACCTTATTGTAATTTTACGTGTCTAATACTTTGGTTTTATATTAATAATTAAAATATTTACTAATTAAAGTAATTGATCCCATATCCTAGGTGTGCCCAGTCTTCTTATTTATATTCCTTTATTCCATTCAACAGTGGGGTGACACTGTGGGACTGTGAGCACCCTTTTTGGAGGATCAACATTCCTGTGCATCTTCTTCACCACTTATATAATTCCACATGTGTTAATTCATAGTTTTGATGCTTTCAGTGTGAATCTACAATATTCATAGTCATGAAAATAAAGAAAACTCTTTTAATGAGAAGGTGTGTCCAAACTTTTGGTCTGTACTGTAAGTGCAAGTGCTGCAAAAAATTACAAGCGAGAGGCACTCCGAAACAGCCTGTATATCACATAAAGGAGGATCTCATTCACATTGTGGTACAATTGTTCAGGTAGTGGGACTCCTACAGACTCCTAAGCAGCTGTTGTTGGGCGATTCCATTATAAGAGGTTAGAAGTTTGAGGAGAATGCTTGCAATAAGGTTTCAAAGGTGAAAGAAGCTTTTCACACACTTGGAAAGGATATACGGGAGGTTGCATCAACTGTTTCATTCTCTGCAGTTTTGACTGTGCATAACCTTCAGCATGACCGGAAGATGCGCATTAAGGAATTCAATGTATGGCTTGGTGAATGGTGTCTGAACCAAGGGTTTGGCTTTGTGTCTCATGTTAGCTCTTGTTGGAATGGAAAAGAACTGTACAAGAAAGATGGTTTGCATTTTTCTCTCAAGGGAACGAATGTCCTCGGTGAACAGTTTCAAGTATTTGCTACGGAGCATTTAAATTAGGAAAGGGGGCAAAAGAGTGATACTCCAGCAGTCCGACTGCCCCCCGGAACAATGCCAGAAGATGCCAGTAGCACAAAGGTTAAGAAATGACAAGCTCAAATTCTTGTCTACAAATGCTTGCAGTTTAGGGAATAAGATCAATGAACTTGAGGCTATAATGGCATCTGAGAATATAGATGTAGTGGCTGTTACTGAGACATAGTTCAATGGGAGTAATGACTGAGATATAACAATACCAGGGTTCTCTCTATACAGGAAAGACATAGAAGGCAAGAAGGGGGAGGGGTGGCCCTGTATGTGAAAGATAGCATAAAATCTAATTTGATACAAGTTAGCGAGAACAATTTCGAGTCAGTCTGAGTTACCTTGCAGCTTGATATTCATAAGGTAACTTGTGTAGGTGTGATATATAGACCACCTAGCCAAGTCAAAGAATTAGATGATCTACTAGTTGAGGAAATAGCTAAATGACCTTGAAGGGGGAAGTTTCCATTATGGGATACTTTAATCTTCCTGATGTAAACTGGAAACCAAAAGAGCTAGTTCTGCCAGGAGTACAGATATTCTAAATTCCCTACTGGGATTATCTCTACAGCAAGTAGTTGATGAGCCAACCCGGAGGCCATTTTTAGATTTAGTATTCACAAATGGGAATTTGGTATATGATATTACTGAGTCACACCACACAAAAACAAAAGTTTAAAATTTTAGAAAAACTGACCTTTCTAAAATTAGATTAGTGGTATTCGAGTCCCTATCAGATTGGAACAGTTTCATTGGAGTCCAGGAGAAATGGGACTACTTAAAAGTGGCACTATTGAAGGCAACAGAAAATTGCATTAGGCTTGTGAATGAATACTTGTCACCACCAGATCTTTGAGAAGTTCTGATAGACGTTCTTCAGTACTTCCTGCATGATCTTCTTTTGTTTTGCTTTAGTTTTGACATCTCTCCTCCCTCTCCCAGCTGTCATCTATTAGCAGTGATTGCCTCCCTATATATCTCCTCCCCATACTGCCTCACCTTGCGGTTTATACAACTTCCTGGACTGTGCTGATGCTAGAAGCTGCTACTGCTGCATCCACAAGATAAGTCTGTTCCTTATTTTTCTGTTTTCCTGTGGTCTTGATCCTAGGTGACCCTGACTCCCTCCGTATTTAATGTAGGGACACGGTGGTCGTGTCCCCTCACTATTATAGGGTGTTCAGGTGTCATACAGTCGAGGAACGAGGGTATGCAATTATCTACCATAGTGATTTTTGCATAGGCTGAGCAGTAAGGGAGAGTGCTAGGGCTGTTACAGGGCTTACCCTTTTGTTCCTTAGTTTTGGATCAAGTCAGTCGGATCTTCATTTGTGTCTTCTAGTTCTTCTGCAACACAATCCGTGACAATACTTCTGTTCAATTTTTACAAAGGAAAATTAAGGAAAAGGACCTCAGTTGGGAAAGAAGACTAATGATTATTTTGAGGCATGTGTCTTTAAAGAGGAAGAGGTTCTAAGTCAGCTGTCTAAAATTAATGCAAATAAGTCACAGGGGCCTGATGGGATACACCCAAAGCTATTAAAAGAGCTCAGCGGTGAACTAGCAAAACCATTAACAGATTTATTTAACCAATCACTGGCAACAGGAGTCATCCCAGAAGATTGGAAAATAGCAAATGTTGTGCCCTTTCACAAGAAAGGTAGTAGGGAGGAATCGGGCAACTATAGGCCAGTAAGCCTGACATCAATAGTGGGGAAATTAATGGAAACCATACTTAACCCCTTAAGGACACAGCCTTATTTCACCTTAGGACTTACCCAGGCCGTTCTGAGATAGTTTTTTCGTCACATATTGTACTTCATGACACTGCTAAAATTGGGTCAAAAAAGTACATTTTTTTGCATAAAAATACCTAATTTACCAAAAATTTGAAAATTTCAAAGTTTCAGTTTCTCTACTTCTGTAATACATAGTAATACCCCCATAAATTGTGATGACTTTACATTCCCCATATGTCACTTCATGATTGAATTATTTTGGGAATGATATTTTATTTTTTGGGGATGTTACAATGTTTAGAAGTTTAGAAGCAAATTTAGAAATTTTTCTGAAATTTACAAAAAAACTATTTTTAGGGACCACTACAGGTTTGAAGTCACTTTGCGAGGCTTACATAATAGAAACCACCTAAAAATGACCCCATTCTATAAACTATACCCCTCAAGGTATTCAAAACTAATTGTACAAACTTTGTTAATCCTTTAGGTGTTGCACAAGAGTTATTGGCAAATGGGGATGAAATTTGAGAATTTCATTTTTTTGACTAATTTTCCATTTTAGCCCATTTTTTCCACTAACAAAGCAAGGGTTAACAGCTAAACAAGACTGTATCTTTATTGCCCTGACTCTGCCGTTTACAGAAACACACCATATGTGGCCGTAAACTACTGTACGGCCACACAGAAGGGCGTAGAGTGAAAGGTGCGCTGTTTGGTTTTTGGAAGGCAGATTTTGCTGGACTGTTTTTTTTTTAACCATATCCCATTTGAAGCCCCCCTGATGCACCCCTAGAGTACAAACTCCATAAAAGTGATCCCATCTAAGAAACTACACCCCTCAAGGTATTCAAAACTGATTTTACAAACTTTGTTAACCCTTTGTTAACCCTAGGTGTTCCACAAGATTTAATGAAAAATAGAGATACAATTTCAAAATGTCACTTTTTTGGCAGATTTCCATTTTAATATTTTTTTTTCCAGTTACAAAACAAGGGTTAACAGCCAAGCAAAACTCAATATTTATGGCTCTGATTCTGTAGTTTACAGAAACACCCAATATGTGGTCTTAAACCGCTGTACGGGCACACGGCAGGGTGCAGAAGAAAAGGAATGCCATACGGTTTTGGAAGGCAGATTTTGCTGGACCGTTTTTTTTTTTTACACAACGTCCCATTTGAAGCCCCCCTGAGGCACCCCTAGAGTAGAAACTCCCAAAAATTGACCCTATTTTAGAAACTACGGGATAGGGTGGCAGTATTGTTGGTACTAGTTTAGGGTACATATGATTTTTGGTTGCTCTATATTACACTTTTTGTGAGCCAAGGTAACAAGAAATAGCTGTTTTGGCACTGTTTTTATTTTTTGTTATTTTCAGCATTCATCTGACAGGTTAGATCATGTAATATTTTTATAGAGCAGGTTTTCACGGACTCGGCAATACCTAATATGTATACAATTTTTTTATTTATGTAAGTTTAAACACAATGATTTCATTTTTGAAACAAAAAAAAATCAAGTTTTAGTGTCTCCATATTCTGAGAGCCATAGTTTTTCCAGTTTTTAGTCAATTATCTTGGGTAGGGTATGATTTTTGCGGGATGAGATGATGGTTTGATTGGTACTATTTTGGTGTACATACGACTTTTTTGATCACTTTTATTACCTTTTTTGGGAAGTAAGGTGGGCAAAATTTCAATTTCATCATAGTTTTTTATTTTTATGGCATTCACCGTTCGGGTAAAGTAACATGACCGTTTAAAAGATCAGGTCGTTACGGACGCGGTGATATATAACATGTGTAGGGAATTTTTTTTTTTTCATTTTTAATCAGTGATAAATGCGTTTTTTGTTTTTACATTTTGTTCACTTTTTGTCACTTTTTTTTTTTCCCAGACCCACTTGGTTCTTGAAGATCCAGTGGGTCTGATGTCTGTATAATACAGTACACTATATAGTGTACTGTACTGTATTTTACTTACACTTTGTCTGCACAGATCTATGCCTTTAGCACAGATCTGTTCAGCACCATGGACAGCAGGATGCCTGAGAAGGCGTCCTGTTGCCATTGGAACCTTCCCCGTCTGCCACAACTACGCAGACGGGGAAGGGTAAGGAGGGGATCTGTCTGGGGGCTCTCTCCCATCGGGGGGCTGCAAAGGCACAGCAGCCCCCCGATGGGAGAGGGAGGGAGCCCCCTCTTACTGTTAACCTTTTCCATACCGCGGTCCGTACGGACCGCGGTATGGAAAGAGTTAAACGGCTGACATTGCATCACAGATGTCAACCGTTTATACCAGGGTGTCAGCAATGTGCTGACACCCTGGTATACCTACTGCACACCAATGATTATTCAAGGGGAAGCGGGCGGGGGATCGCGATCCCGCCTGCTGCACCGCCCGCCTCCCGCACCGCTCGCAACCCTCCCCCTGCACCTCCCACCGGGATAAAATCACTCAGGGGTGCAGAGGGGGGATAAATATATATTTTAGGAACACTAAAGTTATATTTTAGGAATACTGCAGAAAGCGCAGCAAACTGCAGGTCCGACATGGGGGGGGTCACGGGACTCCCCGCGCATTTAGCCTAGGTGCCTGCTCAATGATTTGAGCAGGCACTGGGTTGCGAACACCGCCAGCCGCACGGCAGTGATCGAAAATACACAGGGCGTACAAGTACCAGGACATAAAAACGTACCTGTACACCCTATGTCCTGAAGAGGTTAAGGAGAGGATTGTGGAACATCTAAAATCCCATGGATCGAAAGATGAAAAACAGCATGGGTTTACTTTAGGGAGATCATGTCAAACTAATCTTATAGATTTTTTTGATTGGGTGACTAAAATAATAGATGGAGGAGGTGCAGTAGACATTGCTTATCTAGACTTTACGAAGGCTTTTGATACTGTCCCACATAGAAGGCTTATCAATAAATTGCAGTCTTTGGGCTTGGACTCCCATATTGTTGAAAGGATTAGGCATTGGCTGAGAAACAGACAACAGGGGGTTGTAGTCAATGGAGTATATTCAGACCATGGTATTGTTACCAGTGTGGTACCTCAGGGATCTGTTCTGGGACCCATATTGTTTAATATCTTTATCAGCGAAATTGCAGAAGGCCTCGATGGTGAGGTGTGTCTTTTTGCTGATGACACAAAGATTTGTAACAGGGTTGATGTTCCAGGAGGGATACACCAAATGGAAAAGGATTTAGGAAAACTAGAGGAATGGACAAAATTCTGGCAACTAAAATTTTATGTTGATAAGTGCAAGATAATGCAGCTGGGGCGTAAGTCAGTATCTGAGGAAAGGGATTTAGGGGTCATTATTTCAGACTTAAATGTAGGCAGACAATGTCATAGAGCAGCAGGAAATGCTAGCATAATGCTTGGGTGTAAAGGGAGAGAAATTGCCAGTAGAAAGAGGGAGGTGCTCATGCCGCTCTACAGAGCACTAGTGAGACCTCATTTGGAGAATTGTGCTTAGTACTGGAGACCATATCTCCACAAGAATATTGCTACTTTGGAGAGAGTTCAGAGAAGAGCTACTAAACTGGTACATGGATTGCAGGATAAAACTTACCAGGAAAGATTAAAGGACCTTAACATGTATAGCTTAGAAGAAAGACGAGACAGAGGGGATATGATAGAAACTTTTAAATACATAAAGGGAATCAACAAGGTAAAAGAGGAGAGAATATATAAAAGAAGAAAAACTGCTACAAGAGGACATAGTTTTAAATTAGAGGGGCAAAGGTTTAAAAGTAATATCAGGAAGTATTACTTTACTGGATGCATGGAATAGCCTTCCTGCAGAAGTGGTAGCTACAAATACAGTGAAGGAGTTTAAGCATGCATGGGATAGGCATAAGGCCATCCTTCATATAAGATAGGGCCAGGGGCTATCCATAGTATTCAGTATATTGGGCAGACTAGATGGGCCAAATGGTTCTTATCTGCTGACACATTCTATGTTTCTACACTCATAAAGCCTATGTAGTGTAAGTGAAAGAGCTGCCAAAAGTTACAAGGAACCGGCACTCCAAAACACCCTTTGTTACACATAAAGGAGGGCATCTTACACACCCTTGAAAAATTATGATTGATGGCCTGCTGGTGACCCTCAAAAACATTTGGAGCAAGGGCCTGCTAATCTGACCATCTAAAACATTAGGGGCGAGGGCCTGCTGCCACATTGGTGACTCTAGATAACCTCTGGGCGATTGCATGTGACGACGACAATCCATTTGGATGTCTGCCCTATCAACTTTCAATGTTCTCTTCTGCGCCTACCATGGTGAGCACGGGTAACGGGGAATCAGGGTTCGATGTCGGAGAGGAAGCTTGAGAAAGGGATACCACATCTAATGGGCATTCAATACCTGAAATATGATTGGGTGTTGTTGCCTTGCCCCATTTTTTTCCCTAATTGTAAACCACCTAGAGAGGGTGGGACAAGTTATTAAAGATTGAGATTCTAAGGAAGGCAGCAGGTGCGCAGCAATTACCCACTCCCGACTCAGGGAGGTAGTGACAGTAAATAACAATACAGCACTCCTAAGCGGCCCTGTTATTAGAATGAGTACACTTTCCGTTAACGAGGATCTATTGGAGAGCAAGTCTGGTGCCATCAGTCAACTTGCTCCCGGCCTCCACAACGTTCACCCAGTGTGCCATCATGGTGAGGATTGTGTTGACCAGACTCTTGGCTACTGAGATTCTTGGCTACTATTTTTCAACAAGGACCTTCTGGTATAGCACTGGTTTGCTTGTCCTCTCCACCAGAGAAATGAGAGATGAGAAGTTGTCTTTGTAGCGGGGGTCGAGAAGGGTGAACAATCAGTAATCTGTGTTGTCTAAAATGCGTATAATGCGCGGGTCGTGGGAAAGGCAGCCTAACATGAAGTCAGCCATGTGTGCCAGAGTATTAACAGACAAGACTTTGCTGTCATCATCAGAAGGTGAGCTGACCCTGTAAAAGATTGTAGGTGAGGGTCTGCATGTGATCTGACCCTTTAAAACATTATATGTGAGGGCCTGCAGTTGGGTTGACCCTGTAAAACATTATATGTGAGGGCCTGCAGTTGAGCTGACCCTGTAAAACATTATATGTGAGGGCCTGCAGTTGAGCTGTCCCTGTAAAACATTATATGCGAGGGCCAGCTGCTGAGCTGACTCTCTAAAACATTATATGCGATTGACTGCTGGTGAGCTGACGCTGTGAGATATTGTATGTGAGTGCCTGCAGGTGAGCCGATGCTCTAAAACATTATATGCGAGTGCATCCTGTTCAAATGACGCTCTAAAACATTATATGCGAGTGCATGCTGTACAGCTGATGCTTTGAAGCACTATTTTCAAGTGCATGTTGTTCAGCTGATGCTCTAAAACATTATTTGCTAGTGCATTTAGGTGAGCTGATGCTCTAAAGCATTATTTTCAAGTGCATGTTGTTCAGCTGACGCTCTAAAACATTATTTGCGAGTGCCTTCAGGTGAGCTGATGCTCTAAAACATTATTTGCGAGTGCCTTCAGGTGAGCTGACTCTCTAAAACATTATATGCGAGTTCATGCTGTTCAGCTGACTCTATAAAAAAAAATTAGTTGAGGGCCTGCTGTTGAGCTGACCCTATAAAAAAAATTGAGTTGAGGGCCTGCAGTTGAGCTGATCCTATTAAAATAGAGTGGAGGGAATATATACAATCTGGATGAGGAGGAGGAGAAAGCAAGATTCAACCATATACTCTTTTTTTTGTGGTGGAAAAGGTGCATGGGAATACACTAAAGTAGATTGAGTACGTATAAATGATAGATTGAAATTGCCTCAGCTCTCATCTGTTGAAGTTGAGAAGTCAGGGGCAATCCAGGCCAGTTTGCACTTGTGTCCAAATGACTGTGTTATAGACATTTGGACGCTGCCCTGGGACAGGGAAGTGGATGTTATTGCTGATTCATGCTGGTTCATGCAAAGGTCCAGGTGCAGGACGAGGGGCATCTGGGCCTGCACCTTCCACAGGGGATTGGCCAGCAGTGCGTAACACAGGGGAAGAGGAGGCAGTGGTGTGACCCGCAGACCCAGATTGTGGACCCAGGCATTTGGCCCACTTGTTAGGGTGCTTAGATGCCATGTGGCGGATCATGCTGGTGGTGGTGAGGTTGCTAGTGTTCACGCCCAGGCTCATTTTGGTACGCCACTACCATTCTTTTGTCGTCTGCACTTTCATCAAAAAAGTGCCACACTGCAGAACACCTACCCCTTGGCAAGGTAGATTTACGCATGGGGTGCTCGGTGTAACGTTTGTGGGCCTGTTTGGTGTGGGCCGACTTCTCCATTTTGCAACCCCATCCAGCCTGTTGCAGTGCTGAGGATCCCTCCCTCTCTGTACTGCTGTCCTCGCTCGGCTTTTCACCTTCCCATGTTGGGTCAGTGACCTCATCATCAACCACCTCCACTTGCTGACTCTGCTCATCCTCCTGACTTGACCTAACCACAACCTCAGTGATTGACAACTGTATCTCATCATCATCTACCTCGTGAATGAATGATTGCCGTTCACCACCGTCATCTTCTTGAGGCTATGAAGGCTCAAGAGGTTGGGAATCAAGGCACAATATCTCAGGTCCCTCTTCAAGCATGCTGGGCATGAGGGTCAAATGTAATAGTGGCGCTGGAAGAGTGTGGGATTACTTGTTTGGCAAGCCTCTCCATGGGAGGAGGAATGCTGATGAGAGTGAGAATTCGGTTGACCAGACTCTTGGTTACATAGACTGGATTTGGTGGAAGAAAGGGTGGTACTTAACCGACTGGAAGCATTATCTTCAGCAATCCAACCGACCAACTGTTCGCACTGGTCCAACTTGGACAGTGTTGTCCTGCGCCGCCCAGCTAAGTTGAACATGAAGCTGGGTACGGTGGATGTTTTTTTTTTTTTTCTGGTGCACTGGCAGCAGGCACAGTTTCATTGTGCCCAGGGCCACGGCCTCTGCGTGCACCATCAGCATCACGCCCGCTTCCACATCTCTTAGTACTCACCTTCTTCACATTAATGGTTTTGTCACTAGATGTGGCCCAGATTGTTTTACAGTACACTAAAGACACCGTTTTCGGATGCGGGACAGTATATGTCACAGAAAGCCACAGAATATAGACACTATATTAGGCCCAGATTAGTTAAATTTGCCCTAAAGAAACAGTATTACACACGTACACTAGAGAGACAGCAGGCCTTGCCCCTTATTATTTAAATTAACACTAAATAAACAGTTTTTGGATTGCGTACTGTATATGTCACAGAAAACAACCCACTATGGACACTAGATTAGGCCCAGATTATTGGACTTTACACTAAAGAAACTGTTTTCCAATGGAGTACTGTATATGTCACAGATGTGTATTACACGCACACACTACAGATACAGTAGATGAGGACTGGCCCCTAATTATTTAAATTAACGCTAAAGAAACAGTTTTCGGATTGCATACTGTATGTCACAGAAAGCCACACACTATGGACACTATATTAGGTCCAGATTATTGGAATCTGCCCTAAAGAAACAGTTTTCAGATGGCGTACTCTATATGTCACAGAAAACAACACACTATGGACACTAGATTAGGCCCAGATTATTGGAATTTACACTAAAGAAACTGTTTTCCAATGGAGTACTGTATGTGTCACGGATGTGTATTACACGCACACACTACAGAGACAGTAGATGAGGACTGGCCCCTAATTATTTAAATTAACGCTAAAGAAACAGTTTTCGGATTGCATACTGTATGTCACAGAAAGCCACACACTATGGACACTATATTAGGCCCAGATTATTGGAATCTGCCCTAAAGAAACAGTTTTCAGATGGCGTACTCTATATGTCACAGAAAACAACACACTATGGACACTAGATTAGGCCCAGATTATTGGAATTTACACTAAAGAAACTGCTTTCCAATGGAGTACTGTATGTGTCACGGATGTGTATTACACGCACACACTACAGAGACAGTAGATGAGGACTGGCCCCTGATTATTTAAATTTACGCTAAACGCTTGCAGCGTTCAGGTGTCCGCTCACTGAGCGGAGCGGAGGCTGAGCGCTGGCAGACGAATGCATTCTCAGTGGATCTGTCCCTTCCTCAGCACGAATGTCCCTGAGACTGATTAATTTAACGCAGGTAAAAATATTTTGCTGCTCTAAAACACACAGACACACACAGTAGTCCTTAAAAGGACTTTTGGGTTTTTGAAAAGCTTTCTTCAAATAATAATAACTGAGAATGTTGCTCCCTACACTGCCTTTTCCTTCCTACTCTCTGGTCTGCCTGACTATGACTGATTCGAGCATGTGTCATCGGGTGCTATATAGCATCCAATGATGCGTTCTGGCCAGCCAATCACTGTAATGCCAGCAGCCAACATGGCTACTGGCATTACAGTGATGGCAGTACTTACCTTCACGTCTATTGGCTGCTTAGCAGCCGCAAAACATGCGGGAAGGAGACTTGAGCATGGCGCTCGAGCACATGCGGTACTCGGCCGAGTACCGCCATGTGCCGAGCATAGCGATGCTCGGGCCAAACCGGTATTCGGCCGAGCATGCTCACTCATCACTAGTGACCTATCCTCAGGACCAGCAGCAGACTGTGAACTTAAAGTAGCCCTGGAAAAAATACTAAAAGTGGCCTTGTTTTGTTATTGGGTCCAAATTGATGGAAGGCTGGGCCAAAACAAGTAGTTGGGACCAGCAATACCATATAATGGCACATTATGCCTACCCAACAGAGCCAAATAGCACAGTCCATCACAAAATACTTCCTCCAGCAGCACAAAAAACATTCTCAAAAACTTCCACTGGCTGGCTGTGAAAAGGGCTCAGGCGGCCCCCTGGGTATTTAACAATTTAGTGTGTTATTGGAATAAAGAACATATCTTTTTTGGAAGCCGGACCCCTTTCTTCATTTTTCACAGTTTTGACTATGGTAAGCAATGTCAACACAAATTTAACCTACAGGAATTGCTGCAGAAAAAAATAAAATAAAATAGTCATTGGCAAAAGTTTTAGACTTATTAGATATAGTACTATATTTTGTTCCATCACATGGAGCCGAGGGGAGTCAACTATAGTTTATAAGGTTAAAAATGAACAAAGTATCAAGGAAGAATCAAAATATATGCTTGTTTTTCAGATCAAAAGGCTTTTGTTCTTGAGTTTTCTTTCTCAGAATTGTGCCAGTTTGGTATTGCAATGATTTATCCAAGGAAAGTGTTCAGCTGCAGGTATGTCTGCTTGATCATTTTAGCATGCTTTCATTTTGTGTCTGTGAAGATTGATTCTTGTTCTTAGTTTGCCTCACCAATGTAGCATTTATCTTTGCATCTCTTGTACTGTATGAAGTGTACTTCATTCTAGAATAAAAACAGGAGTTAGATTCTAGGGTATCATATTTTTCAGCTGTGAGTGACAGTTGACGCTGGGCACAGTTTGCGGCATCTAGTTACAAGCCTTTGTGCCACTTTATTTTACTATACGGAACTTATTCTGTGTAAGAAGAAAGGCATCTTTGTCCAGTTTTTCATGTTATCACCCATTGACAACAATAGATTTAAAAGGAGATAACTGTTTTGTCAGCGTTTGAAGGAAAAAAAGCTCTAAAAATGAAACACTATGGCAAAACACTAGAGATTTTTAGATACAAAGATATTATGTATACAATGGTAGCTAAAAGTAGTCAAAAATATATTTTGAATGATATCTTAACCCTTTTAAGACTGGGGTTATTTTATACATTACCTTGATGCTCACAGCAAAATCTCACCTTTTAGTATGCTGATACTAATACCAATGGTGATATATTACTAATTTTTTGTTCAATGTATTTTGTAGGCCTTCTTTAGAGAAAAGAAATTGTCAGACAGGAAAAAAAAACAAAAAAAAAACTTTTCCTAATTTTCTCATGCTATGTTGTAAGGTAGCTTGTTCAACATTTTCCCCCAAATACTATTATTTTAATTCTCTTGCATAGTGCTGAAAACAAGAAGCTTATTTTATTTTAAATTGTTTCTATTTATCTTTAGCTTTAGACTATATTTTAAGTAAAGGTACAAATGTAGGTAGGTAGAAATTGGTGGCCATGGGTAATTATTATTTTTGGTGCAACAGATTTTGCATGACAGGACCATATTAATGCCTGTACATTTTTTTGTAGGTGAGAGGATCTTTTTATTTTATTTTTTCCAATATTTTTTATTTATTTTTTTCGTTTTATTTACTCTAGTTCATACATTTGACTGTGTATTGTTATGGCACAGGTTAGTAAGGAGCACATTATTATTATGTATTCCATGCAGACTCTTTATACAGACAACTGTTAACAGTCATGTAATGGTAACAGCCAGTAAATCATTTTACTAGTGATCTTACACATAGATCACATTTTCTCTGCATACTTTCAATCCCCCTATGCAAAAGGAATGCCTGTGACAACATTAGTAATGGGCAAACAGTATCTGTGCATACAGGATTTTTATTTTATTGTTACAGGGATCAAATTAGATCAGTTAGCTGTCACAGTACATGATTGGGCTATCACTGTGACAGCCCAATCCTTCTGATGGCACTGTGTGCAAGAGCATGCAGTGTCATCAAACATCTAAATTTATAGGCTGCAGGCACAGTTTTCATTATACATTTTTGTACTTTATTTGGTTTGCAGAGAGCTGTTGCATTACATGTTTTGTTTTACAGTGTTTTCAGCCGTAGCGACGTGCCCCTGTGCATTGGGATGTGCTGACTGACCCCCTTTTTCTTTGCAAAAATGACACATAGTATGGACATGATTTCTGGGACCCAAGGTTTCCCAGCAGAACATTGTCAAGAACATCACACTGCCTCTGCCGGCTTGCATCCTTTACAAAGGGCCTCTTGCTGCCATGTCTTCACCAGGTTAGTGGTGCATACACACCTGGATGTCCACATAATCTAAAAGAAAATGTGACTTATCAGGCCAGGCCATCATTCTGGTATCTGCATTGCTTGGATATAATGGAGGCCATTTTGGCACCAAAGATGACAGAAATTAAAGCATGCCCAGCATGCATGTGGAACCTACTCTCCCTGAATTGTATGGTAGCCGTCATGGCAGAAAACAGGTAGAATTTAGTGTTAGGAACCCGTCTTACAGAGATCGCCTTGATGTGCGGCAGAAGGGCTCAAATAATTGTGTACAAAATGATTTGCCAAGCATCTCTAATTTATAAGTATAGCACTAGCAATTATTATGCATTTTTGTACTTTATTTAGTTATCAGAGAGCTGCTGCATTGTATGTTTTTTTTTTTTTTACAGTGCTGTTTTCAGCCATAGCAATGTGCCCCTGCGTATTGGGATGTGCTGACTGACCCTCTTTTTCTTTGCAGTTTGTACTGAAGGTGTGGCTGACACCTTAGTCGTGCACTCCTGACCAGCTCGTCTGTCCCATAGGCTAATCTTAATTAGTTTGAGTATATAGCTTGGCCTGCTCTCCCTCCCAGCAGAACATTGTCAAGCATATCACATTGCCTCTGCTGGCTTGCATCCTTTACAAAGGGCCTCCTGTTGCCATGTCTTCACCAGGTTAGTGGTGCATACACACCTGGATGTCCACATAATCAAAAAGAAAATGTGACTTGCCAGGCCAGGCCATCATTTTCTATTGCACCCTAGTCCTGGTTCACTGCTGTTCCTCCCTTGGACCCCTTCTGGTAGGTACTAAACCCTACACCCTGGCAAATACAGAATACCTGCCATTTTGAAAATGCTATGACCGATACAGCTAGCCTTATTCAAAGTTGGCAAGATTACTTTTAGTATTGAGCGAATCAGAGTATCCAAAGTGGACTTCGATCTGAATTTAAGAGAAAATTAGATTCAAACGAAGCTGAATTTCCTCGTGCCTCATGGTAACAAATCAATTTTCCCTGAAATGGCGGTAAAAAAAAACATACTCACCTTACCCATTAGCGCAAGGAGGCCACCATTGGATATCTAGCGAAAAATCTTGTGTGCAGAGACATATGATGTTATCACGCTGGTCTGCGAGTGTCACAAACACAGGGGGTGGGGTAGTGACCACTGAACTCAACCCTCAGCCCTGTCCCCGCCTACTTGCCTTGCAAGTCCTAGCAACAAGGGACAACTGGTCAACAAACCCTTAGCTAGGATAGTACAGGGAAGACAAACAACACATAAACAGAAAGGTAAAAAAAGCCACGTGAAAACCAAGTGAGTAGAAATGTTACCGGACGAGCAAGCAGAGAATCGTCAGGACAATCCGAAGTCAAACCAGGAGAGCATGCCAAGACCAGAGGATGAGATGGACGGGAAATCGGAAGCCAAGCAGGAACAAACAAACCAGGTGAGTATCATGCAGGAAGGACCTCAATAACAGGCAATCTGTGGCCACAGATTGCCTGTTTAAATAGAGCGCTGGTCGAGTCATGTGACGTGACCAGCGTCACATGACTCCTGAGTTCTGATGCAGCTGAAAGATCAACTCTGCGCTCAGCCCTATTGTGGTTGTCATGGGAACGGGTGACGCTGGGAACGCTGATGATGTGAGCGTGCCCCGGCCATGCTCACTTCACAGAAAACCGCATCGTGACAGACAGATTTCGAGATGGTTCTTCAATATACAGGTCCTTCTCAAAAAATTAGCATATTGTGATAAAGTTCCTTATTTTCTGTAATGTACTGATAAACATTAGACTTTCATATATTTTAGATTCATTACACACCAACTGAAGTAGTTCAAGCCTTTTATTGTTTTAATATTGATGATTTTGGCATACAGCTCATGAAAACCCTAAATTCCTATCTCAAAAAATTAGCATATCATGAAAAGGTTCTCTAAACGAGCTATTAACCTAATCATCTGAATCAACTAATTAACTCTAAACACCTGCAAAAGATTCCTGAGGCTTTTAAAAACTCCCAGCCTGGTTCATTACTCCAAACCGCAATCATGGGTAAGACTGCCGACCTGACTGCTGTCCAGAAGGCCATCATTGACACCCTCAAGCAAGAGGGTAAGACACAGAAAGAAATTTCTGAACGAATAGGCTGTTCCCAGAGTGCTGTATCAAGGCACCTCAGTGGGAAGTCTGTGGGAAGGAAAAAGTGTGGCAGAAAACACTGCACAACGAGAAGAGGTGACCGGACCCTGAGGAAGATTGTGGAGAAGGACCGATTCCAGACCTTGGGGGACCTGCGGAAGCAGTGGACTGAGTCTGGAGTAGAAACATCCAGAGCCCCCGTGTACAGGCGTGTGCAGGAAATGGGCTACAGGTGCCGCATTCCCCAGAAACAGCGGCAGAAGCGCCTGACCTGGGCTACAGAGAAGCAGCACTGGACTGTTGCTCAGTGGTCCAAAGTACTTTTTTCGAATGAAAGCAAATTTTGCATGTCATTCGGAAATCAAGGTGCCAGAGTCTGGAGGAAGACTGGGGAGAGGGAAATGCCAAAATGCCTGAAGTCCAGTGTCAAGTACCCACAGTCAGTGATGGTCTGGGGTGCCATGTCAGCTGCTGGTGTTGGTCCACTGTGTTTTATCAAGGGCAGGGTCAATGCAGCTAGCTATCAGGACATTTTGGAGCACTTCATGCTTCCATCTGCTGAAAAACTTTATGGAGATGAAGATTTCATTTTTCAGCACAATCTGGCACCTGCTCACAGTGCCAAAACCACTGGTAAATGGTTTACTGACCATGGTATTACTGTGCTCAATTGGCCTGCCAACTCTCCTGACCTGAACCCCATAGAGAATCTGTGGGATATTGGGAAGAGAAAGTTGAGAGACGCAAGACCCAACACTCTGGATGAGCTTAAGGCCGCTATGGAAGCATCCTGGGCCTCCATAACACCTCAGCAGTGCCACAGGCTGATGGCCTCCATGCCACGCCGCATTGAAGCAGTCATTTCTGCAAAAGGATTCCCGACCAAGTATTGAGTGCAGAACTGAACATCATTATTTGAAGGTTGACTTTTTTTGTATTAAAAACACTTTTCTTTTATTGGTCGGATGAAATATGCTAATTTTTTGAGATAGGAAATTTGGGTTTTCATGAGCTGTATGCCAAAATCATCAATATTAAAACAATAAAAGGCTTGAACTACTTCAGTTGGTGTGTAATGAATCTAAAATATATGAAAGTCTAATGTTTATCAGTACATTACAGAAAATAATGAACTTTATCACAATATGCTAATTTTTTGAGAAGGACCTGTAGGTGGTCACAGTGGCCTCTTCGCGCTCAAATGAATAAAGTATATTTTTTTACTGCTCAACCCCTGAAAGCCATAATTTTTTAATCTCAGATCCCGTGATCAGCAATGAAACAGCATTTGAGGGGTTCAATTTTCCACAAAGAAATTGGCTTCTCGATGATGTAATTCTTTGTGAAATATTCTAAACTTCACTCACCTCTCATTATCTTTACCCATTGACAGGTGCAATTGTCATCTACCAATCACCTGTTAATTGTTTTAATGTATGATAATAGCAGAATTTAAGCAGATCAGATAATAATTCATAGAATGCACTAGTTTTTAACATTTTAAATACATTAAGCAATGAATGTATTTTTTAATTTGTCTAATATGTCTAGAACTGTTTTATTGAGCTTTCGTAAATTTTTATTAAACATATAGTCGAGCATAAGAAAAAAATGTCCACTGTTGTATGCAAGTTGTGCCTGCTATTTCTGCAATACTAGACTTGGCTCACAGATTTGGTTTTTGGGCGAGGGAAACTTTTTTATTACTAATCTCAGACAACCTCTTCAGATGTGTTCACATTATGTTCAGGGCTTATGAGCAGGCTGCAAGTTTAACCCTTTCATGACCAAGGGTCATTGATGCCCCAGTGTCCAGGTCAAAATTTACAAATCTGACATGCTAATAGCGTTGGAACACTTTTATTTATCCAAGCCATTCTGAGATTGTTTACTGGTGACAAATGTGTCACTAGAATGGTACTTCATGACAGTCATAAATTTGAGTCAATATATTTCACCTTTAATTAGGAAAAAATACTAAATTTACCAAACATTTAGAAAAATTAGCAATTTTCAAAATTTCTATTTCTCTGCTTTTAAAAAAGAAAGTGATACCTCATAAAATATTTATTACTTAACATTCCCCATATGTCTACATTATAGTGGCATCATTTTTTAAATGTAATTATTATTTTTTTAGGACGTTAGAAGGCTTAGAAGTTTAGAAGCAATTCAGGTCTGAAGTCACTTTATGGGACTTACATAGTAGAAACCCCCATAAATGACCCCATTGTAGAAAGTACACCCCTCAAGTTACTCAAAACAGATTTTTACAAACTTTGTTAACCCTTTAGGTGTTCTACAAGAATTAAAGGAAAATGAAGATGAAATTTCTAAATTTCACATTTTTGGCAGATTCTCCATTTTTATATATTTTTTCCAGTTGCAAAGCAAGGGTTAACAACCAAACAAAACTTAACATTTATTACCCTGATTCTGCGGTTTACAGAAACACCCCATATGTAGTTGTAAACTGATGTAAGGGCACACGGCAGGGCGCAGAATAAAAGGAATGCCATATGGTTTTTGGAAGGTACATTTTGCTGGACTGATTTTTAGATGCCATGTGCCATTTGAAGCCCCCCTGATGCACCCTTACAGTAGAAACACCCGAAAAGTGACACCATTTTGGAAACTAGGGGATAAGTTTTAGTGGTGCTATTTTGGGGTACATATGATTTTTTATTGCTCTATATTATGTTTTTTGTGAGGCAAGGTAACCAAAAAAAGGCTGTTTTGGCACCTTTTTTATTTTATATTTTTTACAACATTCATCTGAAAGTTTAGATCATGCACTATTTTTATAGAACGTGTCTCCATTTTCTAAAAGCCATATTTTTGCAGGCTTGTTTTTTGCAGGAAGAGTTGATGTTTTTATTGGTACCATTTTTGGGTACATATAATTTGTTGATCATTCATTATTACACTTTATGGGGCATGGTGACCCAAAAAATTGTTGTTTTGGAACAGTTTTTATTTATTTATTTTTACAGCGTTCACCTGAGAGTTCATGTGAAAGTTTTATAGAGCAGATCGTTACGGACGTGTCAATACCTAATATGTATACATTTTCTTATTAATTTAAGTTTTACACAATAATAGCATTTTTGAAACCCCAAAAATTATGTTTTAGTGTCTCCATAGTTTGAGAGCCATAGCTTTTTAAATTTTTCAGGCGATTGTCTTAAGGAGGGTCTCATTTTTTGCAGGATGAGGTGACGGTTTGATTGGTACTATTTTTGGGGGCATATACTTTTTTAAATGCTTGGTGTTGCAACTTTTGTGATGTAAGGTGACAAAAATCGCTCTTTTGGCACCGCTTTTTTACTGTGTTCACCTGAGAGGTTAGGTCATGCAATATTTTTATTCGAGCAGGTTGTTACAGATGTGGCAATACCTAATATGTACACTTAAAAAAAAATCACTTTAATACAATAATAGCATATTTGAAAAAAAAATGTTTTAGTGTTTCTATGTTCTGAGAGCTATAGTTTTATTTTTTTTAGCAATTTTCTTATGTAGAAGCAAATTTTTGTGGGATGAGGTGAAGTTTTTATTGGTACCATTTTGTTTGACATACACGTTTTTGATTGCTCGGTGTTGCACTTTTTGTGATGTAAGGTGACCAAATTATTATTTTTTTTTACACTGTTTTGACATTATTTTTATTTTTTTATGGTGTTTATCAGATGGGCTGGATTGTGTTATTTACATTTAGAGCCGGTCATTACGGATGTGGTGATACCTAATATGTCTATTTTTTGTTTTGTTATTTCATTTTTTGTAGGAAAAGGCAATTTATTTAATTTTTTATTTACATTTTTATTTATTTATTTTTACTTTAATTATTTTCACTTTTTTATCAAGTCTCATTTGGATCTTGAAGATCAAGTGGGGCTGATGACTGTACTATACTTTGTAATGCTCTTGCATTGCAAAGTATAGTACTATCAGATTTCCTGTAGATGGCAATACCGGACACCTTTGCAAAGCGTCCGGTTGCCATGGCAACTGCCGAGTGCTGCCATCGCATCGCGGCAGCCCCAATGGTTGAGAGAGGGAGCCCCCTCCTCTATTAACCTCATGGATGCCGCTGCCGTGGCATCTAAGGGGTTGCAGCGGAGTTTCATCAGCAGCCGCCACCACCATCAAATACAGCAGGTGGACCGCATTGGGTCAGGAGGCACAGATGGGGGCCGAATACATGAATGGATGGGACCGAATCAGCAGCAGACAGGGACAGATGACGGAATGGGAGAGCGCCTGCCAGGCAAAAGGGCAAGACTCACGGGGGGGTTGGAGGCGCATGGGGGGGGCACAGATGGGGCCCACAGATCGGGGGGCATGAGGACACATTACCTAATTTCAGGCTCTGATCTGCAGAGTTCAGATCAGAGCCTGGAAAAGGCACTTTTACACTGCCGCGATTTGATTGGTTAGTCTACACCGACTAACCAATCAGATTGGTCCCTTGCCGGCATTACTGAACTGTATGCTGTCCTTGACAGCAGCAGAGCAGGGGCAGAAGCTTTGACATCTATCTATACACGTGCTAGCTGCACGGAGTATTTGCAGATAGGATGTATATAGTCGTATGGCAGTCGGTAAAGGGTTAAAGTGTGCCACATATGTCCTAGATCAAGGGTCAGCAACCTCCGGCATTCCAGCTTTTGTGAAATTACAACTCCCAGCATGCTCCATTCACTGCTCTGGATGGTCTGAGAACAGCCAAGCAAGTGTGCATACTGGGAGTTGTAGTTTCACCACACCTGGAGTGCTGAAGGTTGCCGACCCCTGTCCTAGTAAATGCAACTGTCAATACAGTTGTGTAAATTCCATTGATTCACATTTTTTGCATAAATATGGCTAATGGCTATTGAGGTTTATGGGCATGTCAGCACTGTCATACGCCAAATGTACATCACTGACTTGATGTAAATAAAGCCTAAGCCTAAGGAGATTGCAAGTGAGTATGCTCTTTCAGTTGCATTGCAGATGAGACATTCAAATATAATAAGGATACAATTAATATATAATACATCCTTAGAATACATTTTGTCATCTATATGTAACTATGAATTACTATAATCTATTAGTTACTACAAGGTGACCCACTAAAAAGTAACCCGCCTGCATCGATAGTATAGCAAGATGAATGAGCAAGTGGATTTTTATTATTTTTTTAATTACCCACAAGCCACGAAAGATGCTGAAAGCGGTCCCCATTGATGTCTCTGCATCTTTGGGCACGTTGGATTATGTTGTCTGATACTGCTTTCAGCTATTCAACAGTGATGCTGCAGAAGAAAAATGTCCTGCTTTTTCCAACAAGATGGGGCACGAGTTCATAAACTGTTTATGTAGGAGCAAACTGTGAGCAAGCTATGGTCTTACGTTTGACAACCTTATCCACATGAGTTTTTATCTGTGGGGACATTTAAAACAAAGTGTACGCTAACAATCCACATACCCTGGAAGAATCCAAGGAAAACATCCAACAAACACTATCTGCAGCATCGCTGTTGAAGAGCTGCAACCAGTATCAGCCAACAAAATATGACATGCCCAAAGATGCATAGACGTGAACAGGGACCACTTTCAGCATCTTTTGTGACTTGTGGGTAATAAAAAAAAATATTTAAAAAAATCTACTTGCTTGTTAATCTTGTTATACTATCGCTGGAGGCAGGCAACCTGTATTATTTATAAGTAAATTTACTAGCTATAAAATATTGTCCTTTGAAGTGCCCTTCAAACAGTTACTACAGTGACCATTTGTTTAGCTGAATCCAGTTCATAAGAAAGTAGCTTACTAATTGTCAATGTAATTTTACAAATTAGAAATCTTATTCTTCCTATATAATTATAAATAGGTGACAATTACAAAGTTTGATAAACGACAGAAGGGTTGCTACCTCCGTATCGATCAAAAATTAGTTCAGCACTAGTGTAGAAAATACTTTTTATTTTCAGTTAAACTGTGCCTGGTGCAACTGAAAAAAGTTGGCTGAAGCCAACAAAGGTTGCGACTGCATCTATGAACGGAATTAACGCAGTTTGAGACCCAACACAATTTCATTGTGACCTTGAGCAAGCCACTTCCTTTCCCTGTGCTCCACGTACTAAGCAATTTTTTTATAAAGTATTTGAAGCAATGGAATTTCCTGTTAGCAGTATCCAGCCATACTATCCAGTAATATAAAGGAAATTGATGGATTCTGATTAGTATAATGTGATTCATGTTACAGAAAAAGGATTCATGTTAATGCTGCTTACAATGGGAAGTTATAGACATGATATTTCTGATTAATTTCCTATGCTAATAAGTATATTTACACTACTCACAAAAAGTTAGGGATATTTGGATTTCGGGTGAAATCAAACACTTTATTGAAACAAAAGCCAACAACAGTGGTGGGTATAACCCCACAAAGAATGTCAATGTCTCAATAACTTTGTGCATTAATTGCAGCTTGACAACAACATCTCATGCTATTCACAAGTCGACTTATTTTCTACTGAGGCATTGCCTCCCACTCTTCTTCAAGGTTGACCCTTAGGTCATTGAGGTTCTGGGGGTACAAAGTTTTTAGCCTCTACATGGCAACACAGCTGATACCATAGGTTTTCTAAGGAAATCAGGTCTGGAGAACTCCAAAAGCAGCAATGTGAGTTGTCAACTTATTAGAAAGGGTCGCCAGAAGCTAGAAAAATCCTGATCATTTTATTAGCTGTAGACACGGATTACCCTCACAGACAAAAACCTTACACCCCTCTTCCAGCTTCTCAGGGGATCTTCAGCTACACTCCGTTACAAGGATTCACTGAAGTCTCATGGGGTCAAATTGACTGATAGGCAGGGGCGTTGCTAGGGTCTCAAAAGATCCAGGGCACAAGCCCCAATAAATATGTTGCCCCCCCCCCCCCTGCACTTTGCTGTACTTACTATACAGCAGCACTTACCTGTCACATCCAGGGCCTCCAGGTGACGTCTCCTCTCTGTCATCATCTTCTCTGTAGATCTTCTCTCTCATCATCTTCTCCACTCGGTCCGGACACTTTTCTCAGCCGCCTCGTCTCTGCAGAGTGTGACACACAGACATCTTACCTACATCTTACCTTCCTCACATTCTATCATTATCCCCCAACTGGAGTCCCCACAGTCTTATCCTGCTGCTTGCTGTGCCCCCCCCCCCCCAGGGGTGTAGCTATAGGGGGTGCAGAGCTAGCAGTCGCTACCGGGCCCAGGAGCCTGAAGGGGCCCAAAGACTTGTGCCGCATAAGAAGGCACACAATGCACTGAGGGAAGGGGAGCCCAAGCTGAACTCTTGCATCGGGGCCCATGAGCCTTTAGTTACGCCCCCCCCCAATACCCCCAAATACTATCCTGAAGAAACATTACTGAGCCCCATAGTAATAGTGCTCCTCATAGTCCCACCAATAGTAATTCCCTTCTAGAATGCCTTCATTAGTAACACTGCCCCAACCGTGATAATGCTCCTCAACAATGCCCCCATTATTAGAAGAGTCCTCCCATATTAATAATACCCTCACAGAGTCCCCAGTAGAAATAAGGCCCCCTATTGTTCCCCCAGTGTTAATTAAGCTCCCTACAGACCCCTCAGTAGTAATAAGGCCACCATAGTGCGGTTAGTAGAAATAAGGCGGATCTATAGGACCCTCCTATAGAGCCCCCAGTAGTAATAAGACCTCCTATAATGTCCCCTGGCTCTGCAGTGCCCCCTACAGTTATAATCCTCCCTCCACCATACAGTCCCATGTAAATAACATCACCTCCTCCCCAGCCGCCTCCAACGCACAATCCCATGTAAACATCACCCCCTAAGGCTACTTTCACACTTGCGTTCAAGCCGATCTGTCCTGTACTTGTACAGGACAGATCCGCACCGATATAATACAAACAAATGCATCCGTTCAGGACCGATTCGTTTGTATTAGATTTGAATTTCTACGTCTCAATACGGATCCGTCTTGACTTACATTGAAAGTCAATGGGGGACGGAACCGTTTACAATTGCACCATTTTGTGTCAATGCAAAGGGATCCGTCCCCATTGACTTACATTGTAAGTCAGGATGGATACATTTGGCCCTGCAAGGCCATGCGGACACAAAAACGCTGCGTGCAGCATTTTGGGGTCCGCCTCCAAAACGGCTGCACGCAGCGTTTTTGTGTCCGCATGGCCTTGCAGGGCCAAACGTATCCGTCCTGACTTACAATGTAAGTCAATGGGGATGGATCCCTTTGCATTGACACAAAATGGTGCAATTGTAAACGGTCCCGTCCCCCATTGACTTTCAATGTAAGTCAGGACTGATCCGTATTGAGACTTAGAAATTCTAATCTAATACAAACGAATCGGTCCTGAACGGATGCATTCTGAATGGATCCGCATCCATTCAGAATGCATTGGGGTTAAACTGATGCATTTGGGGCTGCTTGTGAGAGCCTTGAAACTGATCTCACAAGCGGATCCCCAAACGCAAGTGTGAACGTAGCCTAAACAATAAGTCCCATGTACATAAACATCATTCTCCCCCACCATCCACTTTCAACATACAGTCCCATGTAAATAACATCACTCCCTCCCCCAGCCACCTCAAGCACACAGTTCCATGTCAATAACATCCCTCTCTTCAGCCCTAACATACATCCCAGTTAAATAACTACAACTCCCAGCATCTGCCTCTCCCTTAACTTACCTCTCCTCATGTACAGATATCAGCATTAGGCTCCTTCTCCTCCTTCTCCTCTTCATTCCGGTCCAATCCTGCACTGGTCACATGATGGTGACATCATCCAGGTCATCCTATCAGGTCATCCTATCACAGCCTGTTTTGCTGATCACATGACCTGTGATGTCACCAAAGGTCCTTCGCCTCTTCCCAGTGTAAGATTCAATTGTATTGCCGTTCTGTGTACAGCAATACAGTTGTATCTAGCAGGCAGGCAGGACATTCGGGGCATGGGACAAAACATCCGGGGCCCAGGCCCCGAATGTTTTAACCTAGCGACGCCCTGCTGATAGGGTTGGCAACTGCTCCTTCAGCTTCTCTCTCACCACCAACTAACATTGAACTGAACCAAGAGAGATTAAGCATAAGAGATTAAGCTTCACCTTCCTTCTGGAAACATTTCAAGTTAACAGCCTATATTTAAACTCTTCAGGACAAAGCCATTTTTTAATCATCTGAATCAGAATTCGAGCTGAAGTTTAGAAAAAAATGTTATTCGCTGCAAAGCCAAATTTCCTTACACTCCGTCGTAACAAATCAGATTTTTTTCTAAAATGGCTGCTGCACCCATTGCAAAAAGAAAATAAGAAGCCCAGGAATGTGATATGACCCATAACACTGTGCAGCTAGCCAATCAGCAGATAGCCATCCCCTGTGATCTCATAGTCCTATATAAGGTCTCATTCTGCATAGTTTCTGCCATTTCACTGTAAGCTAAGCTTAAGGAGAGACATAACAAGTAGAGATGGCCTTGCTGTTCGCCTGGCTGTCATTTTGCGGCGAACTTTGCGTGTTCGCGATTTGCCGAACATATGGAGATATTTGCATCTGCCATATTCTTTTACATTGTGAAGAACTTTGACCCATGACACATCCATCAGGTGGCACAGGACAGCCATTTGAGACGTTTCAGCACATGGACATACCCCCTTACCTTATAAATAAAGGGACACCAAACGTTAGCTAATAGGGCCACAAAAGTCCTTTTAAGGACTGGTATAGGTGTGCTATTGATAGGTGTGATATATAATATGTAATATAATTTTATAATGAGTCAAAAACACATAGATCTATATAGTGATCACCTGGAAATCAGGGGCCTAGGGGCTTACTAGGCCCTTTTTTTTATATAGGGTAAGGTTATCAGGGCGGGTGGTCTGTGGTTAGGCTATCAGGGCCAGAATAGCACCCCCCCCCCCCCCCCCCCCCACTAGGGCAATATCAAGGACAGTTCTTTGCCCACCCTGTCTTTCAATACCACATCATCATCTAGCCCAGGGATAGATATTTTTTCTTTCTCTCCGAGATTCATGGATGTGCACTGAAACCCTTCGGATTGTGGTAGGACATATGGTTTCTGATCTGGTGCCGCCAAGCACCTGATTTAGTGCCGCCGAACACTTGTTATTGCCTACCACATCTATGCTTTGTGCTTAACTTTAATAATGTAATTTATTTTTATTTTGAGGGATATCTTTTCCATTCACACGTCCAAAAAATGGGTCCGCATCCGTTCTGCAATTTTGCGGAATGGGTGCAGAACCATTCATTTTCAATTGTGCCGGAATGTGCTGTCTGCATTCGCAATTGCTGGTGTCAGTGTTTTGCAGATCCGCAAAACACTTACGGACGTGTGAATGGACCTTCATAGTAACATTATTAAAGGTTATGTTTTATATTTATGTATATTTTAATGGATTGCCTTCCTTGTACAATGTTATAATATAATTTCTATGTCAGAAAGTATATTATAGTGCATTTGTATTGTGCGGCAGTTGTATGCGGTTCTGCTGCAATACTGCAGGTATATAGAGGTACAAGCGTTATTGGAACAAATAATTTCTACTGGTGTGATATACCAGTCCCCCCCCCCCCCAAAAAAAAATGGTTGAAGAGGGGTGTTATATACCAATATACTTTCTTTATAGTGCATTTGGGTACTGGATAGTGCATTTGTGCATGCGCGTACGCGAAAACTATATTGTGGATATTTCGCATTGAAAAAAAATAATGAATGGATATTGCAAATTTGAATAATACATCGGGTATGTCACTGTCCATATTGTGGGACCATTTGTGCACTTCTAGTAATTATTTATTGGCTGCAAATATGAGCTTAAGGTTTTTCAGGTTCGGCTGCCATTAAAATGAATGGGACCCGCCGCAAACTTGCGGCTCGCGAACATTTGACCGCGTTCACGAACCGTCCCGGCAGATGTTCATCCATCACTAATAACAAGCGCTCATGCACTAGGGACATAGTTATTATAAACTGTTTAAAAAAGAATATTAGAGAGGGAGAGTGCAGGGGCAGGGCAGGGACAGTGCAAGGAGATCATAGGGAGAGTTTTAACAGACTGTAGGGAGAGCATATGGAGAGTGCAGGGACAGTGCAGACCAAAAGTTATTGCCCTGTGCATCTTAACAGACAGTCTAATATATTGTTGTATTTATCTTGTTCACTTGCTGCAGTATTTATACTTAATCTGATTAATATATACAGTACAGACCAAAAGTTTGGACACACCTTCTCATTCAAAGAGTTTTCTTTATTTTCATGACTATGAAAATTCTAGATTCACACTGAAGGCATCAACATTATGAATTAACACATGTGGAATTATATACATAACAAAAATGTGTGAAACAACTGAAAATATGTCATATTCTAGGTTCTTCAAAGAGGCCACCTTTTGCTTTGATTACTGCTTTGCACACGCTTGGCATTCTCTTGATGAGCTTTAAGAGGTAGTCACCTGAAATGGTCTTCCAACAGTCTTGAAGGAGTTCCCAGAGATGCTTAGTACTTGTTGGCCCTTTTGCCTTTACTCTGCGGTCCAGCTCACCCCAAACCATCTCGATTGGGTTCAGGTCCGGTGACTGTGGAGGCCAGGTCATCTGGCGCAGCACCCCATCACTCTCCTTCATGGTCAAATAGCCCTTACTCAGCCTGGAGGTGTGTTGGGGTCATTGTCCTGCTGAAAAATAAATGATGGTCCAACTAAACGCAAATTGGATGGAATAGCATGCCGCTGCAAGATGCTGTGGTAGCTATGCTGGTTCAGTATGCCTTCAGCTTTGACTAAATCCCCAACAGTGTCACCAGCAAAGCACCCCCACACCATCACACCTCCTCCTCCATGCTTCACGGTGGGAACCAGGCATGTAGAGTCCATTCGTTCACCTTTTCTGCGTTGCACAAAGACACTTTGGTTGGAAGCAAAGATCTCAAATTTGGACTCATCAGACCAAAGCACAGATTTCCACTGGTCTAATGTCCATTCCTTTTGTTCTTTAGCCCAAACAAGTCTCTTCTGCTTGTTGCCTGTCCTTAGCAGTGGTTTCCTAGCAGATATTCTAGGAAATAGAAATTCTAGGCTGTGTATCCACCTGACTTCTCCACAACGCAACTGATGGTCCCAACCCCATTTATAAGGCAATAAATCCCACTTATTAAACCTGACAGGGCACACCTGTGAAGTGAAAACCATTTCAGGTGACTACCTCTTGAAGCTCATCAATAGAATGCCAAGCGTGTGCAAAGCAGTAATCAAAGCAAAAGGTGGCTACTTTGAAGAACCTAGAATATGACATATTTTCAGTTGTTTCACACTTTTTTGTTATGCATATAATTCCATATGTGTTAATTCATAGTTTTGATGCCTTCAGTGTGAATCTAGAATTTTCATAGTCATGAAAATAAAGAAAACTCTTTGAATGAGAAGGTGTGTCCAAACTTTTGGTCTGTACTGTATATATATATATATATATATATATATATATATGTATATATATTTACAGTGCGTCAGACTCAGTCCTAAAATGCAGGCTAATATATCGAGCATTTATCTTGTTCACCTGCTGCAGTATACATACTCTGATATATAAACAAAAAGCAACAGCAGCCCAACGGTGAAGATCGGGTGCAATCCCTCATGGACTGTAGGTGGCAAAGACCATAGATAACTTCCAAAAGACAAATAATGAGGCAGCACTCCAGCATAGGAAAAGGTTGTCAGACACATTTGCCCCTCTAGCAACGTTTCAGCCCAACTCAATAGGGCCTTTGTTAGGCAAACAAATTAAATACACCACTGTGGTTGATAATTACATAATTGATTATCAGTGTGATTAATAAAGTGCAAAAGTTAATGTGGCGGAACACTGGGAATTGGAGAGAACTGGCTACCCGCCTCCTACCTGCTGACTATGGCCCCTGGTAAATTTGTACGTTTGAATGCAATTTGGGCATATGGTATTTTATATTGCTGCTACTGGCCCTTTAAGGACCATCCGTGGACATATTATGACTTTTAGGAACAATGCCCTTTAAGACTGTGTAGCAGATTGCATTCAGGCTGTCTTAAATATTATGTATGTTAATATGGGTTCGGTTGGATTGTGTTGCGATGTATTGTGGACTGTGTGTGTCTTGCTCTTGCTGTGATGTTTGCTATGTTGGAGGCATTGCTGTTCTGTGCCTCTTCTCCTCCCCCTTTTTCCTGTCCCATTGTTCCCCCAGCATGGTGTTGTCTCAGGGACACTGGGAGACCAGTTTGAACCAGCTGCTCTGTCCCCCCTCAAATCTCCCATCAGCCCTTCCCTGTACCATAGTCCTCCATGTGCCCTATGGTATGTAAATTAGGCTGTTGGGGGGGGTTTAAAGTAGGTGTGCTATGTCTAAATAAAGTCAGTTCCTGTTTTTACCCTCAAGGTGAAGTGTTGTCTCATTCTTGGGGGAGGATTTATTGCATGCTGTCCCAGTTTGACTGCTAGGAGTGTAAACCTATTCGTATGGTTTCCTATTCAACTGTCTACAGCATTCATATGCTTGAAGAGGATTTATATGCTGCTTCGGTTCGGTGATTGTGGTGTCTGCCAGAGTGCTTGGAAACCTCAGGAAAATGCTAGGAGCATCCGTCAACAGAGGTACTCAGTCGGGGTGCCAGGTGATCCGTTACAGTTAACAAAACATTATTATATATTCATAAAAAATATTCCTAAGTGTTACAACATAATTGGTTCACCACATATTGCATGCCTAATAATTTCAGGTGCATACAGTAATCAAATTCATAACATAAAGTGCCAAGTGCATTAGTGATGAATTGTCACCTCCTGTGTGAAGTGTATATTATGTAAGTGTATAAAATAGTGACAGCTGTATAAATGTAAAATCAAAGCAAAACACCTACTACATCGTTGGTGGTTCCAGTGTGATACATAGCATCCCCAAGCAGCCACTGCGCATGTCTAGGTGTTCCAGCCGTACCAATCCACCACTCGCGTAAGCATGCCCTAGTAACCACGTTCGGGGGAGGGAAGATTGGAACACACCCAAGATCACCTAACAAATCCAGTCACATGATAGGGTCACAGCTACATGTAAATAGCAATGTATAAGAGACTTCAACACCATTGCACTGTGGCAACCCCATCTCCTCAGTCAAAGAGATTCCACCTGAACTTAGTGTTTAGGCCACTGGGTCTCAGGGTCTGCAATCGGTGAATCCATTGGAGTTCTCTTTGCTTGAGGACTAATCCCCCCCCCCCCTCCCTCTTCTCAATGGTGGAACATGATCAAGTATTCTGAACTTTAAATCTTTTTCTTTGTGTCCAAGTTCACTAAAATGTTTAGGAACTAGTAAATGTTAACTTTTCTGATGAATAGTGTATCTGTGTTGGTTTAATCTTGTCATCAAATCCCAAGTGGTCTCTCCAACATAGAGCAGTCCACAAGGGCATTGAAGGAGATGTATCAGAAATGTACTGTCACATGTTAGAAAATGACAAATATCTTAGCTTCATCCACCCCATGTTGGGTACACACTATCACCCTTAAGCATATAGGAACATTTAACACAACTCAAACAGGGATAGCACCCCACTAGGGATGAGCGAACTCGAACTGTATAGTTCGGGTTCGTACCGAATTTTGGGGTGTCCGTGACACGGACCCGAACCCGGACATTTTCGTAAAAGTCCGGGTTCGGGTTCGGTGTTCGTCGCTTTCTTCGCGCTTTTGTGACGCTTTCTTGGCGCTTTTTGAAAGGCTGCAAAGCAGCCAATCAACAAGCGTCATACTACTTGCCCCAAGAGGCCATCACAGCCATGCCTACTATTGGCATGGCTGTGATTGGCCAGAGCACCATGTGACCCAGCCTCTATTTAAGCTGGAGTCACATAGCGCCGCCCGTCACTCTGCTCTGATTAGCGTAGGGAGAGGTTGCGGCTGCGACAGTAGGGCGAGATTAGGCAGATTAACTCCTCCAAAGGACTTGATTAACTGATCGATCTGCAGCTGTGGATCATTGAGCTGCTGATCCTCAATTGCTCACTGTTTTTAGGCTGCACAGACCGTTTGTCAGTCTCATTTTTCTGGGGTGATCGGCGGCCATTTTGTGTCTTGTGGTGCGCCAGCACAAGCTGCGACCAAGTGCATTTAACCCTCAATGGTGTGGTTGTTTTTTGGCTAAAGCCTACATCAGGGTGAAGCTGTCACACCAAGTGCATTTAACCAGCAATAGTCTGTTCATTTTTTGGCCATATACAAAATCAGGGGCAAGCTGCGCCTGTCACCAAGTGCATTTAACCCTCAATGGTGTGGTTGTTTTTTGGCTAAAGCCTACATCAGGGTGAAGCTGTCACACCAAGTGCATTTAACCAGCAATAGTCTGTTCATTTTTTGGCCATATACAAAATCAGGGGCAAGCTGCGCCTGTCACCAAGTGCATTTAACCCTCAATGGTGTGGTTGTTTTTTGGCTAAAGCCTACATCAGGGTGAAGCTGTCACACCAAGTGCATTTAACCAGCAATAGTCTGTTCATTTTTTGGCCATATACAAAATCAGGGGCAAGCTGCGCCTGTCACCAAGTGCATTTAACCCTCAATGGTGTGGTTGTTTTTTGGCTAAAGCCTACATCAGGGTGAAGCTGTCACACCAAGTGCATTTAACCAGCAATAGTCTGTTCATTTTTTGGCCATATCCCAGTCTAATTCTGTCACTAAATCCATACCGGTCACCCAGCGCCTAAATACTAGGCCTCAAATTTATATCCAGCTAAATCTGTCCCTAGTGCTGTAGCTGGGCGAGTTATTTAGTGTCCGTTCAAGCACATTTCTTGTTCTGGGTTGAAATACAATTCCCAATTTAGCAATTTCATAATTTAGTGGTTCCTGCTATATCAGAGCTATTTGAAATCTATCCCAAAAAGGGTATATAATATTGAAGGTGCACATTGGGTCATTCAGAATAACTTCACACACACCCGCTACTGTGTATTTCCAAGTCTAATTCTGTCACTAAACCCATACCTGTCACCCAGCGCCTAAATACTAGGCCTCAAATTTAAATCCCTCTAAATCTCTCGTTACCCACCGCTGTACTGTTGTTGCTGGGCAAGATATTTAGTGTCCGTCAAAGCACATTTTTTGTTCTGGGTTGAAGTACAATTCCCAATTTAGCAATTTCATAATTTAGTGGTTTCTGCTATATCAGAGCTATTTGAAATCTATCCCTAAAAGGGTATATAATATTGAAGGTGCACATAGGGTCATTCAGAATAACTTCACACACACGCTTCTGTGCATTTCCAAGTCTAATTCTGTCACTAAATCCATACCGGTGACCCAGCGCCTAAATACTAGGCCTCAAATTTAAATCCCTCTAAATCTCTCGTTACCCACCACTGTACTGTTGTTGCTGGGCAAGATATTTAGTGTCCGTCAAAGCACATTTTTTGTTCTGGGTTGAAGTACAATTCCCAATTTAGCAATTTCATAATTTAGTGGTTTCTGCTATATCAGAGCTATTTGAAATCTATCCCTAAAAGGGTATATAATATTGAAGGTGCACATAGGGTCATTCAGAATAACTTCACACACACGCTTCTGTGCATTTCCAAGTCTAATTCTGTCACTAAATCCATACCGGTGACCCAGCGCCTAAATACTAGGCCTCAAATTTAAATCCCTCTAAATCTCTCGTTACCCACCGCTGTACTGTTGTTGCTGGGCAAGATATTTAGTGTCCGTCAAAGCACATTTTTTGTTCTGGGTTGAAGTACAATTCCCAATTTAGCAATTTCATAATTTAGTGGTTTCTGCTATATCAGAGCTATTTGAAATCTATCCCTAAAAGGGTATATAATATTGAAGGTGCACATAGGGTCATTCAGAATAACTTCACACACACGCTTCTGTGCATTTCCAAGTCTAATTCTGTCACTAAATCCATACCGGTGACCCAGCGCCTAAATACTAGGCCTCAAATTTAAATCCCTCTAAATCTCTCGTTACCCACCACTGTACTGTTGTTGCTGGGCAAGATATTTAGTGTCCGTCAAAGCACATTTTTTGTTCTGGGTTGAAGTACAATTCCCAATTTAGCAATTTCATAATTTAGTGGTTCCTGCTATATCAGAGCTATTTGAAATCTATCCCAAAAAGGGTATATAATATTGAAGGTGCACATTGGGTCATTCAGAATAACTTCACACACACCCGCTACTGTGTATTTCCAAGTCTAATTCTGTCACTAAACCCATACCTGTCACCCAGCGCCTAAATACTAGGCCTCAAATTTAAATCCCTCTAAATCTCTCGTTACCCACCGCTGTACTGTTGTTGCTGGGCAAGATATTTAGTGTCCGTCAAAGCACATTTTTTGTTCTGGGTTGAAGTACAATTCCCAATTTAGCAATTTCATAATTTAGTGGTTTCTGCTATATCAGAGCTATTTGAAATCTATCCCTAAAAGGGTATATAATATTGAAGGTGCACATAGGGTCATTCAGAATAACTTCACACACACGCTTCTGTGCATTTCCAAGTCTAATTCTGTCACTAAATCCATACCGGTGACCCAGCGCCTAAATACTAGGCCTCAAATTTAAATCCCTCTAAATCTCTCGTTACCCACCGCTGTACTGTTGTTGCTGGGCAAGATATTTAGTGTCCGTCAAAGCACATTTTTTGTTCTGGGTTGAAGTACAATTCCCAATTTAGCAATTTCATAATTTAGTGGTTCCTGCTATATCAGAGCTATTTGAAATCTATCCCAAAAAGGGTATATAATATTGAAGGTGCACATTGGGTCATTCAGAATAACTTCACACACACCCGCTACTGTGTATTTCCAAGTCTAATTCTGTCACTAAACCCATACCTGTCACCCAGCGCCTAAATACTAGGCCTCAAATTTAAATCCCTCTAAATCTCTCGTTACCCACCGCTGTACTGTTGTTGCTGGGCAAGATATTTAGTGTCCGTCAAAGCACATTTTTTGTTCTGGGTTGAAGTACAATTCCCAATTTAGCAATTTCATAATTTAGTGGTTTCTGCTATATCAGAGCTATTTGAAATCTATCCCTAAAAGGGTATATAATATTGAAGGTGCACATAGGGTCATTCAGAATAACTTCACACACACGCTTCTGTGCATTTCCAAGTCTAATTCTGTCACTAAATCCATACCGGTGACCCAGCGCCTAAATACTAGGCCTCAAATTTAAATCCCTCTAAATCTCTCGTTACCCACCGCTGTACTGTTGTTGCTGGGCAAGATATTTAGTGTCCGTCAAAGCACATTTTTTGTTCTGGGTTGAAGTACAATTCCCAATTTAGCAATTTCATAATTTAGTGGTTTCTGCTATATCAGAGCTATTTGAAATCTATCCCTAAAAGGGTATATAATATTGAAGGTGCACATAGGGTCATTCAGAATAACTTCACACACACGCTTCTGTGCATTTCCAAGTCTAATTCTGTCACTAAATCCATACCGGTGACCCAGCGCCTAAATACTAGGCCTCAAATTTAAATCCCTCTAAATCTCTCGTTACCCACCACTGTACTGTTGTTGCTGGGCAAGATATTTAGTGTCCGTCAAAGCACATTTTTTGTTCTGGGTTGAAGTACAATTCCCAATTTAGCAATTTCATAATTTAGTGGTTCCTGCTATATCAGAGCTATTTGAAATCTATCCCAAAAAGGGTATATAATATTGAAGGTGCACATTGGGTCATTCAGAATAACTTCACACACACCCGCTACTGTGTATTTCCAAGTCTAATTCTGTCACTAAACCCATACCTGTCACCCAGCGCCTAAATACTAGGCCTCAAATTTAAATCCCTCTAAATCTCTCGTTACCCACCGCTGTACTGTTGTTGCTGGGCAAGATATTTAGTGTCCGTCAAAGCACATTTTTTGTTCTGGGTTGAAGTACAATTCCCAATTTAGCAATTTCATAATTTAGTGGTTTCTGCTATATCAGAGCTATTTGAAATCTATCCCTAAAAGGGTATATAATATTGAAGGTGCACATAGGGTCATTCAGAATAACTTCACACACACGCTTCTGTGCATTTCCAAGTCTAATTCTGTCACTAAATCCATACCGGTGACCCAGCGCCTAAATACTAGGCCTCAAATTTAAATCCCTCTAAATCTCTCGTTACCCACCGCTGTACTGTTGTTGCTGGGCAAGATATTTAGTGTCCGTCAAAGCACATTTTTTGTTCTGGGTTGAAGTACAATTCCCAATTTAGCAATTTCATAATTTAGTGGTTCCTGCTATATCAGAGCTATTTGAAATCTATCCCAAAAAGGGTATATAATATTGAAGGTGCACATTGGGTCATTCAGAATAACTTCACACACACCCGCTACTGTGTATTTCCAAGTCTAATTCTGTCACTAAACCCATACCTGTCACCCAGCGCCTAAATACTAGGCCTCAAATTTAAATCCCTCTAAATCTCTCGTTACCGCTGTACTGTTGTAGCTGGGAAAGTTATTTAGTGCCCGTCAAAGCACATTTTTTGTTCTGGGTTGAAGTACAATTCCCAATTTAGCAATTTCATAATTTAGTGGTTCCTGCTATATCAGAGCTATTTGAAATCTATCCCAAAAAGGGTATATAATATTCAAGGTGCACATTGGGTCATTCAGAATAACTTCACACACACGCTTCTGTGCATTTCCAAGTCTAATTCTGTCACTAAATCCATACCGGTCACCCAGCGCCTAAATACTAGGCCTCAAATTTATATCCCGCTGAATTTGAATACAATACATTGGGCCAAATAATATATTTGTTGTTGTGGTGAACCATAACAATGAGAAAAACATCTAGTAAGGGACGCGGACGTGGACATGGTCGTGGTGGTGTTAGTGGACCCTCTGGTGCTGGGAGAGGACGTGGCCGTTCTGCCACATCCACACGTCCTAGTGTACCAACTACCTCAGGTCCCAGTAGCCGCCAGAATTTACAGCGATATATGGTGGGGCCCAATGCCGTTCTAAGGATGGTAAGGCCTGAGCAGGTACAGGCATTAGTCAATTGGGTGGCCGACAGTGGATCCAGCACGTTCACATTATCTCCCACCCAGTCTTCTGCAGAAAGCGCACAGATGGCGCCTGAAAACCAACCCCATCAGTCTGTCACATCACCCCCATGCATACCAGGGAAACTGTCTCAGCCTCAAGTTATGCAGCAGTCTCTTATGCTGTTTGAAGACTCCGCTGGCAGGGTTTCCCAAGGGCATCCACCTAGCCCTTCCCCAGCGGTGAAAGACATAGAATGCACTGACGCACAACCACTTATGTTTCCTGATGATGAGGACATGGGAATACCACCTCAGCATGTCTCTGATGATGACGAAACACAGGTGCCAACTGCTGCGTCTTTCTGCAGTGTGCAGACTGAACAGGAGGTCAGGGATCAAGACTGGGTGGAAGACGATGCAGGGGACGATGAGGTCCTAGACCCCACATGGAATGAAGGTCGTGCCACTGACTTTCACAGTTCGGAGGAAGAGGCAGTGGTGAGACCGAGCCAACAGCGTAGCAAAAGAGGGAGCAGTGGGCAAAAGCAGAACACCCGCCGCCAAGAGACTCCGCCTGCTACTGACCGCCGCCATCTGGGACCGAGCACCCCAAAGGCAGCTTCAAGGAGTTCCCTGGCATGGCACTTCTTCAAACAATGTGCTGACGACAAGACCCGAGTGGTTTGCACGCTGTGCCATCAGAGCCTGAAGCGAGGCATTAACGTTCTGAACCTGAGCACAACCTGCATGACCAGGCACCTGCATGCAAAGCATGAACTGCAGTGGAGTAAACACCTTAAAACCAAGGAAGTCACTCAGGCTCCCCCTGCTACCTCTTCTGCTGCTGCCGCCTCGGCCTATTCTGCTGCTGCCGCCTCGGCCTCTTCCTCCGCCTCTGGAGGAACGTTGGCACCTGCCGCCCAGCAAACAGGGGATGTACCACCAACACCACCACCACCACCTCCGTCACCAAGCGTCTCAACCATGTCACACGCCAGCGTTCAGCTCTCCATCTCACAAACATTTGATAGAAAGCGTAAATTCCCACCTAGCCACCCTCGATCCCTGGCCCTGAATGCCAGCATTTCTAAACTACTGGCCTATGAAATGCTGTCATTTAGGCTGGTGGACACAGACAGCTTCAAACAGCTCATGTCGCTTGCTGTCCCACAGTATGTTGTTCCCAGCCGGCACTACTTCTCCAAGAGAGCCGTGCCTTCCCTGCACAACCAAGTATCCGATAAAATCAAGTGTGCACTGCGCAACGCCATCTGTAGCAAGGTCCACCTAACCACAGATACGTGGACCAGTAAGCACGGCCAGGGACGCTATATCTCCCTAACTGCACACTGGGTAAATGTAGTGGCAGCTGGGCCCCAGGCGGAGAGCTGTTTGGCGCACGTCCTGCCGCCGCCAAGGATCGCAGGGCAACATTCTTTGCCTCCTGTTGCCACCTCCTCCTTCTCGGCTTCCTCCTCCTCTTCTTCCACCTGCTCATCCAGTCAGCCACACACCTTCACCACCAACTTCAGCACAGCCCGGGGTAAACGTCAGCAGGCCATTCTGAAACTCATATGTTTGGGGGACAGGCCCCACACCGCACAGGAGTTGTGGCGGGGTATTGAACAACAGACCGACGAGTGGTTGCTGCCGGTGAGCCTCAAGCCCGGCCTGGTGGTGTGTGATAATGGGCGAAATCTCGTTGCAGCTCTGGGACTAGCCAATTTGACGCACATCCCTTGCTTGGCGCATGTGCTGAATTTGGTGGTGCAGAAGTTCATTCACAACTACCCCGACATGTCAGAGCTGCTGCATAAAGTGCGGGCCGTCTGTTCGCGCTTCCGGCGTTCACATCCTGCCGCTGCTCGCCTGTCTGCGCTACAGCGTAACTTCGGCCTTCCCGCTCACCGCCTCATATGCGACGTGCCCACCAGGTGGAACTCCACCTTGCACATGCTGGACAGACTGTGCGAGCAGCAGCAGGCCATAGTGGAGTTTCAGCTGCAGCACGCACGGGTCAGTCGCACTACAGAACAGCACCACTTCACCACCAATGACTGGGCCTCCATGCGAGACCTGTGTGCCCTGTTGCGCTGTTTCGAGTACTCCACCAACATGGCCAGTGGCGATGACACCGTTATCAGCGTTACAATACCACTTCTATGTCTCCTTGAGAAAACACTTAGGGCGATGATGGAACAGGAGGTGGCCCAGGAGGAGGAGGAGGAGGATGAGGAAGAGGGGTCATTTTTAGCACTTTCAGGCCAGTCTCTTCGAAGTGACTCAGAGGGAGGTTTTTTGCAACAGCAGAGGCCAGGTACAAATGTGGCCAGCCAGGGCCCACTACTGGAGGACGAGGAGGACGAGGATGAGGAGGAGGTGGAGGAGGATGAGGATGAAGCATGGTCACAGCGGGGTGGCACCCAACGCAGCTCGGGTCCATCACTGGTGCGTGGCTGGGGGGAAAGGCAGGACGATGACGATACGCCTCCCACAGAGGACAGCTTGTCCTTACCCCTGGGCAGCCTGGCACACATGAGCGACTACATGCTGCAGTGCCTGCGCAACGACAGCAGAGTTGCCCACATTTTAACCTGTGCGGACTACTGGGTTGCCACCCTGCTGGATCCACGCTACAAAGACAATGTGCCCACCTTACTTCCTGCACTGGAGCGTGATAGGAAGATGCGCGAGTACAAGCGCACGTTGGTAGACGCGCTACTGAGAGCATTCCCAAATGTCACAGGGGAACAAGTGGAAGCCCAAGGCCAAGGCAGAGGAGGAGCAAGAGGTCGCCAAGGCAGCTGTGTCACGGCCAGCTCCTCTGAGGGCAGGGTTAGCATGGCAGAGATGTGGAAAACTTTTGTCAACACGCCACAGCTAACTGCACCACCACCTGATACGCAACGTGTTAGCAGGAGGCAACATTTCACTAACATGGTGGAACAGTACGTGTGCACACCCCTCCACGTACTGACTGATGGTTCGGCCCCATTCAACTTCTGGGTCTCTAAATTGTCCACGTGGCCAGAGCTAGCCTTTTATGCCTTGGAGGTGCTGGCCTGCCCGGCAGCCAGCGTTTTGTCTGAACGTGTATTCAGCACGGCAGGGGGCGTCATTACAGACAAACGCAGCCGCCTGTCTACAGCCAATGTGGACAAGCTGACGTTCATAAAAATGAACCAGGCATGGATCCCACAGGACCTGTCCGTCCCTTGTCCAGATTAGACATTAACTACCTCCCCATAACCATATATTATTGGACTCCAGGGCACTTCCTCATTCAATCCTATTTTTATTTTCATTTTACCATTATATTGCGATGCTACCCAAAGTTGAATGAACCTCTCCTCTGCCTGTGTGCTAGGCCTAAATATATGCCAATGGACTGTTGCAGTGGTGGCTGACATGAAGCCTGATTCTCTGCTATGACATGCAGACTAATTCTCTGCTGACATGAAGCCAGATTGTCTGTTACGGGACCTCTCTCCTCTGCCTGGGTGCTGGGCCTAAATTTATGACAATGGACTGTTGCAGTGGTGGCTGACGTGAAGCCTGATTCTCTGCTATGACATGCAGACTGATTCTCTGCTGACATGAAGCCAGATCGTCTGTTACGGGACCTCTCTGCTCTGCCTGTGTGCTAGGCCTAAATATATGCCAATGGACTGTTGCAGTGGTGGGTGACGTGAAGCCTCATTCTCTGCTATGACATGCAGACTGATTCTCTGCTGACATGAAGCCAGATTGTCTGTTACGGGACCTCTCTGCTCTGCCTGTGTGCTAGGCCTAAATATATGCCAATGGACTGTTGCAGTGGTGGGTGACGTGAAGCCTCATTCTCTGCTATGACATGCAGACTGATTCTCTGCTGACATGAAGCCAGATTGTCTGTTACGGGACCTCTCTGCTCTGCCTGTGTGCTAGGCCTAAATATATGCCAATGGACTGTTGCAGTGGTGGGTGACGTGAAGCCTCATTCTCTGCTATGACATGCAGACTGATTCTCTGCTGTCATGAAGCCAGATTGTCTGTTACGGGACCTCTCTGCTCTGCCTGTGTGCTAGGCCTAAATATATGCCAATGGACTGTTGCAGTGGTGGGTGACGTGAAGCCTCATTCTCTGCTATGACATGCAGACTAATTCTCTGCTGACATGAAGACAGATTCTCTGTTACGGGACCTCTCTCCTCTGCCTGTGTGTGTGCTGGGCCTAAATATATGCCAATGGACTGTTGCAGTGGTGGCTGACGTGAAGCCTCATTCTCTGCTATGACATGCAGACTGATTCTCTGCTGACATGAAGCCAGATTCTCTGTTACGGGACCTCTCTCCTCTGCCTGTGTGTGCTGGGCCTAAATATATGCCAATGGACTGTTGCAGTGGTGGCTGACGTGAAGCCTCATTCTCTGCTATGACATGCAGACTGATTCTCTGCTGACATGAAGCCAGATTCTCTGTTACGGGACCTCTCTCCTCTGCCTGTGTGTGTGCTGGGCCTAAATATATGCCAATGGACTGTTGCAGTGGTGGCTGACGTGAAGCCTCATTCTCTGCTATGACATGCAGACTGATTCTCTGCTGACATGAAGCCAGATTCTCTGTTACGGGACCTCTCTCCTCTGCCTGTGTGTGTGCTGGGCCTAAATATATGCCAATGGACTGTTGCAGTGGTGGCTGACGTGAAGCCTCATTCTCTGCTATGACATGCAGACTAATTCTCTGCTGACATGAAGACAGATTCTCTGTTACGGGACCTCTCTCCTCTGCCTGGGTGCTGGGCCTAAATATATGCCAATGGACTGTTGCAGTGGTGGCTGACGTGAAGCCTCATTCTCTGCTATGACATGCAGACTGATTCTCTGCTGACATGAAGCCAGATTCTCTGTTACGGGACCTCTCTCCTCTGCCTGTGTGTGCTGGGCCTAAATATATGCCAATGGACTGTTGCAGTGGTGGCTGACGTGAAGCCTCATTCTCTGCTATGACATGCAGACTAATTCTCTGCTGACATGAAGACAGATTCTCTGTTACGGGACCTCTCTCCTCTGCCTGGGTGCCGGGGCCTAAATATCTGAGAATGGACTGTTCCAGTGGTGGGTGACGGGAAGCCAGATTCTCTGCTATGGAACCTCTCTCCAATTGATTTTGGTTAATTTTTATTTATTTAATTTTTATTTTAATTAATTTCCCTATCCACATTTGTTTGCAGGGGATTTACCTACATGTTGCTGCCTTTTGCAGCCCTCTAGCCCTTTCCTGGGCTGTTTTACAGCCGTTTTAGTGCCGAAAAGTTCGGGTCCCCATTGACTTCAATGGGGTTCGGGTTCGGGACGAAGTTCGGATCGGGTTCGGATCCCGAACCCGAACATTTCCGGGATGTTCGGCCGAACTTCTCGAACCCGAACATCCAGGTGTTCGCTCAACTCTACACCCCACTCTTTTGGAGCGAAAATATGTCTGAACCTTCTTCTTCACTAATACATCCGCTTTGACAAGTTTATCACATAAATTAGGAGGACATCGATACGACATAAGAGGAGGGACTGTGAGTTCATTAATATGTTTAAGGTTACTGGTTAAAATAGGCCAGTGTTTCCTAATAATACTCCAATGTGATTACTCTGTTCAGAAATGGAAGAAATGAAAGGAATACATGGCAAGGGGGTCTTGTCCCTTATAGTAGAAGTGCTTTGTTGATTAAGTACATTAGTGAGATGTCTATCAATGACCTTAGAGGTATAACCTCTTTGAGCGTGAGTGCCATTTGTTGATATCTAAAAGGATGTTGTGTAGGATCTTGCACTATACGTTGAATTCTCAAAAATTGACTATAAGGCAAAGCATCAATTGTTGGTCTAGGGTGGCAACTTTTGTACCTGAGTAGATTGTTACAATCAGTGGGTTTAATGTATAAATCAGTGCTCAACTTCTCTCCCACCACTTGCACTGTAGTGTCAAGAATTTTAAACTGTTCTGTTGAACATGTTAATGTAAAGGTAATCTCTGGATCAATATGGTTAAAAAAAAAAATGGAAAATCCTGTAGAGAAGCTTCACTCACTGTCCAGATCAAGAAAATATTGTCGATGTATTGCCACCACCCCAACACATGGTTGAAGTGGTGGGACACATAGACAAACTCCTCTTACAAGGCCGCCATAAATATATTTGCATACGTGGACACCACATTAGACCCCATGGTGGTCCCATGCAATTGCAAATGAAAATGGTCCATAAAAGCAATATAATTGTACCTTAAACCTTAAACAAGCAGATCAACAATGAAACATTGACTGTCTTTGGTTTACACGCTTGTTTCCAAGCACTTCCGAACTGCAGTATCCCTGTTGTGATCAATTGAGGTATGCAAACTAGTGACATCAAAAGAAACCACTATGCATTGTGAAGGTAAAATTATGTTGAAAGTGTTTGAGGGTTCGGCTGAAAAATAGGCTTTCTTGGTGGCAGATGCCTTCTTCTGTCTTCTGACGTGTAAAATGGTGGCTGCCATTGTGAGAGATTCCTCCAAAATGAATTGCAGAAGTTTGGGATTTGCTAGAATCAAAATTTTAGGTGGAGATTTATAACTAGAGTTGAGGGGACACCTGGATGTTCGGGTTTGATGGGTTCTGCCGAACTTCACAAAAAAGTTTGAATTCAGGGCCCGAACTTGACCCCGAACCCGAACCCCATTGAAGTCAATGGGAACCCGAACTTTTGAGCACTAAAATGGATGTAAAATGTCATGGAAAGGGCTTGAGGGCTGCAAATGGCATAAAAATGTGGTTAAGACCATGGCAAGTGCTCTGCAAACAAATGTGGATAGGGAAATGACTTTAAATAACAAAATATGTAAAAATAAAAAATTATAATCTTGATCTAGGAGGACGAGGTCCATATGGAGTAGGAGGTTGAGGAGGCGGTGTAGGTAGAAGCGTCGGTGGAGGAGGAGGTAGCCTACACTGCTTTTTGGTTTTAAATTTATTTTTTATTTAATTTTTATTAGGGTACACCCATTGGGAAATATAACCTGTAATGACCCCCTCCAGTCGTGCTAACACACATTCAGACAATACACTGGCTGCAGGGCAGGCCAGCACCTCCAAGGCATTAAGGGCAAGCTCAGCCCATGTGCCCAATTTGGAGACCCAGAAGTTGCGGGGGGCAGAACCATCAGTTAGTTCCTGTAGGTGTGTGAAAACATACTGCCCCACCATGCTGCACATCACCGTGATGTTCAAGATCCAATTGGATATCTGCTCTATCAACTTTCAATGTTCTTCTCTGCACCTACCATGTTGATCACGGTTAGCAGCAAAATTGGGGTTCCACGCCCGAGAGGGAGCGTGAGAAAGAGTGACCACATCCAAGGGAGATCAATGGATGAAATTTAATTGTGATCGAGCAGAAATGTGGGACAAATTATTAAAGCAGGAATTTAAGGAAAGTAGGGGGCTCGTGGAAATTACCCACTCCCGACTCGGGGAGGTAGTGACAATAAATAACAATACAGGACTCTTAAGATGCCCTGTTATTAGAATGATTAATAGAAAATTATAGGGAATGTCACTGGGGTATTTTGGATTTGGAAACGTTAGACAAGAGAGGTCCTTCTGCCGCTTTGTTGACTCTAGATAACTTCTGCCTGATCGCACGTCCCTGTGACGTCAACAATCCATTTGGATATCTTCTCTATCAACTTTCGATGTTATTTTCTGAGCCTAACATTTTGATCATGGTAAAATTATGAATTTGTTTTATCTGTCTACTAGGTATAGCAGGGTTATACCACAGTCAAAAATTGGTGAATTTCACCCGAAAATGGAACAGACAAAATTGTGAAATGTTTTTACCTGTCTACTAGGTATAGCTGGGGTATATCACACCCAAAAATTGGTGAATTTCACCCTAATATGTAACAGACAAATTAATGAAATTTTGTTACCTGTCTGCTAGGTATAGCAGTCTTATATCACAGCCAAAAATTTGAGAATTTCACCTGAAAATGTAACAGACAAATTAGTGAAATGTTACCTGTCTACAAGGTAGAGCAAGGGTATATCATACCCAAAAATTGGGGAATTTCACCAGAAAATGTAACAGACAAATTAATGAAATGTTTTTACCTGTCTACTAGGTACAGCCGGGCTATATCACACCCAAAAAGTGGTGAATTTCACCCGAATATGTGACAAATTAGTGAAATGTTACCTGTCTACTAGGTAGATCAGGGGTATATCACACCCAAAAATTTGTGAATTTCACCAGAAAATGCAACAGACAAATTAGTTAAATGACATAAAATAAAATAAGTAAAAAAAAATAAACTTGATTTATGAGGTGGAGGTCCATATGGAGTAAGAGTTTGAGGAGGCGGTGGACGTAGCAGTGTAGGTAGAAGCGGAGGTGGAGGAGGATGAGGTAGCCAACAATGGTTTTTGATTTTAATATATATATATATGTTTTTTTAAATTAGGGTACACTCTAAAAGAGTGTGAAAAATCCAAAATATGAAAATGAGCAATTGCGCTGTAGTATAACAATGGCTGGTTAAGACCGGTATACATCTTCTGTTTAAGATAATGTTCCTGGCAAGACTATTAGCACACTCTTGGTTTTCACAAGATGTTCCAAGTATTAATACATGGTTAAAGTTGGGAGATACCAACAAGAGATATGAACACATCTTGTATAAGCAAAGAGACACTGAGATAAAAGGGAGTAAAATTTGGGGAGATTGGAATCTATAGAGCTTCCTCTGCTCTCCATCCTTCTCCATCTTTCCTCGGTCGTGTTACGGAGGGTTGGTGGCAAAGGAGGACACATCAGAAGATGGGAGGAGGAGGGGTCTGGGGTGAGTTATATGGGGTTTGAAAATTAGGGTAATATATATATATATATATATATATATATATATGTGTGTGTGTGTGTTTATAAAATTGTTTGTTATTATTGGAACTTTAATAAAAACAGTTTAAAAAAAAGACTGGTATACATGTCTATTCTGCACAAGGTACGAACAAGTCCTGTCGGATCCATGCCTGGTTCATTTTAATGAACGTGAGCTTGTCCACATTGGCTGTGGACAGGCGGCTGAACTTGTCTGTGATAACGCCCCCTGCCATGCTAAACACACGTTCAAACAATACACTGGCTGCAGGGCAGGCCAGCACCTCCAAGGCATAAAGGGCAAGCTCAGGCCATGTGCCCAATTTGGAGACCCAGAAGTTGTACACATACTGCTCCAACATGTTGCTGAAATGCTGCCTCCTGCTAAGACATTCCATATCAGCTGGTGGTGCTGGTTGTTGTGGCGTGCTGACGAAGCTTTTCCACATTTAGGCCATGCAAACCCTGCCTTCTGAGATGCTGGTGGTGCCCCAGCTGCGTTGGTGACCTCTTCCTCCTCCTCTGCCTTCGCCTTGTGCTTCCACTGTGCCTGTGCTGTCACATGGTAATGCCACCAGCAGCGTGTCTACCAGCGTGCACTTGTATTTGTGCATCTTACGATCATGTTCCAGTGACGGAATTAAGGACTGTACGTTGTCCTTGTAACAGGGATTCAGCAGCATGGCCACTCAGTAATCAGCACAAGTTAGAATGTAGGCAACCTGGCAGTCATTGCGGAGACACTGCAGCATGTAATCGCTCATGTGTGCCAGGCTGCCCAGAGGCAATGAAAAGCTGTCCTCTGTGGGAGGTGTATCGTCTGTGTCCTCTGTATCACCCCAGCCACTCACCAGTGATGGCCATGAGCAGGTTTGGGTGCGACCCTGCTGTGAACACGGTTCCTCCTCCATCTACTCCTCCACCCCGTCATCCTCCAGAACTGTGCCCTGGCTGGACAACTGTGTACCTGGCATTTGTGGGTGCAGGAATCTACCCTCGGAGCCACTTGTGAATGACTGGCCGGAAACCCTATGAAATGATACCTCTTCCTCCTCCTCCCGTGCCACATCCTCTTCCATCATTGCTAGCAGCGTTTTTTCAAGGAGGCATAGAAGTAAGATAGTAAGACTGAGAAAAGCGTTATCGGCAATGGCTATGTTGGTGGAGTACTTGAAACAGCGCAAAAAGGAACATAGGTCTCGCATCGAGGCCCAATCATTTGTGGTGAAGTCGTGCTGTTCCGCAGAGCGACTCACCCATGCGTGCTGCAGCTGAAACTCCACTATCGCCTGCTGCTGCTCGCACAGTCTGGCCAGCATGTGTAAGGTGGAGTTCCACTTTGTGGGCACTTCAGGCTTCCCGCTCATCGCCTCATATGCGAAGTTACGCTGCAGCGCTGACAGGCGAGCAGCAGCATGTAGAAATTGCTTTATGCAGCAGCTCTGACATATCAGGGTAATATTTATAATATCTCTGCACCACCAAATTCAGCACATGTCAGACAAGGGATGTACATCAAACCATCTAGTCCCAGAGCTGCTACGAGATTTCTCCGATTATCGCACACCACCAGGCCGGGCTTGAGGCTCACTGGCACCATCCACTCATCGGTCTGTTGTTCAAGGCCTGTCCACAGCTCCTGCGTGGTGTGGGGTTTGTCCCCCAAACAGATACGTTTTAAGACTGCCTGTTGTCGTTTACCCCTGGCTGTGCTGAAGTTGGTGGTGAAGGTGTTACGCTGACCAGATGAGGAGGCGGTAGAGGATGAGGAAGCGGAGTAGGAGGAGGAAGCAACAGGAGGCAAATCGAAGCACCCTGCAATCCTCAGTGGTGAAAGGACATGCACCAAACTGCTATCCGCCTCAGGCCCAGCCGCCACTGCATTTACCCAGTGTGCTTTTATGGAGATATAACGTTCCTGACCGTGCTTATTGGTCCATGTATCGGTAGTTACGTGGACCTTGCCACAGATGGCATTGCGCAGTGCACACTTGATTTCGTCCCCCACTTGGTTGTGCAGTGAAGGGATGGCACACCTGGAAAAGTAGTGGCGGCTGGGCACAACGTACTGTCACTCCAGAGGTGGATGAAGAGGCTGAGACTGTAGCAGAAGAGAAAGAAGGAGGAGCCATAGGCCTTTGTTGTTTTTTGAGGTGTCTACTCCATTGCAGCTTGTGCTTTGCACTTAGATGCCTGGTCATGCAGGTTGTGCTCAGGTTGAGAACGTTTATGCCTCGCTTCAGGCTCTGATTGCCCAAAATGTTTTTTTATTTATACCAGAATAGCACAACAGTATCTAATGCATGTATCTCACACTGACAGATGCAGACAAGGTCGCAAATTAAGTATTTTGCCCAAAATTGGTGTATTTTTTATACCAGAATAGCACAGCGGTATCTAAAGGGTGTATCTCATAATGACAGATGAAACAAAGGTTGCAAAATTAAGATTTTTGCCCTAAATAGTTTTTTTTTATAGCAGAATAGAACAGTATTTCAAGCGTGTATATCACACGTACAAATGCAGACAAGGCCGCAAATTAAGATTTTTGCCCAAAATGGGTGTTTTTTAATATCAGAATGTCACCGCAGTATCTAAAGCATGTATCTCACACTGCCAGATGCAGACAAAGCCGCAAATTAAGTATTTTGCCCAAACTGGGTGTTTTTTGAATAACAGAATATGACAGCAGTATATAATGCTTGAATTTCACATGTACAGATGCAGCAAGGACTGTACAATTGAGTATGTTGCCCAAAAAAGGCATTTTTTAAAACCCAGAAAATTATTGCTGTATTTCTAGCTTAAATTGCACACTGACTAATGCAGCAGAGGCGCAGGATTGATGGTATTGCCAAAATGGGTGGTTTTGAAAACCCAGAAAATTATAGAAGTATTTCAAGCTTGTTTTAACAATAACAGATGCAGCAAAGGCTGCAATATTAAGTAATTTGCCCACAAAGGGTGTGTTTTTTTATAACAGAATATGACAGCAGTATATAACTCTTGAATTTCCCACGTACAGATGCATACAAGGATGCAAATGAAGTGTTTTGCCCAAAATGGGTGTTTTTTAAACCCAGAATATTATAGAAGTATTTCAAGCTTGTTTTTAACAATCACAGATGCAACAAAGGCTGCAATATTAAGTACTTTTGCCCCAAAATGTGTGTGTGTTTTTTTAAATAACAGAATATGACAGCAGTATATAATGCTTGAATTTTACATGTACAGATGCAGCAAGTGCTGTAAAATTTTGTATTTTGCCCAAAAAGGGTGTTTAAAAAAAATATAGCTGTATCTCTAGCTTAAATTGCACACTAACAAATGCTGCAAAGGCACCAGATGTAGGATATTGCCAAAAATGTGTGTATTTTTTAAACCTAGATTATTATTGCAGTATTTGAAGCTTGCATTTGTATGTCTCAAAAGCATATATGCTGTGCTGGTGCACTGAGCTTGCATAAAATGGCTGCCACAGCCCACCTAGCTAACAGACGGTTAAAAGTAATTTTTCTGTGTCACTGGGCTCAGGGCAGGGTAAAAAGATGGTGCACTGCACTCACAAAATTAAATCTAGGTAGATCACTGAGTTAACAAGCACTTCTGATTAAAGATTCTTTGCTATTCTCTCCCTCACAGCAGCAGCATCCTCTCCCTACACTAGTAAGAGCAGAGTGACGTGCAGCGCTATGTGACTCCAGTTTATATAGACGCTGGGCCACATGCTGCACTGACCAATCATATCCATGCCATTAGTAGGCATGGCTGTGATGGCTTCTAAGTGCACAGAGTTAAATGCTTGTTGATGGGCTGTTCTGCCATAAAATAGCTGAACACTGAACCCAAACCCAAACTTTTACTGAAATGTTTGGGTTCGGGTCCGGTGTCCAAAAATCCTAAAGTACGGTACGATCCCGAACTTTACAGTTCGGGTTCGCTCAATCCTACTAGTGTTTCTAATATAAGATCTTGCTTTGACAGCATAAACATGCAATATTTTATCTAAAAAAAAAAATAGCCATGTTGGAGAAAATAGATTCTCTACCTGAAACAATTGGACTTCCAGGAGGATTAGTAAGCGATTTATGAATCTTAGGTAAAATATACAGCAATGGTGTTTGAAGATGTACGATTTAATAAGTCTGTTAATATCAAATTTGGGATCATAGGATATCCGTTTATAAACATCAACATGTTGTCTCTCAATTTCCATAATGTACCAAGATGTATCCATAATAACCACTATGTAGCAGTGGACCCCACTATCTACTGAGCCCTCTTGGGCTGAACATATGGTTTGTTCAACATTGGGTTTACACATTAATAATAAATGATAACACAAAAGTAGCATATCATTTTAAGGCTATGTTTATTTTAAACTGCTTATAGTGAAATGGTCCTTATTGAAAGAAAGATCCTTCATAATTCTAGACAGTTCTCTTACAAATGTCGAACATCACTTGAAAAGGATTAAGCTTTATAAAAATGCTACCTACAAACATTTTTAGAGTTTAAAGATGCTAATCAGCCAGTAAGAGGTAAAGAGTTTTAACCAAAGATTTTTAACTATATCTTTTCCAAATATTACAATACCATCTGTGGACTTTTCTAGTTAGCTCACTGGTCCAAGCAAGTCCAATTGCTATAGAGACCCAGACAAACTTTAAGGTTTCAAAGTGTGGTCCTTTCCAGCATTTATTGTCAGCGTAAACAGGCAGCACATGTACAGGATGCACGGTTCAACAAGAAAACATAACATAAAGAAACTCCTGCTCGTTCAAGAACTAACTAGACAGTAACATGCCTGACTGTCCCAAATAACACAGAGTAACAGCAACCTGTACCTTCTGCTCACACAGAGCAACCACCCTGTTTTTCTCTCTCACATAATGCAGCCTGGCTCTTTTAAGTAGGCCTCAGCCCACCTGAATTAATCAAGTGGCTGCAGAGTAAGTTGCTCCAGGGCTAGTAACAGAGCCCCTCACCATGTATAGGTGAGAAACCTAGGTGGAATATATACGCCATTTAACACTTTACCTGCTGCTCCCTTACATACCCTCTTCTCTGCTCAGACCTGTGGGGAAGAGCAACATGTGCCCTAGACAGTGGACCCGTGACAACGCGTTGTTTGTGAGCCTGCGCGACGCTCAACAAAAAATTTGAAGTCTTGCAATTCCTCACATTCTTCCCTTTATTTTATGCCATCCATTTTAATGGAGAATGATCGGTGATCAGCCTAAATCTCCCCAGCAGATAGTACCTAAGGGACTCAATGGCCCACTTAAGGGCTAAGCATTCCCTTTCTATTATTGCATAATTATTTTCTGCGGAGGATAAACTTTCTGCTAAGGTACATGATGGGATGTTCCACACCATTAACCACCAGAGAAAGGACGGCTCCTAACCCAACATCTGAGGCGTCTGCTTAAACCAAAAATAATTTTTCTGTGTTAGGAGTGATCAACACTGGCCTTTTACACACAACCTCTTATAAACCTTTGAAACGCTTGCTCTGCCGTCTCACTCCATTTTACCATGGTGCATTTGGACCCCTTGGTAAGATCAGTCAGAGGAGCTTTTAATTTGGCAAAATTTGGTACAAACCTTCTATAAAACTCAGCTATCCTTAAATAAGGCTTTGACCTGCTTTTTGGACTCTGGTCGAGGCCAGTTTATAATAGCCTCAATTTTGTCAATTTGAGGCTTGATGATGGCTCGCCCAATGTTGTAGCCTAGGTAACGATCTTCTTCTAGGCCTATGGTAAATTTTTTTGGATTCACGGTCAAACCAGCTTCCGAAATTGAGTCGAGAACCACTAGGACTTTTTCTAAATGGGACTCCCAGTCTGAACTGAAAACAACAACATCATCTAAATATGCAGCTGCATACCCTTGGTGAGGCTGTAAAATAATGTCCATCAGCCTCTGGAAAGTGGCTGTGGCACCATGTAAGCCAAATGGGAGGACAACATACTGTAAAGGGCCATCGGATGTGGAAAATGCAGATTTTTCCTTGGCCTTTTCAGTAAGGGGAACCTGCCAATAACCTTTAGTGAGATCAAGAGTTGTTATATATCTGGCAGACCCTAACCTCTCAATCAACTCGTTGACCCTTGGCATAGGATAGGCATCACATTTTGATATACCATTTAACTTCCGGGAGTCATTACAAAATCTTAGACTACCATCAGGTTTGGGAATGAGGACTATGGGGCTTGACCAGCCACTTTGTGATTTCTCTATCACTCCTAGAGACAATTTTTTTTACTTCCTCTGAGATGGCCTGTCTCTGAGCCTCTGGTACCCGATATGGCTTCTGTCTTAACTTTTGTCCAGGCTCAGTCACAATGTCATGCTTTATGACAAGGGTTCAGCCTGGTAATTCTGAAAATGTCTTACTATTTCTTTGTAAAAACTCACTAGCCTCTTGGGTTTGAACTGCTGACAGGGTTTCTGCGATACAAACCTCTGGTATATCATTACTAGAACCCTCTCTTGGCCGATTTCTAGCTATAATAACCTCCCGATCCTTCCAGGGTTTAACTAGATTTATGTGATATATTTGAAGGGGTTTTCTTTTTCCAGGTTGATAAACCCTGTAATTACTTAATTTTCCTTTTCACGGATCTCATAGGGAAACTTACTTTCTACTGTAGGTATTAGTACTAACATGCGGTCGCCCGGTTGAAATGTCCTGACCTTGACTGACCTATTGTAAACCCAGGCTTATGCTTCCTGGGCCTGCTGCATATGCTCTCTAACAATTGCCATAACTGCCGTAATTCTGTCCTGCATTTGAGCGATATATTCAATAACACTTTTGTGTGGGGTATGTTCATGTTCCCAGGTCTCTTTGGCTATGTCCAAAAGCCCTCGAGGACGTCTACCATATAAGAGCTCAAACAGGGAAAACCCTGTGGACGCCTATGGCACCACCTTTTTAAGCATCCCTTTAAGTGTTCTATTGAACCTTTCCACCAGACCATCAGTCTGGGGATGATATACTGAGGTACATAAATGCATAATTTTTTAACAGCCGACATAGCTCCTTAGTAACGTTGGACATAAAAGGGGTTCCCTGGTCTGTTTGGATACCTGTACGGGTGAACAAGTGGAACAGTTCTTTTGCTATGACCTTAGCGGATGTGTTCCTAAGAGGTATGGCTTCAGGATAACGGTCACAAATGACTCGCTCCACAATTTGAGCTTAAGTAAGTTCCTCTGGCTGCAACCATTTATTGGTGAGGTGGAAGAGATCATACATTTGAGATCCAGTTGGCTTTTCATGATCGTATACCCAGGCATAGACCCTCTGTGCCCGGACCGCTAGGGTAACCCCCAGGCGGGCTATGATTTCAGCCTTCAATTCGGCATACACCTTAGCATCTTGTACTCTCAGGTCAAAGTAAGCTTTTTGAGGTTTGCCTGTTAGGAAGTGGGCCAGCACATCCACCTACTGGTCGCCCGGAAGCCTTTCTCTCTCTGCAATCCTTTCAAAGGTGCCCAGGAAGCCTTCTATATCATCCTACATCGTCATCTTTCTCAGGGCATTCTGCACCAACTGCCGTGGTGCGGGCTGGGATCCTTGCGATACCTCAGGTCTTTCCAACAAGGCTTGGATCTGCTGCTGTAGAGATTGGTTCACCTGCTGTTGTTCTTTTACCTAGGCTTGGTGCGCTTGAGCCAACAGACGATTAGTCTCACTCTGGGCTTTCATGGCCTCCTCATGCATCGGTCGATGAAGAGCATTGGCTTGTTGCTGAGTGGCCTGGTTCTGCTGAAGACTGACATTAGCCTGAACCATCTGCTCTGTCTCTTTAAGAGTACTGTCTCTTTAAGGATCTGCACGCATCCTCCACCATATGTGGACATTTCTAGTTAGCTCACTGATCCGAGCAAGTCCAGTGCTATAGAGACCCAGACAAACTTTAAGGTTTCAAAGTGCGGTCCTTTTCAGCAGTTATTGTCAGCTTAAACAGGCAGCACATGTACAGGATGCACGGTTCAAAAATAACACATAACATAAAGAAGTTAAAGGTAGTTTCTCCTGTAGTGTCTGTGTTCCATTTCTGCCTGCCTGCATGCCTTGACAACTGCAGCTCCTGTATCTGCTAGGTTTGAACTTTGTCCTAAAGAAATTGCATCTGATTGTCTGATAGAATTTATGTACCTGTTTTCACTTTGCCTGAATGGCTTTTCTAAGCTTCTGTACATGTATCTGCTGTCTGAACTGTTTGGTAATAAGTATGGTAATAAGTACCCCCATGGGATATGCCTCAGAAGTAGGGACCTGTAAGATGGCTGCAGTCATAACCCACTCTGTGTGCTCTGTTGACTAGCTCTGATGCATTTTTAGTTACCCATCTCCATGTTAGACCTGTATCCTGTGTGTACTTGTAACCTGTGGCCTTACTTTGGTAGGGAAGGGTCCCTAGGAGTATACATTTGTGATCTTGTGACAGCACCCTGTACACTGAATCTGTCCCGTTTTCATCATACCTCATTATGAAGGATAACAGGGGAGCATAACCCCATGCTCCCCTGATGAAGCCGCACTAGCGGCAAAACATATCTAGAGGGGTTGCACTTGGTTTTTAGAAACAGCTAATGGAAAGGGACCACAGTATTCAACTAAGAAAAATCACATATGTGGATGAAATAGAATGAATATGTTATAGGGAGAGCTATAGCAGACAGGGTGAAGCAGCACTGGAGGAGTGCATGTATGTGTGGTCATATACAGCAAAGTGTTGTTTGTTGTTACCACCTCTGAAACCATACCTAATGGATAGAACCTCAGAGATAGGATATAGAGATACATTTGTATCTCTGTAATTGGCAATAAACCAATAAAGTACAGTAACTATATCATACAGATGCTGCAATTACAAACAAAACCTGAATGAGAGATTACAGTGCAGGCTATGGAAGCTACATCAAGTAGAATAGCCAAAAGAATTCCAAGCTCCTATATATATATATATATATATATATATAGTAGAAAAGGAAAAGTCCAATGGGAGCACCAACCAGAGTGTGGGTGCAAGTCCAACACAGGGCAGCGGCAAACCCCAAAATTTGTATAAAGCAAAAAAGTAGGACTGCACTCCAAATATGGTAAAATAGCAGTGATTTATTCACCCATAATATGGCAGGTCTTGCGACGTTTCGGCTCACAAGAGCCCTCCTCAAGCATAATAACAGTGAAAGTAAGAGCATATAAAGGCATTTACAAAGTGTCCAACCCATAAAGGTGTGGTTACAATCAATTGCAATTACATACATCTGGTTCAAATCAATAAAGTGCAAGTGCATAAAGTGACAAGTGCTATATAATATATAATTCTAGGGATACCTTCCCCTCAGCGAAAGCAAAAATGTGTACAATACTTTGTTTAGGTAAATTCATAATTATATGAGTGACTTATTGCATGTGGATCACAGAAACACGGCCTTCAGTGGCGATGGGGCCCACATATACCATCGCGTTCGTTGCATGTCTTCAACTCCTCATTGTGCATGTTCACACTGACCTCATAATGTGAGTCATAGTGTAGAGTTCATGCGCATGCGTTCCATGCGATCGGCGCAAGAGCACCATTTTGCTTAAGGGAATTCCACCCTACAGTTCTATTCATATTATATATGTGACTAAAAGATCAATTGGTCAGGGCGGACACAGGTCGAAGAAGATCAGTGTGCAGCGGACATTGGCGCAGCCGGGCCTCGGATGTTTTCCGTGCCTCGGCTGCGTCAATTGTCGATATATCTGCAAAGCCAAGTCTTTTATACATCCGTTCTCAAATAAAGAGTACCCTATAAAGTTCCATTTAAACTGTTCCTCGTCATATATGATATATGTGCTGGCCTGCCCCTGTAACCTACTATATGTTGGGGAAACCTCTACAGAATTAAAAGTCAGGTTGAATAACCATAGGAACTCAATAAGGAAGAAACGTACTGATCTACCAGTATCCAGACATTTTGGATCCCTAGGACATTCCGAGCGGGATCTAAGATGTTGGATCGTAGATCAGGTCAGGCTTCCTAGAAGAGGTGGTGACCGCCTAACTCTCTTGAAAAAAAGAGAGTTACGTTGGATTTATGATCTTGACAGCTTGCACCCTAAGGGTCTCAACATCGAGTTCAGGTGATAGTGTTGTGGATCTGCGGATCGCTCTTGGTTCAGCTGTATATGGGTGTTCTTGTCCTCCTTATATTGGTATATTGGTGTAAGATAACCGTGAAAGATCAATACATATCTGCAACATATATTTGGAAATCAAAATATTTATTCCTCTCTCTTTGTTTTTAGGTTTTATATATTTTCACACTATTGGATGTGGATCCTTGAATTTTTACCTTGGTGGACGATTCGGCCCAATATGGACATCAGCGTCTTTATATCCATGCATTATTTTAGATACATATTTGCATTTTTATGATACGACTGTTTATTAGAGAGTGATTATCACTTTATGACTGCTAAAATTACCAGCAATGGGCTCGGACTGCCGGCGGAGATCATGGAATTGCTCTTCTCTGACACTCACGGTCTTCTGGTCAGGTGTCTCGCTCGCAAGGTCGGGATCCCGGTCCAGAGGCTGGTGTATGTAGGAGATCCCTACAGCGGTCGCATACTTACAAAACAATCTTATTTCTACAACAGTCACATATATAATATGAATAGAACTGTAGGGTGGAATTCCCTTAAGCAAAATGGTGCTCTTGCGCCGATCGCATGGAACGCATGCGCATGAACTCTACACTATGACTCACATTATGAGGTCAGTGTGAACATGCGCAATGAGGAGTTGAAGACATGCAACGAACGCGATGGTATATGTGGGCCCCATCGCCACTGAAGGCCGTGTTTCTGTGATCCACATGCAATAAGTCACTCATATAATTATGAATTTACCTAAACAAAGTATTGTACACATTTTTGCTTTCGCTGAGGGGAAGGTATCCCTAGAATTATATATTATATAGCACTTGTCACTTTATGCACTTGCACTTTATTGATTTGAACCAGATGTATGTAATTGCAATTGATTGTAACCACACCTTTATGGGTTGGACACTTTGTAAATGCCTTTATATGCTCTTACTTTCACTGTTATTATGCTTGAGGAAGGCTCTTGTGAGCCGAAACGTCGCAAGACCTGCCATATTATGGGTGAATAAATCACTGCTATTTTACCATATTTGGAGTGCAGTCCTACTTTTTTGCTTTATATATAGCACTAAGGTGTTTGCCTCTGAGATACAAGGGGGCATTCACAAAGAAAAAAATAAAATAAAAAATAATAATAATAATAATAATAATAATAATAATAATAAATGAATAAAAATACCGGGCACAGGACTGCTAAATCATTCAGAAAACTTAATTCTAATAATCGGATCCAAAAAATGGTAAAACGCACATGAGTGGTAAAAAACAGGTTAAACAAACGATAAAAAAAACATAAAATAAAATAATTTTAATAATTTGAAGTTATGAATAAGAAATAGCTTCTTGAGTCATGCACACAAACAAGGCTGCAGCCCTTCTGTGAAAATAGCTCAGAATACAGTATATAGGTTTCCTAAAAATTAGCTGATAATTTTAAACTTTTCCTTTTCATTTGGGCACTTTATTGTTATTATTGTTTTGCGGTTTAGTTTATAAAAGAAAAGTTATGTTTTACATATCATATGTAAGAACGGGCACCTAGTGGGATTAAATTGGTCAAGCGACCATTGTGTTTGGTCATTATGGAGGATGCACTCTATTTCTGTGTGTTATGCATGTGTCCTATTTTTTCATGCAAGTGTCTGGACCAAAGAAAAGAGGGTGTAACAATGAGATTACTGTCCTATGCACATGGACACCAGCTCTCTGTGTGTGAATTAGAGCCATTGTTTGTTGTATCTAACCTCAGTACAAGTACAAAATATCTTTCTACCATGGTAGCCAGTAAATAGAAGATAAAAATAGTTAAGATTCCTCAGAAAGAGACCTAAGTAGTCTCAAAAGCTTGCAATTTTGTCATTATCTTTTGCAGTTAGCCATTTAAAAGTATCAAACACTAAGAAATATCCCTTTTTTTAACACCTCGCTGCAGTACTGCAAGAATTAACCTCTAGCTCTGTGAACTGCTGCATGGCTGTTCGCAATTGCTTATCAGCCTGGGCTATATTAACTCTGTTGGATCCTCATATCCTTGCCTGGGCAATTTTGTAGATCCTGTCAGGTCTCTCTAGCTTGCTAAAGTCTGTAGACTGAAGAACTATAATCAGTTTTTCTGCCTGTGTATCAACTGCTGTCTGTATCCAGAACCTTCTGCCACCTGACCGGTGTCTGTTCACTGTACTGAACCTGTGCTGCCTGCTCGGACCTCTGCCTGTTTCCTGACTACGAGTATTACCTAATTCTTTGATGACATGCAACTGTGTCTCTGACCCCAGTTGGTTAGCAGCGAACCACATGAGGACTATTCCATGACCTAATGGCCTGGTGGCTTCCCTGTAACGAAGGCCAGATCCCTTGGATAGGAGGTAAATGCCAGGGGACCACCAGAATAACACCCTCAGGACTAGCTCAAAATAAAACCTGTTGGTGACAAAGTGGATCCACATCCATTGCCTCTGACACTACTGTGTCTATAACTCATTTGTCTATGCTCAAAGAACAGGAAGTCTTGGCATATTTTAAGCCTAATAGCTAATGTAAAAACTGCATGATTTTAAGATACATGGAAATTTACAAAAAAAATCAACATTGTAAAATAATATATAAAACATAAGTTGATTTAAACCGGTTTTCTGAAGACATATTCCCTTTTACATATTTTACTTAAGGTGAGAGACGGTATCACCATTACTAAAGATTGGGTCATAGATAGGGGAGAAAAATGCAATGAATAATCAATAACAATAACATAAGACCTTGCTCAGGTCTGGGTATTTCAAAGTTTAGACAAACCATGAACATGTTAAGAACATAAGCGTCCGTTATTATGAACGAACAAACTAGGGCCCTGGCGTTCTCATCAGGGTTCCCCCTGGAGTCGCGATGTAAGGCAGGGGGGAAACATTACTTGACCTGAGTCCCGAACTTCGGACAGTAGTCAGAACAATATCGTAGCTGTCCTTTGCAGGTGATCAGTAGTGGCCGAGCTTCCACAGCTCCCAGTCACGGTTTCAGGGTGGAGGGGATCGGGTCTCAGCTGCCACTCTGCCTCCCTTGGATTTCCCCTTGGACGCCTTCTTCCATGCTTCAATCTTCGTGAGCTGAGGTAAGTCTGCAGGGTAAGTGATTGGCATCCAAGATGGCATCTCCACAGGACGAACACCTATGGTCTCCCAGGCTCTCTCCAGGTCTTCTGGGGTGTGGATTGCTATGCGCTTTCCGTTCTTGAGGATCGCAATACCGAACGGATACAGCCAGGCATATTGGATCTTCTGGGCTCTGAGTGCATCTAGCAGGGGCTTCATGATGCACCGTTTCGCTAAGGTGGATGGCACAATATCTTGATAGAGGGCAATGTCTACTCCTTCATATGAAATTTGCCGTTTTTCTCTAGCAGCAGCTAGTATACGAGCGGTGTCTACAAAAGACAGTAGGCCGCACACAACGTCCCGGGGTCTCTCGTTCGGCCTCGGAGCTGGTCTTAAGGCCCTGTGTATCCTCTCAATAATTATCGAGGCGGCCGATTCTTGACCTAAAAGGTCAGCAAAGATCTCCATGGCCACTTTATTCAGCGCTTCGGCAGCCCATGATTCAGGAAGACCCTTGAGACGTATATTCCGTCTTCTACTTCTATTTTCCTGGTCTTCCAGCATTAGCATTGCCTTGTTCAATTCAGCAGCATGGAAGTTGAGGTGCTCCTCGACTCCCGTAGCGTGTGACACAAGCTCTTGCGCTGCCGTTTCTAAAAACTCGACCCTGTTCCCCACCTGGGAGATCTCTGATTTTATGTCAGAAAGTTCAGATAATACTGACTTTATTGCTCTCTCCAGCGCTTGCCCCAGTACCTTAGTGAGGAAGGATTTCGAGACAGATGAAGGGTCTCTGGATTCTGCTGCGGCCTCCTGTGTGCTGTCAGCATCAGAGTCTTCTCCTTCTTCAGCGCTTGTTGCTGCCGCCGCCATCTTAGAGCTCACGCTTGGGGAGAGGATCGCTTTTTTCTTGAGGAAGCGCTGCATTGCTTGCTGGCTTTTTTGTGTTCTAGGGGTATCAGGAGTGTCAGAACTCCTATCTCTCCCATATTTGACCATTTTGGGGTAGGTCACCGCTGAAGAAATGGTTATAAAAGCTTGAGTGTGGAGGAGCCGAGGTCTCACACAGCCATCTGCAGTCCCGGCTAGGCTCCGCCCCCCCCCCACCATTTTTTAAGGACCAGTTCAGTTATGAAGTCATTTTGTGGGGTTTACATAAATGATATAATCTCAGCCTGATAGAACGTTGAAAACAAAAAGAAAATAATAAAGTTTTAATTCAAATTCCGTAAAAGAGGGTTCAGATATATCAAAAAGTCTAAAAATAAGGCAAACAGGAAACTTTATTGTAGAGAAAGTTAATTACCATCTACATATGGGACACCCTGACAAGCAGCATACAGTTTGCTAGCATCAAGAGTGCTTGGTGAAATGCCTGCAAACTAAGGCTATCATAGATACCCACTGGGGACAGGGAGTCACTGTCACAGGCTAGTACCTGTTATGAATTCACACCCTTTATGTATGTGTACTTAACATAGGTGGAAAGACGCACTAGTCTGACAAATCTGATTAATATACACTAGTAAAACAGTGCCACTGAATGCTAGCACCTGTTCTGCCTAGTGATCTACACTCACCTAAAGAATTATTAGGAACACCATAGTAATACGGTGTTGGACCCCCTTTTGCCTTCAGAACTGCCTTAATTCTACGTGGCATTGATTCAACAAGGTGCTGATAGCATTCTTTAGAAATGGTGGCCCGTATTGATAGGATAGCATCTTGCAGTTGATGGAGATTTGTGGGATGCACATCCAGGGCACGAAGCTCCCGTTCCACCACATCCCAAAGATGCTCTATTGGGTTGAGATCTGGTGACTGTGGGGGCCATTTTAGTACAGTGAACTCATTGTCATGTTCAAGAAACCAATTAGAAATTACTCGAGCTTTGTTACATGGAGCATTATCCTGCTGGAAGTAGTCGTCAGAGGATGGGTACATGGTGGTCATGAAGGGACGGACATGGTCAGAAACAATGCTCAGGTAGCCCGTGGCATTTAAACGATGGCCAATTGGCACTAAGGGGCCTAAAGTGTGCCCAGAAAACATCCCCCACACCATTACATCACCACCACCAGCCTGCACAGTGGTAACAAGGCATGATGGATACATGTTCTCATTCTATTTACGCCAAATTCGGACTCTACCATTTGAATGTCTCAACAGAAATCGAGACTCATCAGACCAGGCAACATTTTTCCGGTCTTCAACAGTCCAATTTTGGTGAGCTTGTGCAAATTGTAGCCTCTTTTTCCTATTTGTACTGGAGATGAGTGGTACCCGGTGGGGTCTTCTGCTGTTGTAGCCCATCCGCCTCAAGGTTGTGCATGTTATGGCTTCACAAATGCTTTGCTGCATACCTCGGTTGTAACGAGTGGTTATTTCAGTCAACGTTGCTCTTCTATCTACTTGAATCAGTCGGCCCATTCTCCTCTGACCTCTAGCATCAACAAGGTATTTTTGCCCACAGGACTGCCACATACTGAATGTTTTTACCTTTTCACACCATTCTTTGTAAACCTTAGAAATGGTTGTGCGTGAAAATCCCAGTAACTGAGCAGATTGTGAAATACTCAGACCGGCCTGTCTGGCACCAACAACCATGCCACGCTCAAAATTGCTTAAATCACCTTTCTTTCCCATTCTGACATTCAGTTTGGAGTTCAGGAGATTGTCTTGACCAGGACCACAACCCTAAATGCATTGAAGCAACTGCCATGTGATTGGTTGACTAGATAATCGCATTAATGAGAAATAGAACAGGTGTTCCTAATAATTCTTTAGGTGAGTGTATTTCTAAATAGCACAGATACTCAACCCATTTCTACATGGGTAATACACCCCACGTTTCATCAGGAGAGGTCAGAGTTTAGACACAATTTCCGGTTATAACATTATGCCGCATTGTTGCGTGCAGGCATCGGCTCTGTGATGGCCGTACGCGGCCGAAGACACGCCAAATTGATATAGGAAACACCCTTCCCTTCGGAGGTGTGCGCCAGCCTGAGGAGCCTATCAGAGTTGGAGGCTCGTCTGTTAGCACGCCTACCATGCCGGCCTCACTAAAATAGGGCATTACAAGTCCAGAGGAGAGCGCAAGTGCGCCGATGATAAAGGGAAATCGAAGATACGGCATACATATTAGGACATCGTCAGACATCATCCACAACTCCATCCTCCGTCAGGCAAAACTCCCTCCTACCTCAGACTTTAGACAAAACTCCATCAGACCTCATCCAAAACTCCGTCCTCCCTCATCCAAAACTCCGTCCTCCCTCATCCAAAACTCCGTCCTCCATCAGGCAAAACTCCATTAGCCCTCAGACATCAGACAAAACTCCATCCTCCGTCAGGCAAAACTCCATCAGCCCTCAGACATCAGACAAAACTCCGTCCTCCGTCAGGCAAAACTCCATCAGACCTCAGAAATCAGACAAAACTCCGTCCTCCATCAGGCAAAACTCCATCAGACCTCAGACATCAGACAAAACTCCGTCCTCCGTCAGGCAAAACTCCATCAGACCTCAGACATCAGACAAAACTCCGTCCTCCATCAGGCAAAACTCCATCAGACCTCAGACATCAGACAAAACTCCATCCTCCATCAGGCAAAACTCCATCAGACCCCAGACATCAGACAAAACTCCGTCCTCCATCAGGCAAAATTCCATCAGACCTCAGACATCAGACAAAACTCCGTCCTCCGTCAGGCAAAACTCCATCAGACCTCAGACATCAGCTAAAACTGTCCTCCCTCAGACATCAGCCAAAACTCTGTCCTCCCTAACTCAAAATACGCCCTACTACACACACTCTTCACCTGTCGGAGCTGCTAGCTGCTGGAGAGGCAAAGGACCTGTGATGACATAATGACCATGTGACGAGTCACGTGTGTGGGAGGGGTCAGATGTGCACAGCAGCTGGTAGAGTGTACAGAACAGTAGCCATCAAATAGAGCTCTGTACTAGAGATGTGTGTGTAACCTGCATGTAGCAGAGCTGTGTACTGTGTTACAGAGATGTATGTGTAACCTGCAGGTAGCAGAGCTGTGTACTGTGTAGCAGATCTGTATGTGTAACCTGCAGGTAGCAGAGCTGTGTACTGTGTAGCAGATCTGTATGTGTAACCTGCAGGTAGCAGAGCTGTGTACTGTGTTACAGAGATGTATGTGTAACCTGCATGTAGCAGAGCTGTGTACTGTGTTACAGAGATGTATGTGTAACCTGTAAGTAGCAGATCTGTATGTGTAACCTGCAGGCAGCAGAGCTGTTTACTGTGTAGCAGATCTGTATGTGTAACCTGCATGTAGAAGAGCTGTGTACTGTGTAGCAGATCTGTATGTGTAACCTGCAGGTAGCAGAGCTGTTTACTGTGTAGCTGATCTGTATGTGTAACCTGCATGTAGCAGAGCTGTGTACTGTGTAGCAGAGCTGTATGTGTAACCTGCATGTAGCAGAGCTGTGAACTGTGTAGCAGAGCTGTATGTGTAACCTGCATGTAGCAGAGCTGTGTACTGTGTTACAGAGATGTATGTGTAACCTGCATGTATCAGAGCTGTGTACTGTGTTACAGGGATGTATGTGCAACCTGCAGGTAGCAGAGCTGTGTACTGTGTATATAGAGCAGTTTGTCTAACCGCATGTAGCAGAGCTGTGTACTGTGTTACAGAGATGTGTGTGTAACCTGGGAACTATAAAAAAGTGTAAAAAAAACCCATAAATATTCAGACCACCCCCCTTTTCCCAAAATTAAAATAAAAGACAAATCATGGGTTTCGCAATGTGTAAAAACGCCCATTGTATAAAAATAAATTCCCCATACGGCAAACAGCAAAACAGAAAAAAAAAAGAGTCCAAATGTCCGATTCGCCGTTTTTGGTCACTTCATTTTCTACAAAAATGTAAATAAAAAGTGATCAAAAAGTCTTAAACACCCCAGAATGGTATCAGTAAAAAGTTTAGATTGCCCCGCAAAAAATGAGCCCCCACCCAGCTCCGTACACATAATTACAAAAAAGTTATAGGGCTCAAAATATGGCGACAAAAAAAATCGGATATTTTTATTTTTTTATCACTATTAAAACGCAAGAAAAACTATACATATAAGGTATTGCCGGACCGATCTGACCTGTAGAATAAAAGTAACCAGTCAGTTTTATCGCACATCGAATGTCGTAAATAAAAATTACGTAAAACTGTGGTGGAATTGCTTTTTTTTTTTCAACAGGAAGAATGGGCAGTTTTACCATCTGAGAAAATAAAGACCCTCATCCATAACTACCACAAAAGACTTCAAGCTGTCATTGATGTTAAAGGGGGCAATACATGGTATTAATAACTGGGGTGTGTAAACTTCTGATCAGGGTCATTTGGGGAGTTTGTGTTGTGATTATGATTTATAAAGAGTAAACACCGTTGTTTGACATAAATGGCTTCAGCCAACCACTAACCATGAGCGAGAGAGAAGTGTCCGTGGTATCAATCATATTCTTTGAACAATGGTTAAAGGGGGTATTCTCATCTTAATGATCACTGTTACATCTGTTAATGATTTGACAGTGATCATTTTTTTAAATACATTTTATTACCCAATTCCCATCCTTTTTTCGAAAATAAGTCCCCTCTTACCTGATGTTGTCTTTGGTCTCCCCTGGTCACGGCCACCTCTCCTGTCGAATCCAGCCGGACCACGCTTGCGCAGAAGACGGAAAATTCTCTCCCGGCTGGGCCGCGCAATGTCCTGAACGCGCATGCCGCCGCGCATGCGCCATGATGACTTCTTCCTGGCCAGTATAGTACAGAGCCGCGAATGCGCACGCCGACTCTGTACTATACAGGCCAGGAATAAGTCACCATGGCACATGCGCGGCGCCGTGCGCGTTCAGGACATTGCGCGGCCCGGCCGGGAGAGAATCTTCAGTCTTCTGCGCAAGCGCGGCCCGGCCGGGAGAAGAATACAGGAAGTGAACGTCACGCTCAAGGAAGGTAAGTATGAAAAAGGGAAGATGAGAATACCCCTTTAAGAAATCATAAATTCTGCAAGGGTATGTAAACTTATCAGCACAACTGTAAGTAGCTGTGTGATCTAAATCTGTGGAATATGGGAAGCACAAGAGGATGTGCACCTTAAATCCCATCTTTGTAAGGCCTCTTGCACATGGCCGCTGTGTGCCTGTGGTCGTATTGTGGACCACATACGGCGGTTCCGCAATACACAGGGCACCAGCCGTGTGCATCCCGCATCCGTGATGTTCATCCATTCACTTGAACGGAACAGAAACACGGATCGGATCCCCACAAAAGCACTACAGAGTGCTTCCGTGGTGTTTCTGGCCATGCCTCCGCACAGCAAAAAAGTAGAACATATTCACGGACCCATTCAAGTTGGATGGGTCTGGATCTGTCCCGGCTGCTGCACGCACGTTGCCCGTGCATTGGGGACTGCAATTTGCTGTCCCCAATGCACGGAATGGACCAACAACGTTCATGTGCAAGAGGCCTAACACTTGTGATCTGTGTGAAGCGGCATATATGCATTCATGTTGCATGTATTTATTAATTAGGGTTACCAATTCTGAGTAACTCGGAGTGACAGGAGATTTACAGAATCAGATTTTTTTTATTTGTCGCCATATTTTGAACCCTATAACTTTTTGGGAATTATGTGTACAGAGCTGGATGGGGGCTCATTTTTTGCGGGGCAATCTGAACTTTTCACTGATACCATTCTGGGGTGTTTAAGACTTTTTGATAACTTTTTATTTACATTTTTGTAGCAAATGAAGCGACCAAAAACGGCGAATCGGACATTTGGACTCTTTTTTTTTTTTCTGTTTTGCCGTTTGCCGTATGGGGAATATATTTTTATACAATGGGTGTTTTTACACATTGCGACACCCATGATGTGTATTTTTTTAGTTCTTTTATTTTCATTTTGGGAAAAGGGGGGTGATCTGAATTTTTATGTTTTATTCTACACTTTTTTATAGTTCCCAGGTTACACACACATCTCTGTTACACAGTAAAAAGCTCTGCTACATGCGGTTACACACACATCTCTGTAACACAGTACACAGCACTGCTACATGCAGGTTACACATACAGCTCCGCTACACAGCACACAGCTCTGCTACATTCAGGTTACACATACAGCTCTGCTACACAGTACACAGCACTGCTACATGCAGGTTACACATACAGCTCTGCTACACAGTACACAGCTCTGCTACATGCAGGTTACACAGTACACAGCTCTGCTACCTGCAGGTTACACATACATCTCTGTAACACAGTACACAGCTCTGCTACATGCAGGTTACACATACAGCTCTGCTACACAGTACACAGCACTGCTACATGCAGGTTACACATACAGCTCTGCTACACAGTACACAGCACTGCTACATGCAGGTTACATATACAGCACTGCTACACAGTACACAGCCTGCTACATGCAGGTTACACATACAGCTCCGCTACACAGTACACAGCTCTGCTACACAGTACACAGCACTGCTACATGCAGGTTACACATACAGCTCTACTACACAGTACACAGCTCTGCTACATGCAGGTTACACATACAGCACTGCTACACAGTACACAGCTCTGCTACATGCAGGTTACACATACAGCTCTGCTACACAGTACACAGCTCTGCTACATGCAGGTTACACATACAGATCTGCTACACAGTACACAGCTCTGCTACCTGCAGGTTACACATACATCTCTGTAACACAGTACACAGCTCTGCTACATGCAGGTTACACATACAGCTCTTCTACACAGTACACAGCACTGCTACATGCAGGTTACACATACAGCTCTGCTACACAGTACACAGCACTGCTACATGCAGGTTACATATACAGCACTGCTACACAGTACACAGCCTGCTACATGCAGGTTACACATACAGCTCTGCTACACAGTACACAGCTCTGGTACATGCAGGTTACACATACAGATCTGCTACACAGTACACAGCTCTGCTACCTGCAGGTTACACATACATCTCTGTAACACAGTACACAGCTCTGCTACATGCAGGTTACACATACAGATCTACTACACAGTTCACAGCTCTGCTACATGCAGGTTACACATACAGGTCTGCTACACAGTACACAGCTCTGCTACCTGCAGGTTACACATACATCTCTGTAACACAGTACACAGCTCTGCTACATGCAGGTTACACATACATCTCTGTAACACAGTACACAGCTCTGCTACATGCAGGTTACACACACATCTCTAGTACAGAGCTCTATTTGATGGCTACTGTTCTGTACACTCTACCGGCTGCTGTGCACATCTGACCCCTCCCACACACGTGACTCGTCACATGGTCATGACGTCATCACAGGTCCTTTGCCTCTCCAGCAGCTAGCAGCTCCGTCAGGTGAAGAGTGTGTGTAGTAGGGCGTATTTTGAGTTAGGGAGGACAGAGTTTTAGCTGATGTCTGAGGTCTGATGGAGTTTTGCCTGACGGAGGACGGAGTTTTGTCTGATGTATTTCAACAAGGGTCAGCCGGCACTCCGTTTGTAGGCGTGGTGCACGAGTCCAGGGCCGAAGTCCAGGTACAAGTGAAGAAAAAGACCGGCACTCACTTTATCTTCAAAAGTTTTTCTCTTTATTCGCCACACATAAAATGTTCGGTGACGCGCGTTTCGGCTCTGCTGCAAGCCTTTCTCAAACCAATGGCATATAACAGAGTCAAACAATATACGTGATTTAAATAGACCGCCACAGCGGAAATGACATCATGTAGTCATGGTAATTTAGACAAACAAAATGGAGTGAAAAGAAAAAAAAGAGAGCAAAGGGGGAGGGAACAAAAGAAAAAAAGGGGAAAAACAAAGTAACAATTTAAATTATCAGATACACGTGAGAAGCAGCCCAATCGCAACAGCATCAATGAAAATGGTAGCAATTATAGATTCTTATGAAATTCTCTAGATAATCGTAGTAGCTTGCAATTCAGATGATGCGGTTGGGGAGTTCCTCACGTTTTCTGTAAAAATACAAGAAAACAAAGTATAAACTTAACATACACTTAAAAAGAAGTGTTCTTTTTAAGTGTATGTTAAGTTTATACTTTGTTTTCTTGTATTTTTACAGAAAACGTGAGGAACTCCCCAACCGCATCATCTGAATTGCAAGCTACTACGATTATCTAGAGAATTTCATAAGAATCTATAATTGCTACCATTTTCATTGATGCTGTTGCGATTGGGCTGCTTCTCACGTGTATCTGATTATTTAAATTGTTACTTTGTTTTTCCCCTTTTTTTCTTTTGTTCCCTCCCCCTTTGCTCTCTTTTTTTTCTTTTCACTCCATTTTGTTTGTCTAAATTACCATGACTACATGATGTCATTTCCGCTGTGGCGGTCTATTTAAATCACGTATATTGTTTGACTCTGTTATATGCCATTGGTCTGAGAAAGGCTCGCAGCAGAGCCGAAACGCGCGTCACCGAACATTTTATGTGTGGCGAATAAAGAGAAAAACTTTTGAAGATAAAGTGAGTGCCGGAGTTTTGTCTGATGTCTGATGGAGTTTTGCCTAATGGAGGACGGAGTTTTGTCTGAGGGCTGATGGAGTTTTGCCTGACGGAGGACGGAGTTTTGGCTGATGTCTGATGGAGGACGGAGTTTTGGATGAGGGAGGACGGAGTTTTGTCTGAGGTCTGATGGAGTTTTGGATGAGGGAGGACAGAGTTTCTTCTAAAGTCTGAGGTAGGAGGGAGTTTTGCCTGACAGAGGATGGAGTTGTGGATGATGTCTGACGATGTCCTAATATGTATGCCGTACGAAGATGTGGCTTGTAAAGATCAAGTATGCAGTCTGAATGTGACTGTATGCATAATACCAGGAAGGTATAAATATCCCAATGGGCATTATAAAGTGCCCCAAGAACAGCACTATATAAAATGCCTATAACAATGGAGACTGGGCTAACATAAAACCCCAATGTGGTAGACAGTGACAGATATGTTTCAGTAAATGACATTGAGGACAAATATCAAAAGGTCAAGTCTGGTACAACCAAAGTGACAGATGAGCTAATATGAGTTAAATGAAACATGCAAAGGAGATTAAGTCCCTCATTAAGTCCATTGGGGTGGATGGTACACAATTAAAAAATCCACTGGGTCTCTTTGCAGAGTAGTGACACATCAATGTCCCCTCTGTGAATGGATTTTTTGATGTGTTCTATCCCCTGGACCCTGAGTACTCCTGGATTGCCGTCATGGTGCTTGCATATATGACGTGCCACAGATGTCTTGCAGTTATTTCTGATATCATATAGGTGTTCACCAATCCACCTTCTCAGCTCACGTCTGGTCTTGCCTACATATTGTAACCCACATTGACAGGCAAGTGCAGTCAGGTCCATAAATATTGGACATCAACACAATTCTAACATTTTTGGCTCTATACACCACCACAATGGATTTGAAATGAAATGAACAAAATGTGCTTTAACTGCAGACTGCCAGCTTTAATTTGAGGGTATTTGCATACAAATCAGGTCAATGGTGTAGGAATTACAGCAATTTGCATATGTGCCTCCCACTTGTTAACGGAGCAAAAGTAATGGGACATAGTAATAATCTATCAAACTATCACTTTTTAATACTTGGTTGTAAATACTTTGCAGTCAGTCAATTACAGCGTGAAGCCTGGAACGCATAGACATCACCAGACGCTGGGTTTCATCCCTGGTGATGCCCTGCCAGGCTTTTACTGCAACTGTCTTCAGTTCCTGCTTGTTCTTGGGGCATTATCCCTTCAGTCTTGTCTTCAGCAAGTGAAATGCATGCTCAAATCGGATTCAGGTCAGGTGATTGACTTGGCCTTTGCATAACATTCCACTTCTTTCCCTTAAAAAACTCTTTGGTTGCTTTTGCAGTATGCTTTGGGTCATTGACCATCTGCACTGTGAAGCGCCGTCCAATGAGTTCTGAAGCATTTGGCTGAATATGAGCAGATAATATTGCCAGAAACACTTCAGAATTCATCCTGCTGCTTTTGTCAGCAGTCACATCATCAATAAATATAAGAGAACCAGTTCCATTGGCAGCCAATACATGCCCACGCCATGACACTACCACCAACATGCTTCACTGATGAGGTGGTATGCTTAGGATCATGAGCAGTTCCTTACCTTCTCCATACTCTTCTCTTCCCATCACTCTGGTACAAGTTGATCTTGGTCTCATCTGTCCATAGGATGTTGTTCCAGAACTGTGAAGGCTTTTTTAGATGTCGTTTGGCAAACTCTAATCTGGCCTTCCTGTTTTTGAGGCTCACCAATGGTTTATATCTTGTGGTGAACCCTCTGTATTCACTATGGTGAAGTCTTCTCTTGATTTTTGACTTTGACACACATACACCTACCTCCTGGAGAGTGTTCTTGATCTGGCCCTTTTCTTCACCAGGGAAATAATTATTCGGTCATTCACCACAGTTGTTTTCCGTGGTCTTCCGGGTCTTTTGGTGTTTCTGAGCTCACCTGTGATTTCTTTCTTTTTAAGAATGTTCCAAACAGTTGTTTTGGCCACGCCTAATGTTTTTGCTATCTGTCTGATGGGTTTGTTGTGTTCTTTCAGCCTAATGGTGGCTTGCTTCACATAGTGAAAGCTCTTTGGATCTCATCTTGAGCGTTGACAGCAACAGATTCCAAATCCAAATAGCACACTTGAAATGAACTATGGACCTTTTATCTGCTCATTGCAATTGGGATAATGAGGGAATAACACACACCTGGCCATGGGACAGCTGAGAAGCCAATTGTCCCAGTACTTTTGGTCCCTTAACAAGTGGGAGGCACATATGCCAACTGTTGTAATTTCTACACCATTCACCTGATTTGGATGTAAATACCATTAAATTATAGCTGACAGTCTGCAGTTAAAGCACATCTTGTTAGTTTCATTTCAAATCCATTATGGTGGTGTATAGAGCCAAAGATGTTAGAACTGTGTCGATTTCCCAATATTTATGGACCTGACTGTAGATAGACAACTCCTACTGATGTGCATCTGATGGCAGAGCAAATTTTTCCTTAGTTAGCTGACTGGTGAAGAATGCACCTTTTATTATGTTGCCACAAATGACAATGTATTTTTGAGCCAGGTATTTGATGTGGAAAATGTGTACATGCTATGGACCAGACGGTCGCGTAGATTGGAACTCCATTGATGCGTGATGGAGGAACATTCTGATATCAGTTCTCCAATGTATCTATCAGACTGCAAAATAGGCCAATGCCGCTGTGGGATGTCATGTACCTGTTTGTGTGCTTTATCATAAGTGGCTATGAGCCTAGGAGCATTATAATCCTTTGCCCTGATTTTCAGGACAAGGAGTTGTTTGTGGCCAGTGCTCATAGAATGACGAAACGCCTCTTTAAGAGTATGTTGTTGATATCCCCGATTTAAAAATCAGGTCCTAAGATCACATGCAGCAGCCTTAAAATCACTGATTTCTGAGCAATTCCTCTAGTCCACAGATATTGTCCCTTAAGGATACCTTTCTTGAGGGCTAGTGGAGGTCCGCTATCCCAGCGTAACAGGCTGTTCGTAGACGTCTGTTTTCTGAACAGATTCGTAATGATCTTTCTATCTGTCCCTACTGAGATGGTAAGATCCAGAAATGTAATTTCCCGTACATTGATGTCTGACGTAAGTAACAGACCTAGCTGGTTGACATTATGTTCGGCCACAAAACAGATAAACCTCTTAGTCCCTTTCCATAGCAGGAACACATCATCAATATATCTAATCCACATTAATACTGATGATGTGTAATGATCCTTTGTTTCACTGATAAACGACCTCCTTTTCCCACCTTCCAAGGTAGAGATTTGCGTAGGTTGGGGCACAGGGACTGCCCATCACAACTCCCCTGAGCTGGTGGAACACTTGGCAGTCAAACAGAAACACATTGTGTGTCAAAACAAGATCCATTAACTCCATCACAAAGGCATTATGCCGATTGCAGTGTTCACCTCTCTGTTGGAGGAAGGCCTTGATAGCTTGAAATCCAGTATCATAAGGTATGGAGCTATACAAGGCCTCCACATCTAAACTGGCCAGCCATGTATCATCATCGCACTGGATGACATCCAGTCTCTGTAGAGCATCCGTTGTATCACTGGCGTAAGAAGGAAGTCCCACCACAAATGGTCGTAGTAGCACATCAATATATGTACTGATTTTTGCCGTGAGACAGCCCACACCGGTTACAATGGGCCTACCCTTCATCGATGTGCCTTGCTTGTGTAATTTAGGTAGCCCATAGAAGATGGCAAGCAGCGGGAATTTAGGTAAGAGATAATCAAGTTCAGTTTTGCTGATGAGCTTGTCCCTAAAGGCCTCGTTCAGGAGTAGAGATAGTTAGGCCCTAAACACGGGGGTTGGATCAGTAGAAAGATGCCTGTGTGTAGCAGTGTCCTCCAGTATCCTAAGGCATATATCACGGCACTGGTCCTGGTCCATTAGTACAATATTACCCCCCTTATCTAAAGGTTTGATAACTATACTGGTATAACCCTCCAGATCTTTCAAGGATTTTCTTTCCTCAGGGCTTAGATTGTCCGAACTAAAGTACTTCCCCTGCAGTTTAAATAGATCTTGGGTGACAACTAATTGACACTTTCCTATCAGCGTGTTATCATTCAGAGGGGGAAAGAGTTTGGAAGGGTTCCTAAGATCGGTATGGGGACTGTCACCAATATTCCTATCCCCCTCTTTATACAGATCAGCCAAGAGTTGCACATCCTGATGATCCTCCAACCCAATTCCTGGCATCTGCGTTTATCATGGGTGAGGAAAAACTTTTTCCATTTCAACTTCCGTGCATAGAGGTGTAAATCTTTGACCCAAGTGAATAGATTAAATTTTTGAAGAGGGACATATGAAAGGCCCTTTTTAAGGACCTCTGCTTCAGGTAGTGTTAAGGTGCGCTGTGAAAAGTTGACAACTAGGGTTGAGCGAACCCGAACTTTACAGTACCAAACTTTAGGATTTTTGAACCCCGGACCCGAACATTTTAGTAAAAGTTCAGGTTCGGGTTCGGTGTTCGGCGACTTCTTGGCACTATTTGAAAGGCTACAGAGCAGCCAATCAACAAGCGTTTAACTCTGTGCCCTTAGAAACCATCACAGCCATGCCTACTAATGGCATGGCTGTGATTGGCCAGTGCAGCATGTGACCCATCCTCTATATAAGCTGGAGTCACGTAGCGCTGCACATCACTCTGCTGTTACTAGTTCAGGGAGAGCATAGGAAAAAAAACTTAAATCAGCAGTTGAACTCAGCGATCTACATAGATTTAGTTGTGTGCGGCCATTTTATGCAAGCTCAATGCACCAGCACTGCATATGTGCTTTTGTGACATTGAAATCCAAGCTTGAAGTACTGTAATAATAATTTTGGTTTAAAAAAAAAACACCCATTTTGGCAATATCCTACATCTGGTGCCTTTGCTGCAATAGTCAGTGTGCAATTTAAGCTAGAAATACAGCTATAATTTTCTGGGTTTTAAAAAACACTCTTTTTGGGCAAAATACAAAATTTTACAGTCCTTGCTGCAATTCAAGTGCTATATACTGTCATATTCTGTTAGTAAAAAAAAAAAACTGCCATTTTGTGCAAAGTACTTAATATTGCATACTTTGCTGCATATGCTATTGTTAAAACAAGCTTGAAATACATCACTAACTTTCTGTGTTTTAAATGAGACCCATTTTTTGCAATACCCTCCATCTGGGGTATCTGCCACATTAGTCAGTGTGCAATTTAAGCTAAAAATACAGCAATAATTTTCTGGGTTTAAAAAAACACTCTTTTTGGGCAAAATCCCAAATTTTACAGCCCTTGTTGCTTCTGTACATGTGAGATTCAAGCGTTATATACTGCTGTCATATTCTGTTATTTAAAAAAAAAACACCCATTTTTGGGCAAAGTACTTAATATTGCAGCCTTTGCTGCATCTGTTATTGTTAAAACAAGCATTAAATACTTCCAAATTCTTCTGGCTTCGAAAAAACACCCATTTTTTGAAATGACCTCCAAAAAGATGGGCCTCTGCCCTATTAGTCAGTGTGCAAATTAAGCTAGAAATGCAGCTATAATTTTCTGCGTTTTAAAAAAACACCCATTTAGGGCAAAATACTTAGTTTGTGGCCTTGTCTGCGTCTATCAGTGTGAGATACATGCTTTAGATACTGCTGTGCTATTCTGGTATTACATTTTTTTGGGGGCAAAGTACTTATTTGCAGCCTTGTCTGCATCTGTACGTGGGAAATTCAAGTGTTGCATACTGCTGTCATATTCTGGTATTTAAAAAAACACACATTTAGTGCAAAAAACTTAATTTTGCAGCCTTTGCTGCATATGTCATTGCGAGATACACCCTTTAGATACTGTTGTTCTATTCTATTCTAAAAAAAAAACATTTTAGGAAAGATCCTAAATTTGAGAAATATGAGGAGAGTATCAAATAAGGGATGTGGCCTTGGTTGTGGTGCTGCTGGTGGAGCTCCTGTTGCAGGGAGAAGACGTGGTTGATCTGTGCCAGCTACACGCACAAGTGAAGCACCTTCCTCAGGTGCGAGTAGGCGACAGAACCTTCAGCGGTATTTGGTCGGGCCTAATGCGGCTCTATGAATGGTGAGGCCAGAACAAGTACAGGCAATAGTTGGGGTTGCTGACAGTGCCTCCAGTTCCTTCACATTCTCTCCCAACCAGTCTCCTGCTGAAATATCAGAGTTGGCACCTGCAGCCGATATCCATCAGTCTTTTACCTTACCCCCTTGCAAATCAGCCAAGCAGTCTGAGCCCCAAGTCATAGCAGTCTCTTCTGCTTTTTTATGACTCTGTTAGCAGGGTTTCCCAGGGCCTTCCACCTAGACCTGCCCCAGAAGTGGAAGAGATTGAGTGTACCGTTGCCCAACCACTTATGTTTCAAGATGAGTACATGGGAGGAGCATCGCAGCACGTCTCGGAAGAGGACAAAACAGAGGTGCCAACTGCTGGGGATTTCGAAAGTGTGCAGACTGACAAGGAGGACAGGGGTGATGACTGGGTGGAAGATGATGTGGAGGACAATGAGGTCCTCAACCCCACATGGAATCAAGGTCATGTGAGTGACCTGTGTATTTCGGAGGAAGAGGCGGTGGTTGCACAGAGCCACCAGCACAGCAGAAGAGGGAGCAGGGTGCAAAAGTGGAGCGACCAACCCCTAGAGACCGAGCACACCAAAGCCAGTTCCAAGGAGTTCCCTGGTGTGGCAGTTCTTCAGACAATGTGCTGACGACAAGACACGAGTGGTTTGCACGCTGTGCAATCAGAGCCTGAAGCGAGTTATAAACGTTCTCAACCTGAGCACAACCTGCATGACCAGGCATATCATAGTCACATGGTACATAAGGCCAAAAAATGACATTTGTCCATACAGATCGGCCAGTCATCCTGCAAGTTGATCCAGAGGAAGGCAAAAAAAAAAAATGTCAGGTAGAAGCCAATTTTTCCCACTTTAGGGGAATAAAAAATTATTTCCCGACTCCAATTAGGCAATCAGAATAACTCCCTGGATCAATTACCCCTCTCTAGTAGCTATAACCTGTAATATTGTTACACTCCAGAAATACATCCAGGCCCCTCTTGAATTCCTTTATTATACTCACCATTAGAGTTGAGCGGACACCTGGATGTTCGGGTTCGAGAAGTTCGGCCAAACTTCACGAAAATGTTCGGGTTCGGGATCCGAACCCGATCCGAACTTCGTCTCGAACCCGAACCCCATTGAAGTCAATGGGGACCCAAACTTTTCGGCACTAAAAAGACTGTAAAACAGCCCAGGAAAGGGCTAGAGGGCTGCAAAAGGCAGCAACATGTAGGTAAATCCCCTGCAAACAAATGTGGATAGGGAAATTAATAAAAATAAAAATTAAATAAATAAAAATGAACCAAAATCAATTGGAGAGAGGTCCCATAGCAGAGAATCTGGCTTCACGTCACCCACCACTGGAACAGTCCATTCTCAGATATTTAGGCCCCGGCACCCAAACAGAGGAGAGAGGTCCCGTAACAGAGAATCTGTCTTCATGTCAGCAGAGAATCAGTCTGCATGTCATAGCAGAGAATCAGGCTTCACGTCAGCCACCACTGCAACAGTCCATTTTCATAAATTTAGGCCAAGCACACAGGCAGAGGAGAGAGGTTCCATAACACAGAATCTGGCTTCATGTCAGCAGAGAATCAGTCTTCATATCATAGCAGAGAATCAGGCTTCACGTCAGCCACCACTGCATCAGTCCATTTTCATAAATTTAGGCCCAGCACCCAGGCAGAGGAGAGAGGTCCCGTAACAGACAATCTGGCTTCATGTCAGCAGAGAATCAGTCTTCATATCATAGCAGAGAATCAGGCTTCACGTCACCCACCAATGCAACAGTCCATTGTCAGATATTTAGGCCCAGCACCCAGGCAGAGGCGAGAGGTCCCGTAACAGACAATCTGGCTTCATGTCAGCAGAGAATCAGTCTTCATATCATAGCAGAGAATCAGGCTTCACGTCAGCCACCACTGCAACAGTCCATTTTCATAAATTTAGGCCCAGCACCCCGGCAGAGGAGAGAGGTCCCGTAACAGACAATCTGGCTTCATGTCGGCAGAGAATCAGTCTGCATGTCCTAGCAGAGAATCAGGCTTCACGTCAGCCACCACTGCAACAGTCCATTGTCAGATATTTAGGCCCAGCACCGAGGCAGAGGAGAGAGGTCCCGTAACAGACAATCTGGCTTCATGTCAGCAGAGAATCAGTCTTCATATCATAGCAGAGAATCAGGCTTCAAGTCAGCCACCACTGCAACAGTCCATTTTCATAAATTTAGGCCCAGCACCCAGGCAGAGGAGAGAGGTCCCGTAACAGACAATCTGGCTTCATGTCGGCAGAGAATCAGTCTGCATGTCCTAGCAGAGAATCAGGCTTCACGTCAGCCACCACTGCAACAGTCCATTGTCAGATATTTAGGCCCAGCACCCAGGCAGAGGAGAGAGGTCCCGTAACAGACAATCTGGCTTCATGTCAGCAGAGAATCAGTCTGCATGTCCTAGCAGAGAATCAGGCTTCACGTCAGCCACCAATGCAACAGTCCATTGTCAGATATTTAGGCCCAGCACCCAGGCAGAGGAGAGAGGTCCCGTAACAGACAATCTGGCTTCATGTCAGCAGAGAATCAGTCTTCATATCATAGCAGAGAATCAGGCTTCACGTCAGCCACCACTGCAACAGTCCATTTTCATAAATTTAGGCCCAGCACCCAGGCAGAGGAGAGAGGTCCCGTAACAGACAATCTGGCTTCATGTCAGCAGAGAATCAGTCTGCATGTCCTAGCAGAGAATCAGGCTTCACGTCAGCCACCACTGCAACAGTCCATTGTCAGATATTTAGGCCCAGCACCCAGGCAGAGGAGAGAGGTCCCGTAACAGACAATCTGGCTTCATGTCGGCAGAGAATCAGTCTGCATGTCCTAGCAGAGAATCAGGCTTCACGTCAGCCACCACTGCAACAGTCCATTGTCAGATATTTAGGCCCAGCACCCAGGCAGAGGAGAGAGGTCCCGTAACAGACAATCTGGCTTCATGTCGGCAGAGAATCAGTCTGCATGTCCTAGCAGAGAATCAGGCTTCACGTCACCCACCACTGTAACAGTCCATTTTCATAAATTTCGGCCCAGCACCCAGGCAGAGGAGAGAGGTCCCGTAACAGACAATCTGGCTTCATGTCAGCAGAGAATCAGTCTTCATGTCATAGCAGAGAATCAGGCTTCACGTCACCCACCACTGTAACAGTCCATTTTCATAAATTTCGGCCCAGCACCCAGGCAGAGGAGAGAGGTCCCGTAACAGACAATCTGGCTTCATGTCAGCAGAGAATCAGTCTGCATGTCCTAGCAGAGAATCAGGCTTCAAGTCAGCCACCACTGCAACAGTCCATTGTCAGATATTTAGGCCCAGCACCCAGGCAGAGGAGAGAGGTCCCGTAACAGACAATCTGGCTTCATGTCAGCAGAGAATCAGTCTGCATGTCCTAGCAGAGAATCAGGCTTCACGTCAGCCACCACTGCAACAGTCCATTGTCAGATATTTAGGCCCAGCACCCAGGCAGAGAAGAGAGGTCCGTAACAGACAATCTGGCTTCATGTCAGCAGAGAATCAGTCTTCATATCATAGCAGAGAATCAGGCTTCACGTCAGCCAGCAATGCAACAGTTCATTGTCAGATATTTAGGCCCAGCACCCAGGCAGAGGAGAGAGGTCCCGTAACAGAGACTCTGGCTTCATGTCAGCAGAGAATCAGTCTGCATGTCATAGCAGAGAATCAGGCTTCACGTCAGCCACCACTGCAACAGTCCATTGGCATATATTTAAGCCCAGGCAGAGGAGAGAGGTCCCGTAACACAGAATCTGGCTTCATGTCAGCAGAGAATTTGTCTGCATGTCATAGCAGAGAATCAGGCTTCACGTCACCCAACATTGGAACAGTCCATTGGCATATATTTATGCCCCGGCACCCAGACAGAGGAGAGGTTCATTCAACTTTGGGTTGCCTCGCAATATAATGGTAAAATGAAAATAAAAATAGGATTGAATGAGGAAGTGCCCTGGAGTACAATAATATATGGTTAAGGGGAGGTAGTTAATGTCTAATCTGGACAAGGGACGGACAGGTCCTGTGGGATCCATGCCTGGTTCATTTTTATGAACGTCAGCTTGTCCACATTGGCTGTAGACAGGCAGCTTCGTTTGTCTGTAATGACGCCCCCTGCCGTGCTGAATACACGTTCAGACAAGTGGACAATTTAGAGACCCAGAAGTCGAATGGGGCCGAACCATCAGTCAGTACGTGGAGGGGTGTGCACACGTACTGTTCCACCATGTTAGTGAAATGTTGCCTCCTGCTAACACGTTGCGTATCAGGTGGTGGTGCAGTTAGCTGTGGCGTGTTGACAAAAGTTTTCCACATCTCTGCCATGCTAACCCTGCCCTCATAGGAGCTGGCCGTGACACAGCTGCCTTGGCGACCTCTTGCTCCTCCTCTGCCTTGGCCTTGGGCTTCCACTTGTTCCCCTGTGACATTTGGGAATGCTCTAAGTAGCCCGTCTACCAACGTGCGCTTGTACTCGCGCATCTTCCTATCAAGCTCCAGTGCAGGAAGTAAGGTGGGCACATTGTCTTTGTAGCGTGGATCCAGCAGGGTGGCAACCCAGTAGTCCGCACACGTTAAAATGTGGGCAACTCTGCTGTCGTTGCGCAGGCACTGCAGCATGTAGTCGCTCATGTGTGCCAGGCTGCCCAGGGGTAAGGACAAGCTGTCCTCTGTGGGAGGAGTATCGTCATCGTCCTGCCTTTCCCCCCAACCACGCACCAGTGATGGGCCCGAGCTGCGTTGGGTGCCACCCCGCTGTGACCATGCTTCATCCTCATCCTCCTCCACCTCCTCCTCATCCTCGTCCTCCTCGTCCTCCAGTAGTGGGCCCTGGCTGGCCACATTTGTACCTGGCCTCTGCTGTTGCAAAAAACCTCCCTCTGAGTCACTTCGAAGAGACTGGCCTGAAAGTGCTAAAAATGACCCCTCTTCCTCCTCCTCCTCCTCCTCCTCCTGGGCCACCTCCTCTTCCATCATCGCCCTAAGTGTTTTCTCAAGGAGACATAGAAGTGGTATTGTAACGCTGATAACGGCGTCATCGCCACTGGCCATGTTGATGGAGTACTCGAAACAGCGCAACAGGGCACACAGGTCTCGCATGGAGGCCCAGTCATTGGTGGTGAAGTGGTGCTGTTCCGCAGTGCGACTGACCCGTGCGTGCTGCAGCTGAAACTCCACTATGGCCTGCTGCTGCTCGCACAGTCTGTCCAGCATGTGTAAGGTGGAGTTCCACCTGGTGGGCACGTCGCATATGAGACGGTGAGCGGGAAGGCCGAAGTTACGCTGTAGCGCAGACAGGCGAGCAGCGGCAGGATGTGAATGCCGGAAGCGCGAACAGACGGCCCGCACTTTATGCAGCAGCTCTGACATGTCGGGGTAGTTGTGAATGAACTTCTGCACCACCAAATTCAGCACATGTGCCAGGCAAGGGATGTGCGTCAAACCGGCTAGTCCCAGAGCTGCAACGAGATTTCGCCCATTATCGCACACCACCAGGCCGGGCTTGAGGCTCACCGGCAGCAACCACTCGTCGGTCTGTTGTTCTATACCCCGCCACAACTCCTGTGCGGTGTGGGGCCTGTCCCCCAAACATATGAGTTTCAGAATGGCCTGCTGACGTTTACCCCAGGCTGTGCTGAAGTTGGTGGTGAAGGTGTGTGGCTGACTGGATGAGCAGGTGGAAGAAGAGGAGGAGGAAGCCGAGAAGGAGGAGGTGGCAACAGGAGGCAAAGAATGTTGCCCTGCGATCCTTGGCGGCGGAAGGACGTGCACCAAACAGCTCTCCGCCTGGGGCCCAGCTGCCACTACATTTACCCAGTGTGCAGTTAGGGAGATATAGCGTCCCTGGTCGTGCTTACTGGTCCACGTATCTGTGGTTAGGTGGACCTTGCCACAGATGGCGTTCCGCAGTGCACACTTGATTTTATCGGATACTTGGTTGTGCAGGGAAGGCACGGCTCTCTTGGAGAAGTAGTGCCGGCTAGGAACAACATACTGTGGGACAGCAAGCGACATGAGCTGTTTGAATCTGTCTGCGTCCACCAGCCTAAATGACAGCATTTCATAGGCCAGTAGTTTAGAAATGCTGGCATTCAGGGCTAGGGATCGAGGGTGACTAGGTGGGAATTTATGCTTTCTCTCAAATGTTTGTGAGATGGAGAGCTGAACGCTGCCGTGTGACATGGTTGAGACGCTTGGTGACGGAGGTGGTGGTAGTGTTGGTGGTACATCCCCTGTTTGCTGGGCGGCAGGTGTCAACGTTCCTCCAGAGGCCGAGGAAGAGGCCGAGGCGGCAGCAGCAGAAGAGGCCGAGGTGGCAGCAGCAGAAGAGGTAGCAGGGGGAGCCTGAGCGACTTCCTTGTTTTTAAGGTGTTTACTCCACTGCAGTTCATGCTTTGCATGCAGGTGCCTGGTCATGCAGGTTGTGCTAAGGTTCAGAACGTTAATGCCTCGCTTCAGGCTCTGATGGCACAGCGTGCAAACCACTCGGGTCTTGTCGTCAGCACATTGTTTGAAGAACTGCCACGCCAGGGAACTCATTGAAGCTGCCTTTGGGGTGCTCGGTCCCAGATGGCGGCGGTCAGTAGCAGGCGGAGTCTCTTGGCGGCGGGTGTTGTTGCCAACTGCTCCCTCTTTTGCTACGCTGTTGGCTCGGTCTCACCACTGCCTCTTCCTCCGAACTGTGAAAGTCAGTGGCACGACCTTCATTCCATGTGGGGTCTAGGACCTCATCGTCCCCTGCATCGTCTTCCACCCAGTCTTGATCCCTGACCTCCTGTTCAGTCTGCACACTGCAGAAAGACGCAGCAGTTGGCACCTGTGTTTCGTCATCATCAGAGACATGCTGAGGTGGTATTCCCATGTCCTCATCATCAGGAAACATAAGTGGTTGTGCGTCAGTGCAGTCTATGTCTTCCACCGCTGGGGAAGGGCTAGGTGGATGCCCTTGGGAAACCCTGCCAGCAGAGTCTTCAAACAGCATAAGAGACTGCTGCATAACTTGAGGCTCAGACAGTTTCCCTGATATGCATGGGGGTGATGTGACAGACTGATGGGGTTGGTTTTCAGGCGCCATCTGTGCGCTTTCTGCAGAAGACTGGGTGGGAGATAATGTGAACGCGCTAGATCCACTGTCGGCCACCCAATTGACTAATGCCTGTACCTGCTCAGGCCTTACCATCCTTAGAACGGCATTGGGCCCCATCATATATCGCTGTAAATTCTGGCGGCTACTGGGACCTGAGGTAGTTGGTACACTAGGACGTGTGAATGTGGCAGAACGGCCACGTCCTCTCCCAGCACCAGAGGGTCCACTAACACCACCACGACCATGTCCACGTCCGCGTCCCTTACTAGATGTTTTCCTCATTGTTATTGTTCACCACAACAACAAAAATATTATTTGGCCCAATGTATTGTATTCAGATTTAGCGGGATATAAATTTGAGGCCTAGTATTTAGGCGCTGGGTGACAGGTATAGATTTACTGACGGAATTAGACTTGGAAATGCACAGTAGCATGTGTGTGAAGTTATTCTGAATGACCCTATGTGCACCTTGAATATTATATACCCTTTTAGGGATGTATTTAAATTAGACCTGATACAGTAGAAACCACTAAATTAGGAAATTGCTAAATTGGGAATTGTATTTCAACCCAGAGCAAAAAATGTGCTTTGACGGACACTAAATAACTTGCCCAGCCAGAACAGTACACCAGTAACGACAGATTTAGCGGGATATAAATTTGAGGCCTAGTATTTAGGCGCTGGGTGACAAGTATAGATTTACTGACAGAATTAGACTTGGAAATGCACAGTAGCGTGTGTGTGAAGTTATTCTGAATGACCCTATGTGCACCTTGAATATTATATACCCTTTTAGGGATGTATTTAAAGTAGGCCTGATACAGCAGAAACCACTAAATTAGGAAATTGCTAAATTGGGAATTGTATTTCAACTCAGAACAAAAAATGTGCTTTGACGGACACTAAATAACTTGCCCAGCCAGAACAGTACACCAATAACGACAGATTTAGCGGGATATAAATTTGAGGCCTAGTATTTAGGCGCTGGGTGACAAGTATAGATTTACTGACAGAATTAGACTTGGAAATGCACAGTAGCGTGTGTGTGAAGTTATTCTGAATTACCCTATGTGCACCTTGAATATTATATACCCTTTTAGGGATAGATTTAAAATAGCTCTGATACAGCAGAAACCACTAAATTAGGAAATTGCTAAATTGGGAATTGTATTTCAACCCAGAACAAAAAATGTGCTTTGACGGACACTAAATAACTTGCCCAGCCAGAACAGTACACCAGTAACGACAGATTTAGCGGGATATAAATTTGAGGCCTAGTATTTAGGCGCTGGGTGACAGGTATAGATTTACTGACAGAATTAGACTGGGATATGGCCAAAAAATAACCACACTATTGCTGGTTAAATGCACTTGGTGTGACAGCTTGACCAACCACACTACTGAGGGTTAAATGCACTTGGTGACAGGCACAGCTTGCCCCTGATGTAGTATATGGCCAAAAAATGAACAGACTATTGCTGGTTAAATGCACTTGGTGTGACAGCTTGACCAACCACACTACTGAGGGTTAAATGCACTTGGTGACGGGCGCAGCTTGCCCCTGATGTAGTATATGGCCCAAAAATGAACAGACTATTGCTGGTTAAATGCACTTGGTGTGACAGCTTGACCAACCACACTACTGAGGGTTAAAGGCACTTGGTGACGGGCGCAGCTTGCCCCTGATGTAGTATATGGCCAAAAAATAAACAGACTATTGCTGGTTAAATGCACTTGGTGTGACAGCTTCACCCTGATGTAGGCTTTAGCCAAAAAACAACCACACCATTGAGGGTTAAATGCACTTGGTGACAGGCGCAGCTTGCCCCTGATGTAGTATATGGCCAAAAAATAAACAGACTATTGCTGGTTAAATGCACTTGGTGTGACAGCTTCACCCTGATGTAGGCTTTAGCCAAAAAACAACCACACCATTGAGGGTTAAATGCACTTGGTGACAGGCGCAGCTTGCCCCTGATGTAGTATATGGCCAAAAAATAAACAGACTATTGCTGGTTAAATGCACTTGGTGTGACAGCTTCACCCTGATGTAGGCTTTAGCCAAAAAACAACCACACCATTGAGGGTTAAATGCACTTGGTCGCAGCTTGTGCTGGCGCACCACAAGACACAAAATGGCCGCCAATCACCCCAGAAAAAAGTGACTGACAAACGGTCTGGGCAGCCTAAAAACAGTGAGCAATTGAGTATCAGCAGCTCAATGACCCACAGCTGCAGATCGATCAATAATCAAGTCCTTTGGAGGAGTTAATCTGCCTAATCTCGCCCTACTGTCGCAGCCGCAACCTCTCCCTACGCTAATCAGAGCAGAGTGACGGGCGGCGCTATGTGACTCCAGCTTAAATAGAGGCTGGGTCACATGGTGCTCTGGCCAATCACAGCCATGCCAATAGTAGGCATCGCTGTGACGGCCTCTTGGGGCAAGTAGTATGACGCTTGTTGATTGGCTGCTTTGCAGCCTTTCAAAAAGCGCCAAGAAAGCGTCACAAAAGCGCCAAGAAAGCGACGAAAGCGACCGGGTTCGGGTCCCTGTCACGGACACCCCAAAATTTGGTACGAACCCGAACTATACATTACGAGTTCGCTCATCCCTACTCACCATCACTACCTCCTCAGGCAGAGAGTTCCATAGTCTCACTGCTCTTACCGTAAAGAATACTCTTCTATGTTTGTTTACAAACCTTCTTTCCTCCAGACACAGAGGATGTCCCCTCATCACAGTCACAGTCCTGGGGATTAATAGATGATGGGAAAGATCTCTGTACTGACCCCTGATATAATTATACATAGTAATTAGATCTCCCCTTAGTCGTCTTTTTTTCTAAAGTGAATAACCCTAATTTTGATCATTTGTGGTACTGTAGTTGTCCCATTCCATGTATCACTTTAGTTGCCTTCCTCTGTACCCTCTCCAGCTCTGCTATGTCTGCCTTATTCACAGGAGCCCAGAACTGTGCACAGTACTCCATGTGTGGTCTGACTAGCGATTTGAAAAGTGGTAGAACTATGTTCTTATCACGGGCATCTATGCCCCTTTTGATGCAACCCATTATCTTATTGGCCTTCACAGCAGCTGCCTAAAACTGTTTGCTGTTTATTAAAATTCCTAGATACTTTTCCATGTCAGTGTTACCGAGTGTTTTACCATTTAGTACGTATGGGTGACTTACATTATTCCTTCCGATGTGCATAACTTTACATTTCTCAGTGTTAAACCTCATCGTCCACTTATCTGCCCAAGTCTCCAATCTATCCAGATCCCTCTGTAGTAGTATACTGTCCTCTTCAGTGTTAATTACTTTACATGGTTTAGTGTCATCTGCGAAAAATTGATATTTTACTATGAAAGCCTTCTACAAGATCATTAATAAATATATTGAAGAAAATAGGGCCCAATACTGACCCCTGAGGTACCCCACTAGTGACAGTGACCCAATCTGAGTACCGTTAATAACCACCCTCTGTTTTCTATCACTAAGCCAGTTACTTACCCACTTACAGATGTTTTCTCACAGTCCGAGCATGCTCATTTTAAATACTAACCTTTTATGTGGTACAGTGTCAAATGCTTTAGAGAAGTCCATGTACACGACATCCATTGATTCGCCGCTGTCAAGTCTAGAACTTACCTCCTCATAGAAACTGATTAAATTAGTTTGGCATGACCGATCCCTGATATGCTTAACCCCTTAGGGACCCATGAAGTACTGGTACGGCATGGATCCCGAGTCGTTAAGGACCCATGACGTACCGGTTCGTCATGGCTTTAATTCGTGATTCCGGTGCCTCGGGGGTTAATCGGAACGGGATGCCGGGTGAAATCATTCAGCCGGCATCCCGTATCAACGCAGGGGGGGGTCAATTGACCCCCCAGTATCGGCGATCGCAGAAAACCGAAGGTCAATTCAGACCTGCGGTTTTCTGCGTTTCTGGTCCATTCGGGTCTCCGGTGACCCGATGAACCGGAAAAATACTGCGATCGGTGGCGTGATTACACACCACCAATCACAGTCCGTGCATTTGGAGAGGCGGTGCTGGCTCTGGTGCTAAACGCCGCTGTCCAGGGTGCTGTATGGTGCAGGAGAGAGAGGTGCACCATACAGTCCCCCCTAATCGCCATCCATCACCCTCCTGCACCCATCGCCATCCAGGTAGGTTAGGGTCCGTGAGGGAGAGGCACCATTAGGAAGGGAAAGAAGGGAAAAGTTAGTTAGGAAAAAAATAAAAATAAAGAACTTTTAGCCTAAACTTTCTTTGATCCATCTATCAGACCCTAGATCCCCCCCTGCCACATGCTAGGTATCCTGTGGCCCACCCTAGTACGAGCCGCCCTGGGGTTCGTACAGGTTTCCCGGCCCACAAAATAAGTCCACCGGAGCCCCCTGCCGATGAACTTAGCTGGTGTCCCCCAGTGGACTTTGAGCCTGAGATTCCGGATTTTGCTGGCAATCCTGTGGGGTTTACTGAAATTGACTATTTTAATTTTATTTTCAGTAACCCACTGGTGAATCTGATGGTGGAGCAGACAAATCTGTACGCCCAACAGTTCGTCGCTCAAAACCCAGGCTCATTTTTGGCTGGACCCGGTGGCTGGACACTGGTCAGTGCAGCCGAGATGAGGACATTTTGAGGCCTTGTGCTGCATATGGGTCTAGTCCAAAAACCCAGTGTCAGGCAATACTGGAGTGGGGACGTCCTATACCAGACCCCACTGTACAGTATGGCCATGACACGTCCCCGGTTTGAGGCCATCCGGAAATGTCTGCATTATTCTGATAATGCAACATGTCCCCCCCGAGGTGATCCTGCCTATGACCGTCTGTATAATATACGGCCGGTCATCGATTACTTTGGGGCCAAATTCATGGAGGCCTACGTACCTGGAAGGGAGGTCGCGGTTAATGAGTCTCTCGTTGCATTCAAGTGGAGACTCCGTTTCCGCCAATATATTCCCACAAAGCGGGCGAGGTATGGCGTGAAGCTATACAAAATTTGTGAGAGTACCTCAGGGTACACTTACAAATTTAGTGTGTACGAGGGGCGAGATTCCCGTATTCAACCCCCAGAATGTCCCCCCACTCTGGGTGTTAGCGGAAAACTTGTGTGGGACCTTATGTACCCACTGCTGGATAACGGTTACCACTTGTATGTGGATAACTTTTATACCAGTATCCCCTTGTTCAGGTCACTTGCCACCAGATCCACGTTCGCTTGTGGGACCGTGCGGAAAAATCAACGTGGCCTCCCTGCCCACCCCCTCCAGGTACCTATCCCCAGGGGTGAGACCCGTGCACTTACCAGTAGAAACCTGTTGCTGGTCAGGTATAAGGACAAGAGGGATGTCCTTATGCTGTCCACAATCCACGGTAACAGCATCACCCCCGTCTCTGTGCGAGGTACCGCGGCAACGGTCCTCAAGCCCGATTGTATTGTTGACTACAAACTGTATATGGGAGGAGTTGATCTCTCTGATAAAGTCCTCAAGCCATATAATGCCATGCGCAAAACCCGGGCATGGTACAAAAAAAGTTGCGGTCTACTTGGTACAGGTTGCCATGTACAACTCTTTTGTACTATCCCGAAGCGTTGGCAGCACAGGGACATTCCTCCAATTCTATGAGGCAGTCCTCAAGGACCTGATCTTTTCGGACCGGGAAAGAGCAGGCCTGAGTACCTCGGGAACTGGAGGCGCCCGGATCGTCCCTGGCCAACACTTTCCAGGTGTGGTTCCCCATAATGGAAAGAAGGGACGAACCCAAAAAAGATGCAGAGTGTGTCACAAGAGGGGGATACGGAAGGACACCACCACTCAGTGTGACACATGCCCCGATCATCCGGGCCTCTGCGTTATCGATTGCTTCAGGGAGTATCACACTTCCATGGAGTACTACATTTTTATAATCCCCCAACAGTCCACTAGAGAACATAAAAAACTATGGCTCTCAGACTTTGGAGACACGGAAATAATTTTTTTCCCCAAAAAAAATATTAGTTTTAGCGCAGGCATCCTCAAACTGTGGCCCTCCAAATGTTGTAAAACTATCACTCCCAGCATGCCCAGACAACCAACAGCCATCAGCAGGGCATGGTGGGAATTGTAGTTTTACATCATCTGGAGGGCTGCAGTTTTTAGGATGCCTGCTTAGTGTCTCCAAAGTCTGAGAGCCATATATATTGGGCATTGTCGCATGCGTAAAAGTCGTCGCTATAAAAATAACAATTGACCAAACCCCTTGGATGAACAGCGTTAAAAATATAAAATAAAAACGGTGCCAAAACATTTCCATTTGAATCCTTTTTTCCGGTAATAAAGCAAGGGTTAACAGCAAAACAAAACTAAATATTTATTGCCCTGATTCTGTAGTTTGCAGAAACACCCCATATGTGGTCGTAAATGGCTATATAGCCGCACGGCAGGGCATAGAACGAAGTGAACTCCATATGGTTTCTGGAAGGCAGATTTTGATGGACAGTTTTTTTTTTTTTTTTTTTACACCATGTCCCATTAGAAGCCCTCCCTGATGTAGCCTAGACTAGAAACTCCAAAAAAGTGACCCCATCTAAGAAACTACACCCCTCAAGGTATTCAAAAGTTACTTTACAAACTATGTTAACCCTTTAGGTGTTCCACAAAACTAAATTGCGAATGTAGAAACAATTTTCGAATTAAAATTTTTTGTTACCTTGCCTCAAAAAAGTGTAATACAGAGCAACCAAAAATCATATTTACCCCTAAAATAGTCCCAAAACAACAACCACCTTATCCCGTAGTTTCCTAGATGGGGTCACTTTTATGGAGTTTCAACTCTAGGGGTGCATCAGGGGTCTTGAAAGGGTACATGGTGTAAATAAACCAGTCCAGCAAAATCTGCCTTCCAAAAACCATATGGCGTTCCCCTTCTTCTATGTCCTGCCGTTTAGCCAAATAGTAGTTTACGACCACATATGGGGTGTTTCTGCAAACTACAGAATCAGGGCAACCCATTTTGAGTTTTGCTTGGCTGTTAACCCAATTTTTCCAGTAATAAAGTAACGGTTAAATTGAAATTTTTTTAAAAAAATAGAAATTTCAAAATTGCTTCTCCATCTGCCATTAACTCTTGTGGAACACCTAAAGGGTTAATAAAGTTTGTAAATACAGTTTTGAATACCTTGAGGGGTGTACTTTCTTAGATGGAGTCACTTTTTTGACATTTCTATTCTAGGGGTGCAACAGGGGGCTTCAAATGGGACATGGTATAAACAAAACCAGTCCTGCAAAATCTGCCTTCCAAAACCCATATGGTGTTCCCCTCCTTCTATGTGCTCCTGTTCAGCCAAACAGTAGTTTACGACCACATATGGGATGTTTCTGCAAACTACAGATTCAGGGCAACCCATATTGAGTTTTGTTTGGCAGCTAACCCTTGTTTTACTCCTGGAAAAAATTGATTATATTGGAAAATTTTCAAAAAAATAGAGATTTTGACATTGTTTCTCCATCTGCCATTAACTCTTGTGGAACACCTAAAGGGTTAACAAAGTTTGTAAACCCAGTTTTGAATACCTTGAGGGGTGTACTTTCTTAGATGGAGTCACTTTTTTGAAATTTCTATTCATGGGGTGCAACAGGGGGCTTCAAATGGGACATGGTATAAACAAAACCAGTCCTGCAAAATCTGCCTTCCAAAACCCATATGGGGTCCCGTTCGGCCAAACAGTAGTTTACGACCACATATGGGGTGTTTTTACAAACTACAGAATCAGGGCAACCCATTTTGAGTTGTGTTTGGCAGTTAACCCTTGTTTTATTCCTGGAAAAAATTGATTATATTGGAAAATTTTCCAAAAAAATAGAAATTTTGAAATTGTTTCTCAATCTGCCATTAACTCTTGTGGAAGACCTAAAGGGTTAATAAAGTTTGAAAAAAAAAAACAGTTTTGAATACCTTGAGGGGTGTAGTTTCTAGAATGGGGTCATTTCTGGGAGGTTTCTATTATCTAAGCCTCACAATATGACTTCAAACCTGAACTGGTCCATAAAAAGTGGGATTTTGAAGATTTCTGAAAAATTTCAAAATTTGCTTCTAAACTTTTAAGCCTTGTAACATCCCCAAAAAATAAAATATCATTCCCAAAATGCTACAAACATGAAGTAGACATATGGGGAATGTAAAGTCATCTCAGAACGGCCTGGTAAGTCAAAGCGTTTTAAAGTTATGAGCACTTAAAGTGACACTGGTCAGATTTGCAAAAAATGGCAAAGTCCATAAGGTGAAATAGGGCTGAGTCCTTAAGGGGTTAAATGGCGTTATTTGCTTATTTTCGTTGAGATGCTCTAAGATAGCATCTCTTAGAAAACCTTCAAACAGTTTACCCACAACAGATGTTAAACTTACCGGCCTATAGTTTCCAGGCTCTGTTTTTGGACCCTGTCAGTATAGAGTCTGCAAATATCAGAAATAAGGGTCTGGCTATGACATTACTTAATTCCCTTAGGATATGGGGGTGTATGCCATCCGGTCCTGGCAATTTGTCTATTTTAATCTTTTAAAGTTGCTGTTGTACTTCTTCCTGGGTCAGACAGGACACTTTTAATGGGGAATTTATTTTTAAATTCAGCATTTCATCTGACAGTTTATTTTCCTCAGTGAATAGATTGGAGAAAAAAATATTCAACGGCTTTGCTTTCTTCTCAACGCTCTCTGCGACTTCCCCATCATTACTCTTTAAAGGGCGGACACCTTCAGATTTATACCTTTTAACATTTGTATAATTGAAGAACATTTTAGGGTTAGTTTTACTCTCTTTGGCAATTAATCTCTCGGTCTCTAGTTTTGCTGCTTTTTATTCGTTTTTTACATGTTCTATTTTTTCCTTGTAGTTTTTCAGTGCTTCCGTGCTACCCTCCTGTTTTAGTGATTTATATGCTTTCTTTCTGTCATTTATTGCTTTGTTTACAGTTCTATTTATCCACAATGGTTTATTTTTGCTCCTTAACCTTTTATTCCCATACGGTATGTACCCCTCAATGAGATTTTAGGATGCTTTTAAAGATATCCCATTTTGTGGCTGTAATTTTATTTTTAAGGACTTTGTTCGAGTTAGTTAGGCCTATGGCCTCTCTTAGTTGGCTAAATTTAGCTTTTTTGATGTTTGGTATTTTTGTTTCTCCCTGTAGAAACACTCTTTTGAATGATAATTGGAAGGTTATTACTTTATGGTCACTATTTCCCAGGTGTCCCCCAACCTGCACGTCTGTTGTTTTGTCAGGCCTATTAATTAATACTAAGTCCAGTATGGTCGTCCCTCTAGTCGGGTCCTGAACCTGTTGGGAGAGGTAATTGTCTTTGGTTATTGCCAAGAACCTGTTTCCTTTATGAAATATGCAAGTTTCAGTTTCCCACTCTATATCTAGGTAGTTGAAGCAAAGCACGAGCTGCAGTGGAGTAGACACCTCAAAAACCAAGAAAGGTCTCTGGCTCCTCCTGCTTTCTCTTCTGCTGCAGTGTCGGCCTCTTCATCTACCTCTGGAGTGACAGTGACACCTGCCACCCAGCAAACAGAGGATCTGCCAGCAACACCACCACCTTGGTCACCAAGCATCTCCACAATGTACCAGGCAACATATGTCATAAAACAGCCATCAGGGACCACGCCGATAATCACCAACTTCTTCAAGCCAGTAGTAGTACAAATCCAAAAAGGGACCAAAAGAAAAAATGCAGGAGAGGGCGAAGAGGCGGAAGAAATAACCACAACATCAGGAGCACTAAGAAGACCACGGGAGACACCTTTGGACCCACAAACACCCAAAAGGAACAGGACTATGCAGGAGTAAAAATATTTAACCTTGCAGGGTTTTCACTGACTCCAGCCCAAACATCTATACTCCAGAAGGGCTTATCGTTTTGTTAAGCGGAAAAATTCAACAAATTTGAGCTATTTATTGATTTCAATAGCTTTATCCGCAAACTCACCTTACAGAGGCATTTCTTCATTTCAAAAAAATATCCATCCACTGATGCCAAAGGAGCCCTTGTGGAAGTTCCCGGAGCCACTTCACCGGAAGACCCTAGAGTCACCCCATTGGCACATACTAATCTCAAGCCAAAATCTAAATTTTATCCTACTCATCACAAAGGGAACCACATAAATATGTGTTTTTCCCTAATATCTAAAGAGATAAGAAGCATCAATCAGAACTTGAGGAACAAGAACAACCTTACCGGGAAAGAGAAAGAAGCCCTTTTGGAGCTAACCAAGAACGACACCCTAGTGATTAGAATCATCCTTCAAAAGAAGGATGATTATATCACGGAGGCTTAGAGGATCCTTGAGTCCCTTCCAGCCAATCCATTGAACGAAGTGAGGAGGAACTTACTGACTCTCCTAAACGAAGCAGGAGACAACAAACTCCTGACCAAGGAAGAAAAAGAATATATCAATATTGACCATCCGACCACAGCAATCTTTTACCATCTACCGAAGGTTCATAAAAATGAAAAGAACCCTCCAGGAAGGCCCATAATCTCTGGAATTAACTCGCTAACCAGTAACCTGTAACACTATGTGGGCAATTTTTTACAAAAACACGTTACGAGTCTCAACTCCCACTTAAGAGATTCTACTCAGCTGATCTCACTTCTGAAAGCGTTTGAGTGGGATCCATCATACAGGTGGCTCACTTTGGACGTGATAACACAACCGATTATAGTGGGTCAGACTACAGTTACCATCTAATGTGCTAAACCCTATAAATCCAGAATCTATTAACAAGTGATGGGTAGCTTATTTAGTTTAAAACTTAACATTTAATAATGTTATTATCAACGGGACCCATTTCTGTCTATCGGGCAAAGTTGGGCAGTCCATACTTAGGGAGGGTGATAATAGGGTCATTGCACTAGTTGGGGTGAAGGAGAGATAGTGACAGGATTGCTTAGGGTCTAGACCCAGCACTGTGTCTTTGTGTCTAGGTACTTAGGTACCCTTCATCCAGTCTGTCAACATTTCTGCTGTCCCTGCATATGGTCCTCTCCCATCTCCGCCATCCTTTAGGAGAGTAGTGTAACCAGTGGCTACAAAACTAAGTGTTTAGTACTAAAGGGCCTATAATTTTATCTTTAAATACATTATTAAATGTTAAGTTTTAAACAAAATAAGCTACCCATCACTTGTTAATAGATTCTCACTTTGGACGTGGCGGCACTTTATTCAAACATTCCACACAAGGCGGGCATCCGCACAGCGGACCATTTTTTGCAAACGGATGACCAATTAACTCCTCGACATAAGCAGTTTATCCTTGACACCATCAACTTTATTCTGACACACAATGTATTTGCGTTTGAGGGCAAGATCTACAAACAGCACAGAGGGACAGTGATGGGAACGCGATTTGAGCCAAGTTTCACCAATCTGTACATGGGTCAATTTGAAGTAGCATTACTTTACAGACATCACAATTGGACAAAATCAATTGTGTTCTACAAAAGGTACATTGATGATTTAATCTTTATTTGGAACAGGAGTGAAGAAGAAGCCCAAGCATTTGTGCCCTATTTGAATAACAACACTTGGAACCTCAGTTTTACATCAAGTTCCAATATCTCAATTGAATACCTGGACCTAGTCTTGTATTCTGAACATAATACAATTATGACTAAAACTTTTTTCAAAAAAGTCGACGGGAATAGTTATCTGGATTATGAAAGTGCGCACTACAGAAAATGAAAAGATAACATTCCATTTAGTCAATTCAAACGGATAAAGAGGAATTGCTCAACAACTAACGACTATATTGCACAAAGCCTGATCTTACACTCCAGGTTCCAAAGCAAAAACTACCCAAGAGGACTCATTGAAGGGGCTTTTAGACAAGCATTTGAGCAGAGCCAAGAGGACTGTCTAACAATCAAAAAGAAACCAGACATAACAGCCAACCTCACAAAATTCAAATCGTCCTTCATTACTACATTCAATCCAAATCATGGGGCATTAAGGAACATTATAACAAAATACTGGCACATCCTGAAGGCCGATCCCTATCTGAAGGAAACTATTTACTCCCAGCCCCATTTTACATTTAGGAGGCTCCGCACACTAAAGAATGTACTAGCCCCGAGCAAATTAAAAAGAACAAAACGTGCTACAATGACTGCATCCAAGTGGTTCTCTGACCCCAAAGGGAGTTTTAAATGCAGCCACAACCTATGCAAGTTTTGCTATAATAACAACCGGACAACGACCTTCAAGAGCAATATCACAGGGGAAGAATTTTCCATTAAAAGCATTATGAACTGCTCGTCAATTTTTGTTATTTATCTCCTAGAATGTGACTGTGGACAACAATATGTAGGCCGAACCACCCAGACGCTTAGAAGAAAAGAAAGTTCAGCAGCTCTCACCTGCCCCACCTTCACCTGTAAGCACGGAGGACCCGTGTCAGGCCTGGGTAACGTATTGCAATATGGTTGAAGAAATCCAGCTCCACTTTGGTAAAGGAAAAATGTATTTTGCTTGCGGTAAAATCACATTCAGTTACAAAGTCATTGTCTACATGTTTCGGGCTACTGAAGACATTTCGCGCCCTTACTCATGACAGACGCTTAGAGAATGCTTGAACAACAACAGATGGAACATCAAACGGGCTACTTGAAATATAGCGTCTCCAGGCACTTCTTGGCCATCCACGACAAGAATCCCACTAGGCTAACCATCATGCCCATTGAACATATCTCAGACAGCCGCTCCGACAGATTTAGGACGTTACAACGGAGAGAAATGTTTTGGATCTACAAGCTCCAAACACTGGAACCCTATGGTCTTAATGAAAGCCTAGAAAACAAGTGCTTATAAATCTAACTAGACCACTCCCCCAACTGGCTCTCTGCTCTTACTTTCTTGTATTGACATCCGTGTCACTCCATCCCTGCCCTTCCCCTCCCCCCCATCTTTTATCCCCTGCATCGCTGGTGATTCATCCCCTCACCCCTAGCATCACTACAGATCCTGTCCCCGCCCATCTTCCCTTGTCTCCCTCTAATCTTCCAGATCCAGCCCCGTTCCATTCCTCTTTTCCTTCTCTCATCTTAGCAAACGTTTTTTCATCCCCTTCATTTCCTTTCTCCCCCTTGCCACCTTCCATCTTTCTATCCAGTCCCTGTCCATTGTTCCTTGCCGTTCATCCCCTTAAGCAGCCCATCACACTCACTTCCCACAACAGCCAGGTCGGCCCATCACATTTCCACCATCCCCTTGATACGCCGGCTGCTTGTCTCAGCCCTTTTTATTGTGTCCCAGGCTCATCCATTGCATCATTAGGCCCCGCCCATACCCACACCCCTCCACCACCATTGTGCCAGCAGTTTTCTCCGCCCATTCGGGGCGGCCGCGCCATTGCTGCCTTACCTTACCTGTTCTGGCCCCGCCCTCCTCGCCTCCTCTTAGCCGACCCAGCATCTGGATGCCGCACGTGCCAGAAGCTGGGAGCAGTGCATTCTCCACCAGCAGCATCTCCACCGGTATGTTTCCCAGCATGGTCCCTCTGGTCAGTCCCCCCACGCAACGCCATCTGTGGCAAGGTGCACCTTACTATGGATACGTTGTCCAGTAAGCACGGTCAGGGACATTATATCGTCATAACAGCACACTAGTAGTTTGGCGCATGTCCTTCCACCACCGAAGATTGCAGGGCGCTTCAGTTTGCCTCCTGTTGTTTCCTCCTCCTACTCCACTTCATCATCCTCTACTAGCTCCTCATCCGGTCAGCGTAACACCTTCACCACCAACTTCAGTACATCCAGGGGTAAACGACAGCAGGGAGTTTTGAAACTTATCTGTTTGGGGGACAAACCGCACACCGCGCAGGAGCTGTGGACGGGCCTTGAACAACAGACCGATGAGTGGTTGGTGCCAGTGAGCCCGGCCTGGTGGTGTGCGATAATGGGTGAAATGTTGTAGCAGCTCTGGGACTAGCCGGTTTGATGCACATCCCTTGCCTGGCGCATGTGCTGAATTTTGTGGTGCAGAGATTCCTTAAAAATGACCCCGATATGTCAGAGATGCTGCATAAAGTGCAGGTTGTGCGCTTTCGGCGTTCTCACCCTGCTGCTCGCCTGTCAGCGCTGCAGCGTAACTTCGGCCTTCCCGCTCACCGCCTCATATGCAATATGCCCACAAGGTGGAACTCCGGCTTGTACATGCTGGTCAGACTGTGCGAGCAGCAGCAGGTGATAGTGGAGTTTCAGCTGTAGCACACACGGGTGAGTTGCTCTGCGGAATAGCACCACTTTACCACCATTGACTGGGCCTCCATGCGAGACCTGTGTTCCTTGTTGCACGTACTGTTTCAAGTACTCCACCAACATGGCCAGTGCCGATAACACCGTTCTCAGCTTTACTATCCCACTTCTATGCCTCCTTCAAAAAACACTGCTGGCGATGATGGAAGAGGATGTGGCACAGGAGGAGGAGTAAGAGGGATCATTTCATAGGGTTTCCAGCTAGTTATTCACAAGTGGCTCCGAGTGTGGGTTCCTGCACCCACAAATGCCAAGTACACAATTGTCCAGCCAGGGCACACAGTTCTGGAGGGTGACGAGGTGGAGAAGAAGGAGGAGGAGGAACTGTGTTCACAGCAGGGTGGCACACAGACCAGCTCATGGCCATCACTGGTGTGTGGCTGGAGGGATAGAGCAGACACAGACGATAGACCTCCCACAGAGGACAGCTTTTCGTTGCCTTTGGGCAGCCTGGCACACATGAGCGATTACATGCTGCAGTCTTCTCAACGACCGCAGAGTTGCCCACATTATAACTTGTGCTAATTACTGGGTGGCCACGCTGCTGGATCCCCGTTACAAGGACAATGTACCGTCCTTAATTCCCTCACTGGAGCATGGCCGTAAGATGCATGAGGATAAGCGCACGTTGGTAGACGCCCTGCTGGTGGCATTCCCACCTGACAGCGAGGGTACAGTGAAAGCACAAGGCAAAGGCAGAAGAGAAGAAAGAGGTCACCAACACAGCTGGGGCACCGCCAGCACATCAGAGTTAGCATGGCCAAAATGTGGAAAAGCTTTGTCAGCAAGCCACAACAACCAGCACCACCAGCTGATGGAACGTCTTAGCAGGAGGCAGCATTTCAGCAGCAAGGTGGAGCAGTATGTGTGCACACGCCTACTCGTACTGAATGATGGGTCTGCCCCCTTCAACTTCTGGGTCTCCAAATTGGGCACATGGCCTGAGCTTGCCCTTTACACCTTATGCCCTGCAGCCAGTGTATCATCTGAACGTGTGTTTATCACGACAGGGGGCATTATCACAGAAAAGAGCAGCCGTCTGTCCACAGCCAATGTGGGCAAGCTCACGTTCATTAAAATGAACCAGGCATGGATCCCACAGGACTTGTCTGTACCTTGTGCAGAATAGACATGTATACCGGCCTTAACCAGCCATTGTTATACTACAGCGCAATTGCTTATTCTTTTATTTTGGATATTTCACACTCTTTTGGAATGTACCCCAATTAAAAAAAATATATATGACAAAAATTAAAACCAAAAACCAGTGTTGGCTACCTCGTCCTCCTCCACCACTGCTTCCACATACACCGCTACGTCCACCTCCTCCTTAAACTTCTACTCCATATAGACCTCCACCTCATAAATCAAGTTTATTTATTTTTTATTTGTACATATTTTATTTTATATCATTTCACTAATTTGTCTGTAAAATATTTGGGTGAAATTCATAAATTTTTGGGTGTGATATACCACTGCTATACCTAGTAGACAGGTTAAAAAAAATCACTAATTTGTCTGTTAAATTTTTTCGTGAAATTCACCAATTTTTGGCTGTGATAGACCCTTGCTCTACCTAGTAGACAGGTTAATAAATGTCACACATTTTTCTGTTACATTCTTGGGTTGACAATTTACAATTTGCTCTGCATAGGTGACATGGACTTAGATTTCTAAAATTTGTCTTTAATCGGCCCTTTAATTCGATCCATCTGCTTTAATAACTTGTCCCACATTTCCGCTTCATCTCATTGCAGCCATTGACCTACCTTGGATGAGGTCTCCCTTTCTCACGCTCCTTCTCCGGCATGGAACCCTGATTCGCCGATAACCGTGATCAACATGGTAGGCTCAGAAAAGAACATCGAAAGTTGATAGAGAAGATATCCAAATGGATTGTGGACGTCAACAAAGTGGGGCGGCAGCAGGGCCTCTCCTGGCTAACGTTTACAAATCCAAAATACCCCAGTGACATTCCCTATAATAAGTTCGGGTCCCGAACTCGAACTTTTTTGTGAAGTTAGGACGAACCCGTCGAACCCAAACATCCAAGTGTCCGCTCAACTCTATTGACAACCTGAAGTTCCTCTATTTGGGAAACTCCAAATTTTTTTTGTTGCGTAATAGATAATCTGAGACTGGGGGGTTGTGGTCTAAAAAACTCACCCTTGAGCCTCTGCCTGTTTTCATAAATGACCCCATTTTACAAACTACACCTCTTAAGTTATTAAAATCTAATTTTATAAACTTTGTTAATCTTTTAGGAGTTTCACAAGAATTAAAAGAAAATGGAGATACCAATTCTAAAATTTACTTTATTGGCAGATTTTCCATTTTTTCCTGTAACACAGCAAGGGTTAACAATGAAACAAAATTCAAAATATTACACTGATTCTGCAGTATACAGAAACACCCCACATGTGGTCATAAACCGCTGTATGGATGGCCACAGCAGGGCTACCATATGGTTTTTGGAGGGCACTGGATTTTAGGCACCATGTCGCATTTGAATACCCCCGATGAGCCCTACAGTAAAAAATCCCAAAAAGTGACCCCATTTTGGAAACATGGGGTTTGGTGGCAGTATTATTGGTACAAGAGACATGGTGACAGTTTAATGCCATGACAAATATACTCATCATGGAGCACTAAGTAGCAGAGCTTTGTTTTAGCTTATATTAGGGAAATATTCCTGTTACATTGGATAGCTACCAGTTTGCCTATAGAAGTAATAGAAGTAATAGGTTTATGTGAAATGCAATTTAGAAAAACCATGTAGAAAAACCAAAACACGTACAAACACATATGTTATTTGTTGCTTTTGGCTCTGCTTTTTAATACAATTATCTCTCTTGTACAGACCCTTAAGAACCTGTAATTTTCTTGCAAATCGTTCAAAGAAAGTTAGAGTGGGAAAGTGTGAGTCATCCACTCTAGTATTGAATATGGACAATCCACAAGGATTTGTCTATAGTCTGATTTTTTTTTTACACTGTTTATTCATATATTATAGTGAAGTTTGCTGATGACACCACAGTAGTGGCATTGGTATCAGGAAATTATGAGGGTGTATTAATAGGAAAAAGAATACATCTTAATTGCTGTTCTGTGGTAAAGTACTACAGCCTTTTATTGGGTGTATTATTTTAATTTCAATTTAATTATTTTATTATACAATATGTCAGACAATCGACAGGCCCTTCAAAGGGAATGGACAGTAGCCAAAATGTTTCTGTCACAGGCAGAAGTAGCAGCAGAAGAAAGGGGGGTGGCAGCAGGAGTTGTAGTGCCAGTCTTTTAGCCTGTCGGTGTCCTCCAAAGTGCACGACAGCGTCGACGTGTGGAGCTGTAACTACAGTCAGGGACAATACATGTCCTTTATGACCCACTGGGTGAATGTGGTTCCTGCACAGCCACACCAGCAACTTGGCCAGGTAACGGCGCTTCCGCCTCATCGGTGCCTCGCAATTGGTCCAGTGACATTGTCCGCCTTTGCCTCCTCATCCTTCACCATGTCCTCAGCCTCTACTGCAAGAACAATGACAGTGCTCATCCAGCATACCACATGTGCAGGGCACGGCGGTGTCACACTGTTCTGCACCTTGTTTGCTTGGGAGAACGAAGTCACATAGGGGAGGAACTGGTCCATATCCTTCATCAAGAAACCAAAACCTGGCTTTCTCCTCAACAACTCAAAATTGGAACCATGATGACAGACAACGGGAAGAAAATGGTGTCTGCGCTGCTTCAAGGAGGGCTGAGCCATGTGCCCTGCAAGGGGCATGTGTTCAATCGGGTTGTAAAGCGGTTACTGAAGTCTTCACCCCATATGCAAGACATCCTGAAATTGGCCAGGAAATTTTGCACTCGTACACTGCAAAGCAGACCCTTTTTGAGCTGCAGTGGCAGAACGGCGTCACCTAGCATAGGCTGATATGCAAAGTTTCCAGGTAATGGGAACCTCATCAGGTAATTGGAACCTTTTAGCAGGTTTAAAAATCACTGTTTGCCAGCGTCAGATCGTGCAGTGTAATGACAATCTTCTGTCGCCAAACAGTGATTTAGTATGAGGACAAGTGATGGCATTAGCGACTGCAGTCTGCATCAACTGCACCATTAATAGTCTAAATAAGGTAGAATTATTTTTCCTACATTAGACTTGCACTAAAACACTTGCAGCTGTTCCTTATCTAGATGCTGGTTTGCTACTGAGATAAAAGTTCATATTTATATGTACTTCCCATCTTTTAATAAATACGCTTTAAAAACGATAGCCTAGGCAAGCCATTTCCAAACACTTCTACATAAGAAACAGGAGTGGATAACTTATTTAGACCATAAAAGAGACTACTTTTTTATATTTTCTCTCCTCTAAAGTTTCCAGATAGCTTTTTGCTGTAGATTATATACAGTTGCCTGGCACTTGAGCTATTATTTAGATAAATCAGGGCACAAGAACCAGACAGAAATATAACACAAAGAAGATTCGGCAATATAAAATGGTTTAAAATACTCCAGCTATGTGCTAGTGTAGAATGTGTTACTTATCTTGAAACATATCATTTAAAGCAGTAAGTACTTCCAGTATATGTCCACAGTAACTCATCTCTCATTATCTTTCACTATAAACATGTTTTTTTCACTACATAGACATCTTGGATTTAACTGCATTACGCTGAATATTTCGATTTATTTGTACATGTTGCACCATCTGTGGCCTTATCCCATTTAGTTAATTACAAATTTGAAGCAGACATGATTTTTGCAATCATCCCTAACTTGGATCATGAAAACTGTAAGTGAGACATCTTGAAATTTATATGAGATGTGATTATAATGTCTTTTTTGTTTCATCGCTAGCATTGCTATAAATAAAAGTGAACTTCATATTCATGAATCCCATCAATGCATGAATTTGCATCTTTTTAAAGACAGTTGTTCTGGAATAAAAATGACTTTTGCATGTTCATGAACAGAAACATTTTCTTGAGGGACCTCATCATTCAGAAATAAACAGTAAAGCAAAAATGCCTAGTGAAAATTTTGTTAAATATGACACTTCTTTTTGAAGATTACAAATCTGTAGGTTTTTTTTCGAGAGCAAGGAAATATTTAACTACCTTCAATAAAAATTGGATCGTGAGATTTCCATGATGTATTTTGCATTTGTCTGTTACCACAGTGGCTAAATGTTACCTATACAGTAAGTAAACATAAGTAAATGGGAACTAATCTTTAGGAAACAGAGCAGAGAACCTTTCATTTGAATAACCACAATATGTATGCCTAGATGTGTTTTCCCCCAGCTGGCTGATAGGCTGACTTTATTTTACAAATGGGTTATCTTCATGAGACAATCCTTTAAAATTGTTCTCTCAGGCAGCCTATGCTACCCTTTCTAGATGCAGCACAGAGAGGGAAATATTGAGGTATGGTATATAGAATTTTCTATCATTTTTATTCTTTTGGAAAATTATGGCAGGACAAAAAAAAGAAAATAGGATTTTAATTTTCACTATATTTTTGTACTGCCATTTATATACTTCTTCATGTTGATCATGTTTCACATTTTTAGAACAAAATAACTTTAATTTATTATTTGCTCATAAGTGAGATCCTCCATACTCATCTGCAAGGGGCCTAGTGTCAAAAACAGTACAGAATTTTCCAAATGTGGCCACACTCAAGCTTAGGTAATATTATATCTCTGCCCAAAAGTAAATTACTTCTTTAACCCCTTTCCATTGCAACCCATTTAAAAAAACTATTTTTAATTTTTATTTACATTTTTTACTAGTTGCCTTCAAAGGGTTGAGTTTATATTTTTTTAGACAAGTTATAGTTATTCATTTTATAGTTCTGTGTGTGTATATATATATATATATATATATATATATATATATACACACACACACACATTCTATATAATGGCACAATGGCACAATTCTTTATGGTGTATTGGGCAATTGGCATAAAATTACTAATGGGGTGAAATCATAAAAATAAAAATAAAATCATTTGGGTTCAATTTTTCAAGTGTTCACTATACAGTCATGGCCAAAAGTTTTGAGAATTATATAAATATTGGAAATTGGAAAAGTTGCTGCTTAAGTTTTTATAATAGAAATTTGCATATACTCCAGAATGTTATGAAGAGTGATCAGATGAATTGCATAGTCCTTCTTTGCCATGAAAATAAACTTAATCCCAAAAAGAACCTTTCCACTGCATTTCATTGCTGTCATTAAAAGACCTGCTGAGATCATTTCAGTAATCGTCTTGTTAACTCAGGTGAGAATGTTGACGAGCATAAGGCTGGAGATCATTATGTCAGGCTGATTGGGTTAAAATGGCAGACTTGACCTGTTAAAAGGAGGGTGATTCTTGAAATCATTGCTCTTCCATTGTGAACCATGGTGACCTGCAAAGAAATGCGTGCAGCTATCATTGCGTTGCATAAAAATGGCTGCACGGGCAAGGATATTGTGGCTACTAAGATTGCACCTCAATCAACAATTTATAGAATCATCAAGAACTTCAAGGAAAGAGGTTCAATTCTTGTTAAGAAGGCTTCAGAACATCCAAGAAAGTCCAGTAAGCACCAGGATCGTCTCCTAAAGATGATTCAGCTGCGGGATCGGAGTGCCACCAGTGCAGAGCTTGCTCAGAAATGGCAGCAGCCAGGTGTGAGAGCAAGACGCACAGTGAGGCGAAGACTTTTGGAAGATGGCCTGATGTCAAGAAGGGCAGCAAAGAAGCCACTTCTCTCCCCCCAAAAAAACAAAAAACCATCAGGGACAGATTGATCTTCTGCAGAAAATATGGTGAATGGGCTGCTGAGGACTGAGGCAAAGTCATATGAATCCTCTTTCCGATTGTTTGGGGCATCAGGAAAAAGGCTTGTCCGGAGAAAAAAAGGTGAGCGCTACCATCAGTCCTGGGTCATGCCAACAGTAATTAAATCAGGCTTTGTTCAACAGTAGAGCAAAAGAAATGGCGCACCATAGGGTAATATAGTCTTAAATGAAAAATAAGTAGTATCTCCCAAAATGGAGGCTCACCTGGTAGAGTTGTGCTAGATTAGGCACAACTCTAATGTAGACATTTATCAGGTTGGTAAAAAGCCCCTCACGACGGATGGTATGCAGCCCGGGATAGATACTTCTGCTCAGGGATGCCTGAAATCCCTAAGAAGGCCAGTATTTCAGTAGAGAATAGAAATGTCCCACGGCGCAAAAACCACCCAGTGGTTGTATTAGATTAAGGGTTCTTTTCTTATTAATGAGCAAGCGGTACAACGCGTTTTGGGGATATACCCCTTCTTCAGGTACAAATGACTTGCATCATGCCAACAGTAAAGCATCCTGAGACCATTCATGTGTGGGGTTCCTTTTCATCCAATGGATTGGGCTCACTCACAATTTTGCCCAAAAACACAACCATGAATAAAGAATGGTTCCAAAACACCCTCCAACAGCAACTTTTTCCAACAATCCAACAACAGTTTGGTGAAGAACAATGCATTTTCCAGCATGATGGAGCACTGTGCCATAAGGCAAAAGCTATAACTATATAACGTTGACATTTTGGGTCCATGGCCTGGAAACTCCCCAGATCTTAATCCCATTGAGAACTTGTGGTCAATCCTCAAGAGGCGGGTGGACAAACAAAACCCCACTAATTCTGACAAACTCCAAGAAGTGATTATGAAAGAATGGGTTGCTATCAGTCAAGAATTGGCCCAGAAGTTGATTGAGAACATGCCCAGTCAAATTGCAGAGGTCCTGAAAAAGAAGGGCACTGCAAATACTGACTCTTTGCATAAATGTCATGTAATTGTCGATAAAAGCCTTTGAAATGTATGAAGTGCGTGTAATTATATTTCACTACTAGGGATGAGCAAACCCGAACTGTATAGTTAGGGTTCGTACAGAATTTTGGGGTGTCCGTGACACGGACCCGAACATTTTCGTAAAAGTCAGGGTTCGGTGTTCGGCGCTTTCTTGGCGCTTTTTGAAACAAGCGTCATACTACTTGCCCAAAGAGGCCATCACAGCCATGCCTACTATTGGCATGGCTATGATTGGCCAGAGCAGCATGTGACCCAGACTCTATTTAAGCTGGAGTCACGTAGCGCCGCACGTCACTCTGCTCTGATCAGTGTAGGGATAGGATGCAGCTGCTGCTGTTAGGGCGAGATTAGGCAGGGATTTACTCAGCAAAAACACTTAATGAAGTGATCGATCTACAGCTATGAATCATTCAACTTCTGCTATTTAATAGCTCACTGTTTTTAGGCTGCACAGAGCGTTTTTCTGTCACTTTTTTCTGGGGTGATCGGAGGCCATTTTGTGTCTTGTGGTGCGCCAGCACAAGCTGCCACCAAATACATTTAACCATCAATAGTGTGTGTTTTTTTTTTTTTGCTATATCCTACATCAGGTGCTTGGCTGTGCTTGCTATTTTATTGAGGGGTGAAATACAATTGCCAAAATAGCAGTACCCTAAATCTGGTGTTTCAGCTGTGGCTAGCCAATTGTAATAGTCTGCTGTCTGGCAAAGGATATATTTTTGTTCTGGGTTGAAATACAATTCCCAACTTAGCAATTCCCTAAATCGGTGGTTTCTGCTGTATCAGGCCAAGTTTAAATCTATCCATAAAAGGGTATATTAGATTGAAGGTGCTGATAGGGTCATCCTCAATCACTTCACACGCTACCGTGCATTTCCAAGTCTAATTCTGTCCGCAAAAGGGATACCTGTCATCCAGGGCCTAAATACTAGGCCTACATTTTTTATTCAGCTAAATCTGTTGTCACTGCTGTGCCTGTATTAGTGTAATACGGTACCTAAATAGATAGCCAGATAGTGTTAGGTGCCTGTGAAAAAAGGCCTGAATTTCAATTCACTACATTGGGCTAAATACTTTTTTTCTTATTGTGGTGAACGGTAACAATGAGGAAAACATCTAGTAAGGGACGCGGACGTGGACATGGTCGTGGTGGTGTTAGTGGACCCACTGGTGCTGGGAGAGGACGTGGCCGTTCTACCACAGCCACACGTCCTAGTGAACCAACTACCTCAGGTCCCAATAGCCGCCAGAATTTACAGCTATATTTGGTGGGGCCCAATTCTGTTCTAAGGATGGTAAGGCCTGAGCAGGTACAGGCATTAGTCAATTGGGTGGCCGACAGTGGATCCAGCACGTTCACATTATCTCCCACCCAGTCTTCTGCAGAAAGCGCACAGATGGCGCCTGAAAACCAAGCCCATCAGTCTGTCACATCACCCCCATGCATATCAGGGAAACTGTCTGAGCCTCAAGTTATGCAGCAGTCTCTTATGCTGTTTGAAGACTCTGCTGGCAGGGTTTCCCAAGGGCATCCACCTAGCCCTTCCCCAGCGGTGGAAGACATAGACTGCACTGACGCACAATCACTTATGTTTCCTGATGATGAGGACATGGGAATACCACCTCAGCACGTCTCTGATGATGACAAAACACAGGTGCCAACTGCTGCGTCTTTCTGCAGTGTGCAGACTGAACAGGAGGTCAGAGAGGAAGACTGGATGGAAGACGATGCAGGGGACGATAAGGTCCTAGACCCCACATGGAATGAAGGTCGTGCCACTGACTTTCACAGTTCGGAGGGAGAGGCAGTGGTGAGACCGAGCCAACAGCGTAGCAAAAGAGGGAGCAGTGAGCAAAAGCAGAACACCCGCCGCCAAGAGACTCCGTCTGCTACTGGCCACTGCCATCTGGCACCGAGCACCCCAAAGGCAGCTTCAATGAGTTCCCTGGCGTGGCAGTTCTTCAAACAATGTGCTGACGACAAGACCCAAGTGGTTTGCACGCTGTGCCATCAGAGCCTGAAGCGAGGCATTAACGTTCTGAACCTGAGCACAACCTGCATGACCAGGCACCTGCATGCAAAGCATGAACTGCAGTGGAGTAAACACCATAAAAACAAGGAACTCACTCAGGCTCCCCCTGCTACCTCTTCTGCTGCTGCCGCCGCCTCGGCCTCTTCCTCCGCCTCTGGAGGAACGTTGGCACCTGCCGCCCAGCAAACAGAGGATGTACCACCAACACCACCACCACCTCCGTCACCAAGCATCTCAACCATGTCACACGGCAGCGTTCAGCTCTCCATCTCACAAACATTTGAGAGAAAGCGTAAATTCCCACCTAGCCACCCTCGATCCCTGGCCCTGAATGCCAGCATTTCTAAACTACTGGCCTATGAAATGCTGTCATTTAGGCTGGTGGACACAGACAGCTTCAAACAGCTCATGTTGCTTGCTGTCCCACAGTATGTTGTTCCCAGTCGGCACTACTTCTCCAAGAGAGCCGTGCCTTCCCTGCACAACCAAGTATCCTATAAAATCAAGTGTGCACTGCGCAACGCCATCTGTGGCAAGGTCCACCTAACCACAGATACGTGGACCAGTAAGCATGGCCAGTGACGCTATATCTCCCTAACTGCACACTGGGTAAATGTAGTGGCGGCTGGGCCCCAGGCGGAGAGCTGTTTGGCGCACGTCCTTCCGCCGCCAAGGAGCACAGGGCAACATTCTTTGCCTCCTGTTGCCTCCTCCTCCTCGGCTTCCTCCTCCTCTTCTTCCACCTGCTCATCCAGTCAGCCACCCTCCTTCACCACCAACTTCAGCACAGCCCGGGGTAAACGTCAGCAGGTCATTCTGAAACTCATATGTTTGGAGGACAGGCCCCACACCGCACAGGAGTTGTGGCGGGGTATAGAACAACAGACCGACGAGTGGTTGCTGCCGGTGAGCCTCAAGCCCGGCCTGGTGGTGTGCGATAATGGGCGAAATCTCGTTGCAGCTCTGGGAATAGCCGGTTTGTCGCACTTCCCTTGCCTGGCGCATGTGCTGAATTTGGTGGTGCAGAAGTTCATTCACAACTACCCCGACATGTCAGAGCTGCTGCATAAAGTGCGAGCCGTCTGTTCGCGCTTCCGGCGTTCACATCCTGCCGCTGCTCGCCTGTCTGCGCTACAGCGTAACTTCGGCCTTCCCGCTTACCGCCTCATATGCGACGTGCCCACCAGGTGGAACTCCACCTTACACATGCTGGACAGACTGTGCGAGCAGCAGCAGGCCATAGTGGAGTTTCAGCTGCAGCACGCACGGGTCAGTCGCACTGCGGAACAGCACCACTTCACCACCAATGACTGGGCCTCCATGCGAGACCTGTGTGCCCTGTTGCGCTGTTTCGAGTACTCCAACATGGCCAGTGGCAATGAAGCCGTTATCAGCGTTACAATACCACTTCTATGTCTCCTTGAGAAAACACTTAGGGCGATGATGGAAGAGGAGGTGGCCCAGGAGGAGGAGGAGGAGGAAGAAGGGTCATTTTTAGCACTTTCAGGCCAGTCTCTTCAAAGTGACTCAGAGGGAGGTTTTTTGCAACAGCAGAGGCCAGGTACAAATGTGGCCAGCCAGGGCCCACTACTGGAGGACGAGGAGGAGGATGAGGATGAAGCATGGTCACAGCGGGGTGGCACCCAACGCAGCTCGGGCCCATCACTGGTGCATGGCTGGGGGGAAACGCAGGAGGATGACGATACGCCTCCCACAGAGGACAGCTTGTCCTTAGCTCTGGGAAGCCTGGCATACATGAGCGACTACATGCTGCAGTGCCTGCGCAACGACAGCAGAATTGCCTACATTTTAATGTGTGCGGACTACTGGGTTGCCACCCTGCTGGATCCACAGCACAAAGACAATGTGCCCACCTTACTTCCTGCACTGGAGCGTGATAGGTAGATGCGCGAGTACAAGTGCACGTTGGTAGACGCGCTACTGAGAGCATTCCCAAATGTCACAGGGGAACAAGTGGAAGCCCAAGGCCAAGGCAGAGGAGGAGCAAGAGGTCGCCAAGGCAGCTGTGTCACGGCCAGCTCCTCTGAGGGCAGGGTTAGCATGGCAGAGATGTGGAAAACTTTTGTCAACACGCCACAGCTAACTGCACCACCACCTGATACGCAACGTGTTAGCAGGAGGCAACATTTCACTAACATGCTGGAACAGTACGTGTGCACACCCCTCCACGTACTGACTGATGGTTTGGCCCTATTCAACTTCTGGGTCTCTAAATTGTCCACGTGGCCAGAGCTAGCCTTTTATGCCTTGGAGGTGCTGGGCTGCCCGGCGGCCAGCGGTTTGTCTGAACGTGTATTCAGCACGGCAGGGGGCGTCATTACAGACAAACGCAGCCGCCTGTCTACAGCCAATGTGGACAAGCTGACGTTCATAAAAATGAACCAGGCATGGATCCCACAGGACCTGTCCATCCCTTGAGCAGATTAGACATTAACTACCTCCCCTTAACCATATATTATTGTACTCCAGGGCACTTCCTCATTCAATCCTATTTTTATTTTCATTTTACCATTATATTGCGAGGCAACCCAAAGTTGAATGAACCTCTCCTCTGTCTGGGTGCCGGGGCCTAGATATATGACAATGGACTGTTCCAGTGTTGGGTGACGTGAAGCATGATTCTCTGATATGACATGAAGACTGATTCTCTGCTGACATGAAGCCTGATTCTTTGTTACGGTACCTCTCCTCTGCCTGGGTGCCTGGGCCTAAATATCTGACAATGGACTGTTCCAGTGTTGGGTGACGTGAAGCATGATTCTCTGCTATGACATGAAGACTGATTCTCTGCTGACATGAAGCCAGATTCTCTGTTACGGGACCTCTCTCCTCTGCCTGGATGCCGGGGCCTAAAAATATCTGACAATGGACTGTTCCAGTGTTGGGTGACGTGAAGCATGATTCTCTGCTATGACATTAAGACTGATTCTCTGCTGACTTGAAGCCAGATTCTCTGTTATAGGACCTCTCTCCTCTGCCTGGGTGCCGGGGCCTAAATATATGACAATGGACTTTTACAGTGGTGGGTGACGTGAAGCCAGATTCTCTGCTTATTCATTTCCCTATTCACATTTGTTTGCAGGGGATTTTCCTACATGTTGCTGCCTTTTGCAGCCCTCTAGCCCTTTCCTGGGCTGTTTTACAGCCTTTTTTAGTGCCGAAAAGTTCGGGTCCCCATTGACTTCAATGGGGTTCGGGACGAAGTTCGGGTCGGGTTCGGATCCCGAACCCGAACATTTCCGGGAAGTTCGTCCGAACTTCTTGAACCCGAACATCCAGGTGTTCGCTCAACTCTAGTAATAAGTATAAAAGGTGAAAATTAAACCCCCCATTGCTTACAGCTACTGTAAAAAGGGCAATAAAAGACAAAAAGAGGGCATTTAAAAATAAAAAATCTGAGGGGTCAGCTGTAGCGTTTGAAGATTACAAGATTGCAAAGGGTTTAATAAAATCTGCAAAAAGGAGTTAAAATTAGCAAAGATACAAAACAAACAGCAGGTAGCAAAAGAAAGCAAAACAAATCCCCCAAATTATTTATTTTTTTAATATAAAAATGCTTAAAAAACAGAGGTAGGCCCCCTAAATAATTGAAAAATGGGGGGTGGGGGGGGGGCGGAGTTGTAGTCACTGAAGATAAGGATAATGCAGAGTTCCTAAATAGTTTTTATAGCTCTGTATAGACAAAAGAAGAGAAAGGAGCGGATATCTGTGGCGCCGGGGCTGTTAGTACATCCAGTGATATGCTCAATTGGCTAACTGCAGATATGGTCCAAGAGAAGTTAAATACAGTAAATGTGAACAAGGCTCTGGATTTTAATGGATTATACCCAAGATTGCTTAAGAGCTCAGTTCAGTCATTGCTGTGCCCCTTTTTATAATTTTTAAAAACTCTCTAGATACTGATACAGTGCCAAGTGATTGGCGCAAGGCAAACATGGTGCCTATGCAGTGACCAGGATGCGGGTATAATAGTCTATAGTTTGTTTGTGACACCAATTGCAGCGTGCACAGGGTATTTTCACAGGGCCCTTCAAAGATGTTATAACGCACGTCCCAGTTTAGGAATGCCAGAGTGGTGTAATGTCTCTGTATGGTAGTGATAATGGTGTCAACGGTGTCTTCTACCTGGGTACGGCTAGACTCCTGGATCCTTGCTCACTTGCAATAAAATGAGTGTAGTGCTAGTAGGAGTAATAGAGGGATTTGCAGCAGTAATTGAGATCCAGATTTCTCAAGTTCAAACTTGTATTTACTGATGTTAACTTTCATCCAAGCAAGATACAGTTTTAGTCTTAGGTCCCAGCAGGTATTGGCAATGGTTGGAAGGGATTTATCTTCTGCTCTATCAACCTGGAGCTTGCAGGAAAAGACATCTGCTTTGTAGCTCTATACTGTGGCAGGAATTTGGCTTCTGCATTCTCTATCTTCTGCTGTAAGGGGACTGACTAGCTGAGGAGGAATAGGACTTCTCCTGGGTCTCTGGATTTTACTCACAGTTATCTTCTCAGGGTATGGTTTTCTCCTGGAACTGGAGTTGTCTACAACTTTCTGCTTTGTGTCATCCAGCTGAGCTGCAGAGCTCAGACTGGGAATTTGATCAAATCTCAGCATGAGACTTGATCCTTGCTGTCTTTCCTATGCAGGGAGAGATAGAAATGGTTCTAACTGTTTTTTTCCTCACTTATTGCAGGATGTGGGAACCTCCACTTCCCTTAAGCGGGGGGGGGGGGGGGGGGGGGTGGCAGAACTGAATCGGATCGTTCCACTCTGAACGGCCATAACATTAAAACTACCAGTGATTCTGCCACCTGCTGGTCAACCTGGAACATTACAAGGAAAAAATTACCCTTAACATGGTTTTATGCACACATTCAGTGACAATATAATGGCTCCTGAAGGGCAGTAGTGGGATAGAGGAGTGTAGTAACAACTCTGGGGTGTTGCAGTCCTCAGCTTGTGCTTGGGGTAAGAGGAATAAGCTTTGGGTACAAATAATTAATACAAAGGGCTGCCTGAAATACACATATGAAATACAAAAACAAACATATAACGGCTACCCTGAGGTTCCTGCCCGCATGAGTAGGGTGTCCTAAGTAACAGTTTTCCTCTCAGTATAAACAGTGAACCAAAAGTACAGGGAGTGCAGAATTATTAGGCAAATGAGTATTTTGACCACATCATCCTCTTTATAATAGATAGAAGTGGGGCACTCTCTTAAGTATAGGGATCTTTATTACAACAATACATGTAAAATACAGTAAAATTGATATAGCAAGTGAAATGCAATAGAATTAATAATCGATAAAGTAGATAAGCAATAAAATCGGCAGCAAATAAAACAGAATTTTGGTTCTAAAAATGGTATTAAGATTGTATTAAATAGCTAACATACACATCGATCCCAGAATAAATAAGTAAATTATTTCATTATTTCTCCACTCTGGTAGAAGTTCATTCATATAATAGTTCTGTTAATGTCTTTTGTTTATTTAAATATCAGAGTTTCCAAACTTGACCAGTCTTTATTTGTGAAGCTTCAGTATTTAACTAAATGGAGAATTCTCCTATTGAGGAATATTAGACTCCACTTCAGTGAGTCTGCAACATTGTGTGCGTATGGTAAACAGTTCAAAGCAATGTAGCTGTTTCGCTGGTTGCAATAATGTTGAAAGAGCTACTGGTAAGTACAGCGGCGTCCCGCTGTATATTCGGCAAGCGATCGCTATGAAGGCAATGTTATCTTACCCGGCGGTCTTTTAGCTGGACGATACACCCTCGACTCGGCTCGTTTAGCTTCTGAGGTCCCGGTCTCAAGGGTTGCTGCTAGAGTTGAGCGAACACCTGGATGTTCGGGTTCGAGAAGTTCGGCCGAACATCCCGGAAATGTTCGGGTTCGGGATCCGAACCCGATCCGAACTTCGTCCCGAACCCGAACCCCATTGAAGTCAATGGGGACCCGAACTTTTCGGCACTAAAAAGGCTGTAAAACAGCCCAGGAAAGAGCTAGAGGGCTGCAAAAGGCAGCAACATGTAGGTAAATCCCCTGCAAACAAATGTGGATAGGGAAATGAATTAAAATAAAAATTAAATAAATAAAAATTAACCAAAATCAATTGGAGAGAGGTTCCATAGCAGAGAATCTGGCTTCCCGTCACCCACCACTGGAACAGTCCATTCTCAGATATTTAGGCCCCGGCACCCAGGCAGAGGAGAGAGGTCCCGTAACAGAGAATCTGTCTTCATGTCAGCAGAGAATTAGTCTGCATGTCATAGCAGAGAATGAGGCTTCACGTCAGCCACCACTGCAACAGTCCATTGGCATATATTTAGGCCCAGCACCCAGGCAGAGGAGGGAGGTCCCGTAACAGAGAATCTGTCTTCATGTCAGCAGAGAATTAGTCTGCATGTCATAGCAGAGAATGAGGCTTCACGTCAGCCACCACTGCAACAGTCCATTGGCATATATTTAGGCCCAGCACCCAGGCAGAGGAGGGAGGTCCCGTAACAGAGAATCTGTCTTCATGTCAGCAGAGAATTAGTCTGCATGTCATAGCAGAGAATGAGGCTTCACGTCAGCCACCACTGCAACAGTCCATTGGCATATATTTAGGCCCAGCACACACACAGGCAGAGGAGAGAGGTCCCGTAACAGACAATCTGGCTTCATGTCAGCAGAGAATCAGTCTGCATGTCATAGCAGAGAATGAGGCTTCACGTCACCCACCACTGCAACAGTCCATTGGCATATATTTAGGCCTAGCACACAGGCAGAGCAGAGAGGTCCCGTAACAGACAATCTGGCTTCATGACAGCAGAGAATCAGTCTGCATGTCATAGCAGAGAATCAGGCTTCACGTCAGCCACCACTGCAACAGTCCATTGTCATAAATTTAGGCCCAGCACCCAGGCAGAGGAGAGAGGTCCCGTAACAGAGGATCTGGCTTCATGTCAGCAGAGAATCAGTCTGCATGTCATAGCAGAGAATCAGGCTTCACGTCAGCCACCACTGCAACAGTCCATTGTCATAAATTTAGGCCCAGCACCCAGGCAGAGGAGAGAGGTCCCGTAACAGACAATCTGGCTTCATGTCAGCAGAGAATCAGTCTGCATGTCATAGCAGAGAATGAGGCTTCACGTCACCCACCACTGCAACAGTCCATTGGCATATATTTAGGCCTAGCACACAGGCAGAGCAGAGAGGTCCCGTAACAGACGATCTGGCTTCATGTCAGCAGAGAATCAGTCTGCATGTCATAGCAGAGAATGAGGCTTCACGTCAGCCACCACTGCAACAGTCCATTGGCATATATTTAGGCCTAGCACACAGGCAGAGGAGAGAGGTCCCGTAACAGACAATCTGGCTTCATGTCAGCAGAGAATCAGTCTGCATGTCATAGCAGAGAATGAGGCTTCACATCACCCACCACTGCAACAGTCCATTGGCATATATTTAGGCCTAGCACACAGGCAGAGCAGAGAGGTCCCGTAACAGACAATCTGGCTTCATGACAGCAGAGAATCAGTCTGCATGTCATAGCAGAGAATGAGGCTTCACGTCACCCACCACTGCAACAGTCCATTGTCATAAATTTAGGCCCAGCACCCAGGCAGAGGAGAGAGGTCCCGTAACAGACAATCTGGCTTCATGTCAGCAGAGAATTAGTCTGCATGTCATAGCAGAGAATCAGGCTTCATGTCAGCCACCACTGCAACAGTCCATTGGCATATATTTAGGCCTAGCACACAGGCAGAGGAGAGGTTCATTCAACTTTGGGTAGCCTCGCAATATAATGGTAAAATGAAAATAAAAATAGGATTGAATGAGGAAGTGCCCTGGAGTCCAATAATATATGGTTATGGGGAGGTAGTTAATGTCTAATCTGGACAAGGGACGGACAGGTCCTGTGGGATCCATGCCTGGTTCATTTTTATGAACGTCAGCTTGTCCACATTGGCTGTAGACAGGCGGCTGCGTTTGTCTGTAATGACGCCCCCTGCCGTGCTGAATACACGTTCAGACAAAACGCTGGCTGCCGGGCAGGCCAGCACCTCCAAGGCATAAAAGGCTAGCTCTGGCCACGTGGACAATTTAGAGACCCAGAAGTTGAATGGGGCCGAACCATCAGTCAGTACGTGGAGGGGTGTGCACACGTACTGTTCCACCATGTTAGTGAAATGTTGCCTCCTGCTAACACGTTGCGTATCAGGTGGTGGTGCAGTTAGCTGTGGCGTGTTGACAAAAGTTTTCCACATCTCTGCCATGCTAACCCTGCCCTCAGAGGAGCTGGCCGTGACACAGCTGCCTTGGCGACCTCTTGCTCCTCCTCTGCCTTGGCCTTGGGCTTCCACTTGTTCCCCTGTGACATTTGGGAATGCTCTCAGTAGCGCGTCTACCAACGTGCGCTTGTACTCGCGCATCTTCCTATCACGCTCCAGTGCAGGAAGTAAGGTGGGCACATTGTCTTTGTAGCGTGGATCCAGCAGGGTGGCAACCCAGTAGTCCGCACAGGTTAAAATGTGGGCAACTCTGCTGTCGTTGCGCAGGCACTGCAGCATGTAGTCGCTCATGTGTGCCAGGCTGCCCAGGGGTAAGGACAAGCTGTCCTCTGTGGGAGGCGTATCGTCATCGTCCTGCCTTTCCCCCCAGCCACGCACCAGTGATGGACCCGAGCTGCGTTGGGTGCCACCCCGCTGTGACCATGCTTCATCCTCATCCTCCTCCACCTCCTCCTCATCCTCGTCCTCCTCGTCCTCCAGTAGTGGGCCCTGGCTGGCCACATTTGTACCTGGCCTCTGCTGTTGCCAAAAACCTCCCTCTGAGTCAGTGAGATTTAGCAGGATATAAATTTGAGGCCTAGTATTTAGGCGCTGGGTGACCGGTATGGATTTAGTGACAGAATTAGACTTGGAAATGCACAGAAGCGTGTGTGTGTGAAGTTATTCTGAATGACCCAATGTGCACCTTGAATATTATATAACCTTTTAGGGATAGATTTCAAATAGCTCTGATATAGCAGAAACCACTAAATTATGAAATTGCTAAATTGGGAATTGTATTTCAACCCAGAACAAGAAATGTGCTTGAACGGACACTAAATAACTCGCCCAGCTACAGCACTAAGGACAGATTTAGCTGGATATAAATTTGAGGCCTAGTATTTAGGCGCTGGGTGACAGGTATGGGTTTAGTGACAGAATTAGACTTGGAAATGCACAGTAGCGGGTGTGTGAAGTTATTCTGAATGACCCTATGTGCACCTTGAATATTATATACCCTTTTAGGGATAGATTTCAAATAGCTCTGATACAGCAGAAACCACTAAATTTTTAAATTGCTAAATTGGGAATTGTATTTCAACCCAGAACAAAAAATGTGCTTTGACGGACACTAAATAACTTTCCCAGCCACAACAGGACAGCGGTAACGAGAGATTTAGCGGGATATAAATTTGAGGCCTAGTATTTAGGCGCTGGGTGACCGGTATGGATTTAGTGACAGAATTAGACTGGGATATGGCCAAAAAATAACCACACTATTGCTGGTTAAATGCACTTGGTGATGGGCGCAGCTTGCCCCTGATGTAGTATATGGCCAAAAAATGAACAGACTATTGCTGGTTAAATGCACTTGGTGTCACAGCTTGACCAACCACACTACTGAGGGTTAAATGCACTTGGTGACGGGCGCAGCTTGCCCCTGATGTAGTATATGGCCAAAAAATGAACAGACTATTGCTGGTTAAATGCACTTGGTGACGGGCGCAGCTTGCCCCTGATTTAGTATATGGCCAAAAAATGAACAGACTATTGCTGGTTAAATGCACTTGGTGTGATAGCTTGACCAACCACACTACTGAGGGTTAAATGCACTTGGTGACGGGCGCAGCTTGCCCCTGATGTAGTATATGGCCAAAAAATAAACAGACTATTGCTGGTTAAATGCACTTGGTGTGACAGCTTCACCCTGATGTAGGCTTTAGCCAAAAAACAAACGCACCATTGAGGGTTAAATGCACTTGGTGACAGGCGCAGCTTGCCCCTGATGTAGTATATGGCCAAAAAATAAACAGACTATTGCTGGTTAAATGCACTTGGTGTGACAGCTTCACCCTGATGTAGGCTTTAGCCAAAAAACAACCACACCATTGAGGGTTAAATGCACTTGGTCGCAGCTTGTGCTGGCGCACCACAAGACACAAAATGGCCGCCGATCACCCCAGAAAAATGTGACTGACAAACGGTCTGGGCAGCCTAAAAACAGTGAGCAATTGAGGATCAGCAGCTCAATGATCCACAGCTGCAGATCGATCAGTTAATCAAGTCCTTTGGAGGAGTTAATCTGCCTAATCTAGCCCTACTGTCGCAGCCGCAACCTCTCCCTACGCTAATCAGAGCAGAGTGACGGGCGGCGCTATGTGACTCCAGCTTAAATAGAGGCTGGGTCACATGGTGCTCTGGCCAATCACAGCCATGCCAATAGTAGGCATGGCTGTGATGGCCTCTTGGGGCAAGTAGTATGACGCTTGTTGATTGGCTGCTTTGCAGCCTTTCAAAAAGCGCCAAGAAAGCGTCACAAAAGCGCGAAGAAAGCGACGAACACCGAACCCGAACCCGGACTTTTACGAAAATGTCCGGGTTCGGGTCCGTGTCACGGACACCCCAAAATTCGGTACGAACCCGAACTATACAGTTCGAGTTCGCTCATCCCTAGTTGCTGCTTTAGATTTGAATCTTGGCGCCACTTGGATTTGTTTGGTCCACGTGTTTCTGGCGTCTCTGATGTCGTAGTGGATAAGTTTAAATAGATCCTTTTTGTACTGCAGTGTCCAGATCGCCGGAGTTATAAGCTTTGCTTTCCTTAAGGGGGGAAATGTGTACCAGACGCGTTTAGGGGATTTATAATGTTGACCCCTTCCTCAGTGGTTGACATCCCCCTTCTTTTCTCCTGTTTTTATAGTGGTTAAAGCATGTATGAAAGACTGGTCTGGAATATTGATTTTTCAGGATTGGGATCCAAAGTGTATTGCTTTTCAGCTTGGAATTAAACATATCATTAAATAACATATTTACAGATGATATAACATAAAATACCTATATATAATTGGTCTCCATGTATCCTGGAATCGACCAATAGAAAAAACGCATCAATGCCGCATGCGGTTTCGGTGCGTTTTTGATGCGTTTTTTCCAAAAATTCGATTTTCATAAGTATTTCATTAATACAATTCATTACATACCTTCTATAATTATTTAAAAGAGAAAATGTTTAAAACATTTAAAATTTTTTCAAATTTTTCAAAACTTCAGGTGGGCATTGTTTCTAAAATCATAATAATAGTAATGCATGGGGACTCTACAGACATATTAAAGGCTGATTTGTTTATTCCTTCCTCTTTCTAAATCATAGTAGAGTAACAGTAGAATAACAAGGTGGAGACCAAGTGTAGAGGAGAAACTGGACCAAATTTATAATATAGTCCAGTTAATCATCGACAGATGGTGTCCACCCTATAGGAAACCAAATAGTTCGAAATCCGCATTCAGTCCCAACGGTTGTAAGGTGTTAAGTTCGTAAATTTGTTTTGTTTCTAACCGTGACATTTTTTCTAAATGGTTTCCACCTCTCCAATCCCTCTGTACCCTATCGATGGCTGTGAATCTCAGTCCTGAAGGATCTTGGTTATGTACTGTTTTAAAATCAAACGATAATGAGTGAGTTTCAAATCCCTTCTTTATATTGCTAATGTGCTCTGCAATACGTTTTTTAAGTGTCCTTTTGGTTCTCCCTACGTATTGGAGTCCACATGGGCATTCAATAACATATATCACATTTTCCGTGCTACAAGTGAGAAATTCATCAATTTTATGGCTATAATTGTTTGTTTTTGATGTCACTACAGTTGTTTTTTTAGGAAACAAAGTAATTTTACAATTATTGCATCTTCCGGAACGGAAAAATCCTTGGAAAAATTAAAATAGATATGTGTTAAAATGAAATCTATAGCATCCACCACGTACTCTATTTGTTTTTGGTTCAAGGTGCCTTCTAATGACAATTGTGATGTAACAGATTTCTTGCCCTGTTCATGTCTAATTACAGTATATAATGATTGTACGTCAAGGGTACCCATAATCCAATTTTCTTTGAAATCCAACAACTCTATAATTTTTATAATTTGAGTAGTGTCCTTGACGTACGAGGGGACTTGTTTTACTCTCGATTGTAGTATCATATCTACATATTTAGATAAATTAGATGTCAAAGAGCCAATCCCAGATATAATTGGGCGGCCAGGTGGATTCGTTTTATCTTTGTGCACCTTTGGCAAACAATAAAAGACAGGAATACGTGGGGATATATTTGTTAAAAAATTAAATTCATCTTCATTTAAAATGCCAATATCTTTACCTCTACTACAAAATTCCTTCAATTCTGCTAAAAAAAATTCTGTCGGATCATTCTGAAGTTTTCTGTATGTGCTGCTGTCTGAAAGTTGACGTAGGCATTCAGAATTGTATTTTTCTAAATCCTGTATCACTATTGCGCCCCCCTTATCAGCTGGGCGAATAACGATACTCTCTTCTTTTTGTAATTCTTTTAATGCTTTCACTTCCGCATTGGTTAGGTTATTACGCTTAAACCTAGTTTTCTCTTTTAATTTCCGTATATCATATTCAACACATTTCTTGAAACTGGACATCTCTTCACTAGTCTCATTTCTGGGATATTTTTTTGATGGTTTCTTAAGGTCAGTATGTTTGAATTCGTTATTCAACATTTCCCGATTAATAGGGTTCTTAATGAAATATTTTTTCAGACAGAGACGTCTCATGAATTTTTCTACACCTATGAATGTCTCAAATTTATTGAGTTTATTGGTTGGAGCGAATTTAAGACCCTTATTTAATAAAGTGGCTTGTGCATTTGTTAACATTTTTGTGCTTAAATTAATAATGGTATCATTTGTGATATTAGTGTCAATTATCTGTGTCTTTTCCCTCTTTTTTCTCCCTCCTCTACGTATCGTTCCCTTTCTCCGTGATTCCTTGTTCTCATTCGATGTTCCTGGTTGTTGTAGTGTTCCTGTGTCTGTATTCTTTCTTTCCTGTAATGGTAGGGTCTGTGTGGTTCGTATGTGGTTTGTGGTTTGTGTCTTAAATTGTACTGGTGATCTATTAATGATTCTTGATTCTGTATTCGTGTTCCCTGTGATTCGTGTCGCATCCGTGTCCTGTGGTGTGGTGGAGTTCTGTCTAAAAAATGCTCTCGCTCCTCCAAAATATCAAATCTATTTTGGAGTGGTATAGGGAATCCATTATCAAATTTGTCCCCATTATATGTATCATTATTTTGTGTAGAATTCGATGTAGTAGGTCTAATGGGTGTATCTCGTTGTATTTCTCCACTGTCCACCTTTCTTTTACTAGTTCTACTATCGTAATTCATCTTTTTCATTTTTTTCTCTATGATTTCTTGTTCTATTCTGTCCAGATTGAGACACAATCTGGACTGAAAGGACAAGAACTCTGCATTCTGTGGCAGAGTTCATGTGAGACCTTTAGGGATACTATTACACTCTATATGTCTGGTTAGAGTCTTAATTTCCCACCTTTGTTTCAGCTGTCTAACCAGGAGTGTTTCTAGCTCCCTAAAGGTGTCTCTCATAGATACATTAGCATTATTAGTTTTGGATTCAAAGGTTACAAAAGAGAAATTCTCTACCATTTGTTTCTTATTTTCAACATGATCCCAAATACTTTTGGTCACCTCCTCGTTCTGTGCAGACATTTTGGGTGAATACAGTTACTAGAATATAATATAAAATAATGTTGCACTAGAAAGAGGGGGGGACTGCCAGAGGTGCTCCCACTAACAGACGACACCCAGTCTGAAAAAGTGGAATAAATAATAGATAGAAGTGGGGCACTCTCTTAAGTATAGGGATCTTTATTACAACAATACATGTTGTTACCATTTTTAGAAACAAAATTCTGTTTTATTTGCTGCCGATTTTATTGCTTATCTACTTTATCGATTATTAATTCTATTGCATTTCACTTGCTATATCAATTTTACTGTATTTTACATGTATTGTTGTAATAAAGATCCCTATACTTAAGAGAGTGCCCCACTTCTATCTATTATTTATTCCACTTTTTCAGACTGGGTGTCGTCTGTTAGTGGGAGCACCTCTGGCAGTCCCCCCCTCTTTCTAGTGCGACATTATTTTATATTATCATCCTCTTTATGCATGTTGTCTTACTCCAAGCTGTATAGGCTCGAAAGCCTACTACCAATTAAGCATATTAGGTGTTGTGCATCTCTGTAATGAGAAGGGGTGTGGTCTAATGACATCAACACCCTATATCAGGTGTGCATAATTATTAGGCAACTTCCTTTCCTTTGGCAAAATGGGTCAAAAGAAGGACTTGACAGGCTCAGAAAAGTCAAAAATAGTGAGATATCTTGCAGAGGGATGCAGCACTCTTAAAATTGCAAAGCTTCTGAAGCGTGATCATCGAACAATCAAGCGTTTCATTCAAAATAGTCAACAGGGTCGCAAAAAGCGTGTGGAAAAACCAAGGCGCAAAATAACTGCCCATGAACTGAGAAAAGTCAAGCGTGCAGCTGCCAAGATGCCACTTGCCACCAGTTTGGCCATATTTCAGAGCTGCAACATCACTGGAGTGCCCAAAAGCACAAGGTGTGCAATACTCAGAGACATGGCCAAGGTAAGAAAGGCTGAAAGACGACCACCACTGAACAAGACACACAAGCTGAAATGTCAAGACTGGGCCAAGAAATATCTCAAGACTGATTTTTCTAAGGTTTTATGGACTGATGAAATGAGAGGGAGTCTTGATGGGCCAAATGGATGGGCCCGTGGCTGGATTGGTAAAGGGCAGAGAGCTCCAGTCCAGATGCCAGCAAGGTGGAGGTGGAGTACTGGTTTGGGCTGGTATCATCAAAGATGAGCTTGTGGGGCCTTTTCGGGTTGAGGATGGAGTCAAGCTCAACTCCCAGTCCTACTGCCAGTTTCTGGAAGACACCTTCTTCAAGCAGTGGTACAGGAAGAAGTCTGCATCCTTCAAGAAAAACATGATTTTCATGCAGGACAATGCTCCATCAATACTCCACAGCGTGGCTGGCAAGAAAGGGTATAAAAGAAGAAAATCTAATGACATGGCCTCCTTGTTCACCTGATCTGAACCCCATTGAGAACCTGTGGTCCATCATCAAATGTGATATTTACAAGGAGGGAAAACAGTACACCTCTCTGAACAGTGTCTGGGAGGCTGTGGTTGCTGCTGCACGCAATGTTGATGGTGAACAGATCAAAACACTGACAGAATCCATGGATGGCAGGCTTTTGAGTGTCCTTGCAAAGAAAGGTGGCTATATTGGTCACTGATTTGTTTTTGAATGTCAGAAATGTATATTTGTGAATGTTGAGATGTTATATTGGTTTCACTGGTAAAAATAAATAATTGAAATGGGTATATATTTGTTTTTTGTTAAGTTGCCTATTAATTATGCACAGTAATAATCACCTGCACACACAGATATCTCCCCAAAATAGCTAAAACTAAAAACAAACTAAAAACTACTTCCAAAAATATTCAGCTTTGATATTAATGAGTTTTTTGGGTTCATTGAGAACATGGTTGTTGTTCAATAATAAAATTAATCCTCAAAAATACAACTTGCCTAATAATTCTGCACTCCCTGTATAACCAGTGAACCAAAGGTCTGCACTAAGCAATCACAACTGACTAACTTTGAAGTGTTCTTAGCTCTGTAAACGCCAAAGGAAGCATGTCTTTACTCTGTAGTCCCACCATGGTGTAATGAAATACTGGCAAATGGAAGGGTGGCTTTATCCTGTTTTCCCTTCTCAGCACCAAAGTCAAAATATAAGGCTTATAGCACGATCACTATGGTGACTATGGGTAGCCAAAAGGCTCTAAGGCTTGAGGCACTGTGACTATTCGCGATCTGAGCAACACAAAGAAATTGCGAATGTGTCTGGTTTTAAAATCACCAGAGCCTTCGCCTGCACACAAAGAGTTAAAATCTTTCCCATATTTTTCTAATATTTCATGGGTTATGGAAATCTGAAAGGAACCATCTCTTCAGAGATGGTTTCGGTTCTTCTAACCCACCATCCAGGAAACCCGCAGGCAAATCAGAGATTCCTGCTCTGAGATATAAAGGTTCTCATGCACCCTGTATTAATCTTCCAGTCATATTTGGTTTAAGATGATGCATAAAATTGTATCGATTATCAATATCAACTCTATTTATTGATTGGACTTACGGGATATGGAGAAATGGGCAAAGCAAAGATTCTGCCAGATTTTCTCCCTATAGGGCAAAGGACTGCCCCTGTTCCAATTACACAAGGCTGGGCCTGTACGTGTCATAACAACTCCCCGCTTCAGAGTGGGTAAAAACAGTGACACTCAGGTCCTGGGTCCTTCATCTACCATCTGACGTCAACTAACATCACCCCACCCCGCCATCTTGGATTATTCCTTTCAAAGACTTTATCTTTTACTGGGCTATACCACGGCAATTATGAACTTAGACAGACATTCTATTCCCTTCCACCTCTTACCTATTTCTATCCAACCAATCTGTTCGACTGGCAGGTATATTTATCTGTTAGTTTTAATGTATATATATTGCATCAATCCAGTTTTGGCCTTGTTCCTTGATTATCTGGTTTATGCTAAGAACTCTGTCATCAGAGGAGACATACTACCGCATTGTCTTATTTTTCTAAATTGTTAATGGGTTAGCTAGGTTACAAATAACCTTGTCTTCCCTTTAGGATTAGCTAGCTGGGGTCTCTTCGCCCCGATTCAATACAAAGTGTGGTGGCAGCAAATTAATCTGATTTCCAGTGTGAAACCGATAATTTTTACTTTTCTGATTTTATCATGTATGGGCACACCAACAAATCATAAACGTCTACTGTGCTCACAGTGGATTCGCCTCCAGAAGGCTCTAGTGTACGAGACCTGTATGGCAACTGTGGCATAGTACGACAGGATTGGCGTGTGGTTTGTCACAGGTACCATACCTTAGGCAAAGGCACAGAAGGGGAGGTATTAGCGTCTCCATACACTTCTGGCAATGTCACAGGAGGGGGGTATGATAATCACATGAAACCCCTGGAAGACACCTGAGGATGGGAGCAATCCTGAACATATAACAAGCAGGAAGGAAGGGTCAAAAAACAGGAAGGAGGGGTCAAAAACTCCTTTAACCATTCCCGAAGCAGCGGGATTACCTGTGTAGTTACTAGACCTGCCGGGACTTACCACTTATATCCCAGGTACCCAGGATAGGACCTATGACTCCAGATGTAGGCCATTAGTATTAAGCGTCCGCAGAGGCCGTCCGTGTAAAGAGAACAGAGCTGTAAATCAAGGCTCACAAAAGCAAGGTGCTATTGCTCTGGCTAAAGGCAAAAGTTAGTGCAGTTTCACAATAAATGCATAAAAGGTCACATTGTGGCATCTGTAAAAAAAGAAGAAAAAAAAAAAAGTCCATACAATGGGCACGAGTACTTGAAGGTTGCTCAACCTGGAAAAATTAAGGCAAGATTAGAACAATATAAGTCACAAAGAGATCAGGTACACGTTTGAGTCCTTTCTTTGGGTGCAAGCTTGTAACGCTGCATAACTAATAACAAACAGAAAAAAAAATAAAAAAAATCTAAAATAATTTATAATCCAACATGAGGTATGGTTTGGCTGATAGATGGAATCGATGAAGTCGAGGCACAAAAAGGTTAGATGAAAAAGGCCAAAAATGTAAACAATAAACAGTAGACAATATTTCTCACTAGTAAAAATGTGTCCATGGCTTGGCAACTATTGTCTCTGTAGCTAAACATTGGTTTCAAAGAATTCCCGATAACGGGCAGGTGGTTTACCTTTATTGGTCCGTTGGGATCTCCGTAAGGGCAGTTCCGAATCTCCAAGGGTAGGAGTAAAGTCTTGAATTTGTGCTGGAGGATCAGCTGTCTGACTTGGAGTAATCTCAGCAACTGGCATCAGGACTCAAATTTGAGGTTGGAGTAACCACTGAAGGGGGTCAAGCATGGAAGGCAACTGAGTCTTACTTTCTGAAGACAATGGCAGCTCAGGTAATGTATCCTCTTCTCTTGGCTGCTCTTGAACAGGTTCCTGTAAGCATTTCTTGAGCCGGTTACGATGAACTCGCTGAGTACCTTTATCCTCTCTCTGGATTTCGTAGACCTCTGATGAGGGAATGACCACTATTATATATGGCTCACGCTCCCAGCGACTATCCAGCTTGCTTACTGGGTGATTGTTTTTTTAGCCAGACCTGGTTTCCAGGCTGTAAGGGCTCAGCATGTGCATGCGTATCAAAGTCCTGTTTATATTTTTGTTGGGCCTTCTCCATTTTAGAGGCCACTATTTATTTGGCGCCCTCCAGGTGCTTCTGATGCTCTTTGACCCACTCAGATTGGGGAAGGAGTGGTTCAGAGTCCGGTACAGGGACGTCAAGTGCAAGATGTGCAGGCAGACGGCCATGTCTTCCGAACATGAGGTAGTATAAAGTGTGCCCAGTGGAGCAATGAGTTGTATTGTTGTACAGGTACACTAGCTCAGGGAGGAGTAACGGCCATTCGGCCCTCTTCTGAGGAGGCACAGCCTTGAGCATGTTGATCAGTGTCTGGTTCATTTTTCCGCACAGTCCGTTTCCCTGAGGGTAGTATGCGGTGGTCCTCAGTTTCTTGCAGTTGTACAAGGCACAAAGTTCATATAATAACTGAGACTCTAATGCAGATCCCTGATCGGTGAGTATCTTGTCAGGACACCCAAACAGCAGAATGAGGGTCTTCTACATGGCAGCAGCTGTAGTTTTTGCAGTTAAGTCCTTTACAGGTATAGCCACAACGAACTTGGTATAGTGGTCTTCGATTGTCATAGCATAGACATACCCGGATCTGCTGGGTTCCAGTTTCACGTGGTCGATTTCCATTATTTCAAGAGGACCTCTACTCACTATTGGATGAAGGGGGGTTCGCTGTTGACATCAGGTTTCAATGTCACTTCTCATGACAATCCAGTATAAACGTTGTCTGATGGTGGCTTCAGTTTTTTGGGTTCCAAAGTGACCAGACCGGTTATGGTACATGCCCATCACCATCTTGGCATCTCTTCGAGGCACCACTATCTGGGGGAGGCGCTCGTAGGTGACTGGGTCAAGGGTTCTCCTGAGGAGTAGATCTCTTTGTAACATAGTACATAACATAAAATGCCAAAAAAAGACATTTGTCCATCCAGTTCGGCCTGTCATCCTGCAAGTTGATCCAGGAAGGCAAAAAAAAAAAACTGTGAGGTAGAAGCCAATTTTCCCCACTTTAGGGGAATAAAAATTCCTTCCCGACTCCAATCAGGCAATCAGAATATCTCTCTGGATCAACGATCCCTCTCTAGTAGCTATATCCTGTAATATTATTACACTCCAGAAAAACATCCAGGCCCCTCTTGAATTCCTTTATTGTACTCACCATCACCACCTCCTCAGGTAGAGAGTTCCATAGTCTCACTGCTCTTACCATAAAGAATCCTCTTCTAGGTTTGTGTACAAACCTTCTTTCCTCTAGACGCAGAGGATGTCCCCTCGTCACAGTCACAGTCCTGGGGATAAATAGCTGATGGGATAGATCTCTGCACTGACCCCTGATATATTTATACATAGTAATTAGATCTCCCCTCAGTCTTCTTTTTTCTAAAGTGAATAACCCTAATTTCGATAATCTTTCAGGGTACTGTAGTTGCCCCATTCCAGTTATTACTTTAGTTGCCCTCCTCTGGACCCTCTCCAGATCTGCTATGTCTGCCTTGTTCACTGGAGCCCAGAACTGTACAGAGTACTCCATGTGTGGTCTGACTAATGATTTGTAAAGTGGTAGGACTATGTTCTCATCAGGGGCATCTATGCCCCTTTTGATGCAACCCATTATCTTATTGGCTATGGCAGCAGCTGCCTGACACTGGTTTTTGCAGCTTAGTTTGCTGTTTATTAAAATTCCTAAATCCTTTTCCATGTCAGTGTTACCGAGTGTTTTACCATTTAGTATGTACGGGTGACTTGCATTATTCCTTCCCATGTGCATAACTTTACATTTGTCAGTGTTAAACCTCATCTGCCACTTATCTGCCCAAGCCTGCAATCTATCCAGGTCCCTCTGTAGTAGTATACTGTCCTCTTCAGTGTTAATTACTTTGCACAGTTTAGTGTCATCTGCGGAAATTGATATTTTACTATGCAAGCCTTCTACAAGATCATTAATAAATATATTGAAGAAAATAGGGCCCAATTCTGACCCCTGAGGTACTCCACTAGTGACAGTGACCCAATCGGAGTATGTACCGTTAATAACCACCCTCTGTTTTCTATCATTGAGCCAGTTACTTACCCACTTACAGACGTTTTCTCCCAGTCCGAGCATTCTCATTTTATATACTAACCTTTTGTGGTACAGTGTCAAATGCTTTGGAGAAGTCCAGATACACAACATACATTGATTTGCCCCTGTCACGTCTAGAACTTACCTCCTCATAGAAACTGATTAAATTAGGAAGAGTAGTTTCCGTTGCCGCCAGAGGCGAACTAGCTCTGAGTCAGCTCTCCACCATCGGATTCTCTCCAGTATGCGTCCGCTGTAAAAATAATCCAACAGTTCTCCAATGGCTCTGCTGTTTGATTGTAGTTTAATCCAGAGCTCTTTCTCACCTGTAGGCGAGTCGTCATAGGTCTGTGGAAAACAAGTGACTTTAGAGGTCTGGCGCCTAGTGTGTAGGGCCTCCTGCCGGGCAAATCTTATTGGCAGAAATATTGGCATTTCCACATCTTCCCACTGCTCATCAGTAGAAATTGGTTCTTTCTGGGCAGGTAGTCTAGACAAAGCATTGACATTGTCATTAGATTTTCCAGTCCGGTACTTAATGGTGAAGTTGAAGTTTCCCAGTCTAGAGGCCCATCTTTGTTCTAGAGCTCCCAGACGTGCAGTGTTCAAGTGAGCTAGCGGATTATTGCAGACCGTGAAAGGTGTGGCAGCTAGGTAGTCCTTGAATTTCTCAGTTATAGCCCAGACCAAGGCTAGAAACTCCAGTTTGAACGAGCTGTAGTTATGGTCATTCCGCTCTGGCTCGTAAAGATCTGCTGGCATAGGCGAGGACTCAGTTCCAGCTTGTGTCTGATATAGTACAGCTCCCAAACCTGTAGTCAGCATAACCCAGGACTGGAGGTCCTGTAAGTTTTTCTTTCAACAGTTGGAAAGAAGCTTCTCTTCTTCTCTCTCTTTATTCCACTCCACTGGTATTTTGGAATTCTGAAAGCCTTTAGGGTGACCTTTCACACGTTCCTGGATAGGTTCTGCAATCTGAGCAAAGTGTGGGATAAATCTCCCTCAGTAACTTGCAAATCCGAGGAAGCTTTGTACTGCATCTATCTTGTCAGGGTCCGGTCTCACGCCTTACGCACTCATAACATGTCCTAGATATTTCACTTAGGGCTTCAGTAAGTGACACTTTGAAGGTTTTACTTTCAGTCCATGTTGGGTCAGAGTCTGGAACACTTCCAACAAGTGATGTGAATGCTCTTTGTAGGTCTTCAAATAGATGATCACATCATCTAGGTACAGCAACACGGTTGTGACAGACTGAACCATCACTGGGGCTGCTTGAGAAGCCTGAGGGCCAGTCTTCTTCCTATGGACTATGGACCCAGAACTATGGAGACCCCCTAGACCTTTTAGGGTTACAAGGAACTATGAACCCTGATTTATGTATGGAGTTTATATGCTACATGTTTCCTATTGCCCATTAAAGGTGCAGTGTGTGAATTCAGCAACACAAAAAGGGTAAACTTTGCACTGAGACTCCCCCTGTATGTGTTAGTGATGGGATTAACATAGCTGCCTCTAGGAGCAGCCGACTCCTAGATGAGTCTATCACCCTATGATACACTCAGGAGATAATCCCATCACGTGTGTCTCCTCTCTCCCTATTCATTCATTATGGAGTGTGTGTGTGTGTGTGTGGGGGGGGGGGGGGGGGGAGTCTGTTTGCATGCTGTTCATGGTTTATTGTGTTATGTTGTTAGACTTTTTGAACTGTATATATACTGAGTTGATCTTCAATAAAGGAAGTTAGTGTTTTACTGTTTTACATTCAACATAGAGCCTCGTCTCATGTGTGTGGGGATTGCTATACGCTGTATACTTCCCTGGCTATAACCCCTACCTCTTGTAAAAGCTGTTACTGTTCCTTGTTTCTGTGGTGGTTACGATGTCTAGCGGAGCAGACCCATTGGGGTCTTCTGGTGCCATGGGAACTTGACAATAGGAACTGGTTAGATCCAGAGTTGAAAAGTAAGCAGCAGATCCCAGAGCTGCCAAGGATTCTTCAATTCGTGGCAGGGGGTACGCATCCTTGTGCGTAAAAATGTTGATCTTATGGTAGTCCACACAAAAACAGATGGCTCCATCCTTCTTCTTTACCAGGACTAAGGGGCAGCCCAGGGGCTGTGACTATCCTGGATGACATTAGCCGTCTTCATATCCTGCTGGTACATGGAAGGAGGGACTGGTCGGTATCTGTTCTTGATTGGAGGATGAGTGCCGGTTGGAATGGTGTGCTGTATTAAGAGAGTCTGACCATAGTCCAGAGAATGTTTGCTGAAGACTTGATGGTGCTGTTTGACTAAGTCCAGCATGCCGTTGATCTGCTCAGCAGAGGTTGTGGTATCGCCAATGTGTAGTTCGGCCCACCAGGGCTGTTCTGGTGGGTCTTTGGCTTCCTCCACTGTTTGGAGTGATTGTTGAGCCGCAGCAGTGGTGTAATCCAGGATATCCTGCTGACAGATGTGGTATAGGCAGGCCACTGGATAGTGCTTTTTTTTTATTTCACAGCTTCAACACCCAGATTGACTAAGTGTATGGTACCTTTCCTTGGGACAAGGTGACCACGCTCTTAGCGGCTAGGACAAGGGTGAGATCCTGAAGATATATTTGCTCCACAAGGGCCTTATAATCTTGACTTTGGATACCAATGCAAGCCTTGCACCAAATCAGAGTCTCTGCTACAGCCTGGAGTTAGATAGGGTGAGCATCCTTGATGCGGACACAGCAGATTTCACCCCGTTGATTGCTGAATTTTTTGTTGGGCGGCTAGCACTTGAATGGTCTGGTTTATAACCCATTGAGTTGCACGGGGTGTAGTCAGTAGGGTTTTCTTTAAGGCTTTCAGCACTTCAGGGTAACAGTTGCCAAGCACATTCATCCCCATGACCACAGGGCAATTGTCATCATCGGGGACATGAATCACGACTACCCCTTGGCATGAGAGTTCAGTATCTTCAATCTGTATGGTAGGTTCCCAATAACCTAGTATATGCACTGGTTTTGCCATTGTTAGCTATGATGGGGAGCCAAGATTCAGGAGGTTTCGTCAACTGGGCTCCGTTTCTGCATGTGTCAAATGCTGCTTGGCGGATGGTAGTGCCTTGAGATCCGGTATCAATTAAAGCAGGAAACTTCACTCCGTTGATGTCAACTTCAACCAGGGGGCGGGCACCCACATACCTAGGCATAAAGGCTGGATCTTTAGGACCTAGTATTCTTCCTCCCGAGGGGCGGTCCTCGACCTAAGGGGATACCTGTTTAACTGACAGCAGTCCTTTTCAGTGTGTCCATACCTCTGACAATGCAGGCATCGCTGTTTCCTAATGTTTTGATAACCGGGGTCTGACGCCGATATTCTTGTGGACCGGGTGTAGAGCGGTCTCTGTTGGCAGAAGTCCCTTTCCCCACCTTGGGTTGCTGTTCCAGTCGCTCTAGCTGTTTCCTCATCCTCTCCATATTCTCAGCTAAGAGGGAGACTTGAGCGGTCAGAGCTGCTACAGGTGCCTGAGCCCCATGCTCAGCTATTTGGCTGTGATTAGCAGGCCGTAGTGTGGGCCCTGTCTTCTTGTTTTCAGGAGGTTCAGCTTGGTAACTTTCCCTTAGGATCCCAATAGCAAGTTTCTTAAAGTCCAAGAAAGGGGTATCTGGATGCTGAGCTGAAAGCATCTTCAGCTGACGTTTGAGGGATTCATCAAGGACACCTTTAATAAAAACTGTTCCCTGAGGGTTTGATTTTGCCCCTCAGTTTCACGGAGATCAATCTAAAAAACAGTCCGCAGGGCTTCCTGCAGGGACAGGGCAAAGTCTCTCAAGGTCTCCTTTGACTGCTGCCGCTTTCCAAAGAAGCACATTTTAAGTTCAGAGGTGGTCCTAGTCTCAAAGGTGGTACTGAGTCGGTCTAGGATATGCTCAGTGGTTTTCCGCTCTGGCTGGGGCCAGGATTTGACCTCCCGGAGCGCAGCTCCCTGGAACTGGCCAATCAGGATTTTCACTTTCTGATCCTGTGATACTGGATATAGCTTAAACGTGGCTAGCATTTTATCACGGAATTCCCTGAGTGATTGTAGTTCTCCTGAGTAACTTGGGAGCCAGGGTGCCCCAAAATAGTATGGTATAGTAAGAGGCATAATGCAGGTGGCTGCCGCTGCTGCTGGTGGATCGCTGCGATCCAAGTGGGTGCTATCTTCGTTGTCAGACATGGCCCTTGATGCCCAGTACCAGATTAGAGAAATTAGTACTGGCTACAATGCAATTTAGATGCAGGTTGCTATGGGTGACAGCAGCAGAATTGGTGCGTGGCTCCTTTAAGAGTCGCTGCAACTGCTCAATTTTGGTAAGTATGGTGCTCTGGCAGACAGATTATAACTATTAAAAGTCTTTAGAAAGGTTATTTGCACAATAGTACTCACTCAGATCGATCCAAGGGCAGATGCTTCTCCAACATCCAATGCAAAAAATGCAGTATTTTCCCTTTTTCAAGATGGCTGCTGCTTTACTTCCTGCTTCCTGTATGGGCAGCGATTTCTCTGTCCTCCTGGGAACTTGTATTCAGCACTTTTGTTCCTGCTGCTGTAGGAATGCGTTCTCTGTGGACGCAGGCTGTTTGGTTCCCTCCCCTATGCTGGGTGGAGATATCTGGGATGGTCGATTAACCCCTGCTCTGCCACTGTGCTGCAGCTAATGCAAGCCCACACTCTTCAGCAATAAGTACATGCAATAAGGCACAAAGGTAAATCCTGTTGAGGCATACAATTGGATCCGGTTCTGTTGGCACACAGTTGGATCCGGTTGTCAGGGATAGGCACACAATTCATTCCGATCCTGTTACAGTGACGCCACTTTATGCAGTGACCAGGATGTGGGAATGATAGTCTATAGTTTGTTTGTGACGCCAGTTGCAGCATGCGCAGGGTATTGTCACAGGGCCCTTCAAAGAGGTTATAATGCACGTCCAAGTTTAGGAATGCCAGAGTGGTGTAATGTTTCTGTATGGTAGTGGTAATGGTGTCAACTGTGTCTCCTACCTGGGTACGGCTGGACTCCTGGATCCTGGCTCACTTGTAATAAAATGAGTGTAGTAGGAGTAATAGAGAAATTTACAGCAGTAATTGAGATCCAGCCCTTTGGTAGAGTTCAAACTTGTCTTTACTGATGGTAAATTTCATCCAAGCAAGATACAGCTTTAGTCTTAGGTCCCAGCAGGTTTTGGCAATGGTTGGCAGGGATTTATCTTCTGCTCTATCAACCTGGAGCTTGCAGGAAATGAAGTATGCTTTGTAGCTCTATACTGTGGCAGGGATTTGGCTTCTGTACTCTCTATCTTCTGCTGTAAGGGACTGACTAGCTGAGGAGGAATATGACTTCTCCTGGGTCTCTGGATTTTACTCACAGTTATCTTCTCAGTGTATGGTTTCCTCCTGGAACTGGAGTTGTCTACAACTTTCTGCTTTGTGTCATCCAGCTGAGCTGCAGAGCTCAGACTGGGAATTTGATCAAATCTCAGCATGAGACTTGATCCTTGCTGTCTTTCCTATGCAGGGAGAGCTAGAACTGGTTCTAACAGTTTTTTTCCCCTCAAATGCTGCAGGATGTGGGAACCTCCACTTCCCTTAAGCTGGAGGGCAGAACAGAAACGGATCGTTCCACTCTGAACGGCCATAACATGAAAACTATCCCTACCAATGATGCTGCCACCTGCTGGTCAACCTGGAACATTACAAGGAAAAAATTGCCTTTAACATGGTTTTATGCATATTTGTGAATGACATAATTAGAGTTGAGCAGACACCTAGATGTTCGGGTTTGACCAAACTGCGGAAAAAAGTTTGAGTTCGGGACCCGAACTTTACCCCGAACCAGAATCCCATTGAAGTCAATGGAGACCCAAACTTTTGAGCACTAAAATGGCTGTAAAAATGTCATGGAAAGGGCTAGAGGGCTGCAAATGGCGTCAATGTGGTTAAGAGCATGGTAAGTGCCCTGAGAACAAATGTGGATAGGGAAATGACTTTAACCGCCTCCGGAACGCCTAACGCAGATCCGCGGTCCGGAGGCGGCAGCTCTGCGCAGAGTGAGAAAATACAAAAAAAAAAATCTATTTCCGCTAACTTGTGCCAAAAAAATAAAATTTCTATGAAATCGCCATGCCCCTCATTGAATACCTTGGGGTGTCTTCTTTCCAAAATAGGGTCACAGGTGGGGTATTTATACTGCCCTGGCATTTTAGGGGCCCGAAAGCGTGAGAAGAAGTCTGGGATCAAAATGTCTAAAAATGCCCTTCTAAAAGGAATTTGGGCTGCTTTGCGTATCTAGGCTGCAAAAAAGTGTCACACATGTGGTATCGCCGTACTCAGGAGAAGTTGGGGAATGTGTTTTGGGGTGTCATCTTACATATACCCATGCTGGGTGAGATAAATATCTTGGTCAAATGCCAACTTTGTATAAAAAAATGGGAAAAGTTGTCTTTTCCCAAGATATTTTTCTCACCCAGCATGGGTATATGTAAAATGACACCCCAAAACACATTTCCCAATTTCTCCTGAGTACGGCAATACCACATGTGTGACACTTTTTTGCCGCCTAGGTAGGCAAAGGGGCACACATTCCAAAGAGCACCTTTAGGATTTCACAGGTCATTTTTTACACATTTTTATTTCAAACTACTTACCACACATTAGGGCCCCTAGAATGCCAGGGCAGTATAACTACCCCACAAGTGACCCCATTTTGGAAAGAAGACACCCCAAGGTATTCCGTGAGGGGCTTGGCGAGTTCCTAGAATTTTATATTTTTTGTCACAAGTTAGCGGAAAATGAAGATTTCTTTTTTCTTACAAAGTCTCATATTCCACTAACTTGTGACAAAAAATAAAAAATTCTAGGAACTCGCCATGCCCCTCACGGAATACCTTGGGGTGTCTTCTTTCCAAAATGGTGTCACTTGTGGGGTAGTTATACTGCCCTGGCAATTTAGGGGCCCTAATGTGCGAAGTAGTTTGAAATCAAAATCTGTAAAAAATAAATTTTGCGAAAAATGTATATATGGATGTCGTTTTCTTTTTTTTTTTGCTGAATTTTACAACTGAAAGTGAAAAAATGTCATTTTTTGGAAAAATTTTTTTTAAATTTCGATTAATAACAAAAAAAGTAAAAATGTCAGCAGCAATGAAATACCACCAAATGAAAGCTCTATTAGTGAGAAGAAAAGGAGGTAAAATTCATTTGGGTGGTAAGTTGCATGACCGAGCAATAAACGGTGAAAGTAGTGCAGTGCAGAAGTGTAAAAAGTGGCCTGGTCATTAAGGGTGTTTCAGCTAGGGGGTTTGAAGTGGTTAAATAACATAAAATACGTAAAAAATAAAAATAAAATAATCTTAATCTAGAAAGACGAGGTCCATATAGAGTAAGAGGTTGAGGAGGCGGTGGATGTGGCCGTGTCAGTGGAAGCGGCGGTGGAGGAGGCGGTAGCCTACACTGGTTTTTGGTTTTACATTTTATTTTTAAAATTAGGGTACACCCCAAAACATTTGGAAATATAACCTGTGATAACCCCCTCCAGTCATGCTAAACACAAGTTCAGACAATACACTGGCTGCAGGGCAGGCCAGCACCTCCAAGGGATAAAAGGGCAAGCTCAGGCCATGTGCCCAATTTGGAGACCCAGAAGTTGCAGGGGCTGACCCCTGTCAGTCAGTTTGTGTAGGCGTGTGCACACTTACTGCCCCACCATGTTGCACGTCCCCGTGATGTTCACGATCCAATTTGATATCTGCTCTATCAACTTTCAATGTTCTTTTATGCGTCTACCATGGTAATTACGGTTGGCGGGAAATCAGGGTTCCAGGCCGGAGAGGGAGCGTGAGAAAAAAAAGAGACCAAATTTAAGGGAGTATCCATTTTTTCAAATTTAAAATTAGAGTTGAAATATGGAAGAAATTATAAAAAAAAAAAAAAGTGTGACAACTATTCAAAGTTTAAGCATTGAATGTAAGGATGTGGTGTGCATTAATTACTGAATAATGTATTCAATTTTATTACCTGTCACCTATGCATAGCAGATGTTTATTCACGTCTAAAATTGTATAATGTCAACCCAAGAATGTAACAGAAAAATTATTGAAATTTTTTAAGCTGTCAACTAGGTAGAGGATGGCTACATTACACCCCAAAATTTGTGAATTTCACCAGAATAAATAACTGACAATTTTTTTTATTTATTTTTTAACCAAAATTGGTGAATTTCACCTGAAAAAGCAAATGACAAAGTAGCGAAATTATATAAAATAAAACTGGATTTATGATGTTGAGTTCCATATGGAGTAGGAGGTTGAGGAGGCGGTGGACGTAGCAGAGTAAGTGGAAGCGGCGGTGGAGGAGGACGAGATAGCCAACACAGGTTTTTGGTTTTAATTTAATTTTAAAAATTAACCACTTCACGACCACAATCAGTCTATATACGTGATAGCTGCACATACTCCGTGCAGCTACCACGTGTATAGACGTCATGGCAGTTCTTTAATCCAAGCAAAAGCGTCCAGTGTTGCCGCCTACAGGGCATCCAATTGTATTATACTTTGCAATGCAAGAGCATTGCAAAATATAGTATAGCCATCAGCCTCACTGGATCTTCAAGATCCAAGAGGGACTTGATAAAAAAATGTGAAAATAATAAAAGCAAAAATAAATAAATAAAAATGTAAAATAAAAAAATGCCTTTTCCTATAAAAAAAGAAGAAAACTATGCATATTAGGTATCACCGCGTCCGTAACGACAGTCTCTATAAATGTATCACATGGTAGACCCTGTCTGATAAACACCATAAAAAAACTGTAAAAAAGCCATTTTTGTAACCTTACATCACAAAAAGTTCAACACCAAGCGATCAAAAAGGTGTATATCAAACAAAATGGTACCAATAAAACCAGTCACCTCATCCTGCAAAAAATTAGACCCTACATAAGAAAATCGCTGAAAAAAAATAAAATAAATTATATATATATATATATATATATATATATATATATATATATAGTTCTTAGAACATTGAGACACTAAAACATTTATTTTTTCAAATATGCTATTATTGTGTTAAAGTGAAATACATAAAAAAAGTGTACATATTAGGTATTGCCGCATCCGTAATAACCTGCTCGATAAAAATATCACATGACCTAACCCTTCAGGTGAACACCGTAAGAAAAAAAAAAATGGCAAAAAAGCTATTATTGTCACCTTACATCACAAAAAGTGCAACAACAAGCAATCAAAAAGGTTTATGACCCCGAAAATAGTACCAAACTGTCACCTCATACCGCAAAAAATGATACCCTATTTAAGACAATCACCCAAAAAATAAAAAAGCTATGGCTCTCAGACTATGGAGACACTAAAACATCATTTTTTTTTGTTTCAGAAATGCTATTATTGTGTAAATCTTAAATAAATAAGAAAAAGTATACAAACCGGAATCCCAAAAAGTTTGGACACTATACAAATCGTGAATAAATACTGAATGCAATGATGTGGAGGTGCCAACTTCTAATATTTTATTCAGAATACAACATAAATCACGAAACAAAAGTTTAAACTGAGAAAATTTACCATTTTAAGGGAAAAATATGTTGAATCAGAATTTCATGGTGTCAACAAATCTCCAAAAAGTTGGGACAAGGCCATTTTCACCACTGCGTGGCATCTCCCCTTCTTACAACACTCAACAGACGTCTGGGGACAGAGGAGACCAGTTTCTCAAGTTTAGAAATAGGAATGCTCTCCCATTCTTGTCTAATACAGGCCTCTAACTGTTCAATCGTCTTGGGCCTTCTTTGTTGCGCCTTCCTCTTTATGATGCGCCAAATGTTCTCTATAGGTGAAAGATCTGGACTGCAGACTGGCCATTTCAGTACCCGGATCCTTCTCCTACGCAGCCATGATGTTGTGATTGATGCAGAATGTGGTCTGGCATTATCTTGTTTACAAATGCAGGGTCTTCCCTGAAAGAGATGACGTCTGGATGGGAGCATATGTTGTTCTTGAACCTGAATATATTTTTCTGCATTGATGGTGCCTTTCTAGACATGCAAGCTGCCCATGCCACACGCACTCATGCAACCCCATACCATCAGAGATGCAGGCTTCTGAACTGAGCGTTGATAACAACTTGGGTTGTCCTTGTCCTCTTTGGTCCGGATGACATGGCGTCCCATATTTCCAAAAAGAACTTCAAATCGTGACTCGTCTGACCACAGAACAGTCTTCCATTTTGCCACACTCCATTTTAAATGATCCCTGGCCCAGTGAAAACGCCTGAGCTTGTGGATCTTGCTTAGAAATGGCTTCTTTGCACTGTAGAGTTTCAGCTGGCAACGGCGGATGGCACAGTGGATTGTGTTCACTGACAATGGTTTCTGGAAGTATTCCTGAGCCCACTCTGTGATTTCCTTTACAGTAGCATTCCTGTTTATAGTGCAGTGTTGTTTAAGGGCCCGGAGATCACGGGCATCCAGTATGGTTTTACGGCCTTGACCCTTATGCACAGAGATTGTTCCAGATTCTCTGAATCATCGGATGATGTTATGCACAGTTGATGATGATAGATGCAAAGTCTTTGCAATTTTTCGCTGGGTAACACCTTTCTGATATTGCTCCACTATCTTTCTGCGCAACATTGTGGGAATTGGTGATCCTCTACCCATCTTGGCTTCTGAGAGACACTGCCACTCTGAGAAGCTCTTTTTATACCCAATCATGTTGCCAATGGACCTAATTAGTGTTAATTGGTCTTCCAGCTCTTCGTTGTGCTCAAATTTACTTTTTTCAGCCTCTTATTGCTACTTGTCACAACTTTTTTGGGATTTGTTGACACCGTGAAATTTTGAATCAAAGTATTTTTCCTTTAAAATGATACATTTACTCGGATTAAACGTTTGATCTGTCATCTATGTTCTATTACAAATAAAATATTGACATTTGCCATCTCCACATCATTGCATTCAGTTTTTATTCCCGATTTGTATAGTGTCCCAACTTTTTGGGAATCCGGTTTGTACATATTAGGTATTGCCATGTCCGTAACGATCTGCTCTATAAAAGTGTCACATGACCTAACCCCTCAGATAAATGCTGAAAAAAATAAATAAACTGTTCCAAAACAGCCAATTTTTGGGTCACCTTGCTGCATAAAGTGTAATAATGAATGATCAAAAAATCCTATGTACCCCAAAATAGTACCAATAAAAACCTCAACTCTTTCTGCAAAAACGAGCCCCTGCACGATCGGCAGAAAAAAAAAAAAAAAAGCATATGGCGTTCAGAAAATGGACACACAAAAACATAATTTATTTTTCAAAATTGCTTTATTATGTAAAACTGAAACAAACAAAGAAAGTAGACATATTTGATATCATTTCATCCGTAACAACCTGCTCTATAAAAATAGCACATGATCTACCCAGTCAGATGAATCTTGTAAAAAAAAAAGGCCCAAAACAGCCATTTTTCAGTTACCTTGTCTCACAAAAAACGTAATATAGAGCAATTAAAAATCATATGTGCCCCAAAATAGTACCAATAAAACTGGCACCTTATCCCATAGTTTCCAAAATAGGGTCACTTTTTGGGAGTTTTTTACTGTAAGGGTGCATCAGGGGGGCTTTAAATGGGACATGGCATCTAAAACCAGTTTAGCAAAATCTGCCTTCCAAAAACCATAAAGCGTTCCTTTCCTTCTGCGCCTTGCCGTGCGCCCTTACATCACATGTGGGGTGTTTCTGTAAACCGCAGAATCAGGGTAATAAATATTGAGTTTTGTTCGGCTGTTAAACCTCAATGTGTTAAAGAAAAAAAAATTAAGAAAATGGAAAATCTGCCAAAATAGAAATTTCATCTCCATTTTCCTTTAATTCTTGTGGAACACCTAAAGGGTTAACAAAGTTTGTAAAATCAGTTTTGAGTAATTTGAGGGGTTTAGTTTCTACAATGGCGTAATTTATGGGGGTTTTGGACTATGTAAGCCCCACAAAGTGACTTCAGACCTGAATTGGTCCTTCAAAAGTGGGTTTTGGAAATTTTCTTAAAACATTTAAGAATTGCTTCTAAACTTCTAAGCCTTCTAACGTCCTAAAAAAAAAAAAATTACATTTCCAAAATGATGCCAACATAAAGTAGACATATGGGAAATGTTAAGTAATAAATATTTTATTAGGTATGACTTTGTTTTAGAAGCAGAGAAATAGAAATTTTGAAAATTGTGAATTTTTCAAAATTTTTGATAAATTTCAGTTTTTTTCTCAAATTGAAGTACAATATGTCACGAGAAAACAATCTCAGAATGGCTTGGATAAATAAAAGTGTTCCAAAGCAATTACCACATAAAGTGACGCATGTCAGATTTGTAAATTTTGACCTGAACACTGGGGCATCAATGGGTCATGAAAGGGTTATGGTGCACTCCAAAAGAGTGTGAAATATCCAAAATACAAACATGAGCAATTGTGCTGCAGTATACCAAGGGCTGCTTAGTGCCGGTACAGATGTCTATTCTGCACAAGGTACGGACAAGTCCTGAGGGATCCATGCCTGGTTCATTTTAATGAACGTGAGCTTTGACCACATTGGCTGTGGACAGGCGGCTGCTCTTGTCTGCGATGACGCCCCCTGCCGTGCTAAACACACGTTCAGATAATACACTGACTGCAGTGCAGGCCAGCACCTCCAAGACGTAAAGGGCAAGCTCAGGCCATGTGCCCAATTTGGAGACCTAGAAGTTGAAGGGCGCAGACCCGTCATTCAGTACGTGTAGGCGTGTGCACACATACTGCTCCACCATGTTGGTAAAATGCTGCCTCCTGTAAGACGTTCCATATCAGCTGGTGGTGTTGTGGCGTGCTGAGAAAGCTTTTCCACATTTCAGCCATGCTAACCCTGCCTTATGACATGCTGGAGGTGCCCCAGCTGCGTTGGCGACCTCTTCCTCATCCTCTGCCTTCGCCTTGTGCTTCCACTGTGTCCCCGCTGTCAGGTGGGAATGCCACCAGCAGCGCGTCTACCAGCGTGCGCTTGCACTTGCGCATTTTACGATCACGCTCTAGTGACGGAATTAAGGACGGTACGTGTCCTTGTAATGGGGATCCAGCAGCGTGGCCACCCAGTAATCAGCACAAGTTAGAATGTGGGCAACTTGGCGGTCATTGCGGAGACACTGCAGCATGTAATTGCTCATGTGTGCCAGGCTGCCCAGAGGCAACGAAAAGCTGTCCTCTGTGGGAGGTGTATCATCTGTGTCCTCTGTATCCCCCCATCCATGCACCAGTTATGGCCATGAGCTGGTCTTGGTGCCACCTTGCTGTGAACATGGTTCCTCCTCCTCCATCTCCTCCTCCTCATCCATCACCTCATCATCATCCAGAACTGTGCCCTGGCTGGACAATTGTGTACCTTGGGTTTGTGGGTGCAGGAACCCTCCCTCAGAGCCACTTGGTAATGATTGGCCAGAAACCCTACAAAATGATCTCTCTTCCTCCTCCTCCTCCTGTGCCACATCCTCTCTCTATTGGGTGTTACACCTATATTCAAAAAAGGTTAAAGGTCCTCCACAGGTAATTATAGACCAGTTTAACTTCTGTTGTGGGAAAAGTGTTTGAAGGACCCTTAAGGGACTATATAAGGGAGTATGTGACTTTAAATAATATTATAAGTGATAACCAGCATGGATTTACCAAGGTCAGACTAACCTAATTTGTTTTTATAAGGAGGGGAGTAATAGCCTGGACAGAGGAGCGGCTCTGGATGTTGTGTTTCTGGATTTTGCAAAGGCTTTTGATACTGTTCCTCACAGACATTTAATGGGTAAAGTAAAGTCTATAGGCTTGGAAAGTATAGTTTGTAATTAGATTCAAAACTGGCTGAAGAACCGTGTCCAGAGAGTTAGGGTCAATGATTCCTATTCAGAATGGTCCTGGGTTATAAGTGGTGTACATCAAGGTTCAGTGCTGGGCCCTTTGTTATTTCATTTATTTATTAATTATATTGAGGATGAGATTAATAGCAATTAATGGAGATGATACTAAGCTATGTAGAACTGTACAGTCTATGGAAGATGTCCATATACTACAAGCTAACTTGAACACTATGAGTGATTGGGCATAAACTTGGCAAATGAGGTTCAATGTGGACAAATGTAAAGTTATGTAACTTGGTAGCAATAATGTCTGTGCTTCATATGTCCTAGGTCAGTGGTCGGCAAACTGTGGCTCGTGAGCCACAAGCGGCTCTATTGATCCTTGAATGAGACTCTTTGGTGCAGGCTGGTGCGTGGGCGGCTGCGCAGCCATATTGTGCCGCTCAACTGCTTGCAAAATGTCAGTCATGCGCCTCCTGCCCCGTCTGTCTGCTCCTTCCACTTTATGAATGAAGCAGGAAGGCGGGGCAGGAGGCGCATGAGGGAGGGTGAGATGTCACGCTGCGCACAGCAGCAGAAGGGCGGGCAGCGGCGGAATTTCGGCAGAACACCGGCCATGCGAGGAGTGGGTGAAGAGGCCTCCGCTCAGGAGGAGCGAAATGTCCTGCAGCAGAAAGGTAGGAGCTGCCCCCGATGTGTGCACAGCAGTCCCTGCCTCCTCCCTTCCCCCCACTAATACATTACTTTACTTACTGGAGGGCACAGATATCCCCCATAAGTGCATCATCCACATTACATCCACAAGTTTAATAAAAGTTAAAAATGATAAAGTTAAAATGAAATAATAATCAAGATCCAAATAAAAGAAAGTACATATAAAAGTATGTAAAAACACGCTCTGGGCTCATGCCCACGAATGTAAGGGCGCCGTGCCTGTGCAGCGGACCGCAAATAGTGGTCTGCAATGCACGGACACAGACCATGGGGCAGCTGCATGAGGATCGCGGACCCATTCACTTGAATGGGGTTCGCGATCCGCATCCGACTGCCCGCACCGCAAAAAAGTAGCGCATGCTGAAGTGAATGGGTCGAGGATCCGGGATATGAGTGCTACAGTGTGCTTCCATGGTGCTTCTGGCTATGCCTCCGCACCACAAAAAAATAGTGCATGCGCTACTTTTTTGCGGTGCGGAGGCACAGCCAGAAGCACCACGGAAGTTAATGGGTCCTTGATGCGGGCTGCACACGGCCAGTGCCCGTGTATTGTGGACCCACCGTATGCGGTCTGCAATATGACAACGGCGGGCCCACGGTCATGTGCATGAGCCCTAATAGTCGTCAATGGTACCATTGACGCAATATTTTAGGTTTTAAAAATGTGGCTCTCGAAAGAAATTTCAATCGTGGTTTTGGCGATATTTGGCTAAGTTGACAAAAAAGTTTGCCCACCACTGTCCTAGGTGATATAACGCAGAGAGTCACTTATCGAAAAAGATTTGGGTGTCCTTGTGGATGGTAGATTAAATTACAGCATACAATGTCAATCAGCTGCTTCTAAGGCCACCAGGATATTGTCATGAAATAAACGAGGCATGGACTCGCAGGGCAGGGATGTAATACTACCACTTTACAAAGCATTGGTGCAGCCTCATGTGGAATATGCAGTTTTGTTATGGGCACCAGTCCATAGAAAGGATGCACTGCAGCTGGAAAAAGTACAGAGGAGAGCGACTAAACTGATAAGGGGCCTTAGTTATGAAGAAAGATTAAAAGAATAAAAATATGTTTAGTCTTGCTAAGAGACATCTAAGGGGGGACATGATTAACCTATACAAATATATAAATAGGCCATACAAAAAAAATATGCTGTTCTATGTAAAATGCACTCAAAAGACAAGGGGGCACTGCCTCTGATTGGAGAGGAAAAAGTTCAGTCTCCGGAAGTGTCAAAGATTCTTTACTGTAAGAACTGTGAAGCTGTGGAATAGACTTCCTCAGGACGTGGTCACAGCAGGAACAGTGGACAGTTTTCAAAAGGGTTTAGACTTATTCTTAAAAGTAAAAAAAAAACAACATTAATGCTTATGAAAACATGTAGAAATCTGAGTCTCAGTTCCTTTTGGTATTCGCATCACCACCTATCCCTTGGTTGTACATGGACATATGTCTTTTTTCAACTGTATTAACTATGTAACTATGAAACTTTTCCCAAAAATGGATGGCACATGGTAGGAGTTGGCAGTGTGGGGATGAGGCTTGCTGGCTTGCACATTTATTACAATTTATGTTAGAAAACCAATGTAAATTATACTTGAAATTTGTACCAGCCAAGAGTTCTGGCACACAGTGTGACTCAAGATCTGACACAAATTATTAATAGGCATACGCCTTTCACACCATCACAAGACAAGATTAAAACCAGCATATGTAGCTTCTGTCTTAAAACAGGTTGTGCACCTTTGCCAAGAACTCCCTCCTGGGAAGAACGCCAAAGGGAAGCATACTTACCTGTTTCATGATGCTGGTTCCTGGCTCCTGCGCTCTATGGCCTCCGATGTTCCAATATGGTTTGATACCACTGCAGCCAATCCTTGGCTACAGTGATGACTTGCTCCCCAATGGGAGCAATGCTCAAATGGTCCTATGACACAATGGTAGCAGGTCACCGCTGTGTCCAGGCACTGTCTGCAGCAGCGTCAAACCAGAAGTTTACATTCAGCCAAGCACAGATGTGAAGGCTGAAGAGGGAAGGAGCCGGGGATGGGCAAGAGAAATATTGTATGTGTATGGTCAGCCTTACATATCATGGAAAACTTTAGAGAGAATTGTCATCTCTTCTGACATGCTTGTTTTATTACAAATTCTGGAGCATATTTTCTTAGCATTATATTCTGAGCTGTTTCTCTATGTTTCATCTTTAATATGAAGGAATAAAGGGTGTGCCCTTACACATTCTGACAATGAGCCCCATTTAATTGCAACAACCAGATATCAATTTATTAATATATTTTCATGGGGAATAATAAACATGTTAAAAACAAGTATCAACTGAAACAAACCTGTGCCGAGAGCTGACAGGTCCATTCTAAATGTCTCTCATTGTGTGTAAGGGTGGCTATACACATGTGATATCTGTCAGCAAATGTTTGCTCTTTACTGTTTCATGGACCATACACATATTTACTAAAACAGGCATGAGGCGAACAGAAAAATTATAACTAAATATGGCATTGTTTATTTTCTACGTGCTAAAGTTCCATATTACCATTTTAAGAACATGATAAAATATACAGTCAGATTAAACAATTTTTAACAAGTATCTAAGCCTGTGTTTTTTTTTACATAGTACATCATATAATATAATGAACGTTAAAGGGACATTACTCTAAAATATATATATATATATATATATATATATATATACACAGTATATATATATATATCACATATTAATAACCTATGTGGATTTTCCAATGATCTTGTCCTGGCTTTTTAACTCCCTCTTTTGTTTTGGTTTTGTGCACAGCAAACAGCCTTGCTTGAATTTCTTACTTAGACCATTCATTCCGACCAGAGTGAGAAAGGGATGAGTGACTCAAGTAGAGCATCACACACTAAAGATAAGAGTAATGCTCTTCTGTAGGTATCTTAATGAAATGCTATCAAGAGAACAACAGAGCTGTCATGCTGTCCAATTTTGCATCTACTACTATACTAGCAGATAGCATCTTATCCTTACAGCAGCAGCAAATTAACAATGGATTATCTACCTACTATACATAAGAGAGTCATCTCTCTGTGCTAACTCCTACAGAAGGACATTTTGTGTTTTTTGTTTTCAGTGGCATTGTAAAGCTGAAATGAGTTTAAAAAAATAACTCTCACAGAGAAGTGTTCCAGTGTCTCATCTGTTACAGAACCACAGACACTTGCTCCGGCTCTACCAGATCCACATATTACAGTTTAATGATTGGATACTGTTTGCAAATGTTATACAGTGAAACACTAATATTGTGTTTACTTAACATATTTCAGGTGCAGTTATGTACTGGAAAAAAAAAATACACCTGTCAGTACAAATGATATATTTTTATAAGGTCAAAAACACAAGATAGGACAGTTTAAATCATTTGTATGCCAGACATTGAAAACAGAACAAAAACTTAAAAAAAGTTATTTACATATGCAAAAATGTTCAGGTTTACCATTAAATATCTAAGAATGTCATGTCTTTAAAAAAGACATCATGACACCAAGTCCTGCATGATTTAGCACAGCAAAATAATTTGTAGAACAAGTAGTAATTCTTATCACCATTATATTACATCCTTTTTAAATTTCAAAAGCTCTCCACTGGGCATTTTCATTTGGAGCAGAGACTGCATGAACTGTCAGAAGGCTAACTTTTAATCATTGACAGTTATGAGTTTACAACCGGAGAGCTCTGACTTCTACCCAGTAATTAGAAGAGAACTTGTGCTCTTCCATGGTAAATGCATGCAATTAGATTCCTTCTGCCAGCTTTTCATTGCCAATATCTACAACCTCCCACCAATACACTGTAGGATACAAGGTTTTATCTCTTTTGATAATAATGGGATGGCTTTATTTAAAAGTACCTTGACTATTTTTTCTTTTACTAAGTGAATCATGAAAAGGCATAAATTAATATTCACTCTTACTTAATCATAATTATTTTATAATTAAATTATTTTCAATTGGATTTCATTATATATATTTTTATTTTATTTTAGAAGATACCTAAAGCAGTAATGCAGTGCACAATGTGTTTAAAGATATACTTGTAAATCCTGAGTTTTAAATGACTTCTCCAGCCTCATTGACTATTGTTACCAAAAGACAAAGGTAGATATGTCAAAAGTGGTGTAAAAAATGCACTGGCTTAGTTGCCCATGAGAGTCCACCCTTCATTTTACAAAGTAGTTCTGAAAATTGTAAAATGAAATCTGGTTGCTATGGACAACTAAGTCAGTTTTCCTTTATGTCAGTTTTGATAAATCTCCCCCATAGGTTTAAAAATTTCAGTTTTTCTTTTGGGTGGAGATGGATAATATATTTAACCACTTTCCATTATAATACACCACAATAGTCACTGAATTTGACTCACAGCAAAATGTTATGGAGTATACATCTATATAAGCTAGAATATTAATGGCATTAAAAGACAAGGTCATGCCACATAGACAAAGATACCATGCAGGTCTACAAAGAGATAATTTGGGTTGCTGGTCACCCCACATGGAGAAAGATACACTACAAGTTTGTGGTACAGATTAACTAATCAATCTAATATTTAGGCAGTGTAAACTTACTCTTGACAGTCTAAAATATGCCAAATGTATCAATGTGTTATGCTGGATGATATGTTTGGTACATCTTTTGGAAACTATTGTCTAGTTTTACAATAACCATTGGTTGGCTTACTTTGTGCCAATGTTTTTCCACATCTTAAGCCACTCCCAATTTTCCCTCAGTCCATAACATTTTCCATTAGGCCTCATGCACACAAACTTATTTAATTTTCTCTTTTTTTGCGGACCGTATGTAGAATTATTAATTTCAATGGGTCCACAAAAAAAAATGAATTTGCTCCGTGTGCATTCCATTTCCTATGTCCGTATTTCCGTTCTGCAAAAAAATAGAAAATGTGCATGAGCCCTTAAGCCCACGTTTCTTGTTGAGAGAAACGTAAAAAAAAAGTGTCTAAATATAAAATAAATGCTTTGTACTGTAGGTTAATAATGAATTCCAGCACATTTATGTTAGTAACTCTCCCTCTTTGTTTCTTTGCCTCACAATAGGCTACTCTTCTGGGATTGGGTGGATCCAGAATTACCAGTCAGCAACTACATTGTTGCTATAGTGAAATGTCCAGATATCACATAACCAGAATGCTCTTATGGAGAGGGGTCCAGACTTCTCAACTAGTCCTTTGTTAAATAGAAGGTATACATTACTTAATCATACTGCTATTATTTGGGGCAGCCCATACTACAAAGCCAAACTTCCGTCAAAGGAAGAGGTTCCAACAATGCTGCAAACACTGGGAAGGTTTAGAAAACAAGCAGGATAGCCAGATTACAAAACCAAACTCTTGTTAAAGAAAATCTACCACCACAAAATGCAATACAATTTGCAGCCAGTATACTATAAAGCAGGGGGAGCTGAGCAGATTGTTATATAGGTTACTGGGAAAATATTCAGCATAACTTGTAATTTATACAGTCAAGTCCATAAATATTGGGACATCGACACAATTTGAACATTTTTGGCTCTATATACCACCACAATGGATTTGAAATAAAACAAACAAGATGTGCTTTAACTGCAGACTGTCAGCTTTAATTTGAGGGTATTTACATCCTCATTAGGTAAACAGTGTTGGAATTACAACAGTTTGCATATGTGCCTCCCACTTGTTAAGGGACCAAAATTAATGGGACAATTTGATTTTCTGCTGTTCCATGGCCAGGTGTGTTATTCCCTTATTATCCCAATTACAATGAGCATATAAAAGGTCCAGAGTTCATTTCAAGTGTGCTATTTGCATTTGGAATCTATTGCTGTCAACTCTCAAGATGAGATTCAAAGAGCTGTCACTATCAGTGAAGCAACCCATTATTAGGCTGAAAAAACCCCATCAGAGAGATAGAAAAAACTTTAGGTGTGGCCAAAACAACTGTTTGGAACATTCTTAAAAAGAAGGAATGCACCGGTGAGTTCAGCAACACCAAAAGACCGGGAAGACTACGAAAAACAACTGTGGTGGATGACTGAAGAATTATTTCCCTGGTGAAGAAAACACCCTTCACAACAGTTGGCCAGATCAATAACACTCTCCAGGAGGTAGGTGTATGTGTGTCAAAGTCAACAATCAAGAGAAGACTTCAGAGTGAATACAGAGGGTTCACCACAAGATGTAAACCATTGGTGAGCCTCAGAAACAGGAAGGCCAGATTAGAGTTTGCCAAACATCTAAAAAAGCCTTCACCGTTCTGGAACAGCATCCTATGGATAGATGAGACCAAGATCAACTTATACCAGAGTGATGGGAAGAGAAGAGTATGGAGAAGGAAAGGAACTGCTCATGATCCTAAGCATACCACCTCATCAGTGAAGCATGGTGGTGGTAGTGTCATGGCGTGGGCATGTATGGCTACCAATGGAACTGGTTCTCTTGTATTTATTGAGATGTGAATGCTGACAAAAGCAGCAGGATGAATTCTGAAGTGTTTTGGGCAATATCATCTGCTCATATTCAGCCAAATGCTTCAGAACTCATTGGACAGCGATTCACTGTGCAGATGGTCAATGACCCAAAGCATACTGCAAAAGCAACCAAAGTTTTTTAAGGGAAAGAAGTGGAATGTTATGTAATGGCCAACTCAATCACCTGTCCTGAATCCAATTGAGCATGGATTTCACTTGCTGAAGACAAAACTGATGGGAAAATGCCCCAAGAACAAGCAGGAACTAAAGACAGTTGCAGTAGAGGCCTGGCAGAGCATCACCAGGGATGAAACCCAGCGGATTTGCACATATGCAAATTGTTGTAATTTCTACACCGTTCACCTGATTTGGATGTAAATACCCTCAAATTAAAGCTGATAGTCTGCAGTTAAAGCAAATCGTGTTTGTTTCATTTCAAATCCATTGTGGTAGTGTATAGAGCCAAAAATGAATTGTGTTGATGTCCCAATATTTATGGACCTGACTGTACATTCATCAATCACTGATAAGCTTAGCCTTTGTACAACTGAAGTCAAAGTGCAGATTTAAATGTATAATCTATACATTTTACAGAAAATTTTTATATCAATCTACTTAGCTTATCCTGCTCTTTGCATGCTGCCTGCAGATTGCATTGCAATTTGAGGTGACACATTCTCTAAGGAAAAGTTCCAGACTGTAAAAAATAAAATAAACTGTTATTATAGAAGGAAGTTCATGCTACACAGCCAGACATCTTTTATATTGGACAGTCCAGACTACAAAGCCAGGCTGATGTTTTATGGATAGGGGCAAACTAAACAGCTTGTCTGATGTGAAAGTTAGGCCCCTTTCACACGGGCGAGTTTTCCGTGCAGGTGCGATGCGTGCGGTGAACGCATTGCACCCGCACTGAATCCTGACCCATTCATTTCTATGGGGCTGTGCACATGAGTGGTGATTTTCACGCATCACTTGTGCGTTGAGTGAAAATCGCAGCATGCTCTATATTTTCCGATTTTCATGCGACGCAGGCCTCATAGAAGTGAATGGGAAGCGTGAAAATCGCTTAGCATCCGCAAGCAAGTGCGGATGCGGTGCGATTTTCACGCACGGTTGCTAGGAGACGATCGGGATGGAGACCCGATCATTATTATTTTCCCTTATAACATGGTTATAAGGGAAAATAATAATAATTTAACTCACCTTAGTCCACTTGATCGCGAAGCCCGGCATCTCCTTGTGTCTCCTTTGCTGAACAGGACCTGGGGTGAGCATTAAATACAGGTAAAGGACCTTTGATGACGTCACTCCGGTCATCACATGGTACGTCACATGATCTTTTACCATGGTGATTCACCATGGTAAAAGACCATGTGATGACCGGAGTGACGTCATCAAAGGTCCTTTACCTGTATTTAACCTCTTAGGGACACAGGGCGTACAGGTACGCCCTTGTGCCCTGGTACTTAAGGACACAGGGCGTACATGTACGCCCTGTGCATTTTCGATCACTGCCGTGCGGCTGGCAGTGATCGGAACCCGGCGCCTGCTCAAATCATTGAGCAGGCACCTAGGCTAAATGCGCGGGGGGGTCCCGTGACCCCCCCATGTCGGCGATCGCGGCAAACCGCAGGGCAATTGAGACCTGGGGTGTGGGGCGATTTCTGCCGGTTCTGATCCCCGCGGTCCCTGACCGCGGGGATCAGAAACTTTAGGATTAAAAATGGTTTCCTGTATCCCTCCGCCCTGCACCCCTGAGTTGTTCGAGCACGGTGGGAGGTGCAGGGGGAGGGTTGCGGGTGGTGCGGGCGGTGCGGGAGGCGGGCGGTGCGGTAGGCGGGATCGCGATCCCCCGCCCGCCTCCCATTGCGTAATCGTTGGCGTCTAGTGGGTATACCAGGGTGCCAGCACATTGCTGGCACCCTGGTATAAACGGCTGACATCGGTGATGCGATGTCAGCCGTTTAACCCTTTCCATACAGCGGTCCGTACGGACCGCTGTATGGAAAAGGTTAACAGTAAGAGGGAGCTCCCTCCCTCTCCGATCGGGGGGCTGCTGTGCCTTTGCAGTCCCCCGAATGGAGAGGGAGAGAGCTTCCAGGCAGCCCCCCAAGCCCCGTCCTTACCCTTCCCCGTCTGCGCAGTTCTGGCCACTACTGAGCAGACGGGGAAGGTTCCCATGGCAACAGGACGCCTTCTCAGGCGTCCTGCTGTCCATGGTTCTGAACAGATCTGTGCTGAAAGCATAGATCTGTTCAGACAAAGTGTAAGTAAAATACAGTACAGTACAATATATATTGTACTGTACTGTATTATGCAGACATCAGACCCACTGGATCTTCAAGAACCAAGTGGGTCTGGGTCAAAAAAAAAGTGAAAAAAGTGAAAAATAAAGTAAAAATCAAAAAACACATTTATCACTGATTAAAAATGAAAAAAATAAAATTCCCTACACATGTTTGGTATCGCCGCGTCCGTAACGAACTGATCTATAAAACGGTAATGTTACTTTACCCGAACGGTGAACGCCATAAAAATAAAAAATTAAAAACTATGATGAAATTGGAATTTTGCCCACCTTACTTCCCAAAAAAGGTAATAAAAGTGATCAAAAAAGTCGCATCTACGCCAAAATTGTAACAATCAAACCGTTATCTCATCCCGCAAAAATCATACCCTACCCATGATAATCGCCCAAAAACTGAAAAAGTTATGGCTCTTAGACTATGGAAACACTAAAACATGATTTCTTTTGTTTCAAAAATGAAATCATTGTGTAAAACTTACCTAAATAAAAAAAAGTATACATATTAGGTATCGCCGCGTCCGTATTGACCGGCTCTATAAAAATATCACATGACCTAACCCCTCAGATGACCACCGTAAAAAAATAAAAATAAAAACAGTGTAAAAAAAGCCATTTTTTGTCATCTTCCGTCACAAAAAGTGTAATAGCAAGCAATCAAAAAGTCATGTGCACCCCAATATAGTGCCAATCAAACCGTCATCTCATCCCACAAAAAATAAGACCCTACATAAGATAATCGCCCAAAAATGTAAAAAACTATGGCTCTTAGACTATGGAGACACTAAAACATTTTTTTTGTTTTAAAAATGAAATTATTGTGTAAAACGTACATAAATAAAAAAAATTGTATACATATTGGGTATCACCGCGTCCGTGACAACCTGCTCTATAAAATTACCACATGATCTAACCTGTCAGATGAATGGTGTAAATAACAAAAAAAAAAACGGTGCCAAAAAAGCAATTTCTTGTTACCTTGCCGCACAAAAAGTGTAATATAGAGCAACCAAAAATCATATGTACCCTAAACTTGTACCAACAAAACTGCCACCCTATCCCGTAGTTTCTAAAATGGGGTCACTTTTTTGGAGTTTCTACTCTAGGGGTGCATCAGGGGGGCTTCAAATGGGACATGGTGTCAAAAAAAACAGTCCAGCAAAATCTGCCTTCCAAAAACCGTATGGCATTCCTTTCCTTCTGCGCCCTGCCGTGTGACCGTACAGTGGTTTACGACCACATATGGGGTGTTTCTGTAAACTACAGAATTAGGGCCATGAATAATGAGTTTTGTTTGGCTGTTAACCCTTGCTTTGTAACTGGAAAAAAAATATTAAAATGGAAAATCTGCCAAAAAAGTGAAATTTTGAAATTGTATCTCTATTTTCCATTAAATCTTGTGCAACACCTAAAGGGTTAACAAAGTTTGTAAAATCAGTTTTGTATACCTTGAGGGGTGTAGTTTCTTAGATGGGGTCACTTTTTTGGAGTTTCTACTCTAGGGGTGCATCAGGGGGGCTTCAAATGGGACATGGTGTCAAAAAAACTGTCCAGCAAAACATGCCTTCCAAAAACCAAACGGCGCACCTTTCACTCTACGCCCCGCTGTATGGCCGTACAGTAGTTTACGGCCACATATGGCGTGTTTCTGTAAACGGCAGAGTCAGGGCAATAAAGATACAGTCTTGTTTGGCTGTTAACCCTTGCTTTGTTAGTGGAAAAAATGGGTTAAAATGGAAAATTAGGCAAAAAAATTAAATTCTCAAATTTCATCCCCATTTGCCAATAACTCTTGTGCAACACCTAAAGGGTTAACAAAGTTTGTAAAATCAGTTTTGAATACCTTGAGGGGTGTAGTTTCTTAGATGGGGTCACTTTTATGGAGTTTCTACTCTAGGGGTGCATCAGGGGGCTTCAAATGGGACATGGTGTCAAAAAACCAGTCCAGCAAAACCTGCCTTCCAAAAACCAAACGGCGCACGTTTCACTCTACGCCCCGCTGTGTGGCCGTACAGTAGTTTACGGCCACATATGGCGTGTTTCTGTAAACGGCAGAGTCAGGGCAATAAAGATACAGTCTTGTTTGGCTGTTAACCCTTGCTTTGTTAGTGGAAAAAATTGGTTAAAATGGAAAATTAGGCAATAAAATGAAATTCTCAAATTTCATCCCCATTTGCCAATAACTCTTGTGCAACACCTAAAGGGTTAACAAAGTTTGTAAAATCAGTTTTGAATACCTTGAGGGGTGTAGTTTATAGAATGGGGTCATTTTTGGGTGGTTTCTATTATGTAAGCCTCGCAAAGTGACTTCAGAGCTGTAGTGGTCCCTAAAAATTGGGTTTTTGTAAATTTCTGAAAAATTTCAAGATTTGCTTCTAAACTTCTAAGCCTTGTAACATCCCCAAAAAATAAAATATCATTCCCAAAATAATTCAAACATGAAGTAGACATATGGGTAATGTAAAGTCATCACAATTTTTAAGGGTATTACTATGTATTACAGAAGTAGAGAAACTGAAACTTTGAAATTTGCTAATTTTTCCCAATTTTTGGTAAATTTGAAATTTTTTTATGCAAAAAAAAATATTTTTTTTAACTTTATTTTACCAGTGTCATGAAGTACAATATGTGACGAAAAAACAATCTCAGAATGGCCTGGATAAGTCAAAGCGTTTTAAAGTTATCATCACTTAAAGTGACACTGGTCAGATTTTCAAAAAATGGCCTGGTCCTAAGGTGTAAAAAGGCTGTGTCCCTAAGGGGTTAATGCTCACCACAGGTCCTGTTCAGCAAAGGAGACACAAGGAGATTCCGGGCTTCGCGATCAAGTGGACTAAGGTGAGTTAAATTATTATTATTATTTTTTTTTAACCCCTCCAGCGCTGTTTTACTATGCATTCTGTATTCAGAATGCTATTATTTTCCCTTATAACCATGTTATAAGGGAAAATAATACAATCTCAGGACATCAATCCCAAGCCCGAACTTCTGTGAAGAAGTTCAGGTTTGGGTACCAAACATGCGCAATTTTTCTCACGCGAGTGCAAAACGCATGACAATGTTTTGCACTCGCGTGGAAAAATCGCGCATCTTCCCGCAACGCACCCGCCTCTTATCCGGGAAAAAAAACTGACGCCCGTGTGAAAGAGGCCTTAGAGGCCAAGACTAGACTACCAGAATTCTGTCATACAGGGAGGTCTAGATTCTTAGACTGTTGCAATAAGAGAAGGTAAAATTATCAGTGATGATATCAGGTTATGAAACTTTTCTGGCGGCACTGTAAGTTTTCTAATGCAACCATTCAGCACCTATACCATGTATACCAACAAAGTTAAGTTACTGTACTTTTAGTGAATTGTGAAAGTGAATTTGTCGGGTTTGGATCCGAGGTACGGTACTAGTTGGTACCAAACCGGCTTCGGATTCCACATTTAAAATGAAGTGTTAGAACAAATCAACTTTGAATCTCTGATCTGAAGCTCGATTTGCTCAACACTAACTACAGTATAATACATTTACTGGTATATTCTAACTTTAGCACTCACACTGCTCAATGTAAGTTTACAGAAAGAGTCATTCACTATAAAGCTATTAATCACTTATTGACTACCAATACAACTTTTAACAGCAGTCACTAAGGGGCTTAAGGCTAGGGAGAGCAGGAGCTCTGCTGTCTCATGATGGCTCCTGCTCTAATGATCTGGATCAGCAGATCTACTTGTATACCACAACATAAGCAGCAATTGTCTGAGTGTTAAAAGCTGAAATATAAGGTCGTATTAGACGAACCAATAGTCGTCCAGATTATTGGGAGTGACAGCTCCTGCAAATGCATGTTCCTGATAATCTGGCCATGCAATGCTTGTTTCATTGGATGATCCTGTCATTCGTGCAGGGACCATTAATCATAATTTCTGGGCAGCAGATCATGCTCTCTAAACAGCCATCTGCTTCCTAGAAACAATTATTCTGTATGGGGATGAGGAATCAGCATATCAATCCCTCATCCTCATACCGTGAAGGACATTGCTGCTTGTAAATGCAGTGCTCTCCTTCACTGAACGAGCAGCCAACTGTCAGGAAGGAAACTTCCTTCCTGACAATTGGCGGCTCCATCGTCTAAACTCTCCTATACTGGGACTCATGAGAGAGTGTAGAGTGTGCATAGTGATTTGCAAGGATAGAAATACTGCAATCTCAGAGTATCTGTTAATATTGTGTGGTAATGAGCAATGAATGGAAATATCCATAAACCAGCTACAGCTATCTTCCTAGCTGCTAAGGATATTTCATCCCGAGTTAAGACACCTAGGGAAATTGGGTGCAATGCTGATCAATGAAGAATAAGAAATTGTCCGCATTTAAACCATTGCCTCTAAGATTCTTCCCTGACTAAGACGCTGTAAGCTGCATGTAAAACTGTACCCTCTAGACAAGTTGTTTATTATAAGACTTTTGTAATTCCCAAGGTTGTTGCTTCAACTGAGAACAGTAAATGGCATTGTTCCTGACTGATACACCTGTGAACTTCTGTTTTCTTCCACCACCCTTGAGGGAGGAGCCTCATGTACCATTTATGTGCCAAAAGATTATTGATCCTTTTTTTAATATGGGCATCACGTTTGCCTTGCACCAATCACTTGACACTGTACCAGTACCTAGAGAATCTTTAAAAATTATAAACATGGGCACAGCAATGACTGAACTGAGCTCTTTAAGCTCTCTTGGGTGTAATTTATCTGGACCCGGAGCCTTGTTCACATTTACCCTATTGGACCATATCTACAGTTATTACATCCAGTAATGTACTCAATTGACTAACAGCCCCAGCACCACAGATATCAGCTTATTTCTCTTCTTTTGTATATACAAAGCAAAAATAAAATAAAAAAATTGTAACTCTGCCTTTTCCTTCTCTTCAGGGACTACCCCCCCCCCCCCTTCCTTTACCATTATCTAGTGGACCTACCTGCTCAGGCCTAGGTTTTTTAGCATTTATATTTTTAAGGAATTTTGGGGGATTTGTTTTGCTTTCTTTTGCTACCTGCTGTTTGTATTTTTGCTAATTTTATCTCCGTTTTACAGTTTTTATTAAGCCCTTTGTAATCTTCAAATGCTCAAGCTGACCCCTCAGATTAGTATTTTTTAAATGCCTTTTTTGTCTTTTATTGCCTTTTTGCACAAGCTGTAAGCCATGGGGGGGTTTAAATTTAGCCGTTTACACTTGTTACCTAAATGAATACATTTTTTGTGCAATTACTCAATGTGGATTTTAAGCTCTCCCATTTATCCTCAGAATTATTAGAGGACAGTAGCTGCACCCAGTCTATGCCCTAAAATGCAGCCCTCGACCCAGGGAAATTAGCCTTTTTGAAATTTAGTGTCTTTCCTCTGCCTGACAGAGTTTGCTTCTTATAGTTTAGGGGGAATATAATTATATTGTGGTCATTATTACCTAGTGTTTCTCGAACAGTAACCTTTCCAACAAGCTATGGATCTTTAGAGATTATCAGATCCAACAGAGCATTGGCCCTAGTGGGAGCTTCTACAAACTAGCCCATAAAGTGGTCCTGCAGAAAGTTAAGGAGTATTTTCCCCTTTGCGGGCGAGACAGAATTATGTCCCAAGTCAACTGTCTAACTGTCTGGGAAGTTAAATTCTCCCATTATGACCATTGTACCAGCTAGTGCAGCCCGCTCTATTTGGTTATACAGATTTCCCCCCAAATTATGACTTGTAATGTCAGAGGTTATACATTCAGTTTAGTAGCACTGTTGTTAAAGGGAATCTGACAATAATTTTTCTCTTTGCCACCAATTGACAGCTCTTTTTCTATACTATTTGGTGTGGGGGGCGTGGAGAGCTAAGAGCTTATAAACTGTGTGCTAAACAGCTGTAGCACTTGACTTGTGTTGGAGTTGTTCAATGCATATTTTAGGGGAAAAAAAGAAGGATTAACTAAGTGACTCAGCATTTTGCTTAGGGTACTGTAATGGTGAAGAACCCCAAGCAACCAGACAGAGGTTAAACAATAGTGGATTTATTAAATAAACGGCAGTACAGTCCAACCAGTAAGCATATAAAAGGTAACCAACCCGAATAATAATGTGTGCATGCAAACACCAAGGGGACAGGCAGCGACCAGGCCAAAGTTCTTATGCATAGTATTAGTCCGTGTAACGTGGTACCTAGGGAGGAGATGTCAGGATTTCCAGGGTCTGATACAAGGTCATACATGAGACAAACTGTTCAGCAAAGATGAGATGTCAAGAGGCAGTCTCTATAGATAAATTGAGGAAGGCAGAAGTCATGCACAGGTAAGTCTGGGAGAATATGAACTGTAACATACACCCGGGTTGTCAAATCCACAGTGGGCACTGACCAGCCAGGGAGATCACCTTTTAAGTACCTGCTAGTCAATAACAAAGCGCCATGTGTCTATTCCTCATAGGTCACATAACGATCCTAATCACTGACACTTGTGCGGCCTAGGCTGGTCCTTAGTCACTTAACCCATGCATGCCCTATAATCTACTAGAATTATGCGCACAGGTATTTTCCCCGTCAGTGGCTGGCATAGTGAATAAGATACGTGTACATTCAGCCGTGTATCCTTTTGCAAGCCTCCTCTCGAGCATGCACACGGACGCTCGAGTGGCCCAGCATGAATACACTATCTCGTCGACACGGACGCCAGAACGGAACCCGCAGGCGATACTGGAGACAGGACTACCGCATCTGGCCGCAAAAGGAGTCGGGACCGAAAACTCACCAGGCACATGCGTGACCTGTCTGTCTACTCCAACGTGGTCCGCAGCAGGCCGGGCTTCACAAGGACCCCTGGTGGCCCCAGTGGATTGTGTAACAGGAGAGTGTCTTACATTACTCCCCCCTCGAGGAGGCGACTCAGAAGACTACAAATGGGCTTTCACAGGATTCTTACGGTGGAAAGCTGCCACCAATTCATCCGCATGAACGTGGCGGGCAGGTACCCAACATCTCTCCTCTGGACCATAACCCTTCCAGTCCACTAAATACTGGAGGGACCTCTGGACAAAACAGGAGTCCAAAATCTTATTGACCTCGAATTCAGGTTCCCCTTGAACCTCCACCAGAGATTTAGTTTGGATGAAGTGAGTTGTTTTGGCTGCCGATTTGAGCAGTGAAACATGGAAGGAGTTTACTTATTGAATCGATGGAGGAATCACAACCTTGGAAGTAACCCGGTTGATCTTCTGTGTCATTGGGTATGGACCAATGAATCTAGGCCCCAACTTGGCAGATGGTTGGCATAAGGGAATGTTCCGGGTGGAGACTCACACTGGATCTCCTACCTTAAAATCTTGCTCCGCAGTGCGATGACAATCAGCAAATCTTTTCTGTTGCGCCACCGCACTACGAAGATTCCACCACGCCAACAACCAATGGATTGTCTATACTGGAACCATTGGTCCACCACCAGTGAGTCATTGGAGGCCCCTGCTAGTGGGGAGAGTCTTGGGTCCCTGCTCCCCACGCGCCTAAATGGAGAAATCTTGGCAGAGGCAGGTTTGGAGTTATTATAAGCCACCTCCGCAAAGGGGAGGTGAGCTGCCCATTCCTCCTGGCAGTCTCACATTAAACACTGGAAATATTGTGCCAGAGTCTGGTTTGTTCTCTCTGTCTGCCCGTTGTTCTCTGGGTGAAAGCCAGATGAAAATAATAGCCTAATCTCCAATGGGGAGCAGAAAGAACGCCAGAACCGGGAGATAAACTGGACTCCTCTATCTGAAACAATATCCTCCAGCGCCCCGCGTAATCGAAAGACATGCTTCACAAACAGATATGCCAGCTCTCCAGCCGATGGCAATCCGGGGAGTGATGGGCCATCTTACTAAAATGGTCCACTACTACCCAAATTACCGTACAACCGGAAGACCTAGGCAGTTATGAAGTCCATAGACACGTTGGTCCATGGGGCCAAAGGAATAGGCAGTGGAAGCAAAGTACCAGAGGTGGCGGACCGAGACGGTTTACACCAAGCACAATACTACATGCCTGAATGTAGGCTTTGATTTAAAAAAAAAAAACACACATCTTAGGCCACCAGATATGGCGTTTACAAAGGGACATGGTCTTTTTTATCCCCAGATGCCCGGCCAATTTAGAATAATGTAACTGTTGTATGACTCTGAGCCGGAAATTTAAAGGCATAAACAGCTGACCTTCAGGTTTGTTAGGAGGGCTCTCCACCTGTAAAGGCAGAAGAGAAGACAAGTCCTCCATTATACCTGGGGTGTTCAGAGCGACTACTAAGCACCTCGCAGGAAGAATGGGCTCACGCTCAGTCACGTACTGAAATGGTTTCAGGGAAACAATGGGAGAGAGCATCTCCTTTGACATTTTTGGGTCACAGTTTGTAAGTTAACCGGCAATTAAAGAGAGTGAAAAATAATGCCCAGCGAGCTTGACGAGAAGTTAACCTCTTGGCACCTTCGATGTAGTCAAGGTTTTAGTGGTTGGTGTAAAGGGATGTTCCACACCCTCTAGCCAATGTCTCCACTCTTGAAAGGCCAACTTAACTCCCAGAAGCTCTCTATTGCCGATGTAATAATTGTATTCGGCTGGTGAGACTCTGGGAGAAAAAGGCACAAGGATGAAGCCTCTCAGGATTTCCAGAATACTGAGAGATAACCGCCCCCACACCAACCTCAGAGGCGTCAACTTTGAGGACAGAAGGATCGAGAAGTGTCTGGATGAGTGAGGATTGGTGCGGAGCAGTAAGCCTGCTTCAGTGTCTCAAAGGCTTTGCCAGCCTCTATTGTCCACTTAGAAGAGTTTGTCCTCTTCTTAGTGAGGTTCGTGAGAGGCACTTCCACCCAGGGCCGTCTTTAACATGGGGCAAAAGGGGCAGCTCCCCCGGGCCCAGTTGCTCCTGGGGGGCCAAGGCAGCTGCCTCTTTAGCCCTGCTGGCCACTTCCCCAGGTGTCAGGCTGTCAGCTACACAAGGGGGGGTGCTGTCATGCCATGCCTGCCTGCCGACACTCCAGGCAGCAAACTGTGAGAGCTGTGATTCTCTTAGGAAAAAGGACCTTAGATTACATCATCACCATGTGACCATTAACATAGTACATAAGGCCGAAAAAAGACATTTGTCCATCCAGTTCGGCTGGTCATCCTGCAAGTTGATCCAGAGCAAGGCACAAAAAAAAAATAAAAAAAAAAAAAAAACTGAGTAGAAGCCAATTTTCACCACTTTAGGGGAATAAAAAAAATTCCCTGGATCAACAACCCCTCACTAGTAGCTATAGCCTGTAATATTATTACGCTCCAGAAATACATCCAGGGCCCTCTTGAATTCCTTTATTGTACTCACCATCACCACCTCCTCAGGCAGAGAGTTCCATAGTCTCACTGCTCTTACTGTAAAGAATCCTTTTCTGTTTGTGTACAAATCTTTTTTCCTCCAGACGCAGAGGATGTCCCCTCATTACAGTCCTGGGGATAAATAGATGATGGGCTAGATCTCTGTACTGACCCCTGATAGCAATATTACTGTAAGAAGGCGAGAGGATCCAGCTCACCTGCTTTGCAAATGATCAGCCGTAGGGCTCCTCCTGTGCACGGATTGTAAGGTGAGACCTTGTATGTAGCATATACCAGAAGAAAAGAAAAATCCAGCACTTTCAATGTTGATTTCAAGCCGTAACTTCTTTATTCCGGTGGATACAAATATTACAGCTGTTCACATCACAAGCGGTAAAAACATGCAGTCTTGTGTCAGTCAACGCATTTCAAACTTAGCAGTTTTTATTCATGACTTCATGAGTGTCTCCTCAGCAGAGAATGGATTTATATTCCATTAAAATAGCAACCTCCCTCCCACAGGGGTGGAGAGTAAGGGCATGTGTTGTAATTATATTGCAGAGGAAGACGCCCATTACTGCCGGAATAGATTCTGTTGCAGTTGTCTATTCAATCTTTATTCATTAAACACAAATACAAAAAAACACTACAGAAAATATAAAAGCAGATTCACACTAAGGCTAGACACACCACTAAACTGTCTTAACGGTGGAGAAATTGCCCATCAAGAAGCAAAAAATAAAATAAATAAATACAGGGAGTGCAGAATTATTAGGCAAGTTGTATTTTTGAGGATTAATTTTATTATTGAACAACAACCATGTTCTCAATGAACCCAAAAAACTCATTAATATCAAAGCTGAATATTTTTGGAAGTAGTTTTTAGTTTTAGCTATTTTAGGGGGATATCTGTGTGTGCATGTGACTATTACTGTGCATAATTATTAGGCAACTTAACAAAAAACAAATATATACCCATTTCAATTATTTATTTTTACCAGTGAAACCAATATAACATCTCAACATTCACAAATATACATTTCTGACATTCAAAAACAAAACAAAAACAAATCAGTGACCAATATAGCCACCTTTCTTTGCAAGGACACTCAAAAGCCTGCCATCCATGGATTCTGTCAGTGTTTTGATCTGTTCACCATCAACATTGCGTGCAGCAGCAACCACAGCCTCCCAGACACTGTTCAGAGAGGTGTACTGTTTTCCCTCCTTGTAAATATCACATTTGATGATGGACCACAGGTTCTCAATGGGGTTCAGATCAGGTGAACAAGGAGGCCATGTCATTAGATTTTCTTCTTTTATACCCTTTCTTGCCAGCCACGCTGTGGAGTACTTGGACGCGTGTGATGGAGCATTGTCCTGCATGAAAATCATGTTTTTCTTGAAGGATGCAGACTTCTTCCTGTACCACTGCTTGAAGAAGGTGTCTTCCAGAAACTGGCAGTAGGACTGGGAGTTGAGCTTGACTCCATCCTCAACCCGAAAAGGCCCCACAAGCTCATCTTTGATGATACCAGCCCAAACCAGTACTCCACCTCCACCTTGCTGGCGTCTGGACTGGAGCTCTCTGCCCTTTACCAATCGAGCCACGGGCCCATCCATCTGGCCCATCAAGACTCCCTCTCATTTCATCAGTCCATAAAACCTTAGAAAAATCAGTCTTGAGATATTTCTTGGCCCAGTCTTGACATTTCAGCTTGTGTGTCTTGTTCAGTGGTGGTCGTCTTTCAGCCTTTCTTACCTTGGCCATGTCTCTGAGTATTGCACACCTTGTGCTTTTGGGCACTCCAGTGATGTTGCAGCTCTGAAATATGGCCAAACTGGTGGCAAGTGGCATCTTGGCAGCTGCACGCTTGACTTTTCTCAGTTCATGGGCATATATTTTGCGCCTTGGTTTTTCCACACGCTTCTTGCGACCCTGTTGACTATTTTGAATGAAACGTTTGATTGTTCGATGATCACGCTTCAGAAGCTTTGCAATTTTAAGAGTGCTGCATCCCTCTGCAAGATATCTCACTATTTTTGACTTTTCTGAGCCCGTCAAGTCCTTCTTTTGACCCATTTTGCCAAAGGAAAGGAAGTTGCCTAATAATTATGCACACCTGATATAGGGTGTTGATGTCATTAGACCACACCCCTTCTCATTACAGAGATGCACATCACCTAATATGCTTAATTGGTAGTAGGCTTTCGAGCCTATACAGCTTGGAGTAAGACAACATGCATAAAGAGGATGATGTGGTCAAAATACTCATTTGCCTAATAATTCTGCACTCCCTGTAAATTGCTGCTTGGGTTCCAAGTAAATACTGAAAACCGCACTGACTTACATATGTCAATGTGAACTATGGTCAACCAGCGCTGTGTTAAACAGAAATCAAGCTCAAACCGCAACCGGTGAACAGTGACATACAGTTGCATATTCAAGGTGCTAATTAGAAAAGGAAAAAAACTGTGGAGAGGCAACATTATAACACTAATAAAAATGTAGCATTTCCTTTCTATAGAATTTTTTTCTATTCCATATGCTTTGAAAAAAATTGGTATTTCTATTGTGTTCATATGTTTATATTTTCTGTAGTGTTTTTTTTTGTATTTGTTGTGTTTAATAAATAAAGATTGAATATACTACTGCAACAGAATCTATTCAGGCAGTCATGGGCGTCTTCCTCTGCAATATAATTACAACACATGCCCTTACTCTCCATCCCTGTGGGAGGGAGGTTGCTATTTTAATGGCTTATAAATCCATTCTCTGCCGAGGAGACCCTCATAAAGTCATGAATAAGAACTGCTAAGTTTGAAATGTGTCGACTGACACAAGGCCGCGTGTTTTTACCGCTTGTGATGTGAACAGCTGTAATATTTGTATCCACCGGAATAAAGAAGTTACGGCTTGAAATCAACATTGAAAGTGCTAGATTTTTTGTTTCTTCTGGTATAAGCAATATTACTGGTCACATGGCTATGAGGTCATCAAAGGTCCTGTCTACCATGAGTGTTGCTGCAGGAGAAGTTTGCCTTAACTGTGGAGCTTTTTTTTTTTTTGCAAAAATTACATCAGGAAAAGGTGACAGGGGCTGTTATACTAATATACTGTAGGCTACTGTATACTGTGCGGTGCTATACTGCTCTACTGTATACTGTAGGGTTCTGTATACTGTGGGGGCTGTATACTGTGGGGTGCTGTATACTGTGGAGTGCTATACTGCTCTACTGTATACTGTGGGTGCTGTATACTGTGGGGGCTGTATAGTGTGGGGTGCTATACTGCTCTACTGTATACTGCAGGGTACTGTATACTGTGTGGTGCTTTATATTGTGGGGTGCTGTATACTGCGGTGTACTATACTGCTCAAATGTATACTGTATGCTGTGGGGTGCTGTATATTCTATACTGTGTTGTGCTTTACTATATACTACATGCTGTGAGTTGCTGTAAACTATAGGGTGCTAAACTGCATATTGTCGGGTGCTGTATACTATAGTGTACTATATTGCATACTGTTGGGTGCTGGGGTGCACTGTAACGCTAGGGTGAGCCGAGCCACGGTCTCCTGCCTGAGCGGTGTCCACTTCCAGCCTGAGCCCAGAGCACTGATCCTGAGCCGCTGGAGTCTTCAAAACTGGAAGTATTTACAGTCATTCACTGTACTCTACCAGGTGTGTGGATTTTTTTTGTGTGTGTTGTGGTGGAGGCTGTGATTGCATGCTAGGGTGTGGGAGGCAGGATCCAGGGGGCCAAGTAATTTTTTTTCCCAGGGTCCATTTTAAAGACGGCCCTGCTACCACCACAGAAATACATTTGCGATAGAAGTTGGCGAAACCTAAGAACCCTTCAATCCAGACCAGCTGAGAGCTTGGATGGATCCATCACCAATCCGCGTTCAGAGACAATATACCCTAGGAAAGGCAATTCTCTCACCTCAAACAGGCACTTTGAGTTTGGCATATAGTTGATTGTCCCTCTTATGGAAAACCAGACACTCATGATCTTGGTGAGTCTGCGGGTCCGATGAGTAGATTAGTGATGAATATATTAGTATATCATCCAAATAGATGACCAGAAATCTACCCAAGAAATCCCGGTGGACATCATTGATGAAATCCTGGAAGACTGCGGGAGCATTACAGAGACCGAAAGGCATTACGAGATACTCGTAATGCCATCCTTGGTGTTAAATGCGGTCTTCCATTTGTCAACCTTTTGAATGCATACCAAATTTTATGCACCCTGCAAATAGAGTTTGGTTTAGACTCAAGCCCCCGCCTCCTGAGAGAATAAGTCCTTAATAAGTGTTAGTGGGTACCAATTCTTCACCGTAATTCGATTGAGGGCGTGAAAATCGATACAGGGTCTCAGTCCGCCGTCTTTCTTCCCCACGAAGAAGAATCCCGTTCCTGCAGGAGAAGTGGGCGGTTGATATAATGCTTATATAATCCCACTGGTCCTGAATCTCAGGCCCAGTGAGATTATAGAGATGTCCTCTGGGTGGCATGGTACATGGCAACAAATCAATAGGACAATCATATGGCCTATGAGGAGGTAACACATCAGCCCCCTGTGGGCTGAACATGTCCTGGAAGTGGTGATAATGTTTAGGTAGCGGACTCAGCATTTCTGTGGATGCAAGTGGCAACACCGGACAAAAGATTTCAATTACTTACCGGTAATTGGTTTTTCCTCTAGCCCCCACAGCGGCATGACAGCAGGTTACCCCGCCTCCCCAGCAGTGGCGGATCCAGAACCTGGTCTCGGGAGGGGCACTTTTAGATTATTTTCTGTCCGCCGCCACAAAACAATGGTGCTTATAGAACAGACTCCACAGTGTATGCTATATGTGTATAACAAACATATTTCACATGAAAACTTACAGTGGCTTGGCCTTGGGGATCTCGGACACCACTTCCACACTTTGGCCGGGGGCTCGGCGGAGCTGATGTTGTGTTTTATCCTATTGAGAAAGATTTCATAATAAGGATTTGGAGAAGGGGCAGAGGGATAGCAGAGCAGGGAGAGGCCGGTGCTGCTACTAGGGGGGTCATACCATGGGGGAGTAATAAAGCCCACCATAATGCCCCCCCCCCCCAGTAGTAATAATTCTCCTTATAATGTGACAGTGCAAAAAATACCCCCTTGTAATGCCCCCAGTTGAGCTAATGTCCCCATAATGTGCCAGTATAAAATACCCCTATATAGTGCCCCTAGTAAATGACCCCATAGTGCTCCACACCCTCCTTCCTCCTAGTGCCCCCCCCCATAATGTACTAGTATAAAATGCTCCAGTAGATGCCCTCAGTGTCCCCCATAATTTGCAAGTATAAAATACCCCTTCTTAGTGCCCCCCGTAGATGACCCCATAGTACTACTCTCCCCCCTTCCCCATAGTACCCACCATAATGTGTCCCAGTATAAAATTGTACTATACAGAGAGCCCATATAAAATACCCCTTCTTTGTGGCCTCAGTAGATGCCCCTATAGTGCCCCCAATCATGTGCCAGTATTAACAGCCCCCCTGTGCCAGCAATAATAGCCCCCTATGCCAGTAATAGCAGCCCCCCTGTGCCAGTAATTGCAGCCCCCAGTGCCAGTAATAACAGCCCCCCTGTGCCAGTAATAACAGACCGTCTGTGCCAGTAATAACAGACCCCAGTAATAAGAGCCCCTCTGTGCCAGTAATAACAACCCCCAGTAATAAGAGCCCCCCCTTTGCCAGTAATAACAGCCCCCCTTTGCCAGTAATAACAGCCCCCAGTAATAAGAGCTCCTCTGTGCCAGTAATAACAGCCCCCAGTAATAAGAGCCCCTCTGTGTTAGTAATAACAGCCCCCATTAATAACAGCCCCCCTTTGCCAGTAATAACAGCCCCCAGTAATAAGAGCCCCTCTGTGCCAGTAATAACAGCCCCCCTTTGCCAGTAATAACAGCCCCCGCCAGTAATAACAGACCCCCCTTTGCCAGTAATAACAGCCCCCGCCAGTAAAAGTATTGTATATAATAAAATAAAAATAATAAAATAAAAAAAAACACATACTTACCTCCATGTCAGTGATGCGATGCAGGCCTCTTCTGGCCTGTGTCCCACGCTGTATGTGTCATGGAACCATGAACCAGACGTACAACAAGAGATAAGTGGAAATAAGAAGGCTTTATTGAAAATCAAGCTGTAAGGCAAAAGTCCAAAACGGATGGCTAAACCGAAGCAGGGTCTTGCGAAGCCAGAGGTCAGGAACCAGAAGGGTAGTCAGACGAAGCCTGGATCGGGAACCAGCAGGGTAGTCAGACGAAGCCTGGATCGGGAACCAGCAGGGTAGTCAGACGAAGCCTGGATCAGGAACCAGAAGCAGCAGCAGTCTTAGAAGCATGTGAACACAGGAGGACCAAGCAAGGAACTGAAGCCACAGACCTCCTATATATATGAGCTAGGCATCCAGCTCCTCCCAGTCGGAAGGAGAAGCCGCAGGGTGGGAGGCTACAAGAAACCCAGAAACCAAGATGGCCGCCAGCACATGTCAAACGAAGGAGAACAGCAAGAAGGTAAGACCATGACAGTACCTCCCCCTCAAGGGCCCCTCCTCCGCGGAGTAAAGAACGGTTTCTGAGGGAAGCGTGCGTGGAAGGCTCGGAGCAAGGCAGGAGCATGGACATCTGCGGAGGGAACCCAGGAACGCTCCTCTGGACCATAACCACGCCAATGAACCAAAAACTGCACCCGACCGCGGACCAGGAGTGAGTCCAGGATATTGCTCACCTCATACTCCTCATGATTGCCCACTTGGACCGGACGAGGCCGAGGAAGTGAACCGATTACACACCAGTGGCTTCAACAGGGAGACATGAAACACGTTGGAGATCCGCATGCCAGGAGGAAGCGCAAGGGCATAGGCTACCGGGTTTACCCTGCGAAGCACTCGGAAGGGACCAACAAAGCGAGGCGCCAGCTTGGGAGTGGGCACTCGAAGGTTGAGGTTGCGGGTGGACAACCATACGCGGTCTCCGACCTGGTAGGAAGGAGCGGGCGCTCGTCTGCGATCAGCCTGGAGTCTCTGGCGCTGCGCAGAGACCTCAAGGGACCTCTGGATCTGTACCCAAGAAGCACGTAGGACGGAAAGGTGATCCTCCACAGCCGGAATATCCTGGGGAGAGAATACCTCCGGTAACACGGCAGGTTGGAACCCATAATTGGCCATGAAGGGAGACGTCCCAGAGGAAGAGTTCACCGCCGTGTTCCTGGCAAACTCAGCCCAAGGCAGGAGGTCAACCCAATTGTCTTGGTGATCGGAGACATAGCAACGAAGGAATTGCTCCAAGGCCTGATTGGATCGTTCTGCGGCCCCATTGGACTGAGGGTGGTAGGCCGAGGAGAAAGAGAGATGAATCCCCAACTGGGAGCAAAAGGCGCGCCAGAACCTGGACACAAACTGACTCCCCCGATCCGACACAATCTCCTTGGGCAAACCGTGCAACCGGAAGACCTCCCTGGCAAAAATCGTGGCCAACTCTCGTGCAGAGGGTAACTTCTTGAGAGGAACACAGTGGCACATTTTGGAAAACCGATCCACAATCATGAGAATGACCGTATGGCCCCGGGATGCAGGGAGGTCCACAATGAAATCCATCCCCAGGTGTGACCATGGACGCTCCCCGGTGGCTATTGGGTTGCAAAAGGCCCAACGGAAGGTGCCGAGGGGACTTACTCTGGGCACAAACGGAGCATGCCGCTACATATGCGGCGATGTCGGAACGTAGAGAAGGCCACCAGAACAGACGTGAAACAGCCCAGGATAGCTGATTCTTTCCAGGATGCCCCGCGGCCTTGGAGTTATGGTAGGTTCGCAACAACCGAGTGCGCAACTCCTCAGGCACAAAACATCTGCCGTTGGGTCTCCCAGAGGGAGCACCAGATTGAGCCGCCAAAATCTGCTCACCCAGGGGAGAGGTCAGGCTGGTGCGAATGGCGGCCAGGATCTGATTCGGAGGTATGACCGAAGTCGGAATCGACTCCTCCCCGGACAGCTCAGAGTACTGCCGTGATAAGGCATCCGCTCTGATGTTCTTGGAACCGGGTAGGTAGGAGACCACGTAATTAAAACGTGACAAGAACAGAGCCCATCTGGCCTGACGTGGTGTCAATCTCTTGGCCTCAGAGAGGTAGGTCAGATTCTTGTGGTCCGTCAGGATGAGAACCGGAACCACCGAGCCCTCGAGCAAGTGCCTCCATTCTTTAAGGGCCTGCACGATGGCCAATAACTCCCTGTCACCAATCTGATAGTTGCACTCCGCGGAAGACAGTTTCCGGGAGTAAAACCCACAAGGAAGCAGAGGAACCTCTGGTGTTCTACGCTGAGACAGAAGGGCGCCTACTCCCGTCTCAGACGCGTCCACCTTGAGGACAAAAGGCAACCCAGGGTTGGGATGCGACAGAATCGGAGCCGACACAAAGGCGGACTTTAGAGCCTCAAAAGCTCGGATGGCCTCGAGCGGCCAGACCTGGGGATTACTGCCCTTCCTGGTCAGATCCGTGAGAGGCTTGGCTAGCATGGAAAAGTCCCTGATGAACTTCCGATAATAATTGGCGAAGCCCAAAAAGCGCTGCAGGGCACGAAGACCACTGGGCTGGGGCCACTGTAAGACAGCCGAAACCTTCTCAGGATCCATGGAGAACCCCTCAGCGGAAATGATGTAACCTAAGAAGGTTACCTGGGATCGGTGAAATTCGCATTTCTCAAGCTTACCGAACAGCTTGTTCTCTCGTAACCGTTGCAACACTCGTCTGACATCCAGAATGTGGGCCTCCATGGATTCAGAATATACCAAGATGTCATCCAAATAGACCACCACACACTGCTGCAACAGGTCACGGAAAACATCGTTGATGAATTCCTGGAAGACTGCGGGCGCATTGCACAACCCAAAGGGCATAACCAAGGATTCATAATGACCGGTCCTGGTGTTAAACGCGGTCTTCCACTCATCGCCCGCCTTGATCCTTACCAGGTTATATGCCGCCCTCAGGTCGAGTTTGGTAAAGACCGTGGCCCCTTTGAGGCGATCGAACAGCTCGTAAATCAAGGGTATCGGGTAAGCGTTCTTGATCGTGATGCGATTGAGACCCCTGTAATCGATGCAAGGCCTCAACTCACCGCCCTTCTTTTTCACAAAGAAAAATCCAGCCCCTGCCGGGGACGAGGATTTGCGAATGTGTCCGCGTGAAAGCGCCTCCCTGATGTACTCCTCCATGGCCTCATTCTCCGCTACCGACAGTGGATAGACTTTGCCACGAGGAGGAACGGCACCAGGTTGTAACTCTATGGCACAATCGTATGGGCGGTGCGGAGGTAGGGCAACCGCACGCACCTTATCGAATACATCCCGGTACTCCTCGTATTCAGGAGGCAACAGAGAGTCCGAGGAAGTACACAGCAACTTGACAGGCCCATGGATGCAACTAGCCCCACACTGCGGTGACCACGAGAGGATCTCGGCCGATCTCCAATCGAAAGTCGGATTATGCTTCTGGAGCCAGGGGTATCCCAAGACCACCGAGTAGTGTGGAGACGAAATAACCTGGAGACAGACCGACTCTCTGTGAACGGCACCAATGGCCATCCCCACTGGAAGGGTCTCCTGAGTCACGTGTGGCGGCAGAAGGGGTCTGCCGTCTATCGCCTCAAGAGCCAGTGGGGAACCTTGAGGCTGCAGAGGAATGGAATTGGCGGCAGCGAACACACTATCAATGAACAAACCACCAGCACCAGAGTCCACCAACGCCTGGGTCGTCACCGAGCCCCCGACCCAGGAGAGGACAACAGTAATCAGTGGTTTGTCAACACGGGAAACCGGGGACGAGGAAACTCCACTCAAGATCTGCCCCTGACAGGATCTCAGGTGCGAGCGTTTCCCGGACGGTTCGGGCATGCCAACCGAAAATGCCCACCGAGACCACAGTACATGCATCGGCCCTCGCGTCTCCGGAGTACCCTCTCCCCCTCGGACAGGCGAGCAAACCCCAGCTGCATGGGTTCACCCCCAGACAAGTCATCCCCAGGAGGCGTGGGAGGAGAGGGAGGCACGGGTGGGACAGCAAACGTAGGCGCCAATCTGTTAGAAGACCTCCGCAGGCTCTCCTTAAAGGAAGGTCTCTCCCTGAGTCTGGTGTCAATCAAAATCAGGAAAGAAATAAGAGACTCAAGCTCCACTGGTAGGTCCTTAGCTGCAACCTCATCCTTCAAGGCATCCGAGAGACCATGAGAGAAAGCAGCGACCAGAGCCTCATTATTCCAGCCCACCTCTGCTGCCAGGGTACGAAACTCAATAGCGTATTCAGCTACGGATCGTGAACCCTGTCTGATGGACATAAGGAGCTTCGCAGCAGAGGCAGCACGAGCCGGCACATCGAATACCTTCCGAAGAGAAGCAACAAAACCGGAAAACTCGGCAACCACCGGATTGTTGTTCTCCCATAAAGGGCTGGCCCAGGCCAAGGCCTTGTCCGAGAGCAGCGAGATCAAGAAGCCCACCTTTGATCTCTCAGTAGGAAAGGCATGTGGCAGCAACTCGAAATAAATGCCCACCTGGTTAAGGAAACCTCGGCACTGAGTTGGCTCTTCCCCAAAGCGCTGTGGAAGGGGGGCAGAACCGGTCATACCCCGAAACACCGCAGGCGCAGCAACAGGTGTCGGGGTAGACTCTGGCGCAACAACCGGAGCGGCAGTAGGAGCGGGCCCAGGAGCGACAACCGACCCATCGGCAACGGAAGCTAAATGAGCCGTGCGTTCAAGCAGGGTTTGCAACGCCACAGCGAACCGACCCAACAGGTGATCCTGCTGATCAAGTCTAGCAACCAGCGTAGGTAGCGAGGATGGCCCTGTACCGTCAGAATTCATGGCTTGGTCCTAATGTCATGGAACCATGAACCAGACGTACAACAAGAGATAAGTGGAAATAAGAAGGCTTTATTGAAAATCAAGCTGTAAGGCAAAAGTCCAAACGGATGGCTAAACCGAAGCAGGGTCTTGCGAAGCCAGAGGTCAGGAACCAGAAGGGTAGTCAGACGAAGCCTGGATCGGGAACCAGCAGGGTAGTCAGATGAAGCCTGGATCAGGAACCAGCAGGGTAGTCAGACGAAGCCAGGATCAGGAACCAGAAGCAGCAGCAGTCTTAGAAGCATGTGAACACAGGAGGACCAAGCAAGGAACTGAAGCCACAGACCTCCTATATATATGAGCTAGGCATCCAGCTCCTCCCAGTGGGAAGGAGAAGCCGCAGGGTGGGAGGCTACAAGAAACCCAGAAACCAAGATGGCCGCCAGCACATGTCAAACGAAGGAGAACAGCAAGAAGGTAAGACCATGACAGTATGGCTCAGGCGGCGCGATGACGTCATTGTGCCGCCTGCGCCGGCCTCTGATAGGCTGCAGGCACTAGGCCGGCAGCCTATCAGAGGAAGGGAAAGGGACACGCCTCTCCCTCCCCTACCGCAGCAAAGGCAGGCATCTGTCCTGAGGACGGCGATACAGATGACTGGAGATGAACGCTTCCACAATTAGAATAATTACTGGGAGGGAAATTCCCCATGCCGCTGTGGGGGCTAGAGGAAAAACCAATTACCGGTAAGTAATTGAAATCTTTCCAAACGCCCCCCCAGCGGCACGACAGGAGGAATAACAGAGGAATCCCATATCGGGGGGGGACAACAGCAGATAATACTCTGCGAGCAAATGATAACTCCCTATTCTTCAACACATCTAACTGATAATGTCTAAAGAAAGTAGAAGGTGACGACCAGGTGGCTGCCTGGCAAATTTGTTCTAACGGAACCTCCGAAGATTCAGCCCGCTTCAGGCCGCTACAGATCGGGTTGAATGGGCTTTCAAGCCTGCCGGGGGAGGAACCTCCCTTAAGTCATAACAAGTCAAGATTGTCAATCTGATCCATCGACTAACAGATGCTTTGCTTGCTGCGTTTCCCTTATTTGGGCCTGCAAATTGAATAAACAGTCTGTCCGTCTTCCTGAGATCTTCCATAGCCTTTAGGTAGGCAAGAACTGCTCTTCTTACATCCAGGTTATGGAACCGTCTTTGATCCTGACTGCCTGATGGGGAGCCAAAGGAAGGGAGGTACACCTCCTGAAGACAGTGGAACTTAGAGACCACCTTAGGTAAAAAAGAGGGAGAATGTCTCAGTATTATCCCATCATCCTTGATGGACAGGTACGGGGGCCTGCACGATCTGGATCTCCCCCACCCTCCTAGCCGAGGTGATGGCTACTAAGAAAACTGTTTTAAAGGTAAGTAATTTTAGAGATATTTCAGATAAGGGTTCAAAAGGACTGGTCTGAGAAGGCTGCTAAGACTAGATTCAAGTCCCAAGTGGGGACAGTGGACCTCACTATTGGTTGTCTTCTCCGGGCTCCTTTCACAAACCTCTTAACAAGGTCTACCTCTGCTAATTTTATATCAAGTAAGGCACTCAAAGCTGATATGTGGACCTTTATAGTGCTTACCCTTAGCCCCTTCTGTAGACCTGACTGGAGGAACTCTAGGACCTTAGTGATTATAAGGGGACCTCTGGTATCCCCCTGTGTAAATTTTCTGAAAGACTGCCAGATTCTGTCATAAATCTTAGAAGTCACCTTCTTGCGACTGTAGAGAATTGTGGAAATTACCGCGTCCGAGAGGCCCTTTCCTTTTAATATCTCCTGCTCAGTCTCCATGCTGCCAACTGAAGTTGTGTTGTCCTGGGATGCCATACTGGGCCCTGGTGAAGGAGATCCGCGATGTTTGGTAGTCGCCACACGTCTCCTGCTGGCATCCTCACTAGGAGAGGGAACCATGATCTCTTGGGCCAGTAAGGAGCAATCAGGATCAGCTTGGGGTTCTCCTGTAGTACCTTTTGCAGCACTTTGGAGATTAACGCAAAGGGAGGGAAGACATACAAGTTTACTTTTGGCCACGGGTGGGAGAGAGAGTCCACTATGAGTGGGTGATCTGTATAGGCTAGAGAGCCGAACTTCTCTACTTGTCTGTTTTGACGCGTGGCGAACAGATCTATTTCTGGAAGGAACCATCTTTGCACTATCTGATGGAATATCCTTGGGTTTAAGGACCATTCCCCTTCCTTTAAGACATCTCTGCTGAGAAAATCTGCAACTGTGTTGTCTTCTCCCCTTATGTGAACTGCAGATATTGACAGTATGCTTCTTTCTGCCCGCTGGAAAATTTCCCTTGAGACCCTCGCTAAGGATGGGCTTCTTGTGCCTCCCTGCCTGTTTAGCTAGGCCACAGCTGTGGTGTTGTCTGAGAGTATTCTCACTTCTTTCCCACGGATCTCTGAGTGAAGGGCCTTCAAGGCCTCCCAGACTGCACTTAACTCCTTCAGATTGGAAGAGGCTAGGATTTGATTTCCTTGCCAGCCCCCCTGTACTACGGACCTGTCTGAAAAGGCCCCCCAACCGTTCTTTTCGGCATCTGTAGTAATAGTGACTACATCTGTTTGTTGCCACGGAACGCCTGCGTTTAGGTTCTGGTTGACAACCAATTCACGGAATCTCTTACATATTGAGGGACTCTTACCCTCCGCTCTAGTGAAGCTATGCTCTTGTCCCATTCTCTGAGCATGAAAGACTGAAGGGTTTGTGAGTGAGCCTGAGCCCACTTTACTGCTGGGATAGTTGAGGACATCAGACCCAAGATCTTCATTATTGACCTGACATCAAGTGATTATGTGGCTGGAGGTATATTAGACGGGCATTGGATATCAATTTTACTGCAGGCCAGTGGAGTACAGGCCCCAAACATTAGTCATTCACTGGACAGAAAAGGCCTTTTATGCCGCTGTATTTACATAAGACAGGGACAATTATTTGTTCTGGGTGGTGGCGGATATGTGTGGGCTGGCATGAGGAAATTCAATTAAACGTGGTAGTCACAGTTGAATTCCTCCGAGATCCATGCCTCATTAATTTTTTTAAATGTGAGGTAGTCGCGGGGTAGGCGAGTGCGCTTATCGGTCGCAATCCCCCCTGCTGCGCTGAACATCCTTTCGGACAGGACACTCGAGGAGGGGCAAGCAAAGAGTTCCATGGCAAATTGTGCCAGCTCTGGCAATAGGTGAAGCCTGCACACCCAGTAGTCCAGGGGTTCCTTGCTTTTCAGAGCGTCCACATCGGCCATTAACCCGATGTAGTCGGACACCTGTCAGTCTAGGCGTTCCCTGAGGCTGGATGCAAGAATGATCTCATATCCAAAAGAGACCAACAACTCTTCAAACCATCCACTTTTTGCATGCGCTGTAGTATTTGTACCCGCAACTGTTTCTCTGTGGGTGGAAATACCTCTGCCAGCGCCACAACAGCAGAATGCAGCAAGGCTTGGAAGTGCTGCATTCTGACAACCCTCTGTGATGCTGGTAATATGTCCGCCATTTTGTGTTTGTACCTGTGATCTAAGTATGTTTCCACCCAGTACTTGTCCTTGCCCTTTATACTTTTTATACAGGGGTCCCTCTTCAAACACTGGAGCATGAAGGCCCCCCATTTGCACTAAATGGGAAGTGGTGGAATGGCTTGGCTTCCTCACATCGCCCAGGAGAATGTCGTCCTCGGTCTCTTCCCGCCATCCACGGACAACACCAGGGATCCCTGAAAAGTTTAAAGTCTGCTCTTCTTGCTCCTCCACCAAGCTACCATCCTCATCTGACTCCTCTTCAGACTCCTGCTGACTTGTCTCAGAGTAGCCCCCCTGGGAATTCATTCAGCATTGCAACTTCCTCATCTTTCTTCCCCTGCTCCGCGACGGCTTGATCAATGACACGAGGCAATGCACGCTCCAGAAAGGCATCAGGTACAATGTCACTGATGGCGCCCTGGCTGTGACTAACCAGTTTGGTGATCTTATTAAATGACTGTCGAAGTCTGCATGCCTCGAGCTTGTGCAGCCACTGGCACAGTGAAAAAACCAAGCTCCCCAGAACCTGTCCTGCCGCAGAGTTCGTACAGGTAGTTGTTAATGGCAGTTTCTGCTGGAGCAGCCTATCAAGCATATATAAGGTGGAGTTTCAGCGCATCGGGCAGTCACAAAATTGACATCTGAAGAGCTATCGCTTTATAAGATCTTCTAAAATGGCCAGAGATTTTCCTGGCCTGCCACAAGTTGCCCTAGACCCCAGGGTATTTGGCAACAAATTGCTGCACGACTAAGTTCAGGAGATGTGCCATCCATGGCACGTGTGTTATTTTGCCCTGTTTCAAGGCGCTCAGAAAATTGGCACCGAGATGAAAGGAGTGCGGGACCAGTGTGGCTCTTGGCTTCCAGGCACAGCAGCCGCAGCACAGCATGCCAGTGTCTCACCTGGAACATCAAATAGGTTCTGGGAAGCTTGGGGGGTGAAGCGGAAGAGGCAGTAGCATTGGAAAAGGAGGAGTCAACCAAGGAGGAGACGTAGGATGGAGTAGGAGGAGAAGAAGAGTCAGGCCTGCATACAATCCATGGCAGTAACACCAAATCCACACAGGTTACATGCTTGACAGCCATCAGAAGGTTCACCCAGTGGGCAGTAAAAGTTATGTACCTTCCCTGACAGTGTTTGCTAGACCACATGTCTGTGGTCAGATGCATTTTGGCACCGACACTGTGTGCCAGAGATATATTAACTTGCAGCTGAACGTGGTCATATAGTTCAGGGATGCCATTCTGGGAGAAATATTTCTTTTGGGGGACCTTCCATTGCGGTGTGCCAATGGCCGCCAATTTTCTAAAGGCCTCCGAGTCCACCAATTTATATGGCAGTAGTTGGCAGGCTAGCAGTTCCGACAAGCCAGCTGTCAGCCGTTGAGCAAGAGGATCATCATTTTTTTATGCTCGAACATTTGGGCCACGGAAGCCTGCCTTGTGCCAGATGAAAGCGACAACGATATGGTGGAAGGTGGAGTGGAGGAAAAATGGGAGGAAAGAGAAGGAGAAGAGGCAGGATGTGAAGCACCGGGAATGTGGCTTTGTAGGTTCTTACGGCGTTGTTCTCACTGGGCTCGGTGATGGGAGGCCAGGTGCCTTCTTAAGGCGGTCATCCCTAGTTGAGTGTTGGGATTACTGTGACTTAGGTGTTGACAGCACAGGCTGCAGATGGGAACACCATTATCAGCAGCTGACACGTTAAAAAAAGCCCGCTGGATGGCTCGCTCCAGATACATTTGCAGTCTGCTTTTTGACTCCTGTGCACTGCGAGTTCTGCCTGCTTCTCTTCCTTCTCCTCCCTATATGCTGCTCCGTCTCTCCCTCTGAACTCCCCTCCTCTTCCTCTCTTGTGGGCACCCACATGACGTCCGTCGACACGTCATCACCTTCACCACCGACGTTAGAGAGGGGCTATGGTGGTGGTGGTGGTGGTGTCTTTGGGGGTGCACACAGCAGAGAGTGAGGAGGGTTGCAGATACACAGAATGTGGATAGTGCAGAAGCGGATGGTTGAGTGAGCCACTCAACTAACTCTGGTCTGTAGCTTCCTCTGCCTGTCATTTTCTATTTGACCTATGCCCAAGTCCATAGAGAAGAGCAGTATTTGTGGAAGAAGGTATATCACAGCCCTTAAACAGTATTTGGTGTAAACAGGTATATGGCACCCCTTAATTAGTGATGGACGAACATCAGCTGGAACGATTCACAAATGTGATCAAATGTTCGCGAACCGCAAGTTCGGGACAGGCCCCAGTCACTTTAATGGCAGGCAAACCTAAAAAAACTTTTTTAGGTCATTATTGCAGCAACCAAATATTTGCAAGAAGTACAAAAATCATCCCATAACATGGACAGTGACATACCAGAGGGGGATCAATTGCAAATTTTCTCACAAAAAAATATGCATTTTAAATCAGTAGCCACTTTTATGCGTCTTAAAGAGAAATTGTCAAAAATGTGGCCTGCTGCAGCCTAGGAAAATTTTATTTTAGGCCATGGGAGTACACGCCCCAAAAATTAGGCATTCACCTGACAAAACATCAAGTGATTATTTGGCTAGAGGTATACAAGACGATCATTGGATATCAATTTTACTGCAGGCCAGTACAAATAGATGTCAAATACATATGTTATAAAGAACAAAAAATATAAAATTGGATTAAAAACATGGCTAACAAAATCCCCCCCTCTTGAAAAAACAAATAATAGTTGAAATTCGATAACACATGGTCGTCGTCAACAAGTGCTGAATTCCTTTGAGGTCCCACACATTTTTGTTTTTTGCTTAAATTAGGGTACACCCCAAAACATTGGGAAATATAACCTGTGATAACCCCCTCCAGCCGTGCTAAACAAACGTTCAGAGAATACACTGGCTGCAGGGCAGGCCAGCACCTCCAAGGCATAAAGGGCAAGCTCAGGCCATGTGCCTAATTTGGAGACCCAGAAAATGAAAGGGGGCAGACCCAGTCAGTCAGTACTAGGTTTACACTAAGGGGTTACACTCTCAGGTAAGGCGGCGATGACATTATCTTGCAGACCACAGGGTTAAAGTCCAAGTCTTGCTTTATTTATCACACTCCGGCAATACAGGCAACCCCAGTTATAATTCACTGGGTAAGGTGAAGGTCCAGCACCACAAAACATAAACCAAAAATAAACACCTGCCCGTCTGGGCTCTGGCTAATACAGTGAAGTTCCTAACTCACCAATTGAACATATTTCACACAGAATTTGGCTTCTCTAGACAGCAGGGCAGCCAGCTTCCCAGACTTTCTCTAGGCATCACTCTCCCAGCCTTGTGGTCCCTCAGCCTTGCCCAGCTGAGACCACACAGACAGAGCCTCCAGGCCTCTGTCCACAGGTAACACACTTTCCCCTTGCTGACACCCTGGGAGGAGCTTTATGCCAGCCTGATTACTTCCAGCTTGTCTCACCTATAGTGGAATAGGGGTATGAACCGCACTATCCACCCCTTGCTTGCCTCAAACTTGTGTGAGACATGTCACTGTCTCACATACTCCCCTTTGTTCAAGCCCGTGAGTGTGAACACATGCATAACGACAGGAGGCTGGTGAGAGGGTATCCACCTGGCCTATAACCTTCCCTTTGTTCTGCCAGACCCACACCAGGAGAGCTTCATTTATCATCAAAACTGACATCTTGCCCAATAGAAACTGCCTAAAGGCCCATCACATGGCCAGATACTCTTTTACTACTCTTTCCCTGGTGATGATGATGCACTCTCGCACTCTTTGATCTCTCTCCCTTTTTAGATCCTCTGGCTCCCGCACATGCGCTTTATGTCCTTTCTTGGACTGCTACAGCTGAACTGTTCCCAGTCATGGTCATGTCCAGACACTTTCTCCTTTGCTTTGCGGGGCTCCTTCAGCAGAGCATGTTTGCCCCTGCTCACTTCTTTTACGTGCATCTGGTTCACTTCTTCCTTCTTTCCAGCAGTAGTTTCCAGGGTTACGGTGGCAGTTTCAGAGACCTCTGCTTCTTTAGTGGCTTTATCCACTTCAGCTGCTGCTTCCTTTGTCTTCACTTTAGTCTCTGCAGCACCTGGGGACTTCACGTCCTGCAACACATAGGCCTTAACTTCTTCAGCCATTGTTTTCTTGGATGTGGCACCTTATACTTGCCCTCTTAACTCCTCCCTCTCTTTCTCATCAAAGCAGGAGGCACCGGGGTCTTCAGCAGACTCCTCATCTTCTGGCATTTTCTCCAAAGATTCACCCAGGACACTGTTCTCCTGTTGGGGAGGAGTCAGGAGAGACAGCCCATCGTAATAGCCATGATCTAAAAACTGATCATTCACCTTCTTGTACTTCTTTCCCAGCAGGCTGCTGGCTATTTGGAAGGCTTTGTATGCAGAGGGGACATCTTCCAGGCCCAGACTACACACTACCACGGGTCTGTGGTCTTTGGCATCCACATCTGCCCCATGAACTGGTTCAGCAGAAGCATCTTCCATCTTCGCTGCCACAGCCAGCACCGCTGTGCCACCATATCCAGACCCATTCTTAATAGGCTTTAACTTAGATTTCTCCAACTCCTAGACGTTCTTCCCGACGTCACCTTTTGAGCTCATCTATCTCTGCTCTGAGTTGCTTGTTCAGCCTTTCAAATTCAGCATGCTCCTCAAGCGCTTCTTCAAGGGCTCTAGCTCTAGAGCGCCTTGGTCTCCTTCTCCCAAGCATCAGTCTCCGCTCAGTCACGTTTTCCATCATATCGAGCCGAGATGTATTTCTTTTCAGCCAGGAGCCGGCCAAACTTCTTCTGTTTCTTTTGTAGGTCAAATATAATTTGCTTCTGGCGGCCCGGGTCCACCATCAGATCATCTAATTCTCGCTGCAGTTTATTCTTGTTTTTTTTCAGCTTTTCATACGTCAGACCCTTTTTCTACAGGCGCTGAACTATCAACTCCATGTTTTTTCAACAGTTTATTTTCAGATTTTTGCACAAGCTTGTGGGAAGTGCCCCAATTTTGGGCCTCCGGTTCCAGCTGCTCCTCACTCATCTCTGCTGCAGCAGATGTAGGAGTATCACCACTCTCTTTCTGGCTCTCCTCCTTTGCCTTTTCTGAACCCTTCTTCATTTGCTCTGTGAAGACAGCTAGTCCCTTCTCTAACGTTGCCAGGGAGTGTGAGGAGAGAGAAAGATCAGTCTCCTGTTTGCAGCTGTACTGTCATGTCAGGTCATCTACAACTGCCTGGACATGGGCCTCAGACACTAGGCTGACATCACCCAACTTAATTCTCATCTCGTCAGATATAACTGTCTGGTCGCTACTAGTAACCACCTTTGTTTCGCAGGACCTTGACATGGTAGCTTCACTCCGAGTTGCCATCGGTCACAGCACACAAGTCACTGCTACCGCTCGTGTCATTATTAATTCTGACCTCTAGGGGCACCGATGAGCTAATCCCCACCCGGGACACTTCCTTAGTAACCAACAAACATTGTGGAGACTACATAACCACCTCTGGTATGTGCGGTACACCCTCTAGCCCTATCATATTTCCCTGAACCTTCAAACACTGAGCTGGAGCTGTGCCCCACACTACTTATATGCATTTCTTCAACTCTTTTGATCAAGTCATATAGATCTTCCTGAAAAATAGCAGATGCAGTAAAAAATAAAGCTTCATTATCATTTACATTTTTACCACCAGGGGGCGCTTCTCCCCTGACCACAACCCCTTCAACGGAAAAGGGATATCACTGTCACCACATATTTCATATGACATCTTATTTTCAGTATGCATTTCCGCACTCGGTCACCATCACTTTGCACTTTATCAGCACCATCGTTTTCAATGGTCAATATTCTTTCCCCATGGAGGTCAGAGTGCAGCTCCCTTAGAGCTTCACTTAAAAGGGACAGCTACAGGTTCTGCAGGAGTTTTGTCACTATCTGCAGAAGTGTCTACCTTACCCCACAGCAACAAAATGATATCACGGCCCAATAACACATTATGTATACGTGAAACTGCATCACAAAGTTCACAAGTCCCAGATTGCACTGGAGTCTCACACTCAGGGAGAGCCACCAGACAGTTCATGCCATCCCCATGAATGTCCCAAACATAGTTCTCAGCCACCTGGCTGGCAGGTACCAGGATCACCTGGCTCTCTGCGTCCAACAACGCCTGGACTGGATTGCCCTTCTCCACAAGGTCACACATTGGAGTAGCAGTCTCTAGTCCGGGTGTTTTTACACCAACTGGCTCAGCAGATAGCAACTGCTGCAAGCTCATACCACAGCACAGGGCTTCAGAGGAATTAGGGCACTGGTCAGCAACATGCCTAACCTACAGAGCCCTGCTCCCTGTCACTTTAACGGCTGTATAAGAAACAACTGGAATGCCCTTACCCACTGGCAGGGAATACCAGAACTCCTGAAAGTCGTACCGCTCTCCATCTTGCTTTCTTCCCGTCGGTTGCATTTGGCAACAGCGTACATTTTTTCCTCCAGCACTCCACTCTCAGGCAAGTTCAGAGAAGCCTCTCCAAGCGCAGCACTCTGCTTCCTCAACAATGAATTTATTTCCCGCGCCAGCTGCTCCATTACTTTCTCTGTGGCCTCGGTTTTCCGCCAAAACGGGCCACTTCCCCATGAGGACATCACCTCCGATATGAGAATTTTCCACCACACCGGATCATCTTTCACCCAGGTGGCCATTTTGACCAAAATTTTTCCACAGGTCAATGTAAATTAGGGCTACTGGCCCTTTAAATCCTCCACAGAAGGGGAAAAAAAAAGTCCAGATTAACACCAGCAGTTTTCCAGCAGACGTTGCTCCTGCAAACTAGCAGGCTTCCAGCCTTACAGCAGCACCTGCTTGCTCTGCCTTGTCGTTGCTCCCAGCAACACTTTGCCTTTACTGTTCAACCTGGATGCATGCCGCTAGCAATACTTTACATCACCGTACAGCAATTTTAAGAGCACTCCACACGGACAATGCTTGTTGGTGCCCTTAGCAACCTGTTAGCATGCCCTTTTGCACACACATGGCCCTTCCTGGCACCCTTAGGTGCCCTCTTGCCCGCATCCGACACCAATTGTAAGGGGTTACACTATCAGGTAGGGCAGCGATGACAGATTATCTTGCAGACCACAGGTGTTGCTTTATTTATCACACTCCAGCAATACAGGTAACCCCAGTTATAATTCACTGGGTAAGGTGAAGGTCCAGCACCACAAAACATAAACCAAACCAAAAATAAACACCTACCCGTCTGGGCTCTGGCTACTACAGTGAAGATACTAGCTCACCAATTGAACACAGTTCACACAGAGAATTTGGCTTCTCTAGTCAGTAGGGCAGCAAGCTTCCCAGACTTTCTCTAGGCATCACTCTCCCAGCCTTGTGGTCCCTCAGCCTTGCCCATTTGAGACCACACAGACAGGGCCTCCAGGCCTCTGTCCACAGGTTATACACTCCCCCCTTGCTGACACCCTGGAAGGAGCTTTATGCCAGCCTGATTACTTCCAGCTTGTCTCACCTATGGTGGAATAGGGGTGTGGACCGCACTATCCACCCCTTCCTTGCCTTTAACCTGTGTGAGACCTGTCACTGTCTCACATAGGGTTGAGCAAACTTCAACCCTGAACATTTATGCAAGAGTTTGGGTTCAGTGTTCGGCGCTTTTTGAAAGACTACAGAGCAGCAAATCAACAAGCGTCTAACTGTGTGACCTTAGAAGCCATCACAGCCACGCATACTAATGGCATGGCTGTGATTGGCCAGTGCATCATGTGACCCAGCCTCTATATAAGCTGGAGTCACGTAGTGCTGCACGTCACTCTGCTGTGAGTAGTGTAGGGAGAGGATGCTGCTGTGAGGGAGAGAATAGGACAGAATCTGTGATCAGAACTCCAATTGAATGCACCAGCACTGCATCTGTGCTTTTGTGACATTCAAATCCAAACTTGAAATACTGCAATAATAATAATAATAATAATAATAATAATCTGGCTTTGAAAAAAAAAAACAATTTTTAGCAATATACAACATCTGGTGCCTTTGCAGGATTAGTCAGTGTGCAATTTAAGCTAGAAATACAGCTATCATTTTCAGGGTTTTTAAAAACACCCTTTTTGGGCAAAATACACTATTTTACAGCCCTTGCTGCATCTGCAAGTGTGAAATTCAAGGGTTATATACTGCTGTCATATTCTGTTATTAAACAAACACCCATTTTGGATATAAAACGTAATTTTGCAGGCTTGGCTGCATATGTCATTGTGAGATACACACTTTAGATACTGTGGTTCTATTCTGTTATTTGAAAAACAACAATTTTGGGCAAAAAACGTAAATTGCGGCCTAGTCTGTATCTGTACGTGTGAGATACACACTTTAGATAATGTGGTTATATTCTGCTATTAATAAAACTCAATTTTTGGACAAAATACACAATTTTACAGCCCTTGCTGCATGTGCACGTGTGAAATTCAAAGGTTATATACTGCTGTCATATTCTGTTATTAAACAAACAACCATTTGGGGCAAAAAACTTTAATTGCGGCCTAGTGTACATCTGTACGTGTGAGATACACCCTTTACATACTGTGGTTCTATTCTGTTATTTGAAAAACAGCCATTTTGGGCAAAAAACTTAAATTGCGGCTTAGTCTGGATCTGTATTTACGTATGAGACACACACTTTAGATACTGTGGTTATATTCTGCTATTACTAAAACTCCCATTTAGGGCAAGATCTTAAATTTGAGAAATATGAGGAGAGCGTCAAATAAGGGAAGTGGCCCAGGTCGTGGTGCTGCTGGCGGAGCTCCTGTTGCAGGGAGAGGACGTGGTCGGTCTGTGCCAGATACAAACACACACACACACACACACACAAGTAAAACCCCTTCCTCAGGTACGAGTAGGCGACATAACCTGCAGCAGTATTTGGTCGGGCCTAATGCGGCTCTACGAATGGTGAGGCCAGAACATGTACATGCGATAGTAGATTGGGTTGCTGACAGTGCCTCCAGTTCCTTCACATTGTCTCCCACCCAGTCTCCTGCTGAAAGATCAGACTTGGCATCTGCAGGCAATGTCCATCAGTCTTTCAACTCACCCCCTTGCAAATCAGCCAAGCAGTCTGAGTCCCAAGTCATGCAGCAGTCTCTTCTGCTATTTGATGATTCTGTTGGTAAGTTTTCCCAGGGCCATCCACCTATCCCTACCCCAGAAGTGGAAGAGATTGAGTGCACCGATGCGCAACTACTTATGTTTCAAGATGATTACATGGGAGGGCCATCGCAGCACATCTCGGATGATGACGAAACACAGGTGCCAACTGCTGGGGCTTTCGAAAGTGTGCAGACTAACAAGGAGGGCAGGGGTGAAGACTGGGTGGAAGATTAGGTGGAGGACGATGAGGTGCTCAACCCCACATGGAATCAAGGTCATGCGAGTGACCTGTGTAGCTCGGAGGAAGAGGCAGTGGTCGCACAGAGCCAGCAGCACAGCAGGGCAGGGGTGCAGGGTGCAATTAGACAGTACACCTGCTACTGCCCACAGCAACAAGGGACCGAGTACACCAAAGCCAACTCTAAAGGAGTTCCCTGGCGTGGCAGTTCTTCAGACAATGTGCTGACGACAAGACACGAGTGGAGAAAAAAAGAGCAGGAGCAGCACTCAAACTGGCTTTTCCAGAGCTATGGTAGTAAGAATGCAGCAGCTGAGCTGAGGACCCCATATCCAAGGCGGTCCAATAGAAGGCAGTAGAAAGCGGAGGCTACAGCAGCATATCCAACCAGTTACTTCTTTATTCAAAACTCCATGGCAGAGTGCACAAGAGATGCAACGTTTCGGCTACATCTAGCCTTTATCAAGCAAGACACAAGTGGCCTGCACGGTGTGCAATCGGAGCCAAAGCGAGGAACAAACATTCTCAACCTGAGCCCAACCTGCATGACCAGGCATCTAGCTGCAGTGGAGTAGACACCTCAAAAACAAGGAAAGGTCTCTGGCTCCTCTGGCTTCCTCTTCTGCTTCAGTCCAGGCCTCTTTATCCACCTCTGGAGTGACAGTGCCACCTGCCACCCCGCAAACAGAGGATCTTCCAGCAACACCACCATCTGGGTCCCCAAGCATCTCCACAATGTCCCACGGAAACATTAAGCTCTCCATCTCCCAAACACTAGAGCGGAATTGGAAGTGCCCCCCTAACCATCCACAATCTCTGGCCCTGAATGAAAGGATTTCAGAATTACTGTCATTCCGTCTGGTGGAGACGGAGCGTTTTAAAAGCCTTATGGCGGTGGCTGTCTCACAGTACGTAGTACCCAGCTGCCACTACCTTTCCAGGCATGCCATCCCTTCTCTGCACAACCAAGTGGGGGACAAAATCTGGTGTGCACTGTGCAACGCCATCTGTGCAACGGATACGTGGACCAGTAAGCATGGTCAGGGTCGTTATTAATCTCCATAACAGCACACTGGGTAAATGCAGTGGCGGCTGGGCCTGAGGCAGATAGCAGTTAGGCACATGTCCTTCCACCACCAAGGATTGCAGGGCGCTACAGTTTGCCTCCTGTTGCTTCCTCCTCCTACTCCACATCCTCTACCGGCTCCTCATCTGGTCAGCGTAATACCTTCACCACCAACTTCAGCACAGACAGGGGTAAATGACAGCAGACAGTTTTAATACTTGTCTGTTTGGGGGAAAAACCCCACACCGTGCAGTAAGTGTGCACAACTGAGTGATGAGTGGTTGATGCCAGTGAGCCGCTAGCCCGGCCTGGTGGTGTGCGATAATTTGGCGAAATCTTGTAGCAGCTCTGGGACTAGCCGGTTTGACGCACATCCCTTGCCGGGCGCATGTGCTGAATTTTGTGTTGCAGAGATTCCTTAAAAATTACCCCAGTATGTCAGAGCTGCTGCATAAAGTGCTGGCCATCTGTGCATGCTTTCGGCACGTCTGTGCCCTGCTGCTGCTCGCCTGTCAGCACTGCAGTGTAGCTTCGGCTTTCCCACTCACCGTCTCATATGCGACATGCTGTCACCGCCAGATCTCAGAGAAGTTCTGATAGACGTTCCTCAGTACCTCCTGCATTGTGTTCTTTTGTTTTGGTTTCGCTTTGACATCTTTTCTCCCTCTCCAAGCTGTCATCTATTATCAGTGATTGCCTCCCTTTATATCCCCTCCCATAATGCCTCACTTTGCGGTTTATACTACTTCCTGGATTGTGCTCAGTGCTAGAAGTTTGCTACTGCTGGTTTCTCAGACAAGTCTATCCCTTTATTTGTGTTTTCCTGTTGGCTTGATTCTAGGTGACCCTGACTCCCTCCGTATTTAGTGCAGGGAGCCGGTGGTCGTGTCCCCTTACTATTATAGGGTTTTCAGGTGTCACTCAGTCTAGGTACGTGGACATGCAACTTTCTATCACAGAGATCTTTGCATGGGCTGAGCAGTCAGGGAGAGCTATAGGGCTTTAATAGGGCTCACCCTTTTGCTCCTTAGTTTGGGATCAAGTCAGTCAGATCTTTATTTGTTACTTTTTGTTTTCTGCAACACCATCCGTGACACATGCCCACAAGGTGGAACTCCACCTTGCACATGCTGGCCAGACTGTGCGAGCAGTAGCAGGCGATAGTGGAGTTTCAGCTGCAGCACGCACGGGTGAGTCACTCTGCGGAACAGCACCACTTCACCACCAATGACTGAGCCTTCATGCGAGACTTGTGTTCCTTGTTGTGCTGTTTCGAGTACTCCACCAACATGTCCAGTGCCAATAAAGCCGTTCTCAGCGTCTATGCCTCCTTGAAAAAACGCTGCTGGCTATGATGGAAGAGGATGTGGCACAGGAGGAGGAAGAGGGATCATTTCATAGGGTTTCCGGCCAGTCATTCACAAATGGCTCCGAGGGTGGTTGCACCCACAAACGCAAGGTACACAATTGTTCATCCCAGTTCTGGAGGATGACGATGTGGAGGATGATAAGGAGGAGAAGGAACCTTGTTTACAGCAGTGTGGCACCCAGACCAGCTCATCCCCATCACTGGTGCATGGCTGGGGGGATACAGAGGACACAGACGATACACCTCCCATAGAGGACAGCTTTTCGCCGCCTCTGGGCAGCCTGGCATACATGAGCGATTACATGCTGCAGTGTCTCCGCAATGACCGCCGAGTTGCCCACATTCTAACTTGTGCTGTTTACTGGGTGGCCACGCTGCTGAATCCCCTTTACAAGAACAATGCACTGTCCTTAATTTCCTCACTGGAGCGTGATTGTAAGATGCGCGAGTACAAGCACATGCTGGTAGACGCGCTGCTGGTGGCATTCCCACCCTTACACCGTGGGCACAGTGGAAGCACAAGGCAAAGGCAGAGGAGGAGGAAGAGGTCGCCAACGCAGCTGGGGCACCTCCAGCACCTCAGAAGGTAGGGTTAGCATGGCCGAAATGTGGAAAAGCTTTGTCAGCACGCCACAACAACCAGCACCACCAGCTGATATGGAACGTCTTAGCAGGAGGCAGCATTTCACCAACATGGTGGAGCAGTATGTGTGCACACGCCTACACGTACTGAATGGCGGGTCTGCCCCCTTCAACTTCTGGGTCTCCAAATTGGGCACATGGCCTGAGCTTGCCCTATACACTTTGGATGTGCTGGCCTGACCTGCAGCCAGTGTATTATCTGAACTCGTGTTTAGCACGGCAGGGTGCGTTATAACAGACAAGCACAGCCGCCTGTCCACAGCCAATGTGGACAAGCTCACGATCATTAAAATGAACCAGGCATGGATCCCAGAGGACTTGTCCGTACCTTGTGCAGAATAGACATGTATACCGGCCTTAACCAGCCATAGCTATACTACAGCGCAACTGCTCATTCTTGTATTTTGGATATTTCAAACTCTTTTGGAGTGTACCTTAATTTAAATAAAATATATAGACCAAAAATCAGTGTTGGCTACCTCGTCCTCCTCCAACGCTGCTTCCACCTACACCGCTATGTCCACTGCCTCCTCAAACTCCTACTCCATATGGACCTCGTATTTTATTTTATGTTATTTCACTACTTTGTCTGTTACATTTTCGGGTGAGATTCACCAATTTTTGGGTGTGATATACCACTGCTATACCTAGTAGACAGGTTAAAAAAAAAATACTAAATTGTCTGTTACATTTTCGGGTGAAATTCACCTAGTTAACAGCTTAATAAATTTCACTAATTTTTCTTTTACATTTTCGGGTTACATTAAACAATTTTTTTTTCTGTATTAGACCCCTGCTCTGCTAAGTAGACAGTTACATTCTTGGGTTGACATTTTACAATTTTGGACGTTTATAAACTCCTACTCTGCATAAGTGACAGGGAATAAAATTTAACAAGTTGTCCCACATTTGCTCTTCAATAATTTGTCCCACATATGCGCTTCAATAACTTATTCCATATTTCCGCTCAATCAAAATACAATTTCATCCATTTATCACCCTTGGATGTGGTATCTCTTTCTCACACTCCCTGTCAGTCGTGGAACTCTGATGGATGGTGGACGTCATAGGTACGTGCAATCAGGCAGAAGTTATCTAGAGTCAGCAAAGCGGCAACAGAGCCTCAATTCCTATCATTTTTTTATTATTCATTCCAATAACAGGGCATCTTAAGAGTCCTGTATTGTTATTTATCGTCAATACCTTCCCGACTCGTGAGTGGGTAATTGCTGCGTGCCCCCCTCCTTAACTTGGAAGCTTATGCTTCAATACTTTGTCCCACATTTCCGCTTGATTACATTTAATTTAATCCATTGACCTCCCTTGGATGTGGTATTCCTTTCTCAGGATCCCTCTCCGGCCTGAAACCCTTCTTCCCCGGCACCCATGATCACCATGGTAGGTGCATAAAAGAACATCGAAAGTTGATAGAGAAAATCTCCAATTGGATCGTGGACATCATGGGGACGTGTGACATGGTGGAGCAGTATGTGTGCACACGCCTACTGTTGAGGAAGGATTGAGACGTATGCATATATATATCCATACATGCATGCAAATACGTGCGTGCATGTGTGATATATATGCATGCACTGACTGCCACGTTATAGGATGATGTGCGCAGATGTACCCAGCATCTGCGCACGTCTGCCCCTAGTGGTCCACAGGGACTCATTGTGGCCCCTGTGGAAAATATGTGCCCCCAAATAAGTATATATATAAATATATATATATATATATATATATATATATATGTATACATGTAGAGGGAATTCTATTCAATTCCCTATGAACTCTTATCAACAGTTCATCCCCCATGTTTAGAGAAAAACTTGTGCTGATAGCCTGTAGGATAACAGCTGATTAGTATCTAGTCCTCTTTTGTTCAGGCCCCAAACAATCAGACTCTCTGGCACCGTTTGTCAGGGGGCTTTCTAACCAAAGATATCATAAACCTGTTTTCAACACCTCTGCCCCATGGCCATGCCCCTACCCCCAGCATTTTGGGACTAGGGGGGAGGACTCTGGGGATTTGAGGAAGGCACAGTATGATGTCAAATGCCTGATGAGGGGGGAGGTGGGCTGTTTCTGAGGCTGATATAGGAGCCCCAAGCAAGGAACAGGGGCTCTTGCAACAAGACTAGAATCAGAGACACATGGGAGAGAGCAGCTCCATGATGACCACCTGGAAAAGGCCTACTAACTCTGGAAGGATTAAGTATCTACCTGTGTAGCCCCTACCTACCCCTCACATCCAACCCCTTCCCTGCCACCAACACATCCCATTGCAATCTCTATCCCTGCAGACCATGTCCCACTAACTATACCCATACCCCCTAAGACCCCTTGCCCATAACTCACCACTCTATGATCCTTCTCCCTGTCATCCACTCCTACCATTGCCCTGAACCTCAGCAATCACTTGTAAGGTATTAACCCTGGCATTGCTGAATCCCTAACCACCGAACAGGAGCATCCCTGTTATCACTTGCAAGGTATTAACCCTTGCATTGCTGTATCCTAACAGGAGCATCCCTGTTATCACTTGCAAGGTATTAACCCTTGCATTGCTGGATCCAACCCTTGCATTGCTGGATCCCTACCCTTTAGTTCCCCTTACCCGAATCCTACTACTCTTAGGGATAGAATTAGACAGGTGGGGAGGGCTGCTAATATGTGTGTGTATGTGTGAACTGTATAGTTAGTTTATGGGTGGAATTTGGGAACTGTAGTGTAGTTTAGGATTGTATATTTAGTGCTGTATTGTTAGTGTATTGCGTGCTTAGTGTATTAGGTATTAATAAATACTATGTTATATATATCACTATCTGTGTAATGAGTGGTTATTAGCGATAGTTAGTTTAGTAAGGCGCATGCAGTTAGCTTAGTGATTAGTGTAAGGCAAAGTATAGTGAAAATATTGTGTTATTGTTATATAAAGGTATAAATAGGCAGAGTCATCACTAGACAGCTCCTCCTATTTATGAATGTTAATTATCAATATTTGCATAAATATTGGTGATTAATATTCCCCCTTTACATTGGTGAGCCAGGCCCACTGCTTAGATTTTGAAATCTGTGTTTGGTGTTTGAGGCTAGAGGTCGTTTTTTTCTGTGAATTGTCAGGCAAGAGAGATGCGGTCAGTGGTCTGAGCGTCTAGGACCTGATAATTCGGACAGGTAACGCGACTCTTCCTTATGGTGTTTGAGGCTAGAGGTCGGTTATACTGTGAATTATCAGGCAAGAGAGATGCGGTCAGCGGTCTGAGCGTCTAGGACCTGATAATTCGGACAGGTAACGTGACTCTTCCTTACAGCACCAAACGCAGATCAAAATCTTTAGCAGAGAATGTATAATCTATCTGTGAATAATATTTTGCTATTTGCTTTACACGGTCACTGCATCGCTCAAGTGATTGCGAGGGAGAACACATCACTGAAGGAGATCCATCTTCGTTGGAGCGGCGTACAAGTCCGGCTGGTTGGGAAGAAGTGATCCGAGAGAAAAAGGACTTCTTCCAAGCAGCTGCGTAGGACGAAGAGGTACGGCACCAAGGAGAAGATGGACGCTCATCAAACAGTGAGTATGGACTTCCCCACACTGCAACACTTGAGCAGACACAGCACATTTAACCCCATCCTCCCCACCACATACAAGTCAGCAGAAATGCTGTGGTCCGATTCGTTAGCACAGGCTTGTAGTTATGACAAGCTTTGTGTTAACAAACGGACGGTGTTGAACAAGGCCACCAAACGGCTTCGGAGCTGGCCAAACTGGTTCATGCATTTGAGGCTAGCAACGGAGACAATTCCTCCGGCTGTTCACTGCCAGTGCTGTGCCAGTAATTCAGACCAGGTTTCGGCATTACAGACACAGCTGGCGGAGAATGTGCAGTCTACTGTTGACCGAGATGCGCAGGTGGCTAGGTTAGAGTCACAGTTAGTAGATCTGCAGAGGCAGAAGGAGGAAATTGAGGCTAAGTTGACTCAGTCTTTTACTGAGGTCAAGGCCTTCAAGGAGCAGACTGCCTCTACTAATGTGACGGTAGCCAAATTAAAGGCTCAGGTTGCTGTAAGCTCCCAGATAATGACTGGCATGCAACAGGTCATCACCAATTTGGTGCCGGCCCTTTCTTTTCCCGTAAAGTCAGGGTCGGAATCTCCCAAAACTTTGCCCTATGCAGGGCAAAAAGGGGGGGGAGTAGTCTGTGATAGGCCAAATCCCCAGACCAAGCCTGCCCAAACTAACAGAGATTTTTCCCTGACTTTGGGGAAAAGATAAATTGTGAAAAGTGCCTCCCTGAGGATGGAACAATTCAGAGAGCGCGGTTGCAGTGTGGACAGACCTAAGCCATGCTGGGCAACCATCAAATGTTTTGCGTGTGGTGGCTTGGGTCATATAGCAAAGCACTGCAAAACACACAAGACAGAAATCCCAATCAGGTGCTTCAGGTGTGGGAACAAAGGACACATTGCAGGAAATTGCCCTTGTGCAAGTAATTGCAATGTGTCCAGTGATGGGATTCAGGTAACAAATCGTGCAGGGGGTCTAGTCAGTTTGGCCATAAAGGGGTTACCTCTCAGCGACACATGACTCATCAGGCGCTGAGGGGTCAGAATGGCCAAGCTAGGCTAGGCAACATTTGACACCCCTGTACAATTTGTTGCACAGTGTGTTCCCTGTGTATGTCCATGTTGTGTGTTTTTGTTATCTGTTTGTACGTTCTTCTTGATGTTGATGGTGGTAGTCCTTGTCTACGAATGTGTTCCACCATGCTGATTTTTGTAGTTTTCATTTCTTGCTGTAAGTCCAGTCTGCTGTTTTTGTTTCATTCTGTGTCCCCTTGGAGTGGAACAGTGTTATACTGTGGATCGAGAACGTATAGGTTCGCTAGCAGATAATTTCACACGAGAAATCCTGCTGGTCGGGAGAAGGCATAAGGACCTTCTCCATGCAGCACACAAAGGATGTTGTGATATTATTCTGGGCAACCAGGGTCTCAGATCGATACAGATAACACTGTTGTGATCAAGGTTTTCGGTAGGGCTGTGTTGCACTGGGGACTGGGGCAGACAGACAACATTGGTGTAATGTTGTGCTGCACACTTAATTCTAGTCAGAGCAGGTAGCACAGCTCTGATAGGGATTGGATGCAGAGTGTTTGGCAGCAGAGTGTGGACTGTGTTCTTGTGTAGTGGGGTCCTGGGGAGCCAGGGCATGACTATGCCATTGGTTCTGCGGGCCTCCACAAGACAGGATCACAGGGGGAAATCAGCCTGGGTACAGATGAGTGGACGGTGCCATCAATAACAAGATGGTGCTTTGTCCACAGCACTTCAGTTATCTTAACCTAGTAGGGTGGCCATCCTTATCTGTTGGTGCAGAGGGATGTGTGGCAGAAGACGCGATCCTCTGAAGGTAGGGTGTTCAGACACCGGTGTTGGGATAACGAGGGGTCCTGTGAGATAAAGGGCAGCCCAATACCTTTCTCTACCCATGGGTCAAAGGTATTGGTGCTGGGAATTTATGACATTTAATTGCACTGTGAGGGGAGAAATTCCCCCGGGAGCGCCTGGTATTTTCTTCTGTCATAGGTGTGTTTTATATGGAGCGGAAGAAAAACCCAGGAGATGCCACAGAAGAGACCAGCTATTGCCCCTGACACTCTTGTGAAGCTCCAGAGGATCCCACTGGATTTTGGCAATCAAGCGACCTCTGTCTAGAGGTGTTCTAGAGATGGACTGTGCCACAATCCAGCGGGAGCATTATCTCAGGCTCTGGAGGAAGACTTGGAGATGTTCGGGTGGAAGAGCTTATTATCACTTGTTTCACCCAGTGAAACTTCTTCTGGTTCTGGTCATCTACATTAGACTGTGTATCGGAGGGTCAAGGGACTTTCTGACCAAATACACCAGAACCAGACAGAACTTTACCGAACTAACCGGAGGAGGAGGCTCAGGACACAACTCAAACATTGTTCCTGTAGCCAAATATTGTATGGACACACTTTGTTTCCTATGAGGGTTCGGGGCGTATAACTTGTACTACCCTGAAACCCCATAGCACATTGTACATTTATTGATTTTGTTTGTCGGTCAATGGTGTACCCATAGACACTCTAGGTACAAATGTGTGACAGCCCACACCCAGGGAAACTCGCCCAACACACTGTGGTGAATTATTATTTGGCTGTACACATTTGCATCCTATAGTCGTTACCCATTGACATGGGGGTCTGCGACCTACCTGTGTCTTTGGAGGTGTAGAGATATGCCAGGTTGCATGAGTCTCTATGGGTACACATACATATCATGATTTTGGTGATGTTGGGAGAGATGTGACCTGTGTTTTGTGTGAATGGGGATAAGGTTAGGACATGATAGGGACAGGCATCCTTTGTTTGCCATTTGCCACCTTGAACCCTGGAACGGTGAAGTTCTTAAGGGAAGGGTTGGATGTGTTGTGTGGCGGAGGTGTTCTCCGCAGTTAGAATTTAGGTACTATGACATCACCGCTTAAAAGTCTGACCTGCCTTGTAAAGGCCTATTAATCTGTCCACGGGAGAACCGCACCCGTCAAGCTGGAAACAGATGTTGGATGAGAGTTGTGATTAAAGAAAGTTGGGACTGAGGTTGTGAGGGTAAACCCACTCCAGATTCCTTGGAGACGGGCCATACCTGAAGATCGGCAGAACTACCGAGAGACTGTGGGGGTGTGGTCACTCCAAAGTGGGGGTGGCCGACACTAAAAGACTGTTAAAGAAAGGCCAGTTAAAGACTTCGAGGGTGAACCCGCTCCAGATTTGGGGGGGGGGGACGACACCTGAAGATCGGCAACTACCGAGAGACTGTGGGTGTGTGGTCACTCCAAACGTGGGGAGTCGCCGACACTGGAAGACTATTCTAAAGATGTCAAGAAAGTTCCCGCGAGAAGAAGACGGTGTATCCTGTGGACGGAGGAGTAGGTTACGGTGAAGGGCAGGTCGGAGGAAGCTGGATGAGGGATGTCTACGTACCTAAAGATCAGTGTGCACTACAGTTCTTCCTGAACTTCCACCAAGGATGGGGTTGGGGGGGGGGGAAATATATCTCAACCTGTTCCCCCAATATATTGTAGTATTATATATAGACCGACTACAGGGGGATTGTTGAGGAAGGGTTGAGACGTATGCATATATATATCCATACATGCATGCAAATACGTGCGTGCATGTGTGATATATATGCATGCACTGACTACCATGTCATAGGATGATGTGCGCAGATGTGCCCAGCATCTGCGCGCGTCTGCCCCTAGTGGTCCACAGGGACTCATTGTGGCCCCTGTGGAAAATATGTGCCCCCAAATAAGTATATATATATAAATATATATATATATATATATATATATATACACACACATGTAAAGGGAAGTATATTCGATTCCCTATGAACTCTTATCAACAGTTCATCCCCCATGTTTAGAGAAAAACTTGTGCTGATAGCCTGTAGGATAACAGCTGATTAGTATCTAGTCCTCTATTGTTCAGGCCCCAAACAATCAGACTCTCTGGCACCGTTTGTCAGGGGGCTTTCTAACCAAAGATATCATAAACCTGTTTTCAACACCTCTGCCCCATGGCCATGCCCCTACTCCAAGCATTTTGGGACTAGGGGGGAGGACTCTGGGGATTTTAGGAAGACACACTATGATGTCACATGCCTGATGAGGGGGGAGCTGGGCTGTTTCTGAGGCTGATATAGGAGCCCTCAGCAAGGAACAGGGGCTCTTGCAACCAGACTAGAATCAGAGATACATGGGAGAGAGCAGCTCCATGATGACCACCTGGAAAAGGCCTACTAACTCTGGAAGGATTAAGTATCTACCTGTGTAGCCCCTACCTACCCCTCACATCCAACCCCTTCCCTGCCACCAACACATCCCATTGCAATCCCTATCCCTGCAGACCATGTCCCACTAACTATACCCATACCCCCTACAACCCCTTGCCCATAACTCACCACCCTATGATCCCTCTCCCTGTCATCCACTCCTACCATTGCCCTGTACCTCAGCAATCACTTGTAAGGTATTAACCCTGGCATTATAGAATCCCTAACCACCTAACAGGAGCATCCCTGTTATCACTTGCAAGGTATTAACCCTTGCATTGCTGTATCCTAACGCTGTTTCCTAATTGCTGTATCCTACTGCATTGCTGTAGCCTATCCAGGAGCATCCCTGTTATCACTTGCAAGGTATTAACCCTTGAATTGCTGTATCCAACCCTTGCATTGCTGGATCCCTACCCTTTAGTTCCCCTTACCCGAATCCTACTACTCTTAGGGATAGAATTAGACTAGCGTTTGTCAATCTGTATAGCTTGGGTATCTCAGCAGACTGCACACAACTCCTGCAAATTACAAATGCAATATATAGAAATTATATTATAGGTAAATCACACCCTGGCCTCATTCAGTTATTTTGGGGGTAACTGGTGTATCACACCAGTTGAAATGATTTGTTCCAATAGCGTTTGAACCTAGGTATAGCTGGGGTATCACAGTAGAACCGCACACAACTCCTGCAAATTACAAATGTACTATATGGAAAGTATATTCTAGGTATATCATTACCCTGCTTCAATCATTTTTTTTTTTTTTTTTGGGGGGGGGGGCAAATGTTATGTCAAAACAGTTGCAATTATATGTTCCAATAGCTTTTGTCCCTTTGTATAGCTGGGGTATCTCAGCAGAAACGCACACAGCTGCTTCACATACAAATGTACTTTGCATATCACATCTCTGCCTCAATCTGTATTTTTGGGGGCAACTGGTATATCACACCAATTGACATTATATGTTCCAATAGCGTTTGTCACTCTGTATAGCTGGGGTATCTCAGCAGAACCGCACACAACTCCTGAAAAACACAAATGTACTATACGGAAATTATATTCTAAGTATATCATACCCCTGCTCAATCAGTTTTTTGGAGGGGCAAATGTTATGTCAAACAAGTTGCAATTATATGTTCCAATAGCGTTTATCCCTCTGTATAGCTGGGGTATCTCAGCAGAACCCCACACAATGCCTGAAAATTACAAATGTATTATATAGAAATTATATTATAGGTATATTACACCCCTGCCTCACTCAGTTGTGTTTTTATGGGGGGCAACTGCTAGATCACGCCAGTTGAAATTAATTGTTCAAATAGTGTTTGTCACGAGGGGACTGAGCTCCGTTACAACAGCCGTCTCTAGCACTCGCTAACTGAAGCTATCAGCCTAACAATGATGAAGATCGGTAACCCCAAGACTGGTGAACACCTGAATCCAAACAAGACTACTAAGTTCCTGATGAGTAGAATTAAGGCTAGAAGAGCTGACAACTATATACATCAAATAGCCTCACCCAAAGGAGAGACATTTTTCGCTACAAAGCAAATAGCCAATCAATTTAGAGGTTTTTTATGAGGAATTATACAATATCCCCCCCCCCCCCCCCCATCCTCTGAATCCGATCTGTCTCTAATCTCCTCTTTCCTTGAGGCGAACACTCTCCCCACGCCTACTGAACCCCAAAAAGAACTCTTTAGCAGTACCCTTCTCTATTGAGGAACTATCAGCAGCTCTTTCCCAAATGTCCCTAGGTAAAAGCCCTGGTCCCGATGGTCTCCCAACATCCTACTATAAAACATTCAAGAACCAACTACTCCTGCATCTTCTTAATGTGTGTAATCTATCACTCCAAGATAACCCTCTATCAAGAGATATGACAACAGCGCACCTTGCACTGATTCCCAAAGAAGGAAAAGACCCTAAATTATGCTCTTTTTATAGACCCTTTTCCCTTTTAAATATTGACCTCAAACTTTTAGCCAAAATGCTAGCTAACCGCCTTGCGAACTTCCTTCTCTTCATGGTACATGGGGACCAGGTGGGCTTCGTCCGCAACAGAGAGGGCAAGGACAACACGACCAGGGTAATCAATGCATTATGCCATGCCAAACATACTTCCTCGCCTCTCCTTTTACTTAGCACTGACGCTGAAAAAGCTTTCAACAGAATTAACTGGACATATATGAAGCAAGTTTTGGTGGGCTTTGGCCTACCTGGTCCCTATGTCCAAGCAGTCTTTGCTATGTACGCACAGGCCACAGCCCTAGTGATAGGGCTGTGGAAACCATAGCTGCAATAAACACAAAGAGACCATAGAAACATCTTTATAGCATCATACATAAACTTATGACCACAAGGGTGGCCCTCACTGGTAGATGGTATATGACCAGGAGGATGACTCCAGCATAATATCATGGCTAGATTACCCCTCAGATACAGGCATCCAGAGGAAGCTAAATAGCCCAAGTAGCCACACCCACACATAGACACACCGAGTGTTCACACACAAGTAAGGAAGTTAACCCTTCAAACACCAGGCAAGGGAAGAAAGCCACTTAAAGGGGAAGTGTACAAACAACATCACACTGCACCTGTTACTGCCGGCAATGACATGCATTTCAACCATGTCCTGGGAGCCAGCCAGAAGGTCGAGACACTGCCACCACATGTAGACAACACCACACGTTGCCACGGGCAAGCGCAAGTGAAGAAAAATGTCACAATGCACACCATAGGCCGTGACAGTCTGGTGGAATTGCCCAGCAATTAAATGGTCAGACATTTTCCAAATAAGTAACCAAATCTGTCAGACCTCAGTAAAGATGTCCCCATATGGAGCCTTATTATCCCATTTTACCGAGGCAAATCATACCCCCCCCAGCCACCTCTTTAAACAATTCTTGAGTGCAGCGCGTCTATTGGTCCCTAAATATTGGCTCCAGACCTCATTACCAACCATAGAACAATGGAAGCGGAAGGTAGACCAGCTCTATCGTTTTGAAGAACTTTCCTCTTGGGAATCTCGTACACACCCAGCTTTCCTGAAACGCTGGTCTCTTTGGTCAAGTTTCAGATTTTCCAGCTCTAGACAACCATGCTTACGCAGATAGTTGCACTACTATTTCAAGGACCTCTAAGACCTCATTGATAGTGACCTCTCTACATTCTGTTGCTTCGCTTAGGGGAATAGGCTAGAGCCACCCTAGATTTATTTATTTCTGATGCATTATTATCATAGTCCCTCTCAATACTCCTACCTTTTAATCATGCTCCAACATGCTCAAACACTTGTATACGCTCTAGAAGTTGGTTGGAATAGACATTTTTGTTTACAAGCTTTAACAAGTGTCTCAAGATCCAATTATATCTGCAGATATCTGTCATTTAAATGTCTGCCACCCTCTATATACACAGGATACTTCTGTTCTTGCTGATATTATGTACCTTACTCCATGTTACATTATACTCTGTAACCCATGGTTACGCTCTATTGATTATGAAAATAAAATAACAAAATAAAAAAATTGTGTTTGTCACTCTGTATAGCTGGGGTATCTCAGCAGAACAGCACACAACTCCTGCAAATTACAAATGGAAATTCTATATTAGGTATTTTGCACCCCTGCCTCATTCAGTTTATTTGGGGGGGGCAACTGGTGTATCAAATCAGTTGAAGTTATTTGTTTAAATAGCATTTATCACTCTGTACAGTTGGGGTATCTCAGCAGAACCACACACAACTCATGCAATTTTCCAAATGCACTATGTGGAAATGATATTCCAGGTATATCACACCCGTCTCAATCAGTTTTTTTGGGGGGGGAACTGGTATAACACACCAGTTGCAATTATTTCTTCAAATAGCGTTTGTCACTCTGTATAGCTTGGGTATCTCAGCAGAACTGCACACAACTCCAGCAAATTACAAAATGTATTATATTGAATTTATATTGGAGGTATATCACACCCCTGCCTCAATCAGTTTTTTGGGGGGCAACTGGTATATCACAGCAGTTGAATTTTTTTGTTCCAATAGCATTTGTCAATCTGTATAGCTGGGGTATCTCAGCAGCACCGCACACAACTCCTGGAAATTACAAATGTAATATATGGAAATTATATTCTAGGTATATCACACACCTGCCTCAATAAGATTTTTTAGGGAAACTAGTATATTATACCAGTTGAAATGATTTGTTCCTATAGCGTTTGTCACTCTGTATAGCTGGGGTATCTCAGCAGAGCTGCACACAACTCCTTTAAATTTCAAATGCACTATACGTAAAGTATATTCTAGGTATATCACACCCCTGCATCAATACATTTTTTGGGGGGGCACCTGGTATATCACACCTGTTGAAATTATTTGTTCAAAAGGTGTTTGTCCCTCTATATAGCTGTGGTATCTTAGCAGAACTGCACACAACTCCTGCAAAATGCAAATGTACTTTGTGGAAATGATATTCTATGTATATCACACCCCTCCCTTTATCAGTTTATTGGGGGGGGGGGGGGGGCAACTGCTATATAACACCAGTTGAAATTATTTGTTCAAATAGCGTTTGTCACTCTGTATAGCTGGGATATCTCAACAGAAACGCACACAACTCCTATAAAATTAGAAATGTACTATATAGAAATTATATTATAGGTATATCACACCCCTGCTTCAATCACTATTTTTAAGGAGGCAATTGGTATTACACACCAGTTTAAATTATTTGTTCTATTAGCATTTGCCCCTCTATATAGTTGCAGTATCTCAGCAGAGCCGCACACAACTGCTGCAAATTAGAAATTTACTATATGGAATTTATATATTAGGTAAATCACACCTCTGTCTCATTCAGTTATTTTGGGGAGCAACTGGTATATCACACCTTTTGAAATTATTTGTTCAAATGGTGTTTCTCCCTCTATATAGCTGGGGTATCTTATCAGAAACACACACAAGTGCTGCAAATTACAAATGTACTACATGAAAATTATATTATAGGCATATCACACCCTTCCTCAATATGTTTTTTTGGGGGGCAACAAGTATATCACATTAGTTCAAATTATTTGTTCCAATAGCGTTTGTCCCTCTGTAAAGCTGGTGTATCTCAGCAAAGCCGCACACAACTCCATCAAATTACAAATGCACAATACGGAAATAATATTCTAGGTATATCACACCCCTGCCTCAATCAGTTTTTTTGGGGGGGCAACTGGTATATCAGACCAGTTGAAATTATTAGTTCCAATAGCGTTTGTCAATCTGTATAGCTGGGGTATCTCAGCAGAACCGCACAACTCCTGCAAATTACAAATGCACTTTACGGAAAGTATATTATATTTACTGTATATCACACCCCTGCCTCAATCATTTTTTTTAGGGGGCAAATTTTATGTCACACCAGTTACAATTATTTATTCCAATAGCGTTTTTCAGTCTGTATAGCTGGGGTATCTCAGCAGAACTGCACATAACTGCTGCACATTACAAATGTACTATATAGAAATTATATTCTAGGTATATAACACCCAAGTTGAAGAGAGGAAATCAGAGGCTGTGCAGACATTCTGCAACATTTGATATACTTGTGGTGACTGATTGTCCTTTGTTGGAGGAAAGCGAGAGTATAGTGAAAGGAAGAAGAAAAGGGGGGGGGGGTGAAGATATACAGACGTCTGTAGAGTATTTTATACAGTGGATTGATCCATATATTACAGTCCTGACCCTGACCTTAACCCTCTCTGGAATTCCTCTCCTTGGACTAACCATTCCTAACCCCCTGCTTTAAATTTATTATGCTGGCACCTCTCCCACTGGTTTAACTATTGCAAACCTTCGGTTTCTCTGTATCTCCCTCCCTGACTAAACATATTTAGACTAAGGAACTGTCCTTGGAGGTGTCTCATTTGACTATCTGCGGATAGCTGGAAATATACTATTTGCTAATTGTATCTTTTTTTTTTATTTAATTTTTTTTTCCCTTCACTACCATTGCTTGCTCTAAATATTTTTTTTATTTTTTCCTAATAATATCTGGACCAAGGCACAGCCAATGGTCTTGTTTAACTGGACTATTTGTCCGTAATACACTAACACATTGCAAATAGTATTTGATGATAGCTGGCTCAATATTTGTGATTAAGATTATTATAGTTCTGAGATAAGTGTTGGGTAATAGTTGCAATAGTTGGACCCTTCCCCCTTGAAAGTGTCTCTATTTCTGATATTGTGATATTTTTCCCCTCATTCGTCACCTTAGGGGGAGAAAGGAAAAGATAAAGAGAACAAAAGAGGGAAAGGGAAGGAGGAGAGGTGAAATAGAAAGAGAGGGGGTAGGGAAAGGGGACAGGAGGTAGGGAAAGAGGAAGGGTGAGGAAAGAAGAAGGGGAAGGAAGGGAGGGGGAAAGGGAGAAAAAAGAAAAAAAGAAGAGGAGAGAGGGGAAAAAAGAAATAAGGGGAAGAGAAGGAGAGAAAAAAAAAGAAAAGAAAAAAAAAAGAGAAGTAAAAAATGCCCCCAAAGAAGAAAGAGGAACAGCGTGGCCTTAGTGGCGCAAGCGTTAGAATATCAGCAACAGGGTTAGAGAGTGGGCAACACAGCATAGCTTAAATAAATTTCTGATCCCTAACTCCCCAGTGTCCAGTTCTTTACAGAAAGAAAAAAAACTTTAGAGACAGAGACACGTATTTCGACACAGGAGAATGTGACTGCAGACATCACAGGAGAACAAGGAACCCCTGTGGTACCTGCAGAGATGGATGCAAAAATTGATGAAAGATACTTCATACTGTCTCTAAGACGGAAACTGTAATGGGGAGTATAGTGATACAGATTGGGGCAGTGCAAACTGATGTTAGTGTAATACGCGGTGAGCTGGAGAAAATAAGACAGTGATTATATGAGATGGAAAAAAGGATCCCGTCTCTGGAGCATTCTGTTGAAAAATTAGAGAAGGAGGTTGTATCTCTAAAACAGATAAATAATAAGATGGAACAAAAATTAATAAATTAAGAAAGAAGACAGATCGAGAAGAACAAATATAAGATGTGTAGGGATTCCAGAACGGGAAGAAGAGGATAATTGTACAGAATTTATTGAGCGATGGATAAAGGAGAACTGCAAGGAGGGCATCCTCTCTCCCCTGTTTGCTATTGAAAGAGCACACATGGTTCCTACAAAAATAAGAGGATCCTAGGGGATCACCCTAGACACATGCTGGTGAAATGCTTACTCTTTAAGGATTGAGATACAATACTGTCTGATGCTAGAACCTCTGAAAAATATCAGATACATGGTGAAAAGATAAGACTTTTTCCAGATTATTCAGCAGATACCAATGCACGTAGAAAGGAGTTTATAACTGCAAAAAAAAAGAGATTAAGGGAGGCAGGCCTGAAGTATAGCTTACTCTTTCCTGCAAAGCTAAGGGTGGAACATAAAGGAAAGGTTGAATTTTTTCAGACACCTATAGAAGCTAATGAATGGGTGGACAGGATGGGCTTTTGAGGGGGAGGGGGAGGAGGGGGGGATAAGGAGCCACTATGCTAAGTAATGGAGCTGCCTCGACTGCTGACCAGCAGAGGGGGAGCTATCCAGAAGAGAGAGGGGGTGTTTTTTTTGTTGTTTGTTTGTTTTTCTTCCTCTTCTGCTAGATGATTAAGATACTTTTGTTAAATTTAAGAGGTCTGCGAGAAAGGATAAAGAGATATGCTATCTTTGAGTGGATAAAGAGGTTTTTGCCAGCCATCGTCTGCCTCCAAGAGACACATTTAGTTAAAGAATCTTTAAAGGTGGCTGGAGAAGAGATGGATAGTGGAAGGGTATCATTAGGTATACACTACTTATTCTAGAGGGGTCTCAATTTTGGTACATGATAAGATTAAATTTGAGTGTGTGGCATATGAGGCGGACGACTGTGGTAGGTACCTCTTCTTACAATGTAACATAGAAGGGGTTAAAATGGTAATCGCAAATATATATATTCCTCCGCCATATAAGCCAGATGTGTTGTATGAGGTGCATAGATTCATGTTGAACAGACAAGAATGTATAATGATCGCGATAGGAGATTATAATGCTGTAATGGATCCACTCAGGGATAGAATGTCTAGCAGAGGGGGGAATAATACAAAATGTAGATTTGTTTAAACTGGCCTTGGAGTTTAACTGGACAGATGTCTGGCGCTATCTGAACCCAGAAGAAAGCATGTATTCTTGTTATTCTAAATCACACCAAACGTGGTCAAGAATAGATATGGCTTTGGGTAATAAAAATTGAATGTCCCAAAATAGGATTAAGATAAAGTATTTGCCTATGGCCTTATCCGATCATAGTGCTGTGGTAATGGAATTGGATTTGAACAGAAAGCAAACTTTGCCAATGTTTAAGTTCAATTCCCAGTAGTTATCGTTAATTCGAGATAAAGAAAGTATATTGGTGGAGTTAAAGAATTTCTTTCAGGAGAATAATAACTCTGCTAATAAATTGATAGTTTGGGATACCGCTAACGCATATTTAAGAGGATCTTTATTTAAAAAGGTGAATTATTGGAAAAAAAATGACTAAAGAAAAAGGTAATTTATTGGATTTTTTTTTAGAAGAAGCAAGATTAGCATGCATAATGAACCCCACTGGAAATAATAAGAAAAAAATGGGAGGAGGAACATGAAAAGGGAAAGTTATACCAGATAGAGAGAACTAGGAAAGAATTGCTCTTTCAAGGGTTTCGGCTAGCCTCAGAGGGAGAAAAGGTGGGAAAAATCTTAGCAGGTATAGTAAAAAAATCTAAGAGGGAAATCATGAATAGGGGCGATTAGAGATAATAGTGATATAATAGTCAGTTCACCTGAAAGAATTAAAAAAGGTTTTGTGGGGTACTTTCAGGAACTTTATAAGTCTAACGCACAATATGCCAAAAAAGATCTGGACCAATATCTAGATCAGATTGTCCTAAGAGATATCTAAGCCCCAAAAGGAATACCTGGAAAAAAGAAATATCTATTTCAGAAATAGAAGAGGTTTTGGGTATGGTGAAACCAGTAAAAACACCAGGGTGCGATGGACTCCCCTTTGAAATATATAAGACCTTTGCGCAGGTGTTAATACCAGAATTAAGAGCGAAATTGTGTGAGGCCCAAAAAATTGGCGTTTTACCAGACTCAAAGAAAGAAGCAATTATTACTTTGATTCCAAAAAAGGGTAAAGAACAATTAGATCCTGGTTCATATAGACCAATATATCTGTTAAATAAAGGTTTTGGCGGGTAGGCTTTCTAAGGTGATTAACCCCTTCCTGACCGCAATCTGTATATATACGTGATAGCTGCACATACCCCATGCAGCTACCACGTATATATATATATACGTTCTGGCAGCTCTTTAATCCAAGCGCTGCAAAGCGCTTGGATTAAAGCTTCTGCCCCTGCCCTGTATGCTGTCACGGACAGCATACAGTGCAGTAATGCCAGCAAGGGACCAATCAGAGTGGCCCCTTGCTGGCAATTGATCTGATTGGTTAGTCTGTGCGCCCCCCCATCCATGCAGCCCCCCGATCTGTGCCGCCCCCCCCCCCCCGCCCCCGATCTGTGCAGACACCAGAACCCCCCCGATCTGTGCAGCCCATCTGTGCCCAGTGCTGCCCCCTCCTTGAGTCCGCCCCCTGCTGGCTTGATGGCGGCGGCTCTCCCCCCCCTTCCAGCGCTGCCCCCTCCCGTCTGCCCCCCTGCTGTTTAATGGCGGCAGCTCCATTCCTGAGCCGCCGCCATCATCAGAGTGTCAGCTCTATGCTGACACTCTGCTGTAAATTCTGTAACCCCAAAGATGCCGCGGCAACGGCATCCATGGGGTTAATAGAGGGAGGGGGCTCCCTCTCTCCACCATCAGGGCTGCTGAGCTGCGATGGCAGCCCCGATGGTTGCCCTGGCAACCGGACGCTTTGCAAAGAGCAAGAGCATTGCAAGAGCATTGCAAAGTATAATACAGCCATCAGCCCCACTGGATCTTCATGATCCAAGAGGGACTTGATTTAAAAAAAATGTGAAAAAAAAATAAAAGTAAAAAGAAATAAAAAAAATAAATAAAAATAAATAAATTGCCTTTTCCTATAAAAAAATAAAAAATAAAAAAAATACACATATTAGGTATCACCGCATCCGTAACGACCGTCTCTATAAAGATATCACATGATAGACCCCCTCCGATAAACACCATAAAATAAATAAAATAAAAAGTGTGCAAAAAAAAACAATTTTTGTCACCTTACACTACAAAATGTGCAACAGCAAGCGATCAAAAAGGCATATGACCCCCAAAATAGTACCAATCAAACCGTCACCTCGTCCCGCAAAAAATGATACCCTATTTAAGACAATCGCCCAGAAAATAAAAAAGCTATGGCTCTCAGACTGTAGAGACACTGAAACATAATTTTTTTTTGGTTTCAGAAATGCTATTATTGTGTAAAACTTAAATAAATAAGAAAAAGTATACATATTAGGTATTGCCACGTCCGTAACGATCTTCTCTATAAAACTATCACATGACCTAACTCCTCAGATGAACGCTGTAAAAATAAATAAATGAAAACTGTTCCAAAACAGCCAATTTTTGGGTCACCTTGCCCCATAAAGTGTAATAATGAATGATCAAAAAATCCTATGTACCCAAAAATGGTACCAATAAAAATCTCAACACTTTCTGCAAAAAACGAGCCCCTGCACAAGACGATCGGCAGAAAAATAAAAAAACATATGGCGTTCAGAAATCCAATCCAGCACAATCTGCCTTCTAAAAACCGTATGGCATTCCTTTCCTTCTGTGCCCTGCCGTGTGCCCGTACAGCAGTTTACGGCCACATGTGGGGTGTTTATATTAACCGCGGAATCAGGGTAATAAATATTGAGTTTTGTTTGGCTGTTAACCCTCAATGTGTTAAAGAAAAAAAAAATTGAAAATGGAAAATCTGCCAAAAATTTGAAATTTAGAAATCTCATCTCCATTTTCCTTTAATTCTTGTGGAATGCCTAAAGGGTTAACAAAGTTTGTAAAATCAGTTTTTTGCAAACTTGAGGGGTGTAGTTTCTACAATGGGGTCATTTATGGGGGGTTTCCACTATGTAAGCCCCACAAAGTGACTTCAGATCTGAACTAGTCCTTAAAAAGTGGGTTTGGGAAATTTTCTTAAAAATTTTAAGAATTGCTTCTAAACTTCTAAGCCTTGTAATGTCCTAAAAAAATAAAATGACATTTCCAAAATGATGCCAACATAAAGTAGACATATGGGGAATGTTAAGTAATACATATTTTATTAGGTATGACTTTCTGTTTTAGAAGCAGAGAAATTGAAATTTGGAAAATTGTGAATTTTTCCAAATTTTTTGTAAATTTGGGATTTTTTCATAAATAAAGGTGAAATATATTGACTCAAATATATGACTATCATGAAGTACAATGTGTCACAAGAAAATCTCAGAATGGCGTAGATAAGTAAAAGTGTTCCAAAGCTATTACCACATAAAGTGACGCATGTCAGATTTGTAAATTTTGACCTGGACACTGGGGCATCAATGACCCTTGGTCATGAAAGGGTTAAAGAAATAATTCATGAAGATCAGACAGGTTTCATACCCGGAAGAACGATATATTCAAATATAAGAATGCTGTACCTTAATATCGAAGCCAATAAAACAGAAACTGACGAGAAAGCCATACTCTCACTGGATGCCCAAAAGGCATTTGACTGTATTGAGTGAGAGTATCTATGGGCAGTTCTGAAAAGGGTTGGCATAGGGGAGGGATTTATAAGATGGATTCAACTTATATACTCCAATCCAAGGGCTAGAGTGATGGTGGATGGGAGCTTGTCCCTGCCTTTTGCCCTTTATAGGGGGACCAGGCAGTGATGCCCTCTCTCCCCATTACTATTTGCTATCACAAAAGAGCCCTTGGCATGTATAATAAGAAAAAAATAAAGAGATTAAGGGTTTTCAATATGGGGAAGGAAAAAAATTATCAATGTATGCTGATGATATTTTTTTTTATTTATGCACAACACTGGGGATGAGTTTAATAGAGTAATAGATATAATAGATTTTTTTTTTTTTTCAGGCTTAAACATTAACTGGGGTAAATCCCATATGATGTTATTAGGGAAGGGGCAATTACAGAATGGCTTAAGGGTGCACGTGCTTGAAAAACACACGAGTTTTAAATATTTAGGTATACAAATTCCCAGAAATATAGAGGAATATAAAAAGGCAAATGTACTCACCTTAATAAAAGAACTTAGAACTAAAATACATATTTGGAAAATATTACCGTTGTCAATTCAGGGTCGGGTGAATTTAATAAAAATGATTTTTCTTCCAAAAATACTGTATGTTTTACAAAACGCCCCAATGAGGTTTCCGAAGAAAATATTTAGGCTATTAGATAGTTTAATGGGGGATTTTGTTTGGAAAGGTGCCATTCCTAGATTAAAGAGAGAAGTGCTTCAGCTTCCAGTAAGAGGGATTAACAGTTCCTAATCATTTTTTTTATTATTATTTAATAACACAATATAGTCAGATAAAGGGAAGTTTAAATGGTTTAGCGGGTAGGGAGGAATTAATGAAAACGGTTCGGAGAGGGGAAATGAATCAACTAGAGGCTTTAGAGACAGGAATGTTGGGGAAAAATATAGAAAATAGAATATTGAATTCAATGGAATATATATGGGTGGAAGTTAAAAAAAATAGATATTAAAGGTTATTTGCAGTGCACAACTATTTGGAAAAATATTAATTTAAAGGAATTGCAAATGATTAGGTCTTACATAGACTGGGATAAAAAGGGAGTGAAATATCTAGGTTAAGTATTTGAGGAAGATAAACTGAAGGATTTGGTACCTTGGTAAGGGAGTTTGGGATCCCCCAAAAGATATTTATAAATATTTTTAGCTCAAAAATGCAGTGAGGACATCGATGAAGTTAGATAAATATAGAAAGGAACATTCAGATAGAATAGATTAATTCACTAATGGAAGAGATAAAAGAGGAATAACGGCAAAAAGATATGGGATGTTGATGAAAAAAAAAAAAAAAAGGATTACAATACTTGCCAGAGAAAAATGGGGAAAAGTGCTCCCGTCTCTTACGGAAGAAAAATGGAATGATGCTCTCAGAAGTTATATTATGGTGTCGGAAAGGGGCTCACATAAGATGTCTCCGTTTTTTATAGTCCATAGGCTACACCGATCTCCCTGGGCGTTAAAGAGAATGGGCTTGAGAACTTCTGATAAGTGCCCAAAACGTAAAGGAGAGAAGGCGGATCTTATACATTGTTTTTGGAGATGTCCTAAACTTTTTAGGTATTGGAAAGAAATTGCTGAAATTGTATTAGAATTTCTGGGTGTTCAAGTCTTTGAAGATCCAGTAGGTTGTATATTAGGAGCTACAGAACATTTTAAACTAAATAAAGAGATACGATTGGTTTTAGGTAAAGTACTATTTCAAGCTAGACTTCTCATAGTTCAGAAATGGATAAATGTAGATCATCCTACAGTGTTACAGTTACAGTTACAGAAGCAGTTGCTAATTTGATTAAATTAGAAGGGGTGTCCGAGGGACACAGTGAGAGAGCAGCAAAAAATTGATAAAATATGGAAAAAATGGTTGAACTAGGGCCGTATGTGGTGTTTTTTTTTATTTTTTTTCTGATCTCTCTCCTTCTTTATCCAAAGGGTGGTGGATATATGATTTTTTTATATGTTTGTTATATAAAATAAAACAAATAAATAAAAAAATGCAAATGTGCTTTGCGGAAATGATATTCTATGTATATCACACCCCTGCCTCTAACAGTTTTTGTATATCACACCAGTTGAAATTATTTGTTCCAATAGCGTTTGTCACTCTGTATAGCTGGGGTACGCACACAACTCCTATAAAATTAGAAATGTACTATATGGAAATTATATTATAGGTATATCACACCCCTGCTTCAATCACTATTTTCTAAAGGGGGCAACTGGTATTTCACACCAGTTTAAATTATTTATTCGATTAGCGTTTGTCACTCTATATAGTTGCAGTATCTCAGCAGAGCCGCACACAACTGCTGCAAATTAGAAATTTACTATATGGAATTTATATATTAGGTAAATCACACCTCTGCCTCATTCAGTAATTTCGGGAGCAACTGGTATATCACACTTAATGAAATTATTTGTTCAAATAGCGTTTCTCCCTCTATAAAGCTGGGGTATCTTATCAGAAACGCACACAACTCCTTCAAATTGCAAATGTACTACATGAAAATTATATTATAGGTATTTCACACCCTTCCTCAATAATTTTTTTTGGGGGGCAACAAGTATATCACATTAGTTCAAATTATTTGTTCCAATAGCATTTGTCCCTCTGTAAAGCTGGTGTATCTCAGCAGAGCTGCACACAACTCCGTCAAATTGCAAATGCACAATACGGAAAGAATATTCTAGGTATATCACACCCCTGCCTCAATCAGTTTTTTTGGGGGGCAACTGGTATATCACATCAGTTGAAATTATTTTTTCCAATAGCGTTTGTCAATCTGTATAGCTGGGGTATCTCAGCAGAACCGCACACAACTCCTGAAAAATGCAAATGTACTATACGGAAAGTATATTCTATTTACCGTATATAACACCCCTGCCTCATTCAGTTTTTTTAGGGGGCATATGTCATAATTGCACACCAGTTGCAATTATTTATTCCAATAGCGTTTTTCAGTCTGTATAGCTGGGGTATCTCAGCAGAACTGCACACAACTCCTGCAAATTACAAATGTACTATATGGAAATTATATTCTAGATATATCACACCCTTGCCTCAATCAGTTTTTTTAGGGTGCAAACGTTATATCACACCAGTTGAAATTATTTGTTCCTCTGTATAGCTAAGGCATCTCAACAGAACAACACACAATTCCTACAAACTGCAAATGTACTATATGGAAATTATATTATAGGTATATCACACCAGTTGAAATTATTTGATCCAATAGCGTTTGTCACTCTGTATATCTGTGGTATCTCAGCAGAGCCGCACACAACTCCGGCAAATTACATATGCACTATGCGGAAAGTATATTCTAGGTATTTCACACCCCTGTTTCAATCCGTTTTTTGGGGGGCAACTGGTATATCACACCAGTTGAAATTATTTGCTCAAATAGCGTTTGTCACTCTGTATTGCTGGGGTATCTCAGCAGAAGGGCACACAACTCCTGGAAATTACAAATATACTATATGGAAAGTATATTTTAGGTATATCACACCCCTGCCTCAATCTTTTTTTTTTTTTTTTTTTTTTTTGGGGGGGGGGGGGACTGGCATATCACACCAGTTGAAATTATTTGTTCATATAGTGTGTGTTTCTCTGTATAGCTGGGGTAGCTCAGTAGAACCGCACACAACTACTTCAATTTACAAATGCACTATATGGAAATTATATTCTAGGTATATCACACTCTTGCCTCAATCTGTTTTTATGGGGGGTAACTGGTATATCACACCAGTTGCAATTATTTGTTCCAATAGCTGTTTTCACTCTATATAGCTTGGGTATCTTAGCAGAACTGCACACAACTCTTGAAAAATACAAATGTACTATATGGAAAGTATATTATAGGTATATCACTCCCCTGCATCAATCAGTTTTTTGGGGGGTAACTGGTATATCATACCAGTTGAAATTATTTGTTCAACTAGCATTTCTCACTCTGTATAGCTGGGGTATCTTAGCAGATACGCACACAACTCCTGAAAATTAGAAATGTACTATAAGGAAATTATATTATAGATATATCACATCCCTGCTTCAATCACTTATTTGGGGGGGGGGGGCGCAACTGGTATATCACACCAGTTAAAATTATTTGTTCCAATAGTGTTGGTCCCTTTGTATAGCGAAGGTATCTCCGCTAAATCACACACAACTCCTGGAAATTACAACATTTATATTAGAGGTATATCACACTTTGTTTATCTGGAACTGCACACAACTCCTGCAAATTACAAATGTACCATATTGATATTATATATTAGTATATCACACCCCTGCCTCATTCAAGTTTTTTTAGGGAGGGCAACTGGTATATCACACCAGTTGAAATTATTTGTTCAAATAGCGTTTGCCACTCTGTATAGCTGGGTTATATCAGCCGAACCGCACACAACTCATGCAAATTACAAATATACTATATTGAAATTATTTTTATAGGTATTTCACCCCCCTGCCTCAATAAGTTTTTTTGGGGGGGCAACTGGTATATCACACCAGTTGAAATCATTTGTTCAAATAGCGTTTGCCACTCTGTATAGCTGGGGTATCTCAGCAGAACCGCACACAACTCCTGCAAATTATAAATGTTCTATATGGAAAACAAAATATAGGTATATCACACCCCTGTCTCAATCAGTTTTTTGGGGGGGCAACTGGTATATCACACCAGTTGAAATTATTTGTTCCAATAGTGTTTGCTACTTTGTGCAGCTGGGGAATCTCAACAGAAACACACACAATTCCTGCAAATTGCAAATGAACTATATGGAAATTATATTATAGGTTTATCACACCCCTGCCTCGGTCAGTTTTTTTTTTGGGTGGCAACTGGTATATCACACCAGTTGAAATTATTTAATCCAATAGCGTTTTTTGCTCTGTATAGCTGGGGTATCTCAGCAGAGCCACACAGAACTCCTGCAAATTACAAATGCACTATATGGAAATTATATCATAGTTATATCACACCCCTGCCTCAATCATTTTTTTTTTTGGGGGGGGGGCAACTGGTATATCACACTAGTTTAAATTATTTGTTCCAATAGCGTTTGTCATGCTGTATAGCTGGGGTATCTCAGCAGAAATGCACACAACTCCTGAAATTTAGAAATACACTATGTGGAAATTATATTATAGGTATATCACACCCCTGCCTCATTAATTTTTTTTGGGGGGGCAATGGTATATCACACCAGTTGAAATTATTTTTTTCCAATACATTTTGTCCCTCTGTATAGCTGGGGATTTTCAGCAGAACCGCACACAACTGCTACAAATTACAAATGCACTATATGGAAAGTATATTCTAGGTATGTCACACCCCTGCCTCAATCTATTTTTTTGGGGGTCAACTGGTACATCACACCAGTTGAAATTATTTGTTCCAATAGCGTTTGTCCCTCTGTATAGCTGGAGTATCTCAGCAGAACTGCACACAACTCCTTCAAATATCAAATGCACTATACGAAAAGTATACTCTAGGAATATTACACCCCTGCCTCAATCAGTTTTTTGTGGGGGCAAATGTTTTATCACACCAGTTGAAAAATTCTGTTCAAATAGCGTTTTTTACTCTGTATAGCTGTGGTATCTCAGCAGAACCGCACGCAACTCCTGCAAATTACAAATGTACTATATGGAAATGATATTATAGGTATATCACACCCCTGCCTCAATCAATTTTTTGGGGGGGCAACTGGTATATCATAGCAGTTGAAATTATTTATTCCAATAGCGTTTGTCTGTATGTATATCTGGGGTATCTCAGTAGAGCAGAAGTGGAGAAAAGAAAAAAGAAGGAGGTTATCTACTGCAAATTACAAGTGAACTATACAGAAAGCATATTCCAGGTATTTCACACCCCTGCCTTAATCCGTTTTTTTGGGGGAGCAACTGGTATATCAGACCAGTTGAAATTATTTGTTCAAATAGCGTTTGTCACTCTGTATAGCTGGCGCATCTCAGTAGAGCAGAAGTGGAGAAAAGAAAAAAGAAGGAGGTTATCCAAGAGCTACCAGGGACTGTGTTTCGTCCCTGAAGGAAAGGATAAAGAAGGGGCGCCACCAGGACCGTACGATGAAGCGATTGAGAAGAGAAAAAGGAGAACAGTATGATGGAGAGGCAGCTCTGGTATGGGATATAACCAAACACCACAGAGAAGTCGAGATGAATCAGTGAAGGGTAGAAAACAAGGGGTAGTCACCCACCCCGAGTGTTAAACCGGTCACTGTAAAAATGTATACGGTTGAGCGCCAAACTCCCAAGGGACAGAATAGAATAAAAGTAGGTGTTGGTGTTAGAAGATCGTTGACGGTAACAAAGATCACCAAACTCAGGTGCTATCAGCTGATAGGTAGAACACAGTCGATATTAGATAAAAGGTGACGGGAATAGGGTGATACTTGTAGTATTAATAGGTAAAATCATCCAGCACTAAAACTGAATGAGAAATAGATGCATACTATGAGAGGTTTTCCAAAAGGTTAAAAGTATTAAAACTATTAACATAATAATAAAGATAAAATCATTGGTAAAAATCCACTCACTTCACAGGGGGGGTCGCCACAAGGATAAAATCAAGACACCTGTGGCAAGTCACCCCCCTAAGCCGGGATCGCGTGTAGGTTGTTAAAGGTTGACGTCTACGACCCGGATGTACAGCCTGGTTGGTAAAGCAGCAGACAAATCCAAAGGTACGTAATCAATCCTCTTTATTGGTGAATGTACGGCTCAACGCGTTTCCGGGGTCATAATACCCCCTTCATCAGGAGCAGGATATAAAGCAGACATAATGTATGGGCTTTAAATGCATGTGGATGTGCCGTTTTGGCGCCAAAAACAAAAACAAAACAGTGGGTGGAGTTACAAGAAATGACATCATCGGAATAAAGGTTATTTTTATCATAAAATAAAGGTACATTGGTGGGGCTTCTGATGAGTATAAGGCTGAACACCTATATCTAAATGAACTATATAGAAAACTGCCCTCAGATCGTTAGTCTCTCCGTATAGTAAAATCACATGGCCGGAAGTCAGGTGGGTGGAACGCAACATGCGTTCCACCAGACCGTATCCGGGACAGAGTAAGCCGCAACCGGAAATAGGCCGCCACCGGAAGTTGCTGTAATAGAGATAAGTGGAACGCAATATGCGTTCCACCTAGTGCATATCCGGAACAGGGAGACCGGAAGTTTTGCCTGTGGAACACATAGGTGCATAAGTGGCTATAGTGAAAGTAAGTGGAACGCAATATGCGTTCCACCTGGTGCAAATCCGGAACAAGGAGACCGGAAGTTAGCCTGTGGAACGCACAGGAGTCCAACCATGCTACAAATGCTACAATGCCTACTGGACATATAAGAAAAAGGTGCACAAACATCAATAAACAAGTAATCATGAAAATATATCTGACAAATCAGTCAATGACATTAAAAGGAGTTTTAAAAGGCAGGTAGTATAATGATAAAAGGATCAGTAAAATAAAGTAAAATATATATATATATATATATATATATATATATGAAAAATGTACGCACCTCGATTATCCCTATATATAGCTACAGGGATTATGTCACTGATAATATAATATTAGTAATAATATAGAAAAGTAAGTGGGTATCGACGTTAAAACCGAGTGGCAAGAAAAACATACATAGAGACTGGTTAGTATTGATGTCTATGGGGAATATATACAATTCTGTTAAACAGTACGGGGATGCTGTCTCCAGAAATATCTATTTTGCCGCAACAAACATCTCAGTAGAACCGCACAAAACTCCGGCAAATTACAAATGTACTATACGGAAAGTATATTCTAGGTATTTCACACCCCTGCCTCAATCTGTTTTTTGGAGGGGCAACTGGTACATCACACCAGTTAAAATTATTTGTTCAAATAGCGTTTGTCACTCTGTATAGCTGGGGTATCTCAGCAGAACCACACACAACTCATGCAAATATCAAATGCACTATACGGAAAGTATACTCTAGGTATATTACAGCCCTACCTAAATCAGTTTTTTTAGGGGGGCAACTGGTAAATAGTGATGTCCCAAACTATTCTCCGGCGAACAGTTCAGGGCGAACATATGCAATGTTCGGTCCGCCCCCTATACATCATCATTGAGCAAACTTTGACCCTGTACCTCACAGTCAGCAGACACATTCGAGCCAATCAGCAGCAGACCCTCCCTCCCAGACCTTCCTACCTCCTGGACAGCATCCATTTTAGATTCATTCTGAAGCTGCTTTCTTAGTGAGAGGAGGGAGAGTGTAGCTGCTGCTGATCTAATAGGGAAAGCGTTAGCTAGGGCAGTGTTCTGAACTTCTATGTCCACAGACTCATCTGCTTTTCATATATATATATATATATATATATATATATATATGTATATTGCAGTTGCCTGCACGTGTGAGAGGCTGCAGGCTCAGTCACAGACAGTACTGTGTGCACACCATTCATGCAGGGTGTCACAGACAATACCTTGCAGATAAAAATAATTCAATTTATATTATTTCTCTGTGATATAATCGCATTTGCAAGCCAGTGAGTGACTGTGTGGCACAGATACAGTACTGTGTGCACACCATTCATACAGGGTGTCACAGACAATACCTTGCAGATAAAAAAAAATCAATTTATATTATTTCTCTGTGATATAATCGCATTTGCAAGCCAGTGAGTGACTGTGTGGCCCACAGACAGTACTGTGTGCACACCATCCATACAGGGTGTCACAGACAATACCTTGGAGATAAAAAAAAGTCAATTTATATTATTTATCTGTCATATAATCACAGTTGCAAGCCAGTGAGTGACTGTGTGGCCCAGAGACAGTACAGTGTGCACACCATTCATATAAGGTGTCACAATACCTTGCAGATAAAAAAAAAATCTATTTATTGCTTTTCTGTGATATAATCCCAGTAGCAAGCCAGTGTGTGTCTGGCCCACAGACTGTACTGTGGCCACTTGCTGCTAGGCCACAAATGATATCCTTACAGGGTGTCACTCACAAATACCTTGCAGATAAAAAACAATTAATTTATTATTTTTCTGTGATATAATCGCAGTTGCAAGCCAGTGTGTGTCTGGACCACAGACTGTACTGTTGCAACTTGATGCAAGGCCACCACTGAAACCGTTACAGGGTGTCACTCACAAATACCTTGCAGATAAAAAAAAATATTTTTTATTTTTCTGTTATATAATCCCAGTTGCAAGGCAGTGTGTGTCTAGCCCACAGACTGTACTGTGGCCATGTGCTGCTATGCCACCACTGATACCGTTACAGGGTGTCACTCACAAATACCTTGCAGGTAAAAAAATATAAAAATGTAATTTTTCTATTATAAAATCCCATATGCAAGCCAGTGTGTGTCTGGCCCACAGACTGTACTGTGGCCACTTGCTGCTAGGTCACCACTGATACCGTTACAGGGTGTCACTCACAAATACCTTGCAGATAAAAAAAAAAAAATATATATTATTTTTCTGTGATATAATCGCAGTTGCAAACCGTTGTGTGTCTGGTCCACAGACTGTACTGTGGCCACTTAATGCAAGGCCACCACTGATACCGTTACAGGGTGTCACTCACAAATACCTTGCAGATAAAAAAAAAATATTTTTTATTTTTCTGTTATATAATCCCAGTTGCAAGGCAGTGTGTGTCTAGCCCATAGACTGTACTGTGGCCATGTGCTGCTATGCCACCACTGATACCGTTACAGGGTGTCACTCACAAATACCTTGCAGGTAAAAAAATATAAAAATGTAATTTTCTGTTATAAAATCCCATATGCAAGCCAGTGTGTGTCTGGCCCACAGACTGTACTGTGGCCACTTGCTGCTAGGTCACCACTGATACCGTTACAGGGTGTCACTCACAAATACCTTGCAGATAAAAAAAATAAAAAAATATTATTTTTCTGTGATATAATCACAGTTGCAAACCATTGTGTGTCTGGCCCACAGACTGTACTGTGGCCACTTGCTGCTAGGCCACCACTCATACTGTTACAGGGTGTCACTCACAAAAACCTTGCAGATAAAAAAAAATATATTTATTATTTTTATGTGATATAATCCCAGTTGCAAGCCAGTGTGTGTCTGGCCCACAGACTGTACTGTGGCCACTGGCTAGGCCACCACTCATACCGTTACAAGGTGTCACTCACAAATGCCTTGCAGAAAAAAAAATATATTTATTATTTTTCTGTGATATCATCGCAGTTGCAAGCCAGTGTGTGTCTGGCCCACAGACTGTACTGTGGCCACTTGATGCTAGGCCACCACTGATACCGTTACAGGGTGTCACTCACAAATACCTTGCAGATAAAAAAAAAATATTTTTTATTTTTCTGTTATATAATCCCATTTGCAAGGCAGTGTGTGTCTGGCCCACAGACTGTACTGTGGCCATGTGCTGCTATGCCACCACTGATATCGTTACAGGGTGTCACTCACAAATACCTTGCAGGTAAAAAAATATAAAAATTTAATTTTTCTGTTATAAAATCCCGTATGCAAGCCAGTGTGTGTCTGGCCCACAGACTGTACTGTGGCCACTTGCTGCTAGGCCACCACTGATACAGTTACAAAGTGTCACTCACAAATACCTTGCAGATAAAAAAAAAATATATATTTTTTTGTGTGATATAATCGCAGTTGCAAGCCAGTGTGTGTCTGGCCCACAGACTGTACTGTGGCCACTGGCTAGGCCACCACTCATACCGTTACAGGGTGTTACTCACAAATACCTTGCAGATAAAAAAAATAAAAAAATATTATTTTTCTGTGATATAATCACAGTTGCAAACCATTGTGTGTCTGGCCCACAGACTGTACTGTGGCCACTTGCTGCTAGGCCACCACTCATACTGTTACAGGGTGTCACTCACAAAAACCTTGCAGATAAAAAAAAATATATTTATTATTTTTATGTGATATAATCCCAGTTGCAAGCCAGTGTGTGTCTGGCCCACAGACTGTACTGTGGCCACTGGCTAGGCCACCACTCATACCGTTACAAGGTGTCACTCACAAATGCCTTGCAGAAAAAAAAATATATTTATTATTTTTCTGTGATATCATCGCAGTTGCAAGCCAGTGTGTGTCTGGCCCACAGACTGTACTGTGGCCACTTGATGCTAGGCCACCACTGATACCGTTACAGGGTGTCACTCACAAATACCTTGCAGATAAAAAAAAAATATTTTTTATTTTTCTGTTATATAATCCCATTTGCAAGGCAGTGTGTGTCTGGCCCACAGACTGTACTGTGGCCATGTGCTGCTATGCCACCACTGATATCGTTACAGGGTGTCACTCACAAATACCTTGCAGGTAAAAAAATATAAAAATTTAATTTTTCTGTTATAAAATCCCGTATGCAAGCCAGTGTGTGTCTGGCCCACAGACTGTACTGTGGCCACTTGCTGCTAGGCCACCACTGATACAGTTACAAAGTGTCACTCACAAATACCTTGCAGATAAAAAAAAAAAATATATTTTTTTGTGTGATATAATCGCAGTTGCAAGCCAGTGTGTGTCTGGCCCACAGACTGTACTGTGGCCACTGGCTAGGCCACCACTCATACCGTTACAGGGTGTTACTCACAAATACCTTGCAGATAAAAAAAAAAGTATTTTTATTTTTCAGTAATATAATCCCAGTTGCAAGCCAGTGTGTGTCTGGCCCAAAGACTGTACTGTGGCCACTTGCTGCTAGGCCACCACTTATACCGTTACAGGGTGTCACTCACAAATACCTTGCAGATATAAAAAAATATATATATATATTTTTCTGTGATATCGCAGTTGCAAGCCAGTGTGTGTTTGGCCCACAGACTGCACTGTGGCCAAAGGCTAGGCCACCACTCATACCATTACAGGGTGTCACTCACAAATACCTTGCAGATAAAAAATGTTTTATTTTTTATTTTTCTGTGATATAATCCCAGTTGCAAGCCAGTGTGTGTCTCGCCCACAGACTGTACTGTGGCCACTTGTTGCTAGGCCACCACTGATACCGTTACAGGGTGTCACTCACAAATACCTTGCAGATAAAAAAAATAAAAAAATATTATTTTTCTGTGATATAATCACAGTTGCAAACCATTGTGTGTCTGGCCCACAGACTGTACTGTGGCCACTTGCTGCTAGGCCACCACTCATACTGTTACAGGGTGTCACTCACAAAAACCTTGCAGATAAAAAAATATATATTTATTATTTTTATGTGATATAATCCCAGTTGCAAGCCAGTGTGTGTCTGGCCCACAGACTGTACTGTGGCCACTTGATGCTAGGCCACCACTGATACCGTTACAGGGTGTCACTCACAAATACCTTGCAGATAAAAAAAAAATATTTTTTATTTTTCTGTTATATAATCCCATTTGCAAGGCAATGTGTGTCTGGCCCACAGACTGTACTGTGGCCATGTGCTGCTATGCCACCACTGATATCGTTACAGGGTGTCACTCACAAATACCTTGCAGGTAAAAAAATATAAAAATTAAATTTTTCTGTTATAAAATCCCGTATGCAAGCCAGTGTGTGTCTGGCCCACAGACTGTACTGTGGCCACTTGCTGCTAGGCCACCACTGATACAGTTACAAAGTGTCACTCACAAATACCTTGCAGATAAAAAAAAAATATATATTTTTTTGTGTGATATAATCGCAGTTGCAAGCCAGTGTGTGTCTGGCCCACAGACTGTACTGTGGCCACTGGCTAGGCCACCACTCATACCGTTACAGGGTGTTACTCACAAATACCTTGCAGATAAAAAAAAAAGTATTTTTATTTTTCAGTAATATAATCCCAGTTGCAAGCCAGTGTGTGTCTGGCCCAAAGACTGTACTGTGGCCACTTGCTGCTAGGCCACCACTTATACCGTTACAGGGTGTCACTCACAAATACCTTGCAGATATAAAAAAATATATATATATATTTTTCTGTGATATCGCAGTTGCAAGCCAGTGTGTGTTTGGCCCACAGACTGCACTGTGGCCAAAGGCTAGGCCACCACTCATACCATTACAGGGTGTCACTCACAAATACCTTGCAGATAAAAAATGTTTTATTTTTTATTTTTCTGTGATATAATCCCAGTTGCAAGCCAGTGTGTGTCTCGCCCACAGACTGTACTGTGGCCACTTGTTGCTAGGCCACCACTGATACCGTTACAGGGTGTCACTCACAAATACCTTGCAGATAAAAAAAATAAAAAAATATTATTTTTCTGTGATATAATCACAGTTGCAAACCATTGTGTGTCTGGCCCACAGACTGTACTGTGGCCACTTGCTGCTAGGCCACCACTCATACTGTTACAGGGTGTCACTCACAAAAACCTTGCAGATAAAAAAATATATATTTATTATTTTTATGTGATATAATCCCAGTTGCAAGCCAGTGTGTGTCTGGCCCACAGACTGTACTGTGGCCACTGGCTAGGCCACCACTCATACCGTTACAAGGTGTCACTCACAAATGCCTTGCAGAAAAAAAAATATATTTATTATTTTTCTGTGATATCATCGCAGTTGCAAGCCAGTGTGTGTCTGGCCCACAGACTGTACTGTGGCCACTTGATGCTAGGCCACCACTGATACCGTTACAGGGTGTCACTCACAAATACCTTGCAGATAAAAAAAAAATATTTTTTATTTTTCTGTTATATAATCCCATTTGCAAGGCAGTGTGTGTCTGGCCCACAGACTGTACTGTGGCCATGTGCTGCTATGCCACCACTGATATCGTTACAGGGTGTCACTCACAAATACCTTGCAGGTAAAAAAATATAAAAATTTAATTTTTCTGTTATAAAATCCCGTATGCAAGCCAGTGTGTGTCTGGCCCACAGACTGTACTGTGGCCACTTGCTGCTAGGCCACCACTGATACAGTTACAAAGTGTCACTCACAAATACCTTGCAGATAAAAAAAATATATATATTTTTTTGTGTGATATAATCGCAGTTGCAAGCCAGTGTGTGTCTGGCCCACAGACTGTACTGTGGCCACTGGCTAGGCCACCACTCATACCGTTACAGGGTGTTACTCACAAATACCTTGCAGATAAAAAAAAAAGTATTTTTATTTTTCAGTAATATAATCCCAGTTGCAAGCCAGTGTGTGTCTGGCCCAAAGACTGTACTGTGGCCACTTGCTGCTAGGCCACCACTTATACCGTTACAGGGTGTCACTCACAAATACCTTGCAGATATAAAAAAATATATATATATATTTTTCTGTGATATCGCAGTTGCAAGCCAGTGTGTGTTTGGCCCACAGACTGCACTGTGGCCAAAGGCTAGGCCACCACTCATACCATTACAGGGTGTCACTCACAAATACCTTGCAGATAAAAAATGTTTTATTTTTTATTTTTCTGTGATATAATCCCAGTTGCAAGCCAGTGTGTGTCTCGCCCACAGACTGTACTGTGGCCACTTGTTGCTACGCCACCACTGATACCGTTACAGGGTGTCACTCACAAATACCTTGCAGATAAAAATTTTTTTTTTTTTTTTCTGTGATATTATCGCAGTTGCAAGCCAGTGTGTGTCTGGCCCACAGACTGTACTGTGGCCACTGGCTAGGCCACCACTCATACCGTTACAGGGTGTCACTCACAAATACCTTGCAGTTAAAAAACAAAAAATAAAATATTTTTTAGTGATATTATCCCAGTTGCAAGCCAGTGTATGTCTGGCCCACAGACTGTACTGTTCCCACTGGCTAGGCCACCACTCATAATGTTACAGAGTGTCACTCACAAATACCTTGCAGATAAAAAAGAAATCAATGTATTATTTTTCTGTGATATAATCCCAGTTGCAAGCCAGTGTGTCTCTGGCCCTCAGACTGTACTGTGGCCACTTGCTGCGAGTCCACCACTGATACCGTTACAGGGTGTCACTCACAAATACCTTGCAGATTTAAAAAAATTCATTTTTTTTTCTTCTGTGATATAATCCAAGTTGCAAGCCAGTGTGTGTCTGGCCCACAGACTGTACTGTGGCCAAAGGCTAGGCCACCACTCATACCGTTACAGGGTGTCACTCACAAATACCTTGCAGTTAAAAAACAAAAAATAAAATATTTTTTAGTGATATTATCCCAGTTGCAAGCCAGTGTATGTCTGGCCCACAGACTGTACTGTTCCAACTGGCTAGGCCACCACTCATAATGTTACAGAGTGTCACTCACAAATACCTTGCAGATAAAAAAAAAATCAATGTATTATTTTTCTGTGATATAATCCCAGTTGCAAGCCAGTGTGTGTCTGGCCCTCAGACTGTACTGTGGCCACTTGCTGCTAGGCCACCACTGATACCGTTACACGGTGTCACTCACAAATACCTTGCAGATAAAAAACAATATTTTTAAATTTTCTGTTATATAATCCCAGTTGCAAGGCAGGGTGTGTCTGGCCCACAGACTGTACTGAGGCCACTTGCTGCTAGGCCACCACTGATACCGTTACACGGTGTCACTCACAAATATCTTGCAGATAAAAAAAATATACTTATTATTTTTCTGTGATATAATCCCAGTTGCAAGCCGGTGTGTGTCTGGCCCACAGACTGTGCTGTGGCCACTTGCTGCTAGGCCACCACTGATACTGTTACAGGGTGTTACTCACAAATACCTTGCAGATAAAAAAAATCCATTTTTTTATATTTCTTTGATATAATCCCAGTTGCAAGCCAGTGTGTGTCTGGCCCACAAACTGTACTGTGTCCACTTGCTGCTAGGCCACCACTGATACAGGGTGTCACTCGCAAATACCTTGCAGATAAAAAAAAATATATATTTTTTTTCTGTGATATTATCGCAGTTGCAAGCCAGTGTGTGTCTGGCCCACAGACTGTACTGTGGCCAAAGGCTAGGCCACCACTCATACCGTTACAGGGTGTCACTCACAAATACCTTGCAGTAAAAAAACAAAAAATAAAATATTTTTCTGTGATATAATCCCAGTTGCAAGCCAGTGTGTGTCTGGCCCACAGACTGTACTGTGGCCACTGGCTAGGTCACCACTAATACCATTACATGGTGTCACTCAGAAGTACCTTGCAGAGAAAAAAATACATTTTATTATTTTTCTGATATAATCCCAGTTGCAAGCCAGTGTGTGTCTGGCTTATAGACTGTACTGTGGCCACTGGCGAGGCCACCACTCATACCGTTACAGGGTGTCACTCACAAATACCTTGCAGATAAAAAAATATATATATATATTTTTTTCTGTGATATTATCGCAGTTGCAAGCCAGTGTGTGTCTGGCCCACAGACTGTACTGTGGCCAAAGGCTAGGCCACCACTCATACCGTTACAGGGTGTCACTCACAAATACCTTGCAGTTAAAAAACAAAAAATAAAATATTTTTCAGTGATATTATCCCAGTTGCAAGCCAGTGTATGTCTGGCCCACAGACTGTACTGTTGCCACTGGCTAGGCCACCACTCATAATGTTACAGAGTGTCACTCACAAATACCTTGCAGATAAAAAAAATCAATGTATTATTTTTCTGTGATATAATCCCAGTTGCAAGCCAGTGTGTGTCTGGCCCTCAGACTGTACTGTGGCCACTTGCTGCGAGTCCACCACTGAAACCGTTACAGGGTGTCACTCACAAATACCTTGCAGATAAAAAAAAAATTCATATATATTTTTTCTGTGATATAATCCAAGTTGCAAACCAGTGTGTGTCTGGCCCACAGACTGTACTGTGGCCACTTGCTGCTAGGCCACCTCTGATACCGTTACAGGGTGTCACTCACAAATACATTGCAGATAAAATAAAAATAAAAAAATAAATAAATATATATATATATATATATATATATATATATATTGTGAGGCAGTGACATGCCTCATGGTTGTTAGGGGAGATATATGGCAGGATTTGCTGTGTCTTCCCCCAGAATCGCCAGGTCTGAAGAAAGACCAGGTGCAGTAATCACCTGGGGATAAAGGAATCCTCAGAGTGAGAGGGGGTGGGGACTTGCACACAGAAGGCTGGAGTGGCTCTGTGTGGTCTGAGCCAGGAGGGCTGAGAGACCACTATCCCCCAAGAGACACTGGTGTGAGAGCAGCCTGGAGGCTGCTGAAGGTTGGGCTGGAAAAGCCGCATCTCATCACGGGTGTGAACTGTGTTATGCTTTAGGTGAGTCAGGGAAACCTATGTGTTTAGATAGGGCCCAGACGGGCAAGGTATTTTATTTTGGCTTTGTGTGTTTTTGCTTTATGCCGTGTGCCACAATAAAGCACAGTTTGGCCCCTAAATCCTGGTGTCTGGTGTCACTGTGAAGAAGTGTATGTTTGCAACCACCGGAAAAGAGCTAATCCCCCACAATATATATATATATATATATATATATATATATATATTTTTTTTTTTTTCTTTTTTTCTCTGATATAATCGCAGTTGCAAGCCATTGTGTGTCTGGCCCACAGACTGTACTGTGGCCACTGGCTAGGCCACCACTCATACCGTTACAGGGTGTCACTCACAAATACCTTATAGATAAAAAAAATTCAATTTATTATTTTTCTATGATATAATCCAAGTTGCAAGCCAGTGTGTGTCTGGCCCACAGACTGTACTGTGGCCACTTGCTGCAAGGCCACCACTGATACCGTTACAGGGTGTCACTCACAAATACCTTGCAGATAAAAAAAACATCAACATATTTTTCTGTGATATAATCCCAGTTGCAAGACAGTGTGTGTCTGCCCCATAGACTGTACTGTAGCCACTGGCTAGGCCACCACTCATACCATTACAGGGTGTTACTCACAAATACCTTGCAGATTAAAAAAAAAATCAATTTATTTTTCTGTGATATAATCCCAGTTCCAAGCCAGTGTGTGTCTGGCCCACAGACTATACTGTTGCTACTTGCTGCTTGGCCACCACGGATACCGTTACAGGGTGTCACTCACAAATACCTTGCAGATAAAAAATAAATAAAATCAATTTGTTATTTTTCTGTGATATAATCCCAGTTGCAAGCCAGTGTTAGACTGTCACACAGACTGTACCGTGGCCACTTGCTGCTATGCCACCACTGATTATGTTACAGGGTGTCACTCACAAATACCTTGCAGATAAAAAAAAAACATTTATTTTTCTGTGATATAATCGCAGTTGCAAGCCAGTGTGTGTCTGGCACACAGACTGTACTGTGGCCACTGGCCAGGCCACCACTCATACCGTTACAGGGTGTCACTCATAAATACCTTATAGATAAAAAACAAATTCAATTTATTATTTTTCTGTGATATAATCCCAGTTGCAAACCAGTGTGTGTCTGGCCCACAGACTGTACTGTGGCCACTTGCTGCTAGGCCACCACTGATACCGTTACAAGGTGTCACTCACAAATACCTTGCAGATTAAAAAAAATATTTTTTATATTTTTCTGTGATATAATCCCAGTTGCAAGCCAGTGTGTGTCTGGCCCACAGACTGTACTGTGGCCACTTGCTGCTAGGCTACCACTCATACCGTTACAGGGTGTCACTCACAAACACCTTGCAGAAAAAACAAACTATTTTTTTATTTTTCTGTGATATAATCGCAGTTGCAAGCCAGTGTGTGTCTGGCCCACAGACTGTACTGTGGCCACTGGCTAGGCCACCACTCATACCGTTAAAGGGTGTCACTCACAAATACCTAGCAGATAAAAAAAATAAATCAATTTATTATTTTTCTGTGATATAATCCCAGTTGCAAGGCAGTGTGTGTCTGGCCCACAGACTGTACTGTGGCCACTTGCTGCTAGGCCACCACTGATACAGTTACAGGGTGTCACTCACAAATACCTTGCAGATAAAAAAAATCTATTTTTATTTTTTATTTTTCTGTGATATAATCCCAGTTGCAAGCCAGTGTGTGTCTGGCCCACAGACTTTACTGTGGCCACTTGCTGCTAGGCCACCACTGATACCGTTACAGGGTGTCACTCATAAATACCTTGCAGATTAAAAAAAAAAATCATTATTTTTTTTCTGTGATATAATCACAGTTGCAAGCCAGAGTGTGTCTGGCCCACAGACTGTACTGTGGCAACTGGCTAGGCCACCACTCGGTTACAGGGTGTCACTCACAAATACCTTGCAGATTTATTCGCAGTTGCAAACCAGTGTGTGTCTGGCCCACAGACTATTCTGTGGCCATTGGCTAGGCCACCACTTTTACCGTTACAGGGTGTCATTTACAAATACCTTGTAGATTTAAAAAAAATCTATTTATTATTTTTCTGTGATATAATCCCAGTTGCATGCCAGTGTGTGTCAAGCTTACACAGACTGTTGGGGTTGGTTTTCAGGCGCCATCTGTGCGCTTTCTGCAGAAGACTGGGTGGGATAAAAATGTAAACATGCTGGATCCACTGTCGGCCACCCAATTGACTAATGCCTGTACCTGCTCAGGCCTTACCATCCTTAGAACGGCATTGGGCCCCACCATATATCGCTGTAAATTCTGGCGGCTACTGGGACCTGAGGTAGTTGGTACACTAGGACGTGTGGATGTGGCAGAACGGCCACGTCCTCTCCCAGCACCAGAGGGTCCACTAACACCACCACGACCATGTCCAAGTCCGCGTCCCTTACTAGATGTTTTCCTCATTGTTATCGTTCACCACAACAACAAAAATATTATTTGGCCCAATGTATTGAATTAAAATTCAGGCCTTTTTTTACAGACACCTAACACTATCTGGCTATCTATTTAGGTACCGTATTACACTAATACAGGCACAGCAGTAACCACAGAATTAGCTGACTATGAATTTGAGGCCTAGTATTTAGGCGCTGGGTGACAGGTATACGTTTTACGGACAGAATTAGACTGGGATATGCACAGTAGCGTGTGTGTGAAGTTATTGAGAATGACCCTATGTGCACCTTGAATATTATATACCCTTTTAGGGCTAGATTTCAAATAGCTCTGATACAGCAGAAACCACTAAATTAGGAAATTGCTAAATTGGGAATTGTATTTCAACCCAGAACAAAAAATGTGCTTTGACGGACACTAAATAACTTGCCCAGCCACAACAGTACAGCAGTAATGACAGATTTAGCTGGATATAAATTTGAGGCCTAGTATTTAGGCGCTGGGTGACAGGTATAGATTTACTGACAGAATTAGACTTGGAAATGCACAGTAGCGTGTGTGTGAAGTTATTCAGAATGACCCTATGTGCACCTTGAATATTATATACCCTTTTAGGGATAGATTTCAAATAGCTCTGATACAGCAGAAACCATTAAATTAGGAAATTGCTAAATTGGGACTTGTATTTCAACCCAGAACAAAAAATGTGCTTTGACGGACACTAAATAACTTGACCAGCCACAACAGTACAGCAGTAACGACAGATTTAGCTGGATATAAATTTGAGGCCTAGTATTTAGGCGCTGGGTGACAGGTATAGGTTTACTGACAGAATTAGACTTGGAATGCACAGTAGCGTGTGTGTGAAGTTATCCAGAATGACCCTATGTGCACCTTGAATCTGATATACCCATTTAGGGATAAATTTAAAGTAGGCCTGATACAGCAGAAACCACTAAATTAGGAAATTGCTAAATTGGGAATTGTATTTTAACCCAGAACAAAAACTGTGCTTTGACGGACACTAAATAACTTGACCAGCCACACCAGTAACGACAGATTTAGCTGACTATAAATTTGAGGCCTATTCTTTAGGCGCTGGGTGACAGATATAGGTTTACTGACAGAATTAGACTTGGAAATGCACAGTAGCGCGTGTGTGAAGTTATTCAGAATGACCCTATGTGCACCTTGAATCTGATATACCCTTTTAGGGATAAATTTAAAGTAGGCCTGATACAGCAGAAACCACTAAATTAGGAAATTGCTAAATTGGGAATTGTATTTCAACCCAGAACAAAAACTGTGCTTTGACGGACACTAAATAACTTGACCAGCCACACCAGTAACGACAGATTTAGCTGGATATAAACTTGAGTCCTAGTATTTAGGCGCTGGGTGACAGGTATACGTTTACTAGCAAAAGAAAAGACCGGCACTCACTTTTTCTTCAGAAAATTTTCGCTCTTTATTCGCCACACATCAAATATTCAGTGACGCGCGTTTCGGCTCTGCTGCGAGCCTTTCTCAAACCAATGGCATATAACAAAATCAAGCAGTATACATGATTTAAATAGACCGCCACAGCGGAAATGATATCAAGTAGTCATGGTGATTTAGACAAACAAATGGAATGAAAGAAAAAAAGCGCAGGAAGGGGAGGGGAAAAAAGGAAAAAGAAAAACAAGGTAACAATTTAAATAATCAGATACACGTGAGAAGCAGCCCAACTGCAACAGCATCAATGAAAATAGTAACAATTGTAGATTCCTATGAGATTCTCTAGATAATCATAGTAGCTTGCAATTCAGATGATGCGGTTGGGGAGTTCCTCACGTTTTCTGTAAAAATACAAGAAAACAAAATATAAACTTAACATACACTTAAAAAGAACAGAAATTTACAGGAAGCTATGGAGATCATACTCCCGGTTTAACCCCATGGGTTCCAGTGTCTGGAGTGTATGAATCCAATAGGATTCACGCTTCTTTAACATTTTCAATCGATTGCCACCTCTTCGAGGTTGTTGTACCTGCTCAATAATTTGAAAGCGCAATTGCGCAATATTGTGCTTACAGCGATCAAAATGGTAGGGGACCGGTAAAAGTAAATTATTTTTTCTGATGGTGGACTTGTGCTTGGAGAAGCGATCCTTCATTCGCATGGCTGTTTCACCTATATATAACAATCCACAAGGGCACTTGAATAAATATATGATGAAACTGCTATTACATGTGAAGAGGCCTCGAACTGGAAAGCGCTTGCCTGTGTGGGGATGTGTAAAATATTCCCCTTTAATTACACTTGAACAGTGTATACACCCTAGGCAAGGGAATGTGCCCTTTCTAGGAGTAGATAAAGTCTTCTGGCGCTTCTCAGTTTGAGCACTGCCCACATCTGCCCTCACTACCATGTCGCAAATGTTTTTATTACGTTTGTAACACAATAATGGAGGACTTTTGAACTCCTCAATAGAGGGATAAGCTCTGGACAAAATATTCCAATGTTTAGAAAAAATAAAACGACACTTATTAACCCATGGATGGAATTTGGTAACAAATGGTATACGTGACCCCCTGGACTCCTGTTTAGGGGTCAAGGAGGTAACCTTACCCCTCTCACTATCCAGCAGTGCAGTGGGATACCCTCTATTCTCAAATCTCATAGACATTTCATCAAGACGTTTTTCTTTCACCTCAGTATTGGAAACAATCCTACGTACCCTCTGAAACTGGGAGTGGGGTAATGCTTTTTTGACTGTAGGGGGATGATAGCTAGAGAAATGGAGAAGGGAATTTCTGTCCGTATTTTTAATGTACAGATCAGTCACGATTGACCCACTTTCACCCTTAATGACCAGGGTGTCCAAGAAATTAATTTCATGGTCATTATAATGCAAAGTAAACTTCAGCTCGGGCCAGATTGAATTTAAATAATCTGAAAAGACACGAAGGGATCGAATGCCGCCCCGCCATACACAAAACACGTCATCGACGAATCTTCGCCAAAAAATACAATGGATTTTAAACAGATCATTGCTGTAAATGTGTTTATCTTCAGACCATGACATGTATGAATTTGCATATGGCGGTGCGGCATTCAAGCCCATCGCGGTCCCACAGCACTGCTGGTAGTAGGTATCCTGAAATAAGAAGTAGTTTTCAGTTAGAATAATTTCAAGTAGCGAATGAAGGATCGCTTCTCCAAGCACAAGTCCACCATCAGAAAAAATAATTTACTTTTACCGGTCCCCTACCATTTTGATTGCTGTAAGCACAATATTGCGCAATTGCGCTTTCAAATTATTGAGCAGGTACAACAACCTCGAAGAGGTGGCAATCGATTGAAAATGTTAAAGAAGCGTGAATCCTATTGGATTCATACACTCCAGACACTGGAACCCATGGGGTTAAACCGGGAGTATGATCTCCATAGCTTCCTGTAAATTTCCGTTCTTTTTAAGTGTATGTTAAGTTTATATTTTGTTTTCTTGTATTTTTACAGAAAACGTGAGGAACTCCCCAACCGCATCATCTGAATTGCAAGCTACTATGATTATCTAGAGAATCTCATAGGAATCTACAATTGTTACTATTTTCATTGATGCTGTTGCAGTTGGGCCGCTTCTCACGTGTATCTGATTATTTAAATTGTTGCCTTGTTTTTCTTTTTTTCTTTTTCCTTTTTTCCCCTCCCCTTCCTGCCCTTTTTTTCTTTCATTCCATTTGTTTGTCTAAATCACCATGACTACTTGATGTCATTTCCGCTGTGGCGGTCTATTTAAATCATGTATACTGCTTGATTTTGTTATATGCCATTGGTTTGAGAAAGGCTCGCAGCAGAGCCGAAACGCGCGTCACTGAATATTTGATGTGTGGCGAATAAAGAGCGAAAATTTTCTGAAGAAAAAGTGAGTGCCGGTCTTTTCTTTTGCTTGTACCTGGACTTTGGCCCTGGACTCGTGCACCACGCCTACAAACGGAGTGCCGGCTGACCCTCGTTGAAACATTTCAGTCTTTTCCAGCGCAAGCACCTGTGTAATTCCTATGCAACATGGCTTCATTTTCCTATACGGAAGAACGGGCACGGGAGATCGTGTCCAATGTGACTGCCAATGTGGACTTTCTCAAAATACCTCCCACGGAGTACCGAGGGAGTGAACTGGAAAAGGAGGTGAGGAGACTAACCTCCTGGGAACTACATGTTTCTACACTCGCTGAATATTGCCGCCTGCACCGGATCCCACGTGGATTGCGAGTTCATCTGAGACCTACATTTTTTTGCGACAACATTGATTATTGCACTAACTTTTCAAATATATTGAATAAGTGTTCCATGGACTTGATGGTATTAACCATCGAATACCTGACGGAAGCTATTACGGCTAGCAGGCAGAAAATTGCCACAATTGAGATGCAACTGAAGGACGCATTACCAGCGGAGGAATTGATTATTTTAAAATCTAAAGTGGAAAAAATTGGCGCTGACCTCAAACGGAACATTGAAAGTACTAAACGCCAAAAATTTATCAGAGATTCTGAAGATTATCAGAATAAACGTGTGTATAAATGGCAAGATCTGTCCGGCACAGCTATACCTTTATTTACCAGGCAACAACGTCGGGGAGCCTCAATGTCATCTGGATCTGGAAGTGACTCCACCATTGGACCTCCACGTGCGTCTTTTTTAGGCAGAAGGAGGCAAAGACCTCAATCAAGAAAAACACCAGACGAGCAGGACGCCATTATCGGGGGCATCGACGCACCGCGGACAACACGCTCTCAGGTAGAGATGACACTTTAATCTTCAATATCTCCTCTAAAAGTTTGAGTCCACTTCAGTTGCAAGTACTGGAGAAGGGACTATCATTTTGCCCTACTAGTCCGCTGGACAGTTTTGAATTTGATATGGACTGTCAGCGTTTTTTTAGGAATATTCGACTTAAGGCACACTTTTCAGGTTTGCAATCTACCAGTGTTGAAATATGCGCAAATAGAGTAACGACCAGTGATACTTGCCTATCATTAAAGGACTTTGGACTGAGAACCAAGAGTCATTTTCAACCACCAAAATGTTATCATCCTGTCGAAACATTTATTCTATTGGTCCAACGTGATATGTTAAAATCTTTACAGGAAATGCGACAAAATGGATTTCATGTGAACCACAACTTGTCGCGACTTGAAAGACAGGCTATTGAAAACCTATTTGAGGACGGTAGCCTGATTTTCAAGCCTGCAGACAAGGGGGGTGCTCTTGTCTTGATGGACAAGGAGTATTATGTCAATGAGATTCTGGGTCAGTTGGCCAATACTGATGTATATCGTCCATTGGATGGCGATCCGGTATATATTATTAAAAGGAAATTGTGTACTTTGGTTGATACATTTACTTCACAGCAGATTATTGATCCCAAATTGGGGGAATATCTGAATAATCATCATCCTGTAACACCGGTGTTTTATACACTGCCCAAAGTGCACAAATCTTTGACTCAGCCACTGGGTCGTCCTATTGTGGCCTTGACTGACTCCATTCTGTCCCCACCAGCCATTCTACTTGAAAAGGTTATGACACCCCTGACTAAAAATATGCCGTCTTTCCTGCTTGATACGAATCAATTTCTGCGTGAGGTTGGGAACCTGGTGTTACAGGATGATGATTTATTGGTAACTTTTGATGTTTGTTCTCTGTACACTTCTATTGTCCACTGGAAGGGTATACGGGCTGCTGAGTGGCTTTTATCCTTCTCCTCTCATAGTGAAGGTGCTTGATTATTTTTTTTGAAGCTACTTGAAATTATTCTAACTGAAAACTACTTCTTATTTCAGGATACCTACTACCAGCAGTGCTGTGGGACCGCGATGGGCTCGAATGCCGCACCGCCATATGCAAATTCATACATGTCATGGTTTGAAGATAAACACATTTACAGCAATGATCTGTTTAAAATCCATTGTATTTTTTGGCGAAGATTCGTCGATGACGTGTTTTGTGTATGGCGGGGCGGCATTCGATCCCTTCGTGCCTTTTCAGATTATTTAAATTCGATCTGGCCCGAGCTGCAGTTTACTCTGCATTATAATGACCATGAAATTAATTTTTTGGACACCCTGGTCATTAAGGGTGAAAGTGGGTCAATCGTGACTGATCTGTACATTAAAAATACGGACAGAAATTCCCTTCTCCATTTCTCTAGCTATCATCCCCCTACAGTCAAAAAAGCATTACCCCACTCCCAGTTTCAGAGGGTACGTAGGATTGTTTCCAATACTGAGGTGAAAGAAAAACGTCTTGATGAAATGTCTATGAGATTTGAGAATAGAGGGTATCCCACTGCACTGCTGGATAGTGAGAGGGGTAAGGTTACCTCCTTGACCCCTAAACAGGAGTCCAGGGGGTCACGTATACCATTTGTTACCAAATTCCATCCATGGGTTAATAAGTGTCGTTTTATTTTTTCTAAACATTGGAATATTTTGTCCAGAGCTTATCCCTCTATTGAGGAATTCAAAAGTCCTCCATTATAGTGTTACAAACGTAATAAAAACATTCGCGACATGGTAGTGAGGGCAGATGTGGGCAGTGCTCAAACTGAGAAGCGCCAGAAGACTTTATCTACTCCTAGAAAGGGCACATTCCCTTGCCTAGGGTGTATACACTGTTCAAGTGTAATTAAAGGGGAATATTTTACACATCCCCACACAGGCAAGCGCTTTCCAGTTCGAGGCCTCTTCACATGTAATAGCAATTTCAACATATATTTACTCAAGTGCCCTTGTGGATTGTTATATATAGGTGAAACATCCATGCGAATGAAGGATCGCTTCTCCAAGCACAAGTCCACCATCAGAAAAAAATAAAATAAAAAAATAATTTACTTTTACCGGTCCCCTACCATTTTGATCGCTGTAAGCACAATATTGCGCAATTGCGCTTTCAAATTATTGAGCAGATACAACAACCTCGAAGAGGTGGCAATCGATTGAAAATGTTAAAGAAGCGTGAATCCTATTGGATTCATACACTCCAGACACTGGAACCCATGGGGTTAAACCGGGAGTATGATCTCCTGTCATGGTCTTACCTCCTTGCTGTTCTCCTTCATTTGACATGTGCTGGCGGCCATCTTGGTTTCTGGGTTTCTTGTAGCCTCCCACCCTGCGGCTCCTCCTTCCCACTGGGAGGAGCTGGATGCCCAGCTCATATATATAGGAGGTCTGTGGCTTCAGTTCCCTGCTTGGTCCTCCTGTGCTCACATGCTTCTAAGACTGCTGCTGCTTCTGGTTCCTGATCCTGGCTTCGTCTGACTACCCTGCTGATTCCTGATCCTGGCTTCGTCTGACTACCCTGTTGGTTCCTGATCCTGGCTTCATCTGACTACCCTTCTGGTTCCTGATCTCTGGTTTCGCAAGACCCTGCTTCGGTTTAGCCATCCGTTTGGACTTTTGCCTTACAGCTTTATTTTCAATAAAGCCTTCTTATTTCCACTCATCTCTTGTTGTACGTCTGGTTCATGGTTCCATGACATCTCCATAGCTTCCTGTAAATTTCCGTTCTTTTTAAGTGTATGCTAAGTTTATATTTTGTTTTCTTGTATTTTTACAGAAAACGTGAGGAACTCCCCAACCGCATCATCTGAATTGCAAGCTACTATGATTATCTAGAGAATCTCATAGGAATCTACAATTGTTACTATTTTCATTGATGCTGTTGCAGTTGGGCCGCTTCTCACGTGTATCTGATTATTTAAATTGTTACCTTGTTTTTCTTTTTTTTTTTTTCTTTTTTCCCCTCCCCTTCCTGCGCTTTTTTTCTTTCATTCCATTTGTTTGTCTAAATCACCATGACTACTTGATGTCATTTCCGCTATGGCGGTCTATTTAAATCATGTATACTGCTTGATTTTGTTATATGCCATTGGTTTGAGAAAGGCTCGCAGCAGAGCCGAAACGCGCGTCACTGAATATTTGATGTGTGGCGAATAAAGAGCGAAAATTTTCTGAAGAAAAAGTGAGTGCCGGTCTTTTCTTTTGCTTGTACCTGGACTTTGGCCCTGGACTCGTGCACCACGCCTACAAACGGAGTGCCGGCTGACCCTCGTTGAAACAGGTATACGTTTACTGACAGAATTAGACTGGGATATGGCCAAAAAATAACCACACTATTGATGGTTAAATGCACTTGGTGTGACAGCTTGACCAACCACACTACTGAGGGTTAAATGCACCTGGTGACAGGCGCAGCTTGCCCCTGATGTAGTATATGGCCAAAAAATAAACAGACTATTGCTGGTTAAATGCACTTGGTGTGACAGCCTCACCCTGATGTACGATTTAGCCAAAAAACAACCACACCATTGAGGGTTAAATGCACTTGGTGACAGCTTGCCCCTGATGTAGTATATGGCCAAAAAATAAACAGACTATTGCTGTTTAAATGCACTTGGTGTGACAGCTTCACCCTGATGTAGGATTTAGCCAAAAAAGAACCACACCATTGAGGGTTAAATGCACTTGGTGGCAGCTTGTGCTGGCGCAACACAAGACACAAAATGGCCGCTGATCACCCCAGAAAAAAGTGACTGAAAAACACTCTGGGATGCCTAAAAACAGTGAGCAATTCAATAGCAGCAGTTCAATCATCCACAGCTGCAGATCGATCACTGGATGGAGTCTTTTGGAGGAGTTAATCAGCCTAATCTCTCCCTACTGTCGCAGCTGCAACCTCTCCCTACGCTAATCAGAGCAGAGTGACGGGCGGCGCTATGTGACTCCAGCTTAAATAGAGGCTGGGTCACATGGTGCTCTGGCCAATCACAGCCATGCCAATAGTAGGCATGGCTGTGACGGCCTCTTGGGGCAAGTAGTATGACGCTTGTTGATTGGCTGCTTTGCAGCCTTTCAAAAAGCGCCAAGAAAGCGACGAACACCGAACCCGAACCCGGACTTTTACGAAAATGTCCGGGTTCGGGTCCGTGTCACGGACACCCTAAAATTCGGTACGAACCCGAACTATACAGTTCGGGTTCGCTCATCCCTAGTTACAGGGTGTCACTCACAAACACCTTGCAGATAAAAAATAAATAAATGTATTAATTTTCTGTGTTATAATCCCAGTTGTAAGCCAGTGTGTGTCTGGCCCACAGACTGTACTGTGGCCACTTGCTGCTAGGCCACCACTGATACCGTTACATTGTGTCACTCACAAATACCTTGCAGATAAAAAAAGTCAATGTATTATTTTTCTGTGATATAATTGCAGTTGCAAGCCAGTGTTTGTCTGGCCCACAGATTGTACTTTGGCCACTGACTAAGCCATCACTCATACCGTTAAAGGGTGTCACTCACAAATATCTTGCAAATAAAAAAAAATCTATTTATTATTTTTCAGTGATATATTCCCAGTTGCAAGCCAGTGTGTGTCTGGCCCACAGACTGAACTGTGGCCACTGGCTAGGCCACCACTCGGTTACAGGGTGTCACTCACAAATACCTTGCAGATTTATTCGCAGTTGCAAACCAGTGCGTGTCTGGCCCACAGACTATTCTGTGGCCATTGGCTAGGCCACCACTCATACCGTTACAGGGTGTCATTTACAAATACCTTGTAGATTTAAAAAAAATCTATTTATTATTTTTCTGTGATATAATCCCAGTTGCATGCCAGTGTGTGTCAGGCCCACACAGACTGTACTGTGCCCACTGCCCACCACTGATATAGGGTGGCACAGTACCTTGCTTGCATAGTGCCACTTATCTAAAAAAAGAAATGACAGGCAGAGGCAGGCCACCCCGCAGGGGCCGTCGTGGTTGTGGTGCTGTGATTTCGACTGGCCCTGGAATAATGCCCAGTGTTCAAAGGCCACGTACCCTGAATCCCAAAAATTCGGAGAAAATAGTTTACTGGCTTACACAGGACACCCAATCTTCAACAGCTTCCGCTAAGAATCTTGACGCACCATCCTCCTCCAGCTCAGCTTTGGTCACCTGCTCTCAAGTTACCACTCTCCCGCCCGCCGCCACCACCAAAGAAACTGAGTCGTGGGAAGTCCAACACCCACCTCGGTACAACTGCTTTGTGAAGGCACATGATCTCACATCACAGACGCCAATGGGATCAACACATCAGTACAAGCAGCACACAAACTCAAAACCACCATCCTCCTCCTGGTCCAGCATCTTCAGCCACGTCAACCACTGCTGTCCTCCTTGCCCCCTCTCAACCACCCGCCACTCCGCCTCTCACCTTCAGCAGTTCCATCTCATCTGCCCAGAGTCAGATGTTTGAGCGTAAGAAGCCAATGTCACAGAGTCACCCCCTTACCCGGCGTCTGACAGCTGGCTTGACGGAACTCTTAGCCCGCCAACATTTACCATACCAGCTGGTGGAGTGTGAGGCTTTCAAAAAAAAAATCGCTATTGGGACACCACAGTGGAAGGTACCCAGACAAATTTATTTTTCAAAAAAGGCAATCCCAAACCTCTACTCAGTGATTGAACAGGAAGTCATGGAATCTCTGGCATACAGTGTTGGGGCAAGGGTCCATCTGACCACTGATACCTGGTCTGCAAAGCACGGTCAGGGCAGGTATATCACGTACACTGTGTATTGGGTCAACCTGCTGACGGCTGCCAAGCATGGAATGCGTGGCTCTGCAGCGGAGTTGGTGACACCGCCATGACTTGCAGGCAGGCCTACTGCCACCTCCTCTACTCCATCCTCTTCGATAGCCTCCTCAGCTGAGTCCTCTTCTGCAGCGGCATCTGGCTGCACATCAATTGAATCCCCCCAGCTCCCCAGGGGCTATTCCACATCCTGGATACGACAGTGTCACACTGTCTTGGGGTTGACTTGCCTGAAAGCAGAGAGCCACACCGGACCAGCACTCCTGTCCGCACTGAACTCACAGGTGGATCAGTGGCTGACCCCGCACCAACTGGAGATCGGCAAAGTGGTGTGACAATGGAAGCAATTTGTTGGCGGCATTGAATTTGGGCAAGTTGTCACATGTGCCGTGCATGGCACATGTGTTGAATCTGATTGTGCAACGCTTTGTGTCTAAGTACCCAGGCTTACAGGACGTCCTCAAGCAGGCCAGGAAGGTGTGTGGCCATTTCAGGTGTTCCTACACGGCCATGGCGCACTTTTCAGACATTCAGCGCCGAAACAACATGCCAGTGAGGCGCTTGATTTGCGACAGCCTGACACGTTGGAAATTAACACTCCATATGTTCGACCGCCTGCTCCAACAAGAAAAAGCCGTCAACAAGTATTTTTATGACTGGGGTTCTAGGACAGCCTCTACGGAGCTGGGTATTTTTTTGCCACGTTACTGGACACTCATGCGCAATGCCTGTAGGCTCATACGTCCTTTTGAGGAGATGTCAAACCTAGTCAGTCGCACTGAAGGCACCATCAGCGACCTCATCCCATTTGTTTTCTTCCTGGAGTGTGCCCTGCGAAGAGTGCTGGATCAGGCTGTAGATGAGCGTGAAGAGGAAGAGTTGTGGTCACCATCACCACCAGAAACAGCCTTGTCATCATCGTTTGCCGGACCTGCGGCAACACTGCAAGAGGAGTATGATGAACATGAGTCAAAGGAGGAATGTGGCTTTGAGGAGGACGAAGACCAACCACAGTAGGCAACCCAGGGTGCTCGTTGTTTTCACCTATCTGGGACCTGTGGTGTTGTGCTTGGCTGGGGGGAAGAACAGACCGTCAATGACATCAGTGAGGAGGAGGAACGGGAAATGAGCAGCTCGGCATCCAACCTTGTGCAAATGGGGTCTTTCATGCTGTCATGTCTGTTGAGGGACCCTCGTATAAAAAGGATGAAGGAGAACGACCTATACTGGGTGTCCACGCTAATAGACCCCCGATATAAGCAGAAAGTGGCGGAAATGTTACCAAATTACCGAAAGTCAGAAAGGACGCAGCAGTTCAAAACTAAACAAAAAAATATGCTTTACACAGCTTATAAGGGGGATGTCACAGCACAACGGGAATCTAACTGGTGAAGAGGTGAAAGTAATCCTCCTCCTACCACGATCACAGCGGCAAGGACAGGACGCTTTGCAGATGTGTTGTTGATGGAGGACATGCAGAGCTTTTTCAGTCCTACACATCGCCACAGCCCTTCGGGATCCAGCCTTAGAGAACGACTCGACCGATAGGTAGCAGACTACCTTGCCTTAACTGCAGATATTGACACTCTGAGGAGCGATGAACCACTTGACTACTGGGTGTGCAGGCTTGACCTGTGGCCTGAGCTATCCCAGTTTGCGATAGAACTTCTGGCCTGCCCCGCTTCAAGTTTCCTGTCAGAAAGGACCTTCAGTGCAGCAGGAGGCATTGTCACTGACAAAAGAAGTCGCCTCGGTCCAAAAAGTGTTGATTACCTCACCTTCATTAAGATGAATGAGGCATTGATCCCAAAGGGACTGACAGTGGGGAATACGTTTGACTAACAAAAGGCTGATGACATGCCTAGGCCTCAAAATGGTCCCCACGCTGCTGTATTTAATGTCTGCATACCGGGTGACTTTTGTGAATTCTCCGCCACCAAGGGTTCAAGCCTCAATATTTTAGTCACCTTTCTGCCTGGAAAACATACATTTTTCCGTCCGCTGCTCCAGCGGCTGCAACAATACCAAATTTTTCAGGCATGTGTACATGCCTAATTTTTCTGGCCTTTGGTGCTGCACTGTGGCTGCAAAAAAAAAAAAAGGCACATACATGTGTCAATTCCCCTTTGTGGGGATTAAACTGATGAGAATAGTACTACAGAAAATACCACTCATATTGGGTGTGACAGTAAATTGCATGGCGCAGACACAGTGACCGTGGATTCAAACAAAGGGGAGGGAGCCAGCGTTTATTTAACCATCTCCCCGTTCGAAAAAAAAAATCAATAAATAGACCCCAGATTGGGTATGTAACAGGGATTAAACTGATGAGAATAGTACTACAGAAAATACCACTCATATCGGGTGTGACAGTAAATTGCACAGCGCAGACGCAGTGACAGTGGATTCAAACAAAGGGGAGGGAGCCAGCGTTTTTTTTAACCATCTCCCCGTTCGAAAAATCAATTCAATAAATGGACCCCAGATTGGGGATGTAACAGGGATTAAACTGATGAGAATAGAACTACAGAAAATGCCACTCATATCGGGTGTGACAGTAAATTGCACAGCACAGACGCAGTGACCATGGATTCAAACAAAGGGGAGGGAGCAAGCGTTTTTTTAACCATCTCCCCGTTCGACAAATCAATTCAATTCACCTTTCGGGAACCCTTGGTGTTGTACGTGGCTGGGTGGAGGAAGAAACCTTCAATGACATCAATGGGACATGGCTAGCTTGGTATCCAACCTTGGGCAAATGGACTGTTTGCGGTTGTTTGCGGTGCATTAAAAGGGGAGTTTGGTCTGTGAATGTCTGTGAAGCGGGCGTAACCTTAACACTACCTGATTGATACAACATCATACCTGATCGTATACACACACTGGATGTTTTAAACCACGTTGTTCAAAAAAATTTGGGATTGTTAGGTGATTTATGCCCTTTATGGATTAAAACCCAACTCTGCGTCAACTATGTAATTTTCCATGGGAGTTTTGCCATGGATCCCCCTCCGGCATGCCACAGTCCAGGTGCTGGTCCCCTTGAAACAACTTTTCCATCACTACTGTTGCTAGAAAGAGTCCCTGTGGGTTTTAAAATTCGCCTGCCTATTGAAGTCAATGGCGGTTCGCCCGTTCGAGAACATTTGCAAAAATTTGCGCTTGCCGTTCGTGAACGGAAAATTTTATGTTTGTGACAGCTCTACTGGTAAATCACACAAGTTGAATTATTTGTTCCAATAGCGTTTGTCCCTCTGTATAACTAGGGTATGTCAGCAGAACCGCACGCAACTCCTACAAATTACAAATGCACTATACGGAAAGTATATTCTAGGTATATCACACCCCTGCCTCAATCATTTTTTTGGGGGGGCATATCACACCATTTGCAATTATTTGTTCAAATAGGGTTTGTCACTCTGTATAGCTGGGGTATCGCATCAGAACCGCACACAACTGCTGCACAATACAAATGCACTATGTTGAGGGAAGTGTCATATTTAAATATATATGTATATATGCCGTGACATATATACATATATATTAGCCCTTGTCTATGGGCTCCTCCAGGTGATTAATGGAAGATATGTGCCCCCTTGTTAGATATGTGCCCCCTTGTTAGATATGTGCCCCCCTGATAATATATATATGCCCCCATATGTAATGGCCGTTCATATATGCTTATAGATGTGCCCCAAGCATCTATAAGCATGTATGGCCGGAATCATGCCGCTTGCTGGAGGGGTGGAGGAGACCGACAGTTGGACAATCATGTCCAGCGTCGGCCTCTACAAAGGACAGAGGATCAATAAGATCCTCTGCCCTTTGTCACCATCTCCGGCCGCGCCGGAGATGATGCTCCTAACAGAGACATGGGAACAAAGAGTTCCCATGCCCCTGTGAGTGGCTGACCTCCGGCGCTGTAATTAGCGCCGGAGGTAAGCGTCCGCTTCACAGGCGGGAGAATCAAAGGATTCCCCCCCCCCCGGAAGCGCGCTCTGAAATCCTCGGGCCGGCGCGGTGACGTCATATCACCGCGCAGGCCCACGTATTGAGGCCGGCGGTGCGCATGCGCACGGCGCGAATAGTGAGCCCGCGAGCGGGCGCCGCCAAGTTTAAATAGACCGGCGGCGCTCCGCTCAGCAGTCAAGAAGACGACCGGCAGGAAGAATCATCCCCTGGACCAACGAGCCCCCCTGGACAACGAGCAGGAGACCATAAGTATCGCTCCCCTATACCACCAACGAACCTATACCTCTCCCTATTAACCCTAACGCTCCCCTATACCACCAACGAACCTATACCTCGCCCTATTAACCCTATCGCTCCCATATACCACCAACGAACCTATACCTCTCCCTATTAACCCTAACGCTCCCCTATACCGCCAACGAACCTATACCTCTTCCTATTAACCCTAACGCCCCTATACCACCAATGACCCTCTTATAACCTTAATACCCTCCTATACCCCCTCCTATATACCCTACCCTATACATACCTACCCCTGTTGTATACCCTCACCCCCTGTACCCATTGTTTATCCTATCACCCTAGTCCCTGCCCTGATACCCTTATAACAGTTTGTGGTTTACTTACACCTCTGTAAGACCACCATTGACCCTCGTCATACCCCATAGGGATAGCTTACGGTCAGGCTTGGGTGGGCTACTGGTAACGTGTATGAATGGGTATTGTCATAAATAATAGACTTTGGGACTGTGTTAGTGTAGTTAGAACCGTGTTAGTATATTGTATTAGTGTGTGTATTTATATTGTAGTGCGCGGTTATAACAATATATATCTATCCACTTGATATAGATATGTATAGTCATAAACATAATAATTGCTTTCAATTTGTAAAGTATTGCTTCAATAGAGTTAGTATATTGTTGGCATTGTATTACTAATGTATTATTAATAAATACTGTGTCATTTATACCTATTGTGTAACGTGTGATTACTAGTGGTAGTCAGTAAGGCGCGTGCAGCTAGTTTAGTGATTAGTGTAAGGCAATCAGTAGCGATTCGTTGTTAAGTAAGCCGTAAATAGGCGTAGATATCATAAGACGACTCACGCCTATTTATGAATATTAATTATCAATATTTGCATAAATATTGGTGATTAATATTCTCCTTTAACACACTATAATGCAGTTTCTATGTTAGAAATTATATTTTAAGCATATCACACCCCTCAATTTTTCCCACCTATTGATAGCACACCTATACCAGTCCTTAAAATGACTTTTGTGGCCCTATTAACTAGTGTTTGGTGTCTCTATTCTCTTTAACGGTCTGCTACTGCTTCAAACAGCAACCTCTCTCTACACTGGCAAAAGATTGAATTAAAATAGCAGCCAGATCGGGTTTAATTTTGGGGTTGGGGGTGTGTCTAGGTGCTGAAACTTCTCGATTTGCTGTCCTGTCCCACCTGATGGATGTGTCTTGGGTCAAAGTTCTGCGCTATGCAAAAAAATATGGTGCATGCGAATATTGCCATATGTTCGAATGTTTGGCAGGCGAACTGCAAGGCCATCTCTACCGTCAATCAGTGTTTGGCAAAAATCAGGTATATGGCACCTTTCCCTCAGTATTTGGCGTAAACAGGTATATAGCATCCCTCAATCAGTATTTGACGGAAATAGGTATATAACACCCCTCAATCAGTATTTTGTGGAAGCAGGTGTATTGTAGCCCTCAATCAGTATTTGGTGGAAAAAGGTACATGCCAATATCACCCCTCAATCAGTATTTGGCGGAAACAGGTATATAGCACCCCTTTAATCAGCACTTTGTTGAAGAAGGTATATCACAGCCTATAACCAGTTTTTTGGGGGGCAACAGGTATGTCACACCCATTGCAGTTAGTTACTTCAATAGTGTTTGTCCCTCTATCTAGCTGTGGTTTTGCAGCAGAACCACACAAATACCCAATAATATAATTTCTATGTTAGAAAGTATATTATAAGTATATCACACCCCTCTATATCAAACCTATCGATAGCACACCTATATCAGTCCTTAAAAGGTCTTTTGTGGCCCTATTAGCTAGCGTTTAGTGTCACTAACTGTCCCTGCTCCAAATTGCAACCTATCCCTACACTGGCAAAATATATAATGTAAAAAGGGCTGCCAGATTGGGTACTGTTATATGGTTGGGGGTGTTTCCATGTGCTGAAACGTCTCAATTGGCTGTCCTGTCCCACCTGATGGAAGAGATGAGCGAACCCGAACTGTATAGAATTTCGGGGAATTTTGGGGTGAATTTTCGTAAAAGTGCGGGTTCGGGTTTGGTGTTCGTCGCTTTCTTGGCGCTTTTTGAAAGGCTGCAAAGCAGCCAATCAACAAGCGTCATACTACTTGCCCCAAGAGGCCGTCACAGCCATGCCTACTATTGGTATGGCTGTGATTGGCCAGTGCAGCATGTGACCAAGCCTCTGGAGTCACGTAGCGCCGCACGTCACTCTGCTCTGATCAGTGTAGGGAGAGGTTGCAGCTGCGACGTTAGGGCGAGATTAGGCAGTGATTAACTCATCCAAAAGACTTAATTCAGTGATCGATCTGCAGCTGTGGATCATTGAACTGCTGCTATTTAACTGCTCACTGTTTTAAGGCTGCCCAGAGCATTTTTCATTCACTTTTTTCTGGGGTGATTGGCAGCCATTTTGTGTCTTGCGGTGCGCCAGCGCAAGCTGCCACCAAGTGCATTTAACCCTCAATAGTGTAGTTGTTTTTTGGCTAAATCCTACATCAGGGTCAAGCTGTCACACCAAGTGCATTTAACCATCAATAGTGTGGTTATTTTTTGGCCATATACTACATCAGGGGCAAGCTGAGCCAAGTGCATTTAACCCTGAATAGTGTGGTTGGTCAAGCTGTCACACCAAGTGCATTTAACCATCAATAGTGTGGTTATTTTTTGGCCATATACTACATCAGGGGCAAGCTGAGCCTGTCACCAAGTGCATTTAACCCTCAATAGTGTGGTTGGTCAAGCTGTCACACCAAGTGCAATTAACCATCAATAGTGTGGTTATTTTTGTCTGTAAACCTATACCTGTCACCCAGCGCCTAAATAATAGGCCTCAAATTTATAGTCTGCTAAATCTGTGGTTATTGCTGTGGCTGGGCAAGTTATTTAGTGTCCGTCAAAGCACATTTTTTGTTCTGGGTTGAAATACAATTCCCAATTTAGCAATTCTCTAAATTAGTGGTTTCTGCTGTATCAGGCCTACTTTAAATTTATCCCTAAAAGGGTATATTAGATTCAAGGTGCTGATAGGGTTATTCTCAATAACTTCACACACACGCTACTGTGCATATCCCAGTCTAATTGTGTCCGTAAACGTATACCTGTCACCCAGCGCCTAAATAATAGGCCTCAAATTTATAGTCAGCTGGGGCGGAGCCTAACCGCTGAACAAGACGGAGGCTTGAGCAGGAGCTCTCTCCCATCAAACCCACATTACACAGCTTTTGCACACTTTAAGCTGATCCAAAATGGGCAAAACCGGTAGAGACAGATCTAGAGATGCCCCTGATACCCCAAGATCCAAGAAAAATCAAGGGGATATGGACAGGTTCTTCAGTAAGAAGTCGGCATTGTCACCGGCCCGTGCAGCTAAGATGGCGGCCCGCCGCATGGAGAAAGAGGCTGAGCGGGAGTCTGACCAGGAAGATGGAGATGCTGAATATACAGGCACTCCGGAGGAGGAAACAGCTCAGACGGACACCGATATGCTCACCAAAGCCTTCTTCAAGGAAACACTATCCCTTGCTTTGGCTCCTCTGCTTCAGGAGGTACGTGATCTGCGACATGATATGCGTGCCCTGGGGAATCGGGTCGAACAGCTAGAGACCCGACAAGACCACATAGTGTCACATAGCGCCAGCATAATTACGGCATTAGAAGCACAAGTCTCCTCTCTCAACTCTGCCTTCCTCATGATAGAGGACCAAGAGAACAGGAGCCGACGTAAGAACATAAGGATAAAGGGGATGGACGAATCTATTACTCCAGATAATCTGGAGGCTGCTGCTAAAACTCTGTTTGCTGAGCTGCTGGGAGACAACAGAGCTGCAAAGATCGTGATTGAAAGAATACATCGCTCCCTGCGCCCTATACCTAAGGATGGTGAAGCCCCCAGAGATGTGATCTGCGGTCTTTTAAGTTACAGAGATACAGCGGCCATTTTGCAAGCAGCCCGCAAGAGCTCAGGCCTCAAAATTGGGGATTCAGCCGTCCTGCTGTTCCAGGATATCGCATCATCAACACTAACGAAACGCAGGATTCTAAAACCTTTGACCGACCACTTGAGAAGCAACAAGCTTTTGTATAAATGGTTGTACCCGTTCGGTGTCACATTCGCCAGAAACGGTCGCCGCTGTGTGATACGCACTCTGCAGGACTTACCCCAGGCCTGGAAGATCCTAGATATTCCTCCTATTAGAGTGGATAACTGGCTTGCAGTGGACATCTCAGTTCCCAAACTTCCACACCTGCTAACCCAAGAGACCTGGTCCACCCCGTACAAATCAAGGTCATCCAACAGCAGTAAGCCTCTGGGGAAAAGAGATCTTTCCTGACTTTAATCGGTCCAAAGATATGTTATCTACAGAGCCTATGTGTCTGGAGACTTTGGGGGTCAGGTCGCAGCTCTGCTGGCTACAGGCGATTTCTTCCAATAGTGTCACAGGTTATCATTGTTATGTCTGTAAGTTAATAGGAACCTGTTATATATATATCAGCAGTAGATCGGATCGTACCTTACGCTGCTTCATGTTATATGGCTTGTTATGCATCTCTATAGGTGTGCATTCCTTTAGCTACCTAGATCGTTAGCTTTAATAATTTAAGTATTCATATACTTTAAGGTTGTAATTTTCTAGTTATGAGTAATGTGGGTTCTGATGAATCGGGTTAGGATACATCTCGGTCCCTATATGTCCCACTGCAACCCACTTCAGTGGCGCTTTCCCACTAGTTGCCTATCCCTTTGTCCACTTTCCTATACACCCAGTTTACTCCCCCCATTGGTACTTAGTTTCTTGAATCCTGGTATAATTGCACTCAGCATATTTACATGGTGCGCTTCCATCTTGTTCTGCAACCCCTCTACACAATTTGGATCAGACTTATTTGAATCAACAGTAGTCTCACCTCTCTGCACATCTGCACAATTAGCTTATTATCATTACCTTATATACTCCTTATGACAGACTTAAACGTCACTACATTTAATGTCAGAGGTTGCAATACACCCCAGAAGCGATCTCAAATTCTCACTCTCCTAAAGAAAAATAGGAGTGACATATGCTTTCTCCAGGAGACCCACTTTAAAACTAATAAAATACCTAACGCTCCAAAAGTGAGATATCCGCAGTGGTTTCACAGCACATACGGATCTGCCTCCAGGGGAGTTAGCATTGCCATTAGCAAGAATGTCCCATTCGCTTTAACTGTTGCTCAACAGGACCCTGAAGGCAGATTCTTATTTATCAAAGGGAAAATTGGTCACTTGGTAGTAACCCTTGCTTGTCTTTACGCACCAAATGTCAAGCAATATAATTGGCTTAAGAGAACCCTCTCCAAATTAAACGATTTCGCAGAGGGGATTAAAATAATTGGTGGTGACTTAAATGTCTCCCTGAACCCCCAATTAGATTCGTCACTAGGTACCTCCACCAAATCTCAGAAAACACTTGGTGGAATTCATAAGCTTCTCCACAACCTACATCTAACAGATACCTGGAGGTCGCTCAACCCCTTAGTGAAAGATTATTCCTTTTACTCAGCGGTCCACCAGTCTTACCAAAGACTTGACTATATTTTCTTGTCCAATTCCCATCTAACTATGCTGAAAAAGTCGGTCATAGGCCCCATTACTATTTCCGATCATGCCCCAGTTACTTCCTCTATAAATTTTTCCAATCTTCCAGCAAGAGAATGGGTATGGCGTTTAAATGAAACGTTACTAGACACTGATAAAAATGTTGAAGACATCACCCTTAAACTCTCCTATTACTTTCAAGAGAACAAGCTGCAAGACACATCTCAAACCATTATCTGGGAGGCTCACAAAGCCTTTATTCGGGGAGAATTTATAGCTTTAGGATCCAAGATTAAAAAGGAGAGGCAGAAGAGGCTTGATTCCCTTATACGCCAAATCTCTGTGATTGAATCTATTCAGAAACAATCCAAGAGGTCTGCAGCACTGGAAGAACTTACGCTCTTGAGGAGACAATTGAAAGAGCTACTCAATATTAAATGTGCAAAGGCCTACCAATATACAAAATTTAAACAATACATACATGGGGATAAGGGAAAAAGTTTATGTCACATCAGGTTAATCAAAGAAGAGCTGCCCAGTTTGTCTCCTCGATCAAAGCCAGGAACGGTAAACTGGTCTCATCGACAGAAGCCATAGCGGACGAGTTTTGTTCTTTTTATGGGGCCTTGTATAATCTAGATAGCGGGAAGGAAAATACAACACAACACACTACGTCTGATTCAGTGAGAGTGAATCAGATAGACAGCTTTCTGGATTCTTTACATCTCCCCAGAATTAGCCAGGAGGACAGCTCCTCTCTGCTTCAACCGATTTCTGAACTGGAAGTGCGGAAAACTATTAAAAGTATGCCCTTGGGCAAGGCCCCAGGACCAGATGGCCTACCCATAGGTTATTATAAGAAATTTTTAAACGTATTATCTCCGCAATTGGTTAAGTGGTGCCAAGCATTATCTATAGGCGGGAGCCTTCCGAAGCAAGCGTTAGAAGCAATAATTACGATTATCCCAAAAGAAGGTAAAGATACAAGGGATTGTGGCAGCTATAGACCCATATCTTTGCTCAACATTGATGTCAAAATCTGGGCCAAAATCCTCGCGACTAGGCTAAGTTCCATAATACTCCGTATTATCAATATAGAACAGGCAGGCTTTGTCAGGGGGAGGGAAGGCAATTCCCAATCTTGTTGACTTATAAATGCGATTTACTGGGCCAGGAAAAACTCTAAGCAATTGGTGTTACTTAGTACCGACGCGGAAAAGGCCTTTGATCGGGTCAGTTGGCTTTACACTCAGCGCACTTTGCACAGATTCGGATTTCCTGATCTGTTCACTAAAGCTATTATGTCCTTATATAGGAATCCAAGTGCGAAAGTCAGAGTTAACGGTACCCTGTCCAAATCCTTTGCCATTACCAACGGCACTAGACAGGGTTGCCCCCTCTCACCTACCTTGTTCATAATGGTGATGGAGACGCTACTTCAAGCATTTAGAGACAACCCAGACATCCAAGGTCTGACCCTGCATAAGACTGTACATAAATGCGCAGCTTTTGCGGATGATTTGATGTTATTGATAACGAACCCCAAACAGGCCTTCCCTCACGTCTTGGACCTCTTCTCCACTTTTGGCACTCTATCCTAATTTTAAAATAAATTACTCAAAATCGGTAGCTATGGGCATAGCTATGACTCCTCATACAATGCACTATCTTAAAACGTCCTTTCCGTTCAAATGGAACGAAAACTCCCTCACCTATCTAGGGATTGAGCTCACGAAAGACCCCTCTAACTTGTTTAGATTAAATTACCTACCCCTACTGACAAAAATTCAAACTCAGCTCCAGTCATTAACATTACCTTGGGTCTCCTGGATTGGACGCAAAAACCTTCTCCAAACATATATTGTCCCAAAACTTGTGTACCTTCTTCAAATGGTTCCCATTTACATCCCTAACTCGTACTTTAAAAGAGTCAGGCAGGTATTAACCTCATTTTTATGGAAAAATAGAAAACCCAGGATAGCATATGACAAATTAATCAGGACTCGTATGAATGGAGGTATGGGTTTGCCTGATATACAGTTTTATTATAAGGCGATTCAGCTGAAACGCTGGTTGCAGGTTTGTGTCCCCAGCTACCGAACACTTGGGGTGGATATAGAGTTGGACCTTATGTCCAGTAAACAACAAGCGGGACTATGGGGAATTGCTACTCCAAGTAATGCTCCCACGGGGTTATCCAAAGGTATATACCTAACCATGCGAAATCTCCAATCCGAATTTCATCTTCTCTCTGATCCCCCTGTTCGCCTACCAGCAAAATTCACTCCTTACCTAGTTAGACCAGATGGTGCCGACATTCCGCAATTTTGGGACAGTCTTAAGGCGGTAGCGTTAACTGATTTGCTACAAATAGTGAAACGAAAAGAAGACACTCTTGCCTTAAGTTCTAAATATATCAAAGGAGGAGATTTCCTGGCAAATCTAGAATTTCTCAATGTGTGTCAGAATCTCTCCACTAAATTTACTAACACTCCTGTTCCAACCTGGTTTGAACAGCTCTTATCTCACGATGACCTCCCGAGGCATAGTGTTTCACTTCTATATAAGCGCTTAATACCTAATAAAGGAAGCAGTGTTCCGGCCTTCATAAGAGCTTGGGAAAACGATCTCAACCGGCTTTTTTCTCCTCAGGAAATTGATATAATTTTCTCGAGATCGCATGGCTTCTCCAGATGCATAAAAGTGCAGGAACACTCTTTTAAAACACTGACCAGGTGGTACAACGACCCACATAAGCTTTTTAGAATGGGCTTCATGGAACATGATACATGCTGGAGGTGTAAGTCCCAGAAAGGCACATTAGGCCATATCATGTGGTCATGTCCTTTGATTCGTTCATATTGGGAACAAATTGAACAGAAAATAAATGACATCTGCGGAACTACAATTGAGTTATCGCCCCACTCAGTTCTTTTATGGTTACCATCCAAAACATGGCAGCCCTCGATTTCAGATCTACCTACCCTTCTAGTCCAAGCAGCAAGGTTGCTGATACCAGTGAATTGGCTTAATACCTCCCCTCCGACATTGAAAAGCTGGTATGACAAAATTGACCAAATTTTCCTGATGGAGGAGCTAGCTAGTTGGGCATCCAGATCACATGCCAAGTTCCATAAGTTGTGGAGTCCATGGAAACTGTTCCGTGATTCTCCAAGCTGCTGAGGGACCTATGACATATGTCTATCAACCTCAACTTGGACTCAAAATATTAACAGTTACTATGTTATCATCTACAATATGTGCAATGTGCTAGGGGATAGCTTGTAGTGCAATACATGTAGGTTGTATCAGTATATAAGCATGGTCTTCATGTTCCTTGTCTGGTTTCAGTATAATTTATACCCGCACTTGACATGTCTTATCTACGGATGTTTATCTTTATGAATAATACTTTGTGCTGATGTGCATCAATCTTGTACCTGTGTTCTACAAGTATACATTGAGATTGAAACTTGTACCACTGCCCATGTCCCCCCCCCCCTTCTTTCTATCCTTCCCCCTCTCCCCCCCCCCCCCCAATGTGATTTTCATTACCTTGTTGTATGTGTTACGACTATTTGGAAAAATTGGTGTGTAAGTCTCCATAATGTCGTCAAGATAATGTCTTATACCACTTGTAACCTTATATACTTTTACAATAAAAAGAGATTTGTTAAAAAAAATTTTTATAGTCAGCTAAATCTGTGGTTATTGCTGTGGCTGGGCAAGTTATTTAGTGTCCGTCAAAGCACAGTTTTTGTTCTGGGTTGAAATACAATTCGTAATTTCGCAATTCTCTAAATTAGTGGTTTCTGCTGTATCAGGCCTATTTTAAATTTATCCCTAAAAGGGTATATTAGATTCAAGGTGCTGATAGGGTCATTCTCAATAACTTCACACACACGTTACTGTGCATATCCCAATCTAATTCTGTCTGTAAACGTATACCTGTCACCCAGCGCCTAAATAATAGGCCTCAAATTTATAGTCAGCTAAATCTATGGTTATTGCTGTGGCTGGGCAAGTTATTTAGTGTCCGTCAAAGCACAGTTTTTGTTCTGGGTTGAAATACAATTCCCAATTTAGCAATTTTTTAAATTAGTGGTTTCTGCTGTATCAGGCCTACCTTAAATTTATCCCTAAAAGGGTATATTAAATTCAAGGTGCTGATAGGGTCATTCTCAATAACTTCACACACACGCTACTGTGCATATCCCAGTCTAATTCTGTCTGTAAACGTATACCTGTCACCCAGCACCTAAATAATAGGCCTCAAATTTATAGTCAGCTAAATCTGTGGTTATTGCTGTGGCTGGGCAAGTTATTTAGTGTCCGTCAAAGCACAGTTTTTGTTCTGGGTTGAAATACAATTCCCAATTTAGCAATTCTCTAAATTAGTGGTTTCTGCTGTATCAGGCCTACTTTAAATTTATCCCTAAAAGGGTATATTAGATTCAAGGTGCTGATAGGGTCATTCTCAATAACTTCACACACACGCTACTGTGCATATCCCAGTCTAATTGTGTCCGTAAACGTATACCTGTCACCCAGCGCCTAAGGGTACTTTCACACTAGCGTTTTTCTTTTCCGGCATAGAGTTCCGTCTCAGGGGCTCTATACCGGAAAAGAACTGATCAGGCATATCCCCATGCATTCTGAATGGAGAGTAATCCGTTCAGTTTGCATCAGGATGTCTTCAGTTCAGTCGTTTTGACTGATCAGGCAAAAGAGAAAACCGTAGCATGCTACGTTTTTTTCTCCGGCGAAAGAAACTGAAGACATGCCTGAACGCCGGATCCGGCATTTTTTCCCATAGGAATGTATTAGCGCCGGATCCGGCATTCAGAATACCGGAATGCCGGATCCGTCGTTCCGGCATGCGCATGCGCAGATCGGTAAAAATGCGAAAAATGTACAAGACGGATCCGTCGGTCCGCATGACAAGCGGAGAGACGGATCCGTCCTTGCAATGCATTTGTGAGACGGATCCGCATCCGGATCCGTCTCACAAATGCATTCAGGCAGCAGCAGATCGGCGGATCCGGCGGCCAGTTCCGACGACGGAACTGCCCGCCGGATCACACTGCCGCAAGTGTGAAAGTAGCCTAAATAATAGGCCTCAAATTTATAGTCAGCTAAATCTGTGGTTATTGCTGTGGCTGGGCAAGTTATTGATTGTCCGTCAAAGCACAGTTTTTGTTCTGGGTTGAAATACAATTCCCAATTTAGCAATTCTCTAAATTAGTGGTTTCTGCTGTATCAGGCCTACTTTAAATTTATCCCTAAAAGGGTATATTAGATTCAAGGTGCTGATAGGGTCATTCTCAATAACTTCACACACACGCTACTGTCCAAATCCCAGTCTAATTCTGTCCGTAAACGTATACCTGTCACCCAGCGCCTAAATAATAGGCCTCAAATTTATAGCCAGCTAATTCTGCGGTTATTGCTGTGGCTGGGCAAGTTATTTAGTGTCCGTCAAAGCACAGTTTTTGTTCTGGTTTGAAATACAATTCCCAATTTAGCAATTCTCTAAATTAGTGGTTTCTGCTGTATCAGGCCTACTTTAAATTTATCCCTAAAAGGGTATATTAGATTCAAGGTGCTGATAGGGTCATTCTCAATAACTTCACACACACGCTACTGTGCATATCCCAGTCTAATTCTGTCTGTAAACGTATACCTGTCACCCAGCGCCTAAATAATAGGCCTCAAATTTATAGTCAGCTAAATCTGAGGTTACTGCTGTGCCTGTATTAGTGTAATACGGTACCTAAATAGATAGCCAGATAGTGTTAGGTGTCTGTAAAAAAAGACCTGATTTTGAATTCAATACATTGGGCCAAATAATATTTTTGTTGTTGTGGTGAACGATAACAATGAGGAAAACATCTAGTAAAGGAAACGGACGTGGACATGGTCGTGGAGGTGTTAGTGGACCCTCTGGTGCTGGGAGAGGACGTGGCCGTTCTGCCACAGCCACACGTCCTAGTGTACCAACTACCTCAGGTCCCAGTAGCCGCCATAATTTACAGCGATATTTGGTGGGGCCAAATGTCGTTCTAAGGATGGTAAGGCCTGAGCAGGTACAGGCATTAGTCAATTGGGTGGCCGACAGTGGATCCAGCACGTTCACATTATCTCCCACCCAGTCTTCTGCAGAAAGCGCACAGATGGCGCCTGAAAACCAAGCCCATCAGTCTGTCACATCACCCCCATGCATACTAGGGAAACTGTCTGAGCCTCAAGTTATGCAGCAGTCTCTTATGCTGTTTGAAGACTCCGCTGGCAGGGTTTCCCAAGGGCATCCACCTAGCCCTTTCCCAGCGGTGGAAGACATAGAATGCACTGACGCACAACCACTTATGTTTCCTGATGATGAGGACATGGGAATACCACCTCAGCACGTCTCTGATGATGACGAAACACAGGTGCCAACTGCTGCGTCTTTCTGCAGTGTGCAGACTGAACAGGAGGTCAGGGATCAAGACTGGGTGGAAGACGATGCAGGGGACGATGAGGTCCTAGACCCCACATGGAATGAAGGTCGTGCTACTGACTTTCACAGTTCGGAGGAAGAGGCAGTGGTGAGACCGAGCCAACAGCGTAGCAAAAGAGGGAGCAGTGGGCAAAAGCAGAACACCCGCTGCCAAGAGACTCCGCCTGCTACTGACCGCCGCAATCTGGGACCGAGCACCCCAAAGGCAGCTTCAAGGAGTTCCCTGGCATGGCACTTCTTCAAACAATGTGCTTACGACAAGACCCGAGTGGTTTGCACGCTGTGCCATCAGAGCCTGAAGCGAGGCATTAACGTTCTGAACCTTAGCACAACCTGCATGACCAGGCACCTGCATGTAAAGCATGAACTGCAGTGGAGTAAAAACCTTAAAAACAAGGAAGTCACTCAGGCTCCCCCTGCTACCTCTTCTGCTGCTGCCGCCTCGGCCTCTTCTGCTGCTGCCGCCTCGGCCTCTTCCTCCGCCTCTGGAGGAACGTTGGCACCTGCCGCCCAGCAAACAGGGGATGTACCACCAACACCACCACCTCCGTCACCAAGCATCTCAACCATGTCACACGGCAGCGTTCAGCTCTCCATCTCACAAACATTTGAGAGAAAGCGTAAATTCCCACCTAGCCACCCTCGATCCCTGGCCCTGAATGCCAGCATTTCTAAACTACTGGCCTATGAAAAGCTGTCATTTAGGCTGGTGGACACAGACAGCTTCAAACAGCTCATGTCGCTTGCTGTCCCACAGTATGTTGTTCCCAGCCGGCACTACTTCTCCAAGAGAGCCGTGCCTTCCCTGCACAACCAATTATCCGATAAAATTAAGTGTGCACTGCGCAACGCCATCTGTTGCAAGGTCCACCTAACCACAGATACGTGGACCAGTAAGCACGGCCAGGGACGCTATATCTCCCTAACTGCACACTGGGTAAATGTAGTGGCAGCTGGGCCCCAGGCGGAGAGCTGTTTGGCGCACGTCCTTCCGCCGCCAAGGATCACAGGGCAACATTCTTTGCCTCCTGTTGCCACCTCCTCCTACTCAGCTTTCTCCTCCTCTTCTTCCACCTGCTCATCCAGTCAGCCACACACCTTCACCACCAACTTTAGCACAGCCCGGGGTAAACGTCAGCAGGCCATTCTGAAACTCATATGTTTGGGGGACAGGCCCCACACCGCACAGGAGTTGTGGCGGGGTATGGAACAACAGACCGACGAGTGGTTGCTGCCGGTGAGCCTCAAGCCCGGCCTGGTGGTGTGCGATAATGGGCGAAATCTTGTTGCAGCTCTGGGACTAGTCGGTTTGACGCACATCCCTTGCTTGGCGCATGTGCTGATTTTGGTGGTGCAGAAGTTCATTCACAGCTACCCCGACATGTCAGAGCTGCTGCATAAAGTGCGGGCTGTCTGTTCGCGCTTCCGGCGTTCACATCCTGCTGCTGCTCGCCTGTCTGCGCTACAGCGTAACTTCGGCCTTCCCGCTTACCGCCTCATATGCGACGTGCCCACCAGGTGGAACTCCATGCTGGACAGACTGTGCGAGCAGCAGCAGGCCATAGTGGAGTTTCAGCTGCAGCACGCACGGGTCAGTCGCACAGCGGAACAGCACCACTTCTCCACCAATGACTGGGCCTCCATGCGAGACCTGTGTGCCCTGTTGCGCTGTTTCGAGTACTCCACCAACATGGCCAGTGGCGATGACGCCGTTATCAGCGTTTAAATACCACTTCTATGTCTCCTTGAGAAAACACTTAGGGCGATGATAGAAGAGGAGGTGGCCCAGGAGGAGGAGGAGGAGGAAGAGGAGTAATTTTTAGCACTTTCAGGCCAGTCTCTTCGAAGTGACTCAGAGGGAGTTTTTTTACAACAGCAGAGGCCAGGTATAAATGTGGCCAGCCAGGGCCCACTACTGGAGGACGAGGATGAGGAGGAGTTGGAGGAGGAGGAGGATGAAGCATGGTCACAGCGGGGTGGCACCCAACGCAGCTCGGGCCCATCACTGGTGCATGGCTGGGGGGAAACGCAGGATGATGACGGTACACCTCCCACAGAGGACAGCTTGTCCTTACCTCTGGGCAGCCTGGCACACATGAGCGACTACATGCTGCAGTGCCTGCGCAACGACAGCAGAGTTGCCCACATTTTAACGTGTGCGGACTACTGGGTTGCCACCCTGCTGGATCCACGGTACAAAGACAATGTGCCCACCTTACTTCCTGCACTGTAGCGTGATAGGAAGATGCGCGAGTACAAGCGCACGTTGGTAGATGCGCTACTGAGAGCATTCCCAAATGTCACAGGGGAACAAGTGGAAGCCCAAGGCAAAGGCAGAGGAGGAGCAAGAGGTTGCCAAGGCAGCTGTGTCACGGCCAGCTCCTCTGAGGGCAGGGTTGGCATGACAGAGATGTGGAAAAGTTTTGTCAACACGCCACAGCTAACTGCACCACCACCTGATACGCAACATGTTAGCAGGAGGCAACATTTCACTAACATGATGAATCCGAAAGACAACAAAACACATATGCAAAAATAATATATTTTATTAATTAGTCACATAAGGACAACAACGTAGACAATAATGGATAAAATTGATGAACAAAATAGCAGTAATGTAGTGGCACTGTGGACCAGCGCAACACCAAGGTACCAGGTGGCAAATCTATCCCCCAAGCGCACGTCAACTCTTGGTCTAAATAGGCCTAATGGCTAAAATATCTGAGATAAACCATCTCATAAACCAGACCATAGAGTGGCGTCAGCTTAAAAGATATAAGTGCCACCATGCTGGCCTCATTCTAAGCATGAAATGGGTGCAGTGTGTGACAGGGTTATCAACACCAAGTGGTTTAGTAAATCACAAATTACACTCAGCACCCATATATGCAGCCATCATGAGAACATACATGAATATATCAATGATAACGATTCAAGGGGAACCAACCTGGAGACCTGAGTGAGCGCACCCCTGACGCGCGTTTCGCACAGCTTCCTCAAAAAGGGGCGCCCCTTTTTGAGGAAGCTGTGCGAAACGCGCGTCAGGGGTGCGCTCACTCAGGTCTCCAGGTTGGTTCCCCTTGAATCGTTATCATTGATATATTCATGTATGTTCTCATGCTGGCTGCATATCTGGGTGCTGAGTGTAATTTGTGATTTACTAAACCACTTGGTGTTGATAACCCTGTCACACACTGCACCCATTTCATGCTTAGAATGAGGCCAGCATGGTGGCACTTATATCTTTTAAGCTGACGCCACTCTATGGTCTGGTTTATGAGATGGTTTATCTCAGATATTTTAGCCATTAGGCCTATTTAGACCAAGAGTTGACGTGCGCTTGGGGGATAGATTTGCCACCTGGTACCTTGGTGTTGCGCTGGTCCACAGTGCCACTACATTACTGCTATTTTGTTCATCAATTTTATCCATTATTGTCTATGTTGTTGTCCTTATGTGACTAATTAATAAAATATATTATTTATGCATATGTGTTTTGTTGTCTTTCAGATTCATTGAGTTAATTCTCACATATGGTCTTCTCACTGGTTGAGAATTTATTGTCGGTTCTACTATTTCACTAACATGGTAGAACAGTACGTGTGCACACCCCTCCATGTACTGACTGATGGTTCGGCCCCATTCAACTTCTGGGTCTCTAAATTGTCCACGTGGCCAGAGCTAGCTTTTTATGCCTTGGAGGTGCTGGCCTGCCCGGCGGCCAGTGTTTTGTCTGAACGTGTATTCAGCACGGCAGGGGGCATCATTACAGACAAACGCAGCCGCCTGTCTACAGCCAATGTGGACAAGCTGACGTTCATAAAAATGAACAGGCATGGATCCCACAAGACCTGTCCATCCTTTGTGCAGATTAGACATTAACTACCTCCCCTTAACCATATAGTATTGTACTCCAGGGCACTTCCTCATTCAATCCTATCTTTATTTTCATTTTACCATTATATTGCGAGGCAACCCAAAGTTGAATGAACCTCTTCTCTGTCTGGGTGCCGAGGCCTAAATATATGACAACGGACTGTTCCAATGTTGGGTGACGTGAAACATGATTCTCTGCTATGACATGCAGACTGATTCTCTGCTGACATGAAGCCAGATTCTCTGTTACGGGACCTCTCTCCTCTGCCTGGGTGCCTGGGCCTAAATATCTGACAATGGACTGTTACAGTGGTGGGTGACGTGAAGCATGATTCTCTGCTATGACATGCAGACTGATTCTCTGCTGACATGAAGCCAAATTCTCTGTTACGGGACCTCTCTCCTCTGCCTGGGTGCCTGGGCCTAAATATATGACAATGGACTGTTACAGTGGTGGGTGACGTAAAGCATGATTCTCTGCTATGACATGCAGACTGATTCTCTGCTGACATGAAGCCAGATTCTCTGTTACGAGACCTCTCTCCTCTGCCTGGGTGCCTGGGCCAAAATATCTGACAATGGACTGTTCCAGTGTTGGGTGACGTAAAGCATGATTCTCTGCTATGACATGCAGACTGATTCTCTGCTGACATGAAGCCATATTCTCTGGCCTTTCTCCTCTGCCTGGGTGCCTGGGCCTAAATATATGACAATTGACTGTTACAGTGGTGGGTGACATGAAGCCTGATTCTCTGCTATGACATGCAGACTGATTCTCTGCTGACATGAAGCCAGATTCTCTGTTATGGGACCTCTCTCCTCTGCCTGGGTGCCTGGGCCTAAATATATGACAATGGACTGTTACAGTGGTGGGTGACGTGAAGCCTGATTCTCTACTATGACATGCAGACTTATTCTCTGCTGACATGAAGCCAGATTCTCTGTTATGGGACCTCTCTCCTCTGCCTGGGTGCCTGGGCCTAAATATATGATTCTCTGCTGACATGAAGCCAGATAACAATAATATTTATTTAGTTTTACTTACTGATATAGCACTTTACAGACATTATCATCACTCCAATATATTAATACCATTATCAGAACTACTATACCAACTCTGATGCAAAGATCACCAAGCTTTTACTGGTTTATAAATATATGCAGCACGCCAGACCTGCAGTGTATTGCGATTGCGAGGTCACGGTTTATGGGCAAGCGAGGGTTACTTACAGTTCTGTAGGAAAACCCTGGGCAGGCATACAGCAGTAAAGGAGAGGCTGGCACAGGGGTCCTCTGGGGTACACTCTGTATATAGGGACCGGGCCTGATGATGGATGAGGTGCCCTGGATGTTGTAGGTGTTTAATGTACCTGGGGCAAGGTCCCTTTAAGAAACGTGACGCCAGTGCCTGTAACGGTGGCACACCGATGTATAGTTGTAGTAATTGAAGAACACGGTGGTATGGTAAACCAAACTTTACTTTACTGGAACAACAGTTCAACTTTGTACAGTTCAGTTTCAGTTCCACATTGAAGCAATAACGATTAGCAGGCTCTTTATAAATGGCAGACAAAAGTTATTTGCAAGATACTCAGGGGGTAACAATCAACACTTCTCAGACCAGGCTGCACTATTCCTCAGTTATTCTGGCTGGCTGTATTCCAAGGCCCGTATGCCCAAATGCTGGCTTTTATCCTTGGTAGAAATCTTCCTCAGGTATATATCACTTGCCTTAGTTCAATGTCCCTTCTGCCCTTCAGCTTACTTGATAAGCTGGTACACTGGCTCTGCTCTGCTTGTGGGAACTGCAGGTTTCTCCCAGGAGGAAAACTCTTCTCATGGGGTGACTCTTCTGAGCTAACACAGACTCAGGAACTTCAGGCTGGCTAGACTACACTACTAGCCACCTGGACTGCACTAACTCTTCCCTGTCTGGGCCTACCTATATATACTCAGGGCTTACTAGCTCCCTCTAGTGTATATGAGGCAAAACTAAACTCCAATAGGACTGCTACCCAGCTAACACAGGGAAAATGAGCATAAACATCACAGTAGTACAACAGACTTATTAACCCTTGTGTAGTTCCCACCATTACCTAGTGGGAAACTCTCTACCCCCATGCTATGACGTTGCCCGTCCTCGGCGTAACATAAGGAGCCCGCCCTGCTGGAAATTGCAACCTGAAAGACAAAATGGAGAACAGGCATATATGCTAATCACTACATTGGCAGTACAAATAAATCAAGCAGTTCCACTGGAGAGTGCGGTGAAAAGGGGCGTTGTTCTCTTCCTTCAGGATAATATAAGGGAACAGGGGGCGCTGACCTGGTGCAGCGTATTAAGAATAACCAGGATAGTCCATAGTGATAGTCTATAGAAAATGAAAAAACACAACATAAGTTTCTGGAGGCTCAAATAGCAAAATTAGTCCATACCCGGGGCTTGTAGATGGTTAAACAGGGGTTTCCCGTGAGGGGCTACCTGGACCGATAATGTAGTCTCCAAATCTCACAGGTGGGTGCCTCTTGATAGACTGTGTGGAGCTCCTTACTGGCAAAGGTTCTTCCTGCCTTGGCTCAGGAGGGTCAGAGGAGCTCACAGGCTCTGGAGCTGTTTCAGGTACGCTCTGGGACAGATTGACCTGGGGTTGACGACTAGCAGGAACTGGAGCTGGTACCACCAAGTTCAACCAGGGCGTGAGAAACCAATGAAGTGGATCTTTGTCATGTATCGGGTTCTCAACAGCCTGCATAGGATCAGCAGGTTGGGCTGGCAACTCGGGCTCAGGAGACTCCGGCTCAATGTCCTCTGCTGCAGGTTCTCCTTCTATGTAGGGTTTTAAACGATTTCTATGTACAACTTGGGAGCCTTTACCGTCCCTGGAGATTTGATAAATGTGAGCCTCAGTGTTAGGGATGGCAGAAATGACATATGGGATCCTTTCCCACTTACTGTCCAATTTACTGGTTCGATGGTTGTTCTTCAACCACACCATGTCCCCTAGAGCTAGAGGTCCCACATGAGCAGCCAGGTCATAGTCTCTTTGCTGTCGTTTTTGGGCATTCTCCATGCGCTCCTGAACAATCTCCTTAGCATTGAGGAGACGTCTTTGATGCTCCACCACCCAATCAGTCTTTGTTAGTGGATTGATGACATCAGGCACTTGTACATCTAGGGAGTGGTCAGCACGCAACCTCCCTTGACGGCTGAACATCAGATAAAAATGTGTGTACCCGGTGGAGCAGTGAATTGTGTTGTTATAGATATACATGAGTTGTTGCAGCAGAGTAGGCCAATCACTCCTTGTCTCAGGGGGTACAGCATTTCAATGAGAGTTTGATACATCTTTTCACAGAGTCCGTTACCTTGCGGTTGGTAGGCAGTAGTCCGGACTTTCTGGCAATTGTGCAGCAGGCAAATCTCTTGGAACAGCTGTGATTCAAACGCAGACCCTTGGTCGGAGAGGATCCTCTCTGGGCAGCCGTAGGGCAGGAGTATATGCTTCCAGAACGCCTCCGCTGTAGTCTTAGCTGTCAGGTCTTTCACAGGCACTGCTACGACAAACTTAGTGAAGTGATCAATAATGGTCATGGCGTTCACTTCGCCCCACGGCACAGGCCGTGCATTCTCGGCACCATTTCTCAATGTCTTCTCTCATCCCAATCCAATAGAATCTCCTGCGAATGGTGGCCTCAGTCTTCTGCACGCCAAAGTGTCCGGACTGGTTGTGATACATTTATAACTCCAGACTGGCATCTCGACGTGGTATGAGGATCTGATATATCCTATTAGTGATGAGCGGCAAGGGTCATATTCGAATTTGCGATATTTCGCAAATATTTTTTAGAATATTTGTTGAATATTCAAAAATTCTCGATATTTTTTTTACTAAAAAAATCGGCATGGTAATGATTGTGTAATATGCAAATTTTTGTAATTTTTTATTGAGAATTTTTCAACTTACAACTATTAGACAAAGAAGATTATAGCACTATATATTCTAAAACAAGAATATATAGCAATATAGCGAATATTCGAAAAAAAAACGAATATCGAGCAATTTAGCTAATATAGTGCTATAATCTTTTTTTATAGTTGTAATTTATTTCCAATCTGAACTTCAGATGGGAAAAAAAATACAACTATTAGACAAAGAAGATTATAGCACTATATTAGCTAAATTGCTCTATATTTTTATTTTTTTAATATTCGCTATATTGCTATAACTTAGTTTTTTCGAATATTTGTAATATTCTAAGACAAGAATATATAGCAATATAGCGAATATTCGAAAAAAACGAATATAGAGCAATTTAGGTAATATAGTGCTATAATCTTCTTTCTCTAATAGTTGTAATTTTTTTCTCATCTGAAGTTCAGATTGGAAAAAAATTAGAACTATAAAAAAAACTGATTATGGCACTATATTAGCTAAATTGCTCTATATTAATTTTTTTTGAATATTCGCTATATTGCTATAACTTTGTTTTTTCGAATATTCGTAATATTCTAAAACAATAATATATAGCAATATAGCGAATATTCAAAAAATGAATATAGAGCAAAATTTGCAAACACTACTACTCCTAAAGTCAAGTATATTGGAGCCTTCATATTGGCCCACAAGCTAGAAGCAGGAAGGGATCATGTGTACTGATTTAAAAATATTTTTTTCCGAATATTCGAAATTCCGAATATATATAACTATATTTGAAATATTAGTGAATTTTCGAAGTGCCTATATTCGCGATAAAAATTTGAAATTTGAATATTCGTGATCAACACTATATCCTAACACAGGACACTGGATCCAGGCTCCTTCTAAGCAACAGGCCTTTTTGAAGAAACAGTTGGTGGCAATGTCTCCACAGCCTCATTAATTCTGGGTCTGCACTCTTCCTGCATACTCTCTCAGGAGTTCTCCCACTAGTAAGGAAGTCGAGCAGTTCACTGAGGACTCTACTTTCGGACTGGAGCTTAATCCACCTTTCTTGTTCGCCCCTGGACTCAGGAATATTTAATGAAGAAGAATCAGCAGCTGAGTGATTTTCGGTGCAAATATTATCTTGCTGAGCAAATTTGTTGTAAAACGCTGGCATTTCCACTTCTTCCCAGGCATCCTTTGGTTCATCTGGGGCTTCCGTAGTGGGAAGCCGCAACAGGGCATCAGCATTGTCGTTGGAGCGGCCTGCCCGATATTTCACAATGAAGTCATAGTTGGCAAGGCGGGAGGTCCAGCTTTGCTCCAGAGCCCCTAACTTGGCTGTATTCAGATGTGCCAGGGGGTTATTGTACATGAAGGCAACAAACGATGTGGCAGCGAGATAGTCTTAGAATTTTCTGGTCACAGCCCACACTAAGGCAAGGAACTCCAGCTTGAAGGAACTATAGTTCTGATCGTTCTTCTCAGCTCCCCTCAGGGATCTGCTTGCGTAGGCAATCACTCTCTCTTTGTTATCTTGCACTTGGGCCAACATGGCCCCCAGGCCTTTTTTGCTGGCATCTGTGTCAGTGGCGTACACACATTCCATGGGGCCCCGGTGTGAAATTGATCCATGGCCCCCCCCCAACCCGCCGCCGCACCCACCCCCACTACTGCCCCTACCATTCACTCAACATGCCTCCAGTCCCAATAGTACCACTTTGTGCGGTAAAGTCTGATTTTGAATGCCAATCTTGCTGTCCTGCCAAGCTCCACCTCTGAGCGAATTGCCAGGGGTAAGAGTTGGGAGGTATGTACATTATATGTCATAAGCATGCAGAATGAAAAAAAAAATAGATGCATACTGTACTTATTCCACCAAAAACAAACTTTATTTAGGGGCATTAACAGTTTGGTGTTCTTCCAAAAACTATCCTCATCCTTCTTGAAAAGAGACATACCTACAAAATAAGAAAAAGGCAGACACATTACTACAGGAAATTTAATTCTGTTGTGCTAAACTAGTCTATGAAGCTAATTTTCATTCACCAATTAAAGACATTTTTATTTACTATCCTTTTGCCTTTGCCTCTATTGTGACAATTATTGTACAATTGGACCAAGAAAAAAAAAACAACAACTTACTCAAATTCTCCGCTGGTTCCAAACCGTATTTTATTTGCTACAGCAAGCTGGATGAAGTCTGAACCTGCAGAAATAAGAAACAGCAATAACTTACCACTTTATACTATTTCCACTGTAGTTCAGACACATAATAGAAGTAACTTACTCAAATCTTCCATAACGAGGAATCTTATTCATGAAACAGGATTGCTAGACAAACAATGGTAACTTCCAACTTGGTAAATTCAAACGTGATGCCTTCCAGCTCCATAACATTAAAATCTTCTTTAACAGAACTTTTCAACAAACATCCACAACATAACGAGAAGATCGATCTGCAGAAAGTAACCAAAGAAGAAAAAATGTATTAGCACCTTTTAGTAACAATAAAGAATAAACTGTTAAATAACTTGGTTAGTACAACAATTTAAAACCATGCAACAAAGGTTAGTATAAACTCAAAACGACAAGCCAAACTAAGGGCCAAAACGAGGCCCGAACACAAGGCAGAACTGAGGGCCGAACATCAAGGCCGAACACAAGGCAGAACTGAGGGCCAAACATCAAGGCCGAACACAAAGCAGAACTGAGGGCCGAACATCAAGGCCGAACACAAGGCAGAACTGAGGGCCGAACATCAAGGCCGAACACAAGGCAGAACTGAGGGCCGAACATCAATGCCGAACACAAGGCAGAACTGAGGGCCGAACATCAAGGCCGAACTGAAAACTTACGAATCTCTTTAAAATGGACTCTGCCGTGCTTTCATTTCAGCAAAGTTGTCCACAATGGCTTCAATGTTAAGTCTTCTAGCTCTCTGATTTTCAGTACTTAACAGAGCCAGGCCATAAAGTCTCTGTTGGGACATGGTGCTTCTCAAGTAATTTTTTATAAACTTTAATTTTGAAAAGGACCTTTCAGCACTTGCAACTGTAACTGGAATGGTGAGGAACAGCAGCAACGCTATGCACACATCTTGTAGATTGGATGACAAGGCACAATTTTCAACAATTAGAAGGTGAGAAAGGTCCTTTACAGTGGAGCATCTACGAATCTCTTCCTGAAATGTTGATCGGAAGCTCATAAGCTGTTCTGGGAAAGCTGGTGACATGTCCTCTGGGTAGCATTCCTGTAGCTGTGAAGCAGCTTTGAACAAATCATCATCGGTTTCAGAGGCAAGTACTGTAGGCTGTAGTATATTAAATCGCTGCATGACATTGCTCATTCCAGCAAATCGGTTAGACAGCTGGTTGGTCACAATGTCTAAACACCTATAAAACACACCCGTTTTAAAGTATTGTTCTGGATCCTGCAACCTTTCATCTATTGAAAGTTCATCAAAGTGACGCTTCACTTTTCTTGCTCTCTTGTTTTCAAACTGCGGCTGGATGTTCCACTTTTCTGCCAGTTCTACCGCTGTTTGTTTTGCTCCATCAAAATTATCCCTATATTTTGAAAGGACTTGAGCTGCCTTTTGTATAAGATGTGCTGCACTGGATAAATCTATATTTTTTGACTGCAACAATTTAGAAACCACATTTATGGTGTCAAAAATCTTGCTTTGCAGGACAACGAGACAAACAAATTGAAAAAATCCTAATTTTTTTCTAAGGCGAGCAGCATCATCCCTTTCTTTTGGCTTGGATGACATCAAGTTTATTTTTGTTAAAGCTTGCATAATGTCCCCAAATGAAAGCATAGAGCAAGCAGTGAATCATGGCGAGATGACCATCGAGTGGGGCAAAGTTTTTTCAATGTAATTGAGGACTCTGTAGAGAATGATGAAAGAATGTTCCATCTGCGTATGCTTTCCCCCCAAAAAACATACAATTCCTGGACCACTTCAAAAAAACTTGAAATTTCTGGTATGTTCCCAACAGCATCCTAAAGTACCAGGTTGAGATTGTGAGCTGCACAATGTACATACAAGGCATTTTTTTCTCTCTGTGCAATTCGAGCCTGAACACCAAAATACACCCCACTCATTGTCGCTGCCCCATCATACCCCTGGCCACGACATTTTGTTATATTGAGGCCGTTGCTCTCTATGCACGAGACAATGTCATGTTCAAGGCCTGCAGCACTCTGGTACTCAACGGCATGAAACCCTAGGAAAACCTCTTTGATCTCCACACTAGTTGCTCTCTGGCTTTCATCTCTTTCCACAGAAACATATCTTATTATTTGACTCATTTGGTCTACTTTTGATATATCCTGTGTAGTATCCATTATAATAGAAAAAAAAGGTGCCTGTTTTATTTCAGACACAATGATGTTCCGGACCTTATTTGAAAGTATGTCTATAATTTCATTTTGGATTCTAGGACTCAAGTATCTTACTGATTTTTGGGGTAACTGGAGGAGTTGCTTTAGAACAGGGTCATATTCCGCGAGCAGCTCTATAATGGAGAGAAAATTCCCATTGTTTACCTCGCCAAGTTGTTCTCTATGACCACGGAAGGAAAGATTAGCCATTGACATTGTTAATGTTACATTGACAATCCTATGTAAAACTTGTCTCCAATAGTTTTTTTCCTGTCTAATTTGCTTTTCATTTTCCTCATCTATTGTTTTGTTCTTCCTCCACTGTTCATACACTACACAGGCTTCTATATGAGTTTTGGAAGACTCATGAGCCTGAATTCTTGCAGAAAGCCTTTGCCATTTCTGTATTCCTTTGGCCCATGCAGGTTCAAATCCTGTCTTTTTACGGTCCCCAAACAGCCAGCATGGTTCACAGTAGGCTACGTTAAGTTTAGGCGAGTAGCATAGCCACATCACAGGGATCTTAACCACTTAAGGACCACAGGTTTATACCCCCCTAGTGACCAGGCCCTTTTTTACAAATCGGCACTCCACAACTTTAGCGGTTTATTGCTCGGTCATGCAACTTACCACCCAAATGAATTTTACCTCCTTTTCTTCTCACTAATAGAGCTTTCATTTGGTGGTATTTTATTGCTGCTGACATTTTTACTTTTTTTGTTATTAATCAAAATGTAACGATTTTTTTGCAAAAAAATGACATTTTTCACTTTCAGCTGTAAAATTTTGCAAAAAAACGACATCCATATATAAATTTTTCGCTACATTTATTGTTCTACATGTCTTTGATAAAAAAAAAATGTTTGGGCAAAAAAAAAATGGTTTGGGTAAAAGTTATAGCATTTACAAACTATGGTACAAAAATGTGAATTTCCGCTTTTTGAAGCCGCTCTGACTTTCTGAGCACCGGTCATGTTTCCTGAGGTTCTACAAGGCCCAGACAGTACAAACACCCCACAAATGACCCCATTTCGGAAAGTAGACACCCTAAGGTATTCGCTGATGGGCATAGTGAGTTCATAGAACTTTTTATTTTTTGTCACAAGTTAGCGGAAAATGATGATTTTTATTTTAATTTTTTTTTTTCTTACAAAGTCTCATATTCCACTAACTTGCGACAAAAAATAAAAAATTCTAGGAACTCGCCATGCCCCTCACGGAATACCTTGGGGTGTCTTCTTTCCAAAATGGGGTCACTTGTGGGGTAGTTATACTGCCCTGGCAATTAATGGGCCCAAATGTGTGAGAAGTACCTTGCAATCAAAATGTGTAAAAAATGGCCTGCGAAATCCGAAAGGTGCACTTTGGAATATGTGCCCCTTTGCCCACCTTGGCTGCAAAAAAGTGTCACACATCTGGTATCGCCGTACTCAGGAGAAGTTGGGGAATGTGTTTTGGGGTGTCATTTTACATATACCCATGCTGGGTGAGAGAAATATCTTGGCAAAAGACAACTTTTCCCATTTTTTTATACAAAGTTGGCATTTGACCAAGATATTTCTCTCACCCAGCATGGGTATATGTAAAATGACACCCCAAAACACATTCCCCAACTTCTCCTGAGTACGGCGATACCAGATGTGTGACACTTTTTTGCAGCCAAGGTGGGCAAAGGGGCACATATTCCAAAGTGCACCTTTCGGATTTCGCAGGCCATTTTTTACACATTTTGATTGCAAAGTTCTTCTCACACATTTGGGCCCCTAAATTGCCAGGGCAGTATAACTACGCCACAAGTGACCCCATTTTGGAAAGAAGACACCCCAAGGTATTCCGTGAGGGGCATAGCGAGTTCCTAGAATTTTTTATTTTTTGTCGCAAGTTAGTGGAATATGAGACTTTGTAAGGAAAAAAGAAAAAAAAAGAAAAATCATCATTTTCCGCTAACTTGTGACAAAAAATAAAAAATTCTAGGAACTCGCCATGCCCCTCACGGAATACCTTGGGGTGTCTTCTTTCCAAAATGGGGTCACTTGTGGCGTAGTTATACTGCCCTGGCAATTTAGGGGCCCAAATGTGTGAGAAGAACTTTGCAATCAAAATGTGTAAAAAATGGCCTGCGAAATCCGAAAGGTGCTCTTTGGAATGTGTGCCCCTTTGCCCCCCTTGGCTGCAAAAAAGTGTCACACATCTGGTATCGCCGTACTCAGGAGAAGTTGGGGAATGTGTTTTGGGGTGTCATTTTACATATACCCATGCTGGGTGAGAGAAATATCTTGGCAAAAGACAACTTTTCCCATTTTTTTATACAATGTTGGCATTTGACCAAGATATTTCTCTCACCCAGCATGGGTATATGTAAAATGACACCCCAAAACACATTCCCCAGCTTCTCCTGAGTACGGCGATACCAGATGTGTGACACTTTTTTGCAGCCTAGATGCGCAAAGGTGCCCAAATTCCTTTTAGGAGGGCATTTTTAGACATTTGGATCCCAGACTTCTTCTCACACTTTCGGGCCCCTAAAAAGCCAGGGCAGTATAAATACCCCACATGTGACCCCACTTTGGAAAGAAGACACCCCAAGGTATTCAATGAGGGGCCTGGCGAGTTCATAGAATTTTTTTTTTTTGCATAAGTTAGCGGAAATTGATTTTTTTTTTTTGTTTTTTTCTCACAAAGTCTCACTTTCCGCTAACTTAGGACAAAAATTTCAATTTTTCATGGACTCAATATGCCCCTCAGCAAATACCTTGGGGTGTCTTCTTTCCGAAATGGGGTCACATGTGGGGTATTTATACTGCCCTGGCTTTTTAGGGGCCCTAAAGCGTGAGAAGAAGTCTGGAATATAAATGTCTAAATGGAGCCTTACAGGGGGGGGTGATCAATGACAGGGGGGTGATCACCCATATAGATTCCCTGATCACCTGTCTGTCATTGATCACCCCCCTGTAAGGCTCCATTCAGACGTCCGCATGTGTTTTGCAAAACACATGCGGACGTCTGAATGGAGCCTTACAGGGGGGTGATCAATGACAGAGAGGTGATCACCCATATACACTCCCTGTCATTGATCACCCCCCTGTAAGGCTCCATTCAGACGTCCGCATGTGTTTTGCAAAACACATGCGGACCGCATGTTTTGCAAAACACATGCGGACGTCTGAATGGAGCCTTACAGGGGGGTGATCAATGACAGGGGGTGATCAGGGAGTGTATATGGGTGATCACCTCTCTGTCATTGATCACCCCCCTGTAAGGCTCCATTCAGACGTCCGCATGTGTTTTGCAAAACACATGCGGACCGCATGTGTTTTGGATCGGATCCGCAAAACACATGCGGACGTCTGAATGGAGCCTTACAGGGGGGTGATCAATGACAGAGAGGTGATCACCCATATACACTCCCTGTCATTGATCACCCCCCTGTAAGGCTCCATTCAGACGTCCGCATGTGTTTTGCAAAACATGCGGTCCGCATGTGTTTTGCAAAACACATGCGGACGTCTGAATGGAGCCTTACAGGGGGGTGATCAATGACAGGGAGTGTATATGGGTGATCACCTCTCTGTCATTGATCACCCCCCTGTAAGGCTCCATTCAGACGTCCGCATGTGTTTTGCGGATCCGATCCAAAACACATGCGGTCCGCATGTGTTTTGCAAAACACATGCGGACGTCTGAATGGAGCCTTACAGGGGGGTGATCAATGACAGGGGGTGATCAGGGAGTGTATATGGGTGATCACCTCTCTGTCATTGATCACCCCCCTGTAAGGCTCCATTCAGACGTCCGCATGTGTTTTGCAAAACACATGCGGACCGCATGTGTTTTGGATCGGATCCGCAAAACACATGCGGACGTCTGAATGGAGCCTTACAGGGGGGTGATCAATGACAGAGAGGTGATCACCCATATACACTCCCTGTCATTGATCACCCCCCTGTAAGGCTCCATTCAGACGTCCGCATGTGTTGCAAAACACATGCGGACGTCTGAATGGAGCCTTACAGGGGGGTGATCAATGACAGGGGGTGATCAGGGAGTGTATATGGGTGATCACCTCTCTGTCATTGATCACCCCCCTGTAAGGCTCCATTCAGACGTCCGCATGTGTTTTGCAAAACACATGCGGACCGCATGTGTTTTGGATCGGATCCGCAAAACACATGCGGACGTCTGAATGGAGCCTTACAGGGGGGTGATCAATGACAGAGAGGTGATCACCCATATACACTCCCTGTCATTGATCACCCCCCTGTAAGGCTCCATTCAGACGTCCGCATGTGTTTTGCAAAACATGCGGTCCGCATGTGTTTTGCAAAACACATGCGGTCCGCATGTGTTTTGCAAAACACATGCGGACGTCTGAATGGAGCCTTACAGGGGGGTGATCAATGACAGGGAGTGTATATGGGTGATCACCTCTCTGTCATTGATCACCCCCCTGTAAGGCTCCATTCAGACGTCCGCATGTGTTTTGCGGATCCGATCCAAAACACATGCGGTCCGCATGTGTTTTGCAAAACACATGCGGACGTCTGAATGGAGCCTTACAGGGGGGTGATCAATGACAGGGGGTGATCAGGGAGTGTATATGGGTGATCACCTCTCTGTCATTGATCACCCCCCTGTAAGGCTCCATTCAGACGTCCGCATGTGTTTTGCAAAACACATGCGGACCGCATGTGTTTTGGATCGGATCCGCAAAACACATGCGGACGTCTGAATGGAGCCTTACAGGGGGGTGATCAATGACAGAGAGGTGATCACCCATATACACTCCCTGTCATTGATCACCCCCCTGTAAGGCTCCATTCAGACGTCCGCATGTGTTGCAAAACACATGCGGACGTCTGAATGGAGCCTTACAGGGGGGTGATCAATGACAGGGGGTGATCAGGGAGTGTATATGGGTGATCACCTCTCTGTCATTGATCACCCCCCTGTAAGGCTCCATTCAGACGTCCGCATGTGTTTTGCAAAACACATGCGGACCGCATGTGTTTTGGATCGGATCCGCAAAACACATGCGGACGTCTGAATGGAGCCTTACAGGGGGGTGATCAATGACAGAGAGGTGATCACCCATATACACTCCCTGTCATTGATCACCCCCCTGTAAGGCTCCATTCAGACATCCGCATGTGTTTTGCGGATCCGATCCAAAACACATGCGGTCCGCATGTGTTTTGCAAAACACATGCGGACGTCTGAATGGAGCCTTACAGGGGGGTGATCAATGACAGGGAGTGTATATGGGTGATCACCTCTCTGTCATTGATCACGCCCCTGTAAGGCTCCATTCAGAGGTCCGCATGTGTTTTGCGGATCCGATCCATGTATGAGTGTAACCGTAAAAATCATGCGGACGTCTGAATGGAGCCTTACAGGGGGGTGATCAATGACAGGGGGGTGATCAATGACAGGGAAGTGATCAGGAAGTCTATATGCGTGATCACCACCCTGTCATTGATCACCCCCCTGTAAGGCTCCATTCAGACGTCCGTATGTGTTTTGCGGATCCGATCCATGGATGCTGGATCCGTAAAAATCATACGGACGTCTGAATGGAGCCTTATAGGGGGGTGATCAATGACAGGGGGGTGATCAATGACGGGAGGGGTGATCAGGGAGTGTATATGAAGTGATCAGGGGTTCATAAGGGGTTAATAACTGACAGGGGGGGGTGTAGTGTAGTGTAGTGTTGTTTGGTGGTACTTTACACATCTACCTGTGTCCTCTGGTGGTCGATCCAAACAAAAGGGACCACCAGAGGACCAGGTAGCAGGTATATTAGACGCTGTTATCAAAACAGCGTCTAATATACCTGTTAGGGGTTAAAAAAATCACATCTCCAGCCTGCCAGCGAGCGATCGCCGCTGGCAGGCTGGAGATCCACTCGCTTACCTTCCGTTCCTGTGAGCGCGCGCGCCTGTGTGCGCGCGTTCACAGGAAATCTCGGCTCACGCGAGATGACGCCAATCGGCGTTAGCGTAGCCTGGGAGAGCCGCCGCGATGACGCCTTTCGGCGTTACAGTTGCGGCAAGCGGTTAAGGCCTGTTTTTGTAACGCGTACATAATAGCTTTCAGAAAAGCACCTTCTCTCATCATCTTGTGGAAAAGGTCCTGGATGTCGGCACGGGCCATGAGCTATTATAAATCTTTTTACATTTGAATCCATTATTGTAATAGGATAATAGGGTAATGTCCCCTATCAGTAACATGTTTCTCTCCCACAAAAATACTTTCTATAGAAACCTCTGTAGATTTCAACAATTCAAAATCATCACCTGATTTGGTGCTTTCTGTTGACTGCACTATTTCTTTAGTTGGTAGACTTGTGCTACTACCTTCATCGGGATTCTCGTCACCTGCTACATCTAAAGAACTGGATTAAGTGCACTCGCTGATTTCCACCTCTCGGACATCAACAGCACTTTCCACCTCTCTGACATCAACAGCACTTTCCACAGACATTTCACTTTCAGTGTTACTCTGTACAGGAGGAACACTAGCAGGTGTAGGAGTGGAAAAGTAGCTGCTTATTTTTGGAAGTTTGGAAGTTCTCAAACTGTCTTCCCTTTTTTGTTTACGTTTCTGAGCACCACTCTTATGTTGATAGGATGCCATACTTTGAAGAATTAGTTTTCTGTAAATAAAGTTAAAAAAAACCTTAACCTAATTATTCTTATAATTCCACCATAAACTGCAGCCCTGAATATGCGTCCCCAACTCCTCCATGTGTCTCCAATATGAAGCATGCTGGTATAACCTATGCATCTCCTGTATATAAGTATATATGTATAGCTGGTATAACCTGGACATCTCCTGTTATGTATATAATTATATATATATATATATATGTACAGCTGGTATAACTTATACATCTTCCTGTATATAGTGATAGGGACCATGCTGGTATAACCTGGTATCTCCTTATATGATTATATATATACAGCTGGTATAAGTTATACATGTTAATATACCAGAAGATGTATACCTTATACCAGGTCAGCTGACATATAATAATATACAGAACATACCAAGGCCAGATAGTAACTCTTACCTGAGCTTGCTCCGGCTGAAAGCTGCTGAATCGACCTGCTGAAAGTTTGTGGCAACTGCCTGGCAAGGCTGAATGCTGGAGGCTGGATGGGCTCAGTGTGTGCTCTGGCTGGCTGAATGAGTGCTGCTCCTGGGCCAAGTTTCAGGCTGGCAAAAATGTCTGGCAGAGAGAGAGAGAATGAGGTGGGTGAGTGACTGTAGTATAGAGTCAGGCAAGGGGGCAGTGGCAGACGAGCAGTGACTATGCCTAAGCCGGACCTGCCGTCGCATCATCTTTAACAACAAAAAAGGGGGACTTATTATGGCCGTCCGTCATGGCCTTGTGTCAGACCAGGAGTCTAAAAAACAGACTGTCAGGCCTAAAACCGGATGTCTAGCCACCCTAAAAGCAGCAGTGGCAGAGACTGAATACAGCAGCAGCCATTACAGTCAGATTAGAGACAAAGCTGCAGAGTAGCTGTAATCTGACTAAAATGGCTGCTGCTGGCCTCAGTGAGTCTCTCTGCAAAGAGACCTCATATCAGCTACCTCAATCCCCATCAGCCCAAAGAACCGCCCCCACTCAGCCACCAGATCAATCATCAGCCCAAAGACCCCCCAGTCATCCCCCCATGCCCATCAGACCTCAGACTCAAAGTCGTCGTCCCCCCATCAGCCACCAGATCAATCAGCCGAATTGCCTTGCTTTGATGGGATTGCCAGATTGGGGCCTGGGCTGATTTGATCATCTGAGGGGTCTTTGAAAGCAAAGACCCCTCAGATGATCAGAACAGCCCAGGCCTCAATCTGGCAATCCCATGAATAAATTCAGGCTGCCCCCCAGGGCCCCACTGCTGCAGGTCATTGTTCTCAGCAGCAGGCCAGCCCCCCTACTAAAAGTAGTCAGACTCTGTAAAGCAGCTGGCTTGCTGCTGAGAACAATGACCTGCAGCAGTGGGGCCCTGGGGCAGCCTGAATTTATTGATGGGATTGCCAGATTGGGGCCTGGGCTGATCTGATCATCTGAGGGGGTCTTTGAAAGCAAAGACGGTCTTTGCTTTCAAAGCTTTCAAAGACCCCCTCAGATGATCAGATCAGCCCAGGCCCCAATCTGGCAAGCCCATCAAAGCAAGGCAGATGACGGGGGGGGGGGGGGTTTACAGTCACTGGCACTCGTCTCTGGGAGGAAAAGCCTGCAGCAACAGGGCAAACTGAGCCCCCCCCCCCTGACAGACTACAGTCACTGGCACTCGTCTCTGGCAGGAAAAGCCCGCAGCAACAGGGCAAACTGAGCCCCCCCCCCTGACAGACTACAGTCACTCGTTTCTGGCAGGAAAAGCCCGCAACAGGGCACACTGAGGCCCCCAGGCATCCCCCCTGGCAGATGACAGGGGGAGGGGGGGAGGGTTTACAGTCAGACTCAGTGTGCCCTGTTGCAGGCTTTTCCTGCCAGAGACGAGTGCCAGTGACTGTAAACCCTCCCCCTGTCATCTGCCAGGGGGGATGCCTGGGGGCCTAGTGTGCCCTGTTGCTGCAGGCTTTTCCTGCCAGAGATTGCCGCTGCCCCCAACTCCCCCCCCCCGCCCTGGTCATCTGCCAGGGGGGATGCCTGAGGGGCTGGCGGCCTAGTGTGCCCTGTTGCTGCGGCCCTGCAGGCTTTTCCTGCCAGAGATTGCCGCCGCTAAACCCCCCCCCGGGTCATCTGCCACTTCGGGGGGGTGCCTGTGGGCCTAGTGTGCCCTGTTGCTGTGGGCTTTTCCTGTCAGAGATTGCCGCTGCCTCCAACCCCCCCCCCCCCCCGCCCTGGTCATCTGCCAGGGGGAATGCCTGAGGGGCTGGGGGCCTAGTGTGCCCTGTTGCTGCGACCCTGCAGGCTTTTCCTGCCAGAGATTGCCGCCGCTAAACCCCCCCGGGTCATCTGCCACTCCGGGGGGGTGCCTGTGGGCCTAGTGTGCCCTGCCGCTAGCCCGCTACCCCCCCGGCCATCTGCCAGGGGGGGTGCCTGGGGAGCTGGGGGCCTAGTGTGCCCTGCTGGCTGCTGCAACCCCCATCCCCCCCCGGTCATCTGCCAGGGCCCGGGGGTGCCTGGGGGGGCATAGTGTGCCATGTATGCCGCTGGGCATAGTGTGCCATGCTGCTGCACCCCCCCGGTCATTTGCCTGGGGGGGCTGTGGGCCTGCTGCTGCCCCCCCTGGTCATTTGCCTGGGGGGCTGTGGGCCTGCTGCTGCCCCCCCCCCGGTCATTTGCCTGGGGGGCTGTGGGCCTAGTGTGCCCTCCTGCTGCTGCTACCCCCGTCATCTGCTGGCTGCTGATCTGCTGGCTGCTGGCGGCCCCAGGGTCCGGTTGGGTCGGGTCCGGTCCCGTGCACCCCCCCCCGGCTTTTACTTACCGACCGTCGCGGGCAGGGCAGAGGAACTTCGGTTCTCCTTCTTCTGTTCTTCCGGTCGGCGCCTCGGCGGGTCCTCTTCTCACGAGACACGTCCTCTCTTCGTCACGTCCGGATCCCGTCTGAGATCAGGCGCGTGTTCCCGCGAGACCTGCACAGGAGTTCGCACAGGTCTCGCGGGAGTTCACGAGCCCTGCGCCGGCACTGACGTGAGTGACCGCAGGGAGGAGGGAGGACTGGGAGGAGGAGGGAGGAGGAAGAAGGAGGTGGAAGGAGGAGGAAGGAGGAGGAAGGAGGAGGAAGGAGGAGGAAGGAGGGCGGGCCCGGGGGGCAACGTATGTGACGGCCGGGTCTGAGTCTGAGACACAGCTGCAGCAGGGGCCCCAGGGGTCCGCAGGCGGCCGGGCCCGGTCGCAACTGCGACCCCTATATGTACGCCACTGATCTGTGTAGAGGTGAAAAGGCTTCTGATAATCCGGGTAACCCAGGACAGGGGGTTCGGTCAGCTTCTTCTTTAGGAGCTGGAAGGCAATCTCCCATTCTTCATTCCATTCAACAGGGATAGGAGTCTTTGGACTCTTGTTAGGATGCCCCCTTAGGAGTTCCTGGATCGGATCCGCAATTTGTGCAAAATGCGGGATGAAGAGTCTATAATATCCTGCAAAGCTGAGGAAACTTCTTACCTCTTTCATGGTGGTGGGAGTAGGCCAATTACGGACAGCAGCAAGTTTATCAGGATCAGGCTGGACTCCTTCAGCACTAACAACGTGCCCTAGATACTTTACTGCTGGTTTTAGCAGGTGGCTTTGATTTTAAGGCCATATTTAACAAGGACGTGAAACACTTCACCCAGGTGTTTTAAATGGTCCTCATACATCTTGGAGTAGATAATGATGTCATCTAGGTATAATAGTACAGTCTCAAAGTTCCTATGGCCTAAACAATGCTCCATCAACCACTGGAATGTCCCTGGAGAGTTACACAGTCAGAACGGCATATAATTAAATTCAAACAGGCCCATAGGCATAGTGAAAACGATCTTCTCACGATCTTCTGGGGCCATAGGTACCTGCCAGTACCCGCTAGTTAAGTCCAGAGTGGAGAAGTAGGCTGATGACCCCAGGGCAGTCAAGGACTCCTCAATGCGTGGTAACGGATAAGCGTATTTGTGGGTGATTTGATAGATCTTTCTGTAATCCACGCAGAACCTTATGCTTCCATCAATTTTTCGGACAAGAACTAGGGGCGCAGCCCAGGGACTATGACTGTCCCAGATTATATTAGAGCCTTTCATCCCTCTTATCAGTGGCGTAGGGATCGCCATAGCAGCGGCTATGGGGCCCTACACCACTGGGGGCCCGCCGCCGACTGAGGTTTAAAAAAATAAATGCAATTTATTGTGAGGCGTGGGCCGGGCGTGGCGCTGTGATAGGGGGCAGTCGGAGCCAGAGGCAGAGAGGCAGTCTGGGCGGCGGTTCATCTAACTAGTCCTAGCCGGAAGTGGAGGAGGCTGAGTCGCAGACTCGGAGCGGGAAGTACAATGAAGGCAAAGCTGCGAGGCGAGCTGCTGGAGTCGGTCAGTTCAAGTGGCTGAGGACTGAGGTGAGGGCTCAGGGCTGGCTCTGGTCTGGCTGGGGAGTGGGACTGACTGAGTCTGTCACTGTAGTATGTATCGGTGTGTGTCCGACCAAAGCAGCAGCGTCAGTCAGTGGAGTAGTGGAGACTAGTGTAGTGGACAAGTGGAGACTGGAGTAAAAGTTATTTTATCTGTGTGTGTGAGGTATAGCTGGATCAAAGCATCTTCTAATCCCTATTCACACATATACCTGCTGAAGCCTGGCAGGCGCAGCTGCATTATTTAATAGTGTGGTGTGGTAATGGTTAATGGCATTTTGGCGAAGACACAGCCACCTAATCCTATCTGAGGGGTCCAGACCCCTCAGATAGGATTAGGTGGCTGTGTCTTCGCCAAAATGCCATTAACCATTACCACACCACACTATTAAATAATGCAGCTGCGCCTGCCAGGCTTCAGCAAGTATATGTGTGAATAGGGAAGATGCTGAGATCCGGCTATACCTTACAGTGAGGTACAGCCGGATCTCAGCATCTTCCCTAATCCCTATTACACAGCCACCTAATCCTATCTGTGGGGTCTGTAGCACAAGAAGGCGAAAGTACATATCGTGGGGTGTGTATGTGTATTAGACAGAAAGTAGGGATATGTATCTTGTGTAGTTTGGGTATTAGGGAGAGTAAGGGGTATATATCTAGTGCTGATACAGAGCCGCTCTTCACCTACACGTGTATCAGCACTAGATATATACACCTTACTCTCCCTAATACCCAAACTACACAAGATACATATCCCTACCTTCTGTCTAATACACATACACACCCCACAATATGTACTTTCACCTTCTTGTGTTACAGACCCCTGTACAACTTAACAATCTTCTTTAATACACAGATATTTATTCATACATTTCCTACACTGGCACAAATGCGTTGCCAGTGACCAACACGTAACCGTCGCAAGTGCATGAGGAGCTGCGGATGTGGCGGCGAGGTCCGAGGGGTATGTGAGGGTGGGAGATCCGGGGGGGGGGGGCATAATTTTTTTTTGCTATGGGGCCCAGTCATTTCTAGCTCTTCTTCATCTCTTTCACAAACTGATAGGTAGTAGGTGGTATGGGTCTGTATCTCTCCTTGATAGGAGGATGAGAGCCAGTGGGTATGGTGTGTTTTATTACACTGACCTCTCCGTAGTCCGTGGAGTACTTGCTGAAGGCCTTGTGGTGTTCTTTCACCGGATTCAGATCTCCTTCTATTTGCTCCTTCGGGGTGGATTTGTTCCCCACATGAAGTTCTTCCCACCAGGATGTTGTTGAGGCGCTGGCAGTGGCGCTGCTGCTCTGTGCGGTCTGGAACGTCTCCTTGGCAGGCAGACAGATCACATACTGGAAAGACACTTGGAAAAGCTGAGCAACGGGGCAGTGCTTAAAAAGAGTAAGGGGGTGATCACCAAAGTTAATTAAGCGGATAGGCCCTTAACTTGAGACACGGTCACCAGACTCCTGGCTGTTCGCACGAAGGGATGATTCTCAATTTGAATAGGTTTCACTAGGGCTTGATAGTCCTGGCCCTGGATCCCTAACACAGCACGGCACCACAGGATGATCTGGGAATTTGGAGTCAGAATAACCGGCCGGTTATCCTGGATCCGGACAGTACAGATTTCTCCCTTTCCGTTTGCGAACCTTTGCTGAGCACACAGCAAACTGATAGTCTTTTGAATGACTCTTCTGGAAGCAGGTGAGGCCGACGATATAGTGTCACGGCTGAGGATGGGGAAAATTATCAGCCGTGTGATGCCAGAAGATGTCCGGTCGCTACTCGGCCAAGGCAACAGAATTAGGGAGCAGGTCACCTCCTATTGCGTCCCTAACGCTGACCCTGTCTCCTGTCTGTATGAGCCGACCTTGGTGGTAGGAGGGCTCATAAGCTGGAACCTTATAGTCCCTACAAGCCCTCAGGTCGGCCCTGAACTAAGGAGCAGGGTAAGACAACCTACTCCTCCTAGGCACGGAGGAGTAGGAGTCTCACTGGCCAAGCAGCATGAAAGAAGGGAAACATAAACAGGACTATGGACATGACAGGTGAAACCAAACAGTTCCACACAAACCTGCCACAGCCTTGCTGACTGGAACCCGTGCTCTGAAAACGCTGTCCACACAGTCAAAGGTAAACAGCACACACATGAAGACACACAGGGACCAGGACATCCATAGCTGCACTAAAAACCAAAGACACAGGACATCAACAAAACATCAAGGTAATGGGTTTATGACCGGAAAGGTGGCCCTTACAAGAAGGACGGTTACAGGGTAACAGGAGGACGACTCCAGTAACATGCCTGGAGTACCCCACCAGGGTAACTGATCTGGACTGAGACTTTATAGCCCATGTAACCACACCACACAGTCAGACACACCCAGTGACTCACACACACACTGGGAAGGGAGTTAACCCTTCCAGCACCAGGGAAGGGAAACACCAACTAAAGGGAACATGTCCAACACTAGAACACACTGTGGCTGTTTACGCTGGCAACAACATGGGTGGCAACTGTGTCCCGGGAGTCAGCCCGAAGGCCGGGACACTGCCACTACATGTACACACAACCAAACGTTGCCACGGGCAACCACAGTGCAGGAAAGGTGTCAGTGCACACCACACATAAAACCAAGTGTACACATACACACACACCTAACAGAAAGGTTGTTAGGTGCAACCGCATGCCATGCAGCAAGCTGCCCTGCACCGCTCAGGCTGCTCTGCTGAAACCAACACATACAACAGGTTGCCCGTGGCAAGCACAAGTGAGGCCACACACCTGCGGCCCTCACCTGTGATTGAACACCAAAACCAAACCGCAGGCAACCGTATGCGGTTGAGGAGTCACGGTCATGGCCATGGCTGTGACACTCCCACCCCTCAAAGCCCCTCCACCGGAAAAAAAAAAAGGAAACTGGTGAGAGACTAATAAAAGGGGATAGGAGAAGGGAACGTCCACTCTCATAAGATGGTTCCCAGAAAGTCGCTGCCAGCTGCATCCTCTCCCAGCACTCACTCAGCCAGTCCAGCGAGGCCTGCAGCCCGACACAGCGACACAGGGGGAGAACCACTGAGAGGTGGACGAAGGGACTCTCCACTCACGTCCCCACTCCAGTCGCTGCCAGCAGACACTCCTAACCAGCACGCAGCCGGACCACTTACGGAGTGCTGCCAGCAAACGACCAGAGATGGGAACATGGAGAGGGAAGAGGGATCACCAACACGGACACGGAAGGTAAGGTGTCGGGGAATAAGCCGCCAACCGTGCCGTTAACGGTGATCCCCGGGAACGCTCTCCCTCCGGAGAATGTGCATGCAGGCCACAAAGGGATGGCACTGCATGCTGCACCCTCTTTCGAAGGTGTGCACCCACACACCAAACAAACACCACGGTGCAATAAAAAAATCAGGGGACACCAAGACAGAGCACGGTGAAGGGATGGCGGGGAAACGCCACTTACCGCGCCGTCAGCGACAAAACCCCCACAACGCTCACCCTCCGAAGAGCACGCATGCACCCCTTCCGCAGATGGTGGTACATGCTTCCCCCTCTTTCAAGGGACCACAACTCCAAGCAAGGAGCCATTCCGGTCATACTGTCAAGGCTGAGGATGGGGAAAATCCTCAGCCGTGTGATGCCAGAAGATGTCCTGTCGCTACTCGGCCAAGGCAACAGAATTAGGGAGCAGGTCACCTCCTATTGCGTCCCTAACGCTGACCCTGTCTCCTGTCTGTATGAGTCGACCTTGGTGGTAGGAGGGCTCATAAGCTGGAACCTTATAGTCCCTACAAGCCCTCAGGTCGGCCCTGAACTAAGGAGCAGGGTAAGACAACCTACTCCTCCTAGGCAAGGAGGAGTAGGAGTCTCACTGGCCAAGCAGCATGAAAGAAGGGAAACATAAACAGGACTATGGACATGACAGGTGAACCCAAACAGTTCCACACAAACCTGCCACAGCCTTGCTGACTGGAACCCGTGCTCTGAAAACGCTGTCCACACAGTCAAAGGTAAACAGCACACACATGAAGACACACAGGGACCAGGACATCCATAGCTGCACTAAAAACCAAAGACACAGGACATCAACAAAACATCAAGGTAATGGGTTTATGACCGGAAGGGTGGCCCTTACAAGAAGGACGGTTACAGGGTAACAGGAGGACGACTCCAGTAACATGCCTGGAGTACCCCACCAGAGAACTGATCTGGACTGAGACTTTATAGCCCATGTAACCACACCACACAGTCAGACACACCCAGTGACTCACACACACACTGGGAAGGGAGTTAACCCTTCCAGCACCAGGGAAGGGAAACACCAACTAAAGGGAACGTGTCCAACACTAGAACACACTGTGTCCAGGGAGTCAGCCCGAAGGCCGGGACACTGCCACTACATGTACACACAACCAAACGTTGCCACGGGCAACCACAGTGCAGGAAAGGTGTCAGTGCACACCATACATAAAACCAAGTGTACACATACACACGCACCTAACAGAAAGGTTGTTAGGTGCAACCGCATGCCATGCAGCAAGCTGCCCAGCACCGCTCAGGCTGCTCTGCTGAAACCAACACATACAACAGGTTGCCCGCGGCAACCACAAGTGAGGCCACACACCTGCGGCCCTCACCTGTGATTGAACACCAAAACCAAACCGCAGGCAACCGCATGCAGTTGAGGAGTCACGGTCATGGCCGTGACATATAGTTTGGTTCAAAGCTTCAAGCACTTCGGAGTAGCAATTTTTAAAGACATTAGTCCCTAGGATCACAGGGTGTCCTCCTTTATCTCCTGCTTGTACCACGATCACACCTTGCTGTGGTAAGGTGGCTTCTCCTACATGAAGAGTAGGTTCCCAGTACCCATGGACTTTCACTGGCTTACCATTGCTGGCGATGATATCTAGCCAGGACTCTGGTGGCTGGGTGAGGAGACTTGAATCCCAGAACTTGTCAAAGGAAGGTCGTTGGATGTTGGTGACCTGTGACCCAGTATCCAGCAGGGATTCAAAAGGTATCCCGTTGATACATATGTCAATTTTTGGACGAGATCCTACGTATCTGGGCATCCAGTTTGGATCCTTTGGACCTACTGTTCTACCTCCCGAGGGGAAGTCCTCTGCCTCAGGGGTTGCCCGTTTAACTGCCAGCACATTGATTCAGTATGTCCATATTTTTAACAATAATGACAGACAGGCTGTTTGCGATTTCTGGACCGGTAACTCGGTCGTCCATCAGGCCAGCTGACAGCATCCTCAGCTGGCCCTTTAAATGTTCAGTACTTATACCCGCAATGAACTGTTCTCTAAGAGTCCTGTCCTGGTCTTCAGCTTCCTTGGGGTCCACCTGGACCACAGCCCGCAGGGTCTCTTGCAAGGACAGAGCAAAATCACGGAGCGACTCCCCAGGCTGTTGCTTCCTACTGAAAAATCGCATTTTAACTTCGGACACCGTTCTGGACTCAAATGTGGTGCCGAGGCGATCAAAAATCTGCTCCAGGCTACTCTTTGTCATGATATGACTTCCCTGCGGGGGCCCCTTCTAACTGAGCTTTGAGGATCTCCATTTGTTGATCATCAGAGATAGGGTAGAGCCGGAATAAGGCCAGGATCTGGTCTCTAAAGTCCTTTAATTTATGGGCTTCCCAGAATATCGTGGGAACCAGGGGGCCCCAAAATAATATGGCATGGTCAGTGGCATCAGGCCTAATGCTGCCGCGGTGGCAGGCACCCTATTATTCGCTGTGATCACTTCAGTAGGCACATCAGGGGCCGCCTGTCCTGCTTCCTCAGGTGTGGACATAGCGTTGTTAAGGAGGCGATGGAGTAAGTATTGCCCTTTAAGAAACTGCGGAGCGGACCAGGGCTAATATTGACAGATTTTTTTTTTTCAGGACGAGTATCTTATTGTTAGTGGGGTACCTTCCCCGGTCTCCTGGCAAGGGTCGGGACCTCCCTGGTACAGTTTTATGAAGGGGCCGGTGAATGGTAAAGTTTGTACTTACTCCGGCGGTGCTCGCTCCAAATCTCGCGAGATGCGAGGCTACGTCAGACGTGAATCTCACACACAGCGTCAGAAGGTAGGCGCGGCCTCTTGGAGCTCTGGGATTCCAGGTAGGCGGTATCCTCTTTCCAGACAGGGCAGCGTTTTTCCTCCTTGCAGGCTGGGCGGTACCTTCTCTTTGTCTTTTATGCGTCAAACGGGCACAACGAGGCACACTAATAATCCAGTCAGGTTAAGCGGCCATCTTTGAGCAAAGACGCTGTCTATTCACTGACAGCAAGCGGTGACTAAATAAGCAGCAAAACAGTCCATGCAATATAATCTTCACACCGCAAATTATTACAGTTCTTTGGCCCAGCAATTTTTCAATAAACAAATAGGGCTTATACACTTTATGGGCAAATAACAGCACACAGTTTTAATTCCACAATGGCACAGGAATAATCCGTAAATCCTGTTTGTGACTGTAAGAAACAGTCATGTAATGTGTCTAAGTTTCGTTATCCTGGTAAACTGTGTTAAAATTTAATGTATAATGCTATTCTAGTAATACAGATAAATGTAAATGCCTGCAGTATTCGTTTGGTCAGTAGATGGCAGCATAGGACCAATTTGCATTGAAGTTTGCCATAGAGAAAGTGTATTAATGTGGTAGTGGCTCTTTAAAACAGCATAAGTGTTGAAGTGACACGCCCCTTATGATGTCAGCCTGCCTCAGTGTGAGCAGGAGGAATGAGGAAGAGAGGCTGGAACTATAACGGCTGCCATCTTGGCTAGATAGAAAGCAAGTTCTGTGCTGTGTAAGATGTGTGTGGATATACTAAAGGACGTTCCTGTGCAGCCAAGCTGTGTGAACTTCAGTCTAGAGACGGATGGAGTATAAAGAGACCGTGCATTTAGTGAAGCCAAGTTAAAAAGGACTGTGTGCAGCAGCTAACCTGTGGAGCCGACATTGGGCTGAGTGGATTGCCCCAAACAGTAAAGAGACTCACAGTGCTGTCGAGGTACCGGACAGTCACTGTAAAATTCTGGATTATATCCATCTGGTTTCCGGCCTGCTGAGGAGGACTTCTTTGTTGCGGATCCTGCGCTGGTTATAAAGGAAAAGGACGACATCGGGCCCCACCGTGCACTTCCACAAACTGTAAGAGGTCCACTTGGACCACTGGGATAAGGGGGGTGCGCACCCGCTTGAAAGTTAGGGTCAGTTAGGGATAGTTCCTGGGACTGCTATTCCTTAGTGTCCGCACTGCGAACACGGACACAGCAAAGGTGGAAATTGTTGTAGTATTTGACTTGAATTGTTCATACTGTTTTATTGTTAACCTGCTTTTATTAATTGATAGTAAATGCAATTTTCTTAATCTTGACTTCTGCGTACGCACTCTTTTCTGGTTGCGGAGTCAAACCACCTGCCTTGCTCTCGGTTCACATGACGACAATTTATGCAGCACGCCAGACCTGCAAGGTATTGCGATTGCGAGGTCACGGTTTATGGGCAAGCGAGGGTTACATACAGTTCTGTAGGAAAACCCTAGGCAGGCGTACAGCAGTGAAGGAGGGGCTGGCACAGGGGTCCTCTGGGGCACACTCTGTATATAGGGACCGGGCCTGATGGTGGATGAGGTGCCCTGGATGTTGCAGGTGTTTAATGTGCCTGGGGCAAGGTCCCTTTAAGAAACGTGACGCCAGTGCCTGTAACGGTGGCACACCGATTTATAGTTGTAGTAATTAGAGTTGAGCGAACACCTGGATGTTCGGGTTCGAGAAGTTCGGGCGAACTTCCCGAAAATGTTCGGGTTCGGGATCCGAACCCGATCCGAACTTCGTCCCGAACCCGAACCCCATTGAAGTCAATGGGGACCCGAACTTTTCGGCACTAAAAAGGCTGTAAAACAGCCCAGGAAAGGGCTAGAGGGCTGCAAAAGGCAGCAACATGTAGGTAAATCCCCTGCAAACAAATGTGGATAGGGAAATTAATTAAAATAAAAATTAAATAAATAAAAATTAACCAAAATCAATTGGAGAGAGGTCCCATAGCAGAGAATCTGGCTTCCCGTCACCCACCACTGGAACAGTCCATTCTCAGATATTTAGGCCCCGGAACCCAGGCAGAGGAGAGAGGTCCCGTAACAGAAAATCTGGCTTCATGTCAGCAGAGAATTAGTCTGCATGTCATAGCAGAGAATCAGGCTTCACGTCACCCAACATTGGAACAGTCCATTGGCATATATTTAGGCCCAGCACCCAGGCAGAGGAGAGAGGTCCCGTAACAGAGGATCTGGCTTCATGTCAGCAGAGAATTAGTCTGCATGTCATAGCAGAGAATGAGGCTTCACGTCAGCCACCACTGCAACAGTCCATTGGCATATATTTAGGCCCAGCACACAGGCAGAGGAGAGAGGTCCCGTAACAGACAATCTGGCTTCATGTCAGCAGAGAATCAGTCTGCATGTCATAGCAGAGAATCAGGCTTCACGTCACCCACCACTGCAACAGTCCATTGTCATAAATTTAGGCCCAGCACCCAGGCAGAGGAGAGAGGTCCCGTAACAGACAATCTGGCTTCATGTCAGCAGAGAATTAGTCTGCATGTCATAGCAGAGAATGAGGCTTCACGTCACCCACCACTGCAACAGTCCATTGGCATATATTTAGGCCCAGCACCCAGGCAGAGGAGAGAGGTCCCGTAACAGACAATCTGGCTTCATGTCAGCAGAGAATCAGTCTGCATGTCATAGCAGAGAATGAGGCTTCACGTCAGCCACCACTGCAACAGTCCATTGGCATATATTTAGGCCCAGCACCCAGGCAGAGGAGAGAGGTCCCGTAACAGACAATCTGGCTTCATGTCAGCAGAGAATCAGTCTTCATATCATAGCAGAGAATCAGGCTTCACGTCACCCACCACTGTAAGAGTCCATTTTCATAAATTTAGGCCCAGCACCCAGGCAGAGGAGAGAGGTCCCGTAACAGAGGATCTGGCTTCATGTCAGCAGAGAATCATTCTGCATGTCATAGCAGAGAATCAGGCTTCACGTCACCCAACATTGGAACAGTCCATTGGCATATATTTAGGCCCCGGCACCCAGACAAAGGAGAGGTTCATTCAACTTTGGGTAGCCTCGCAATATAATGGTAAAATGAAAATAAAAATAGGATTGAATGAGGAAGTGCCCTGGAGTCCAATAATATATGGTTAAGGGGAGGTAGTTAATGTCTAATCTGGACAAGGGACGGACAGATCCTGTGGGATCCATGCCTGGTTCATTTTTATGAACGTCAGCTTGTCCACATTGGCTGTAGACAGGCGGCTGCGTTTGTCTGTAATGACGCCCCCTGCCGTGCTGAATACACGTTCAGACAAAACGCTGGCCGCCGGGCAGGCCAGCACCTCCAAGGCATAAAAGGCTAGCTCTGGCCACGTGGACAATTTAGAGACCCAGAAATTGAATGGGGCCGAACCATCAGTCAGTACGTGGAGGGGTGTGCACATGTACTGTTCCACCATGTTAGTGAAATGTTGCCTCCTGCTAACACGTTGCGTATCAGGTGGTGGTGCAGTTAGCTGTGGCGTGTTGACAAAAGTTTTCCACATCTCTGCCATGCTAACCCTGCCCTCAAAGGAGCTGGCATTGACACAGCTGCCTTGGCGACCTCTTGCTCCTCCTCTGCCTTGGACTTGGGCTTCCACTTGTTCCCCTGTGACATTTGGGAATGCTCTCAGTAGCGCGTCTACCAACGTGCGCTTGTACTCGCGCATCTTCCTATCACGCTCCAGTGCAGGAAGTAAGGTGGGCACATTGTCTTTGTAGCGTGGATCCAGCAGGGTGGCAACCCAGTAGTCCGCACAGGTTAAAATGTGGGCAACTCTGCTGTCGTTGCGCAGCCACTGCAGCATGTAGTCGCTCATGTGTGCCAGGCTGCCCAGGGGTAAGGACAAGCTGTCCTCTGTGGGAGGCGTATCGTCATCGTCCTGCCTTTCCCCCCAGCCACGCACCAGTGATGGACCCGAGCTGCGTTGGGTGCCACCCTGCTGTGACCATGCTTCATCCTCATCCTCCTCCACCTCCTCCTCATCCTCCTCGTCCTCCAGTAGTGGGCCCTGGCTGGCCACATTTGTACCTGGCCTCTGCTGTTGCCAAAAACCTCCCTCTGAGTCACTTCGAAGAGACTGGCCTGAAAGTGCTAAAAATGACCCCTCTTCCTCCTCCTCCTCCTCCTCCTCCTCCTGGGCCACCTCCTCTTCCATCATCGCCCTAAGTGTTTTCTCAAGGAGACATAGAAGTGGTATTGTAACGCTGATAACGGCGTCATCGCCACTGGCCATGTTGGTGGAGTACTCGAAACAGCGCAACAGGGCACACAGGTCTCGCATGGAGGCCCAGTCATTGGTGGTGAAGTGGTGCTGTTCTGTAGTGCGACTGACCCGTGCGTGCTGCAGCTGAAACTCCACTATGGCCTGCTGCTGCTCGCACAGTCTGTCCAGCATGTGCAAGGTGGAGTTCCACCTGGTGGGCACGTCGCATATGAGGCGGTGAGCGGGAAGGCCGAAGTTACGCTGTAGCGCAGACAGGCGAGCAGCAGCAGGATGTGAACGCCGGAAGCGCGAACAGACGGCCCGCACTTTATGCAGCAGCTCTGACATGTCGGGGTAGTTGTGTATGAACTTCTGCACCACCAAATTCAGCACATGCGCCAAGCAAGGGATGTGCGTCAAATTGGCTAGTCCCAGAGCTGCAACGAGATTTCGCCCATTATCACACACCACCAGGCCGGGCTTGAGGCTCACCGGCAGCAACCACTCGTCGGTCTGTTGTTCTATACCCCGCCACAACTCCTGTGCGGTGTGGGGCCTGTCCCCCAAACATATGAGTTTCAGAATGGCCTGCTGACGTTTACCCCGGGCTGTGCTGAAGTTGGTGGTGAAGGTGTGTGGCTGACTGGATGAGCAGGTGGAAGAAGAGGAGGAGGAAGCCGAGAAGGAGGAGGTGGCAACAGGAGGCAAAGAATGTTGCCCTGCGATCCTTGGCGGCGGAAGGACGTGCGCCAAACAGCTCTCCGCCTGGGGCCCAGCTGCCACTACATTTACCCAGTGTGCAGTTAGGGAGATATAGCGTCCCTGGCCGTGCTTACTGGTCCACGTATCTGTGGTTAGGTGGACCTTGCTACAGATGGCGTAGCGCAGTGCACACTTGATTTTATCGGATACTTGGTTGTGCAGGGAAGGCACGGCTCTCTTGGAGAAGTAGTGCCGGCTGGGAACAACATACTGTGGGACAGCAAGCGACATGAGCTGTTTGAAGCTGTCTGTGTCCACCAGCCTAAATGACAGCATTTCATAGGCCAGTAGTTTAGAAATGCTGGCATTCAGGGCCAGGGATCGAGGGTGGCTAGGTGGGAATTTACGCTTTCTCTCAAATGTTTGTGAGATGGAGAGCTGAACGCTGGCGTGTGACATGGTTGAGACGCTTGGTGACGGAGGTGGTGGTGGTGGTGTTGGTGGTACATCCCCTGTTTGCTGGGCGGCAGGTGCCAACGTTCCTCCAGAGGCGGAGGAAGAGGCCGAGGCGGCAGCAGCAGAAGAGGTAGCAGGGGGAGCCTGAGTGACTTCCTTGGTTTTAAGGTGTTTACTCCACTGCAGTTCATGCTTTGCATGCAGGTGCCTGGTCATGCAGGTTGTGCTCAGGTTCAGAACGTTAATGCCTCGCTTCAGGCTCTGATGGCACAGCGTGCAAACCACTCGGGTCTTGTCGTCAGCACATTGTTTGAAGAAGTGCCATGCCAGGGAACTCCTTGAAGCTGCCTTTGGGGTGCTCGGTCCCAGATGGCGGCGGTCAGTAGCAGGCGGAGTCTCTTGGCGGCGGGTGTTCTGCTTTTGCCCACTGCTCCCTCTTTTGCTACGCTGTTGGCTCGGTCTCACCACTGCCTCTTCCTCCGAACTGTGAAAGTCAGTGGCACGACCTTCATTCCATGTGGGGTCTAGGACCTCATCGTCCCCTGCATCGTCTTCCACCCAGTCTTGATCCCTGACCTCCTGTTCAGTCTGCACACTGCAGAAAGACGCAGCAGTTGGCACCTGTGTTTCATCATCATCAGAGACATGCTGAGGTGGTATTCCCATGTCCTCATCATCAGGAAACATAAGTGGTTGTGCGTCAGTGCATTCTATGTCTTTCACCGCTGGGGAAGGGCTAGGTGGATGCCCTTGGGAAACCCTGCCAGCGGAGTCTTCAAACAGCATAAGAGACTGCTGCATAACTTGAGGCTGAGACAGTTTCCCTGGTATGCATGGGGGTGATGTGACAGACTGATGGGGTTGGTTTTCAGGCGCCATCTGTGCGCTTTCTGCAGAAGACTGGGTGGGAGATAATGTGAACGTGCTGGATCCACTGTCGGCCACCCAATTGACTAATGCCTGTACCTGCTCAGGCCTTACCATCCTTAGAACGGCATTGGGCCCCACCATATATCGCTGTAAATTCTGGCGGCTACTGGGACCTGAGGTAGTTGGTACACTAGGACGTGTGGATGTGGCAGAACGGCCACGTCCTCTCCCAGCACCAGAGGGTCCACTAACATCACCACGACCATGTCCACGTCCGCGTCCCTTACTAGATGTTTTCCTCATTGTTATGGTTCACCACAACAACAAAAATATTATTTGGCCCAATGTATTGTATTCAAATTTAGCGGGATATAAATTTGAGGCCTAGTATTTAGGCGCTGGGTGACCGGTATGGATTTACTAACAGAATTGGACTTGGAAATGCACAGTAGCGTGTGTGTGAAGTTATTCTGAATGACCCTATGTGCACCTTGAATATTATATACCCTTTTAGGGATAGATTTCAAATAGCTCTGATATAGCAGGAACCACTAAATTATGAAATTGCTAAATTGGGAATTGTATTTCAACCCAGAACAAAAAATGTGCTTTGACGGACACTAAATAACTTTCCCAGCCACAACAGGACAGCGGTAACGAGAGATTTAGCGGGATATAAATTTGAGGCCTAGTATTTAGGCGCTGGGTGACCGGTATGGATTTACTAACAGAATTGGACTTGGAAATGCACAGTACCGTGTGTGTGAAGTTATTCTGAATGACCCTATGTGCACCTTGAATATGATATACCCTTTTAGGGATAGATTTCAAATAGCTCTGATATAGCAGAAACCACTAAATTATGAAATTGCTAAATTGGGAATTGTATTTCAACCCAGAACAAAAAATGTGCTTTGACGGACACTAAATAACTTTCCCAGCCACAACAGGACAGCGGTAACGAGAGATTTAGCGGGATATAAATTTGAGGCCTAGTATTTAGGCGCTGGGTGACCGGTATGGATTTAGTGACAGAATTAGACTTGGAAATGCACAGTAGCGTGTGTGTGAAGTTATTCTGAATGACCCTATGTGCACCTTGAATATTATATACCCTTTTAGGGATAGATATCAAATAGCTCTGATATAGCATAAACCACAAAATTATGAAATTGCTAAATTGGGAATTGTATTTCAACCCTGAACAAAAAATGTGCTTTGACGGACACTAAATAACTTGCCCAGCCACAACAGTACAGCGGTAACGACAGATTTAGCGGGATATAAATTTGAGGCCTAGTATTTAGGCGCTGGGTCACCGGTATGGATTTAGTAACAGATTTAGACTGGGATATGGCCAAAAAATAACCACACTATTGCTGGTTAAATGCACTTGGTGACGTGCACAGCTTGCCCCTTATGTAGTATATGGCCAAAAAATGAACAGACTATTGCTGGTTAAATGCACTTGGTGTCACAGCTTGACCAACCACACTACTGAGGGTTAAATGCACTTGGTGACGGGCGCAGCTTGCCCCTGATGTAGTATATGGCCAAAAAATGAACAGACTATTGCTGGTTAAATGCACTTGGTGTGATAGCTTGACCAACCACACTACTGAGGGTTAAATGCACTTGGTGACGGGCGCAGCTTGCCCCTGATGTAGTATATGGCCAAAAAATGAACAGACTATTGCTGGTTAAATGCACTTGGTGACGGGCGCAGCTTGCCCCTGATTTAGTATATGGCCAAAAAATTAACAGACTATTGCTGGTTAAATGCACTTGGTGTGATAGCTTGACCAACCACACTACTGAGGGTTAAATGCACTTGGTGACGGGCGCAGCTTGCCCCTGATGTAGTATATGGCCAAAAAATGAACAGACTATTGCTGGTTAAATGCACTTGGTGACGGGCGCAGCTTGCCCCTGATTTAGTATATGGCCAAAAAATGAACAGACTATTGCTGGTTAAATGCACTTGGTGTCACAGCTTGACCTACTACACTACTGAGGGTTAAATGCACTTGGTGACGGGCGCAGCTTGCCCCTGATTTAGTATATGGCCAAAAAATGAACAGACTATTGCTGGTTAAATGCACTTGGTGTGACAGCTTCACCCTGATGTAGGCTTTAGCCAAAAAACAACCACACCATTGAGGGTTAAATGCACTTGGTGACAGGCGCAGCTTGCCCCTGATGTAGTATATGGCCAAAAAATGAACAGACTATTGCTGGTTAAATGCACTTGGTGTGACAGCTTGACCAACCACACCACTGAGGGTTAAATGCACTTGGTGACGGGCGCAGCTTGCCCCTGATGTAGTATATGGCCAAAAAATCAACAGACTATTGCTGGTTAAATGCACTTGGTGTCACAGCTTGACCAACCACACTACTGAGGGTTAAATGCACTTGGTGACGGGCGCAGCTTGCCCCTGATGTAGTATATGGCCAAAAAATGAACAGACTATTGCTGGTTAAATGCACTTGGTGACAGGCGCAGCTTGCCCCTGATTTAGTATATGGCCAAAAAATGAACAGACTATTGCTGGTTAAATGCACTTGGTGTGATAGCTTGACCAACCACACTACTGAGGGTTAAATGCACTTGGTGACGGGCGCAGCTTGCCCCTGATGTAGTATATGGCCAAAAAATGAACAGACTATTGCTGGTTAAATGCACTTGGTGACGGGCGCAGCTTGCCCCTGATTTAGTATATGGCCAAAAAATGAACAGACTATTGCTGGTTAAATGCACTTGGTGTGATAGCTTGACCAACCACACTACTGAGGGTTAAATGCACTTGGTGACGGGCGCAGCTTGCCCCTGATGTAGTATATGGCCAAAAAATGAACAGACTATTGCTGGTTAAATGCACTTGGTGTCACAGCTTGACCAACCACACTACTGAGGGTTAAATGCACTTGGTGACGGGCGCAGCTTGCCCCTGATGTAGTATATGGCCAAAAAATGAACAGACTATTGCTGGTTAAATCCACTTGGTGACGGGCGCAGCTTGCCCCTGATTTAGTATATGGCCAAAAAATGAACAGACTATTGCTGGTTAAATGCACTTGGTGTGATAGCTTGACCAACCACACTACTGAGGGTTAAATGCACTTGTTGACGGGCGCAGCTTGCCCCTGATGTAGTATATGGCCAAAAAATAAACAGACTATTGCTGGTTAAATGCACTTGGTGTGACAGCTTCACCCTGATGTAGGCTTTAGCCAAAAAACAACCACACCATTGAGGGTTAAATGCACTTGGTGACAGGCGCAGCTTGCCCCTGATTTAGTATATGGCCAAAAAATAAACAGACTATTGCTGGTTAAATGCACTTGGTGTGACAGCTTCACCCTGATGTAGGCTTTAGCCAAAAAACAACCACACCATTGAGGGTTAAATGCACTTGGTCGCAGCTTGTGCTGGCGCACCACAAGACACAAAATGACCGCCGATCACCCCAGAAAAATGTGACTGACAAACGGTCTGGGCAGCCTAAAAACAGTGAGCAATTGAGTATCAGCAGCTCAATGATCCACAGCTGCAGATCGATCAATAATCAAGTACTTTGGAGGAGTTAATCTGCCTAATCTCGCCCTACTGTCGCAGCCGCAACCTCTCCCTACGCTAATCAGAGCAGAGTGACGGGCGGCGCTATGTGACTCCAGCTTAAATAGAGGCTGGGTCACATGGTGCTCTGGCCAATCACAGCCATGCCAATAGTAGGCATGGCTGTGATGGCCTCTTGGGGCAAATAGTATGACGCTTGTTGATTGGCTGCTTTGCAGCCTTTCAAAAAGCGCCAAGAAAGCGTCACAAAAGCGCCAAGAAAGCGACGAACACCGAACCCGAACCCGGACTTTTACGAAAATGTCCGGGTTCGGGTCCGTGTCACGGACACCCCAAAATTCGGTACGAACCCGAACTTTACAGTTCGAGTTCGCTCATCCCTAGTAGTAATTGAGGAACACGGTGATATGGTAAACCAAACTTTGCTTTACTGGAACAACAGTTCACCTTTGTACAGTTTAGTTTCAGTTCCACATTGAAGCAATAACGATTAGCAGGCTCTTTATAAATGGCAGACGAAAGTTATTTGCAAGATACTCAGAGGGTAACAATCAACACTTCTCAGACCAGGCTGCACTATTCCTCAGTTATTCTGGCTGGCTGTATTCCAAGGTCCGTATGCCCAAATGCTGGCTTTTATCCTTGGTAGCAATCTTCCTCAGGTATATATCACTTGCCTTAGTTCAATGTCCCTTCTGCCCTTCAGCTTACTTGATTAGCTGGTACACTGGCTCTGCTCTGCTTGTGGGAACTGCAGGTTTCTCCCAGGAGGAAAACTCTTCTCATGGGGTGACTCTTCTGAGCTAACACAGACTCAGGAACTTCAGGCTGGCTAGACTACACTACTAGCCACCTGGACTGCACTAACTCTTCCCTGTCTGGGCCTACCTATATATACTCAGGGCTTACTAGCTCCCTCTAGTGTATAGGAGGCTAAACTACACTCCAATAGGACTGCTACCCAGATAACACAGGGAAAATGAACAGAAACATCACAGTAGTACAACAGACATATTAACCCTTGTGTAGTTCCCACCTTTACCTAGTGGGACACTACATATACACTATATTGAATTCATAATGCCCCCACACTTGTCACAAAGTTAACCTGTCACTCATGTTAATACAGCTATAAGAGGAAGGAGACTGATGTCCATGCTGCATGACTGAAAAGTCAATATTGATAGTAGAGACTATTAATAAACATATAACAAACCAGAAATCACAGACATTCTGATGATATACAATAATAACAACAATTCTTAATATAATGCAAATAAAACTCTGAAAATGCAATTACTCACCCATATTGGACATGCTATGTGCATCAAGACTGCTATCCTCACACCAGATCCTATATTATCAATAAAGTGTATATTTATAAACCATATGCAGTGATTTTTGCATCACAGTTGCAGTTCTAATAATTTTCATACTTCACCCATACTACCGTGAAAGAAAGCAGGATAAAGCGGACAGAAAATTAGGTGCCTTGGTGCTCTCCCATTGCCTCCGATCCATCGTTTTAACAACTAGCAAGTTCAAATCAGTTAGACTACTACCTCTTAGAATTTGGTAAATTAGCAATATGTCATAAGTGTTTGTCCTGAAAACCTCTTTAATTGCATAGGGCGTGTACAAGGCGTGTACCACAAAATTTAAAATTTGAAGATGAACAAATTAATTTTTCCCTGAATAAATCCCACCCAAATCAACATTTCTCCAATTGCCCCGAAAAGGCCTATATAATACTCTGTTTTCATTTAAGACTGTATCCAACATATTTTAAGTTGGTTAATGCCAAAACAGCATTATTCGAAAAGCAATTTTTTTTTCCGAATATCGCAACTTCGCGATTTCGCAAATATTTCGAATATAGTGCTATATATTCGTAAAAACGAATATTCGTTTTTTTTTTGTTTTGTTTTCACAAAATTACAGTACACATATTATTGATTGTTTCCCAAAGGTCCAAAAGCTCAGATCTTACTCACATTGCCTAGAAAGTGATTGAGGTGCGAATCTTCGTAAGGCGATTATATTAGCACACAGGCGAATATCGGCACTTGTCCCAGAACAGAGGCAAAGGGCTTTGCATTCATAAATTAGTGATTGAATTGAGTTGTGAATCTTCGTAAGGCGATTTTATTAGCGCACATGCGAATATCTACACTTGTCCCCAGAACAGAGAAGGCAAAGTCCTGTGCATTCATATAGTATAGCACCATATTCGCGAATACTTAGAACTTCGTAAAATTCGATTTACGAATATTTGTATTTTTTATTTTAGTTTCCACCTTACAGATTACATTGATCTGTACTCTGTCAACTACTGTCATCACCCCCCACTGTATCTTGATTGATTCCCAAAAGTCCAAAAGCTCAGATCTTACTCACATTGCCTAGAAAGTGATTGAGGCGCGAATCTTCATAAGGCGATTATATTAGCGCACAGGCGAATATCGGCACTTGTCCCAGAACAGAGGCAAAGGGCTTTGCATTCATACATTAGTGATTGAATTGAGTTGCGAATCTTCGTAAGGCGATTTTATTAGCGCGCATGCAAATATCTACACTTGTCCCCAGAACAGAGAAGGCAAAGGCCTGTGCATTCATATAGTATAGCACCATATTTGCGAATACTTAGAACTTCGTAAAATTTGATTTACGAATATTCATATTTTTTATTTTAGTTTCCACCTTACAGATTACATTGATCTGTACTCTGTCAACTACTGTCATCACCCCCCACTGTATCTCGATTGATTCCCAAAAGTCCAAAAGCTCAGATCTTACTCACATTGCCTAGAAAGTGATTGTGGCGCGAATCTTCGTAAGGCGATTATATTAGCACACAGGCGAATATCGGCACTTGTCCCAGAACAGAGGCAAAGGGCTTTGCATTCATACATTAGTGATTGAATTGAGTTGCGAATCTTCGTAAGGCGATTTTATTAGCGCACATGCGAATATCTACACTTGTCCCCAGAACAGAGAAGGCAAAGTCCTGTGCATTCATATAGTATAGCACCATATTCGTGAATACTTAGAACTTCGTAAAATTTGATTTACGAATAATTGTATTTTTTATTTTAGTTTCCACCTTACAGATTACATTGATCAAAGGCAAAGGCCTGTGCATTCATATAGTATAGCACCATATTTGCGAATACTTAGAACTTCGTAAAATTTGATTTACGAATATTCATATTTTTTATTTTAGTTTCCACCTTACAGATTACATTGATCAAAGGCAAAGGGCTTTGCATTCATACATTAGTGATTGAATTGAGTTGCGAATCTTCGTAAGGCGATTTTATTAGCGCACATGCAAATATCGGCACTTCGTGAGGACACTAATCCCTCCCTCATTTTAGATTGTGGGCCAATGAGAAGGAGTCCAACAGGTTAGCAACATCCCTAGCAACCAATCAGAAAGTTGCCCACCCCATTACTATATAAGATTTTGTCACGGCAGCCATTTTGTGCAGTTTCATGTGGTGGTGATTGAGAGAGGATCTTGGAACTGTGCAGTGCTTTGCTTTTTTAAAAGCAAATTGTAAATCAAATTAATCTGATAGTTTTAGATAGGGTAGGTTAGTGTAGCTGATAGGATAAAGATTAGGGTACAGAGTTAGGAGAAAAATAATCATTTATATAGATTAGTGTAGCCGATAGTTTCTAGTGCAGGGTGCAGTGTAGGGCCTAGTTAGGAGAAAAAGAATCATTTATTTAGGTTAGTGAATAGATTAGTTAGCTGATAGTTTCTAGTGAAGGGTGTAGGTTACTTATAGTGTAGGCTTTAGTTGTTTTTTTTGTTTTCTAGTTTAGTATAGTGTTTGTAATAAAAAAAAAAAAAAAGTTTATTAGTTTTCGTTTATTACTGTTTAGTTTGTGTCGTGTCAGTGTCTACGTCCTTTGTTAGTTAAAAAAAAAGACAAACTTTTTTTATTAGTTTTAGTGTTTTTCTTTTACTGGTTATTCCGTGTTTTTTTGTCCGCGTCAGTGTATACGTCCTTTGTTAGATTAAAAAAAAAAAGACAAAAAAAAGTTTATTAGTTTTAGTGTTTTTCTTTTACTGGTTATTCCGTGTTTTTTGTCCGCGTCAGTGTCTACGTCCTTTGTTAGATAAAAAAAATAAAAGACTAAAAAAAGTTTATTAGTTTTAGTGTTTTTCTTTTTCTGGTTATTCCGTGTTTTTTGTCCGCGTCAGTGTCTACGTCCTTTGTTAGATAAATAAAAAAAAAAAAAAAAAAGTTTATTAGTTTTAGTGTTTTTCTTTTTCTGGTTATTCCGTGTTTTTTGTCCGCGTCAGTGTCTACGTCCTTTGTTAGATAAAAAAAAAAAAAAGTTTATTAGTTTTAGTTTTTTTTTTTACTGGTTATTCAGTGTATTGTCAGTGTCTACGTTTAAAATAAAATATATTTTTTTGTTGATTTACTATATATAAATTTGGTTTTCTTTATTGTGCGACAGTCCCCATCCCAATAAACTTTTTCCCTAAATCAAATCATATAATTTATTTTTTGTATAAATAAAAAAAAAAATAATGAGGTCTTCACGATCGAGCAGCAGGGGTAGGAGAGTAGTTGGTCCCAGTGCTGGACAGCTGCCAGCACGGGGCCGCTCCTCTACCCACCGAGGTGCGGAGAATTTCCTCTCAGGATGCCGAGGAAGTTGTGTCTCTTGTGGCACAAGCCAGTGCCACAGAGTCCTCTGCCCCGGCTCCGAGCAGCAGCTGCACTTCGTCTCCTGTAGGACCAACCCCCAGCCCCCAAGAATCGTCCCTGCTCCTGTTTGAAATCGACAGTGAGAGGGACACCTTGGGGGAGGTAATGCAGGAGGCTGATTTGCACTTCAGTCCTGAGGGTCAGGACCTTATGGAAGGGATGGAGGAGGAGATGGAGGGGGTACCACCTGTATGTACCCCAGTGACATCCCTTCCAACAGGTGCGGGCGGTTTCAGCCAGCGAAACCCCACACCTAGTCAGACCCAGGTGTCAGCGAGGGGACAGAGGAGCCAGGTCAGGGGCCCCACTTCTGCTGTTCCCCTCAGTCCACCACTGGTTGGCCCTATGTCTGACATATCGGGGGACGAAGAGGAGGGTGACAGAGAATGGGTGCCACCTCCCTTGTCAGGAATCAGCAGCACTGATGAGGAGGAAGGTAGGCACCAGAGGCAAATGGTGCGACAGGTTGCCAGTGAGCCCAGCGTCAGGGGCTCCACTGGTAATGGCAGTAGGAAGAGGCAGCAGCAGCCAGATCCACCTGTCCGCATCGAGCCCGAGCAGGCGCAAGTCAGCACCGCCCCATCTGACAGGAGGGTGGTACGTAAGTCGCCTGTTTGGGCTTACTTCACCCTGGCAGTAGATGATGCCACAATTAGCATTTGTAATCTGTGCCATGCCAGGGTGAGGAGAGGGAGGTCTGCGGCTCGGCTGGGTACCACTGCCCTCACCCAGCACTTACGAGTCAATCACTGGCGGGAGTGGGAACAGATGTGGGGTGGTCATAGCAGTGGCGCCACCAGCAGTGTGCAGGGGACAGCAGCTCCTGCCACTGTTCTGCAGCCACCCCAACCACTTCAAACAAGGCGTTCCCACTCCCCCGCTCCCTCTCCTAGAGGTACTGGTACCGGCAGCCAGACCTCTGCCTCCACTGCACCCTCCTCTATGTCCTCCACTGCCGTCCGGCGCCAGCCCATGGTTGCTGACCTTTTCGAATGCACCGCGCCCTATGCCCCCGGGGACCGACAAGTGCGTTCACTTAATGGGCTCCTGGCAAGGGTTATCGCCCAACATCTGCTGCCCTTCAATCTTGTGGACAGCAATCCATTCCGGCAGATGTTGGAGCAGGCACAACCCAGATGGCGTGTCCCCAGCCGCCATTTCTTTGCCAGGACTGGCGTCCCTGCCCTACACCAGCACATTGTGCAGAAGGTATACCTGTCGCTGGATCATGCTGTCAGTGACAGGGTGCATCTGACAATGGATGCTTGGACCAGCAGGCATGGGCAGGGACGCTATATCAGTTTTACTGCCCATTGGGTTTCCCTCCGAGGCGCCGGGGAGGGAACGGCGGCATCTGAGTTTGTGGTGCCGCCCCGGGGTGTCCAGGGGAGAACTGCTGCTCTCCCCCCACAAGCCACTGTCTCCACCGCTGCTGAGCCCCCCAGCAAGCGTCCCCGTAGCTACGCGAGTGTGGTGCACGTCCGCTGCCAGGCCGTGCTCCAGCTTGTGAGCTTAGGGGAACGGAGACACACTGGTCCTGACGTTCTGGCCGCACTACAGGATCAGGTCCAGAAGTGGCTGACACCCCGAAGGCTCCAGGCAGGTATGGTTGTCTGTGACAACGGCAGCAACCTCCTCGCCGCCCTCCAAGCTGGCAGTCTGACACACGTGCCCTGCATGGCACATGTCCTAAACCTAGTTGTGCAGAAATTTCTCCGAACATACGAAGGGTTGAGTGACATTGTGCCAAGGGTACGGAGGATTGTCAGCCACTTTAGACGCTCCCCAAGTGCTGCCACGTCCCTGTCCAAACTGCAGCAGGACAACAGCCTGCCACCTCACAGGCTGATTGTGGACAGTGTGGCGCGGTGGAACTCCACCCTCCACATGCTGGAGAGGTTGTGGGAGCAGCGAAGGGTGATGAGGGAATACCTGCTGGACCAAGGCACTCCAGGGCCAGCACAACCACTCCCATACATCACTAATGCGGAGTGGGGGCAGATACAGCAGGTCTGCCAGTGTTGGCCCCATTCGAGCAGGCGACCAAGATGGTCAGCGGGGAGCATGTCGGCCTCAACGACGTGCTCCCCTTAGTGTTCCTGCTGGACAGGACACTAGATCGCCTGCTCGAGGCTGGGGAGAGTGCCTTGTTGGAGCAAGAGGAGGCAGCAATGCTCCAACAAGACCAGGAACAAGACGAGGAGGAGGAGGAAGAATTTTTAGACGTCCAGCAGTCTGGGCCTGGTCAGGAGGGAGAGAGACGGTGTTGGGGGCACCGTTAGTCCGGGGGTGGGGCAGCTCCGACCGGGAGCAGCAGCAACAGCAGCAGGAGGACCAAGAAGTCATGGTCCTGGGCAGCCATGAACAGTCACAGCGGGCTGTGCTCTTCCCTATGGCTGCACACATGCTGCGATGCCTCCGGAGGGACCCCCGGATCAAGAGAATCAAGGAGAGGGAAGATTATTGGTTGGCCACCCTTTTAGACCCTCGCTGCAAGGGGAAACTGGAGCAGTTCATCCCAGCCAGCCGTAGACAGGCCCGGATGGATCAACTGCGGGCCTGTCTGATCAAGCGTCTGGAGTAGGCCAACCCTCGGCCTCACGCTCTAGTTCTCCCCGCCCATCTCACCTAGCAGGTGGCTGGCCCCAGCAGCACCAGCCGAGCAGGTGACCTTATGGATGAGATGCGGTCGTTCTACCAGTCTGCGCGACCCAGTAGCATCAGCAGCAGCAGCAGTCACCACCAGCGGCTGGCCCGCATGGTGGCAGACTACATGGGGTCCGTTGGTGCTTCCTACAGCATGAGCACCGACGACCCCATGGAGTACTGGGTTGCCAGGCTGGACACCTGCCGCGAGATCGCTCAGTATGCGCTGGAGTTACTATCTTGCCCCCCTCCAGCGTACTGAGCGGACATTTAGCGCGGCAGGTGGGGTGGTCACGAACAAGCGGACCCGTCTGTCCACAGACTCAGTGGACAGACTTACATTCATTAAAATGAACGAGTCCTGGATCGGCAGTGACTTCTTGGCCCCCGCTGTCGGTTCAGGCCGTTGAAGGGTCCCTTGTCCATCCCTCTCCTTGTCTCTCCCTCCAAAACTACGTTGTTTTTTAATTTTTTTAAAAATATTTATTTATATATTTACTTATTTATATATTATACATTTTTATTTATGAAGCAAAATCTTAATATAATCAAAATAATCATTCTAGAATGCCAATTTTTTTTTATTATTATGCATATCATCAAATTTCCTCAGCACACTGAATACCTGCTGCTGTCAGAGTTGCATTTTTTTTAAGTTATGGGCTTACCATGGCCTGTTGGTTTCCCATTCAGCAGTACACATTGCTGCTGCCAACTTTGAACGTGCTGCTGACTGACATGTCATATTTTATTTATGGGCTTCCCATGGCCTGTTAGTTTCCCATTTAGCAGTACACATTGCTGCTGCCAACTTTGAACGTGCTGCTGACTGTCCTGATATGTTATTCGGAGCTAGGCCTTTTACTAGACATTTTCCATCTTCCATCCTGTTGATGCTGCTATTGAATTTGCTGATCAGGCTGATTTTTGTTTAGTCCTTACACTACATCATTATATTTAAATGTTGATTATGCATTTCCTACTGAGTTGTGCCAAGTTATGTGTAGACCATTTCAAAATTCCATCTAGTTGATGCTGCATCTGTCTGTCCTGAACATGTATTTCTAATTACTCTTTATTCTCCAATTTTAACATTAAATTATGATGCTGCCTATCCTGCAGGGTTAGGCGAACTTGGTGTAGACCTTTTACTATGGTGTCTACATTTACCTGGTTTTGTCTGCCCTGTTCCTGAAGAGTTTAGTTGTGTGGCCTTTAGATAACAGATTTTTCTGTTTTAATGGTAGTTTCAGTAGTTATCCTTAATTGTTTGGCCCTTTGATTTGTATAACTTCTACTGTTGCGTTACTATTTTACTGCTACTGTCTCGCCTAATGCTGCCAAGTAATGTGTCTGAAATATACAAAATTATTAAAATCTAACTGTGGAATTTTTTTTTCAAGATCATGCAAAGGAGAACCAGCATGGACCACTTATTAGCCCTTGTAATATGACAAGTATTGAGTATTATTATTTTCATAAAATGGTGTTCATGTTTAATATTTGCAAATGTGCACTATTCATCGTATATTGTCAAGAATTTGATTGGAATATAGATAGAATAAAAAATTTTCCGTTTAATACATTCATGCGGTTTTACGCTTCATTCACCAAAATACAAACCGGATTCCCAAAAAGTTGGGACACTAAACAAATTGTGAATAAAAACTGAATGCAATGATGTGGAGATGGCAAATGTCAATATTTTATTTGTAATAGAACGTAGATGACAGATCAAACGTTTAATCCGAGTAAATGTATCATTTTAAAGGAAAAATACGTTGATTCAAATTTTCACGGTGTCAACAAATCCCCAAAAAGTTGGGACAAGTAGCAATAAGAGGCTGGAAAAAGTAAATTTGAGCATAACGAAGAGCTGGAAGACCAATTAACACTAATTAGGTCAATTGGCAACATGATTGGGTATAAAAAGAGCTTCTCAGAGTGGCAGTGTCTCTCAGAAGCCAAGATGGGTAGAGGATCACCAATTCCCACAATGTTGTGCAGAAAGATAGTGGAGCAATTTTAGAAAGGGGTTACCCAGCGAAAAATTGCAAAGACTTTGCATCTATCATCATCAACTGTGCATAACATCATCCGAAGATTCAGAGAATCTGGAACAATCTCTGTGCGTAAGGGTCAAGGCCGTAAAACCATACTGGATGCCCGTGATCTCCGGGCCCTTAAACAACACTGCACCACAAACAGGAATGCTACTGTGAAGGAAATCACAGAATGGGCTCAGGAATACTTCCAGAAACCATTGTCAGTCAACACAATCCACCGTGCCATCCGCCGTTGCCAGCTGAAACTCTACAGTGCAAAGAAGAAGCCATTTCTAAGCAAGATCCACAAGGTCAGGCGTTTTCACTGGGCCAGGGATCATTTAAAATGGAGTGTGGCAAAATGGAAGACTGTTCTGTGGTCAGACGAGTCACGATTCGAAGTTCTTTTTGGAAATCTGGGACACCATGTCATCCGGACCAAAGAGGACAAGGACAACCGAAGTTGTTATCAACGCTCAGTTCAGAAGCCTGCATCTCTGATGGTATGGGGTTGCATGAGTGCGTGTGGCATGGGCAGCTTGCATGTCTGGAAAGGCACCATCAATGCAGAAAAATATATTCAGGTTCAAGAACAACATATGCTCCCATCCAGACGTCATCTCTTTCAGGGAAGACCCTGTATTTTTCAACAAGATAATGCCAGACCACATTCTGCATCAATCACAACATCATGGCTGCGTAGGAGAAGGATCCGGGTACTGAAATGGCCAGTCTGCAGTCCAGATCTTTCACCTATAGAGAACATTTGGTGCATCATAAAGAGGAAGGTGCAACAAAGAAGGCCCAAGACGATTGAACAGTTAGAGGCCTGTATTAGACAAGAATGGGAGAGCATTCCTATTTCTAAACTTGAGAAACTGGTCTCCTCTGTCCCCAGACGTCTGTTGAGTGTTGTAAGAAGAAGGAGAGATGCCACACAGTGGTGAAAATGGCCTTGTCCCAACTTTTTGGGGATTTGTTGACACCATGAAATTCTGATTCAACATATTTTTCCCTTAAAATGGTACATTTTCTCAGTTTAAACTTTAGTTCCGTGATTTATGTTCTATTCTGAATAAAATATTAGAAGTTGGCACCTCCACATCATTGCATTTAGTTTTTATTCACGATTTGTATAGTGTCCCAACTTTTTTGGAATCCGGTTTGTAATTTATTTTGTTTTATTTTATTTTAAAAATTTTAATTTTGCTTTAATTGGGTTGTTGGCGCCCATGTTGTGGTTCTTACTTTAGCAAGGTGGGGACCGCATGTGGGCTTCCATTTTCAAAAGGTTTTGTGCACTTAACATTCTATAAGACTGATTGATAAACCTAATGAAAGTTTTTTGTTTTATTTATTATTTTAATACGGACTTAGGTTCTAACATGGCGTTGTCGGTTGTCCTGGAAAGGATGCCTGGCTTCCGTATTAAACTCTCTATATGGTTGGGTGTTACTGGCGTTATACTCATCCGTGTGGTAATCCGTTTTTGGTAATGGAGCGTTATTGCCACATGTATATATAGATATATACATTTAAATGTAATCTTACTTCTTGACAATTATATAATGATTATTTTCACATGCTAGTGTAATATAATAATAGACTTTAATCTTTCAAAATTAACTGCTGACAGAATAATAATCTTGAAGCCATGTCACCATTTTGTGAGTGATTCTACTCATTGCATCACATGTTGATGTCTTTTTTGAGGAAGCTATGCTCCAACATGTCCAGTTTAACAAACGGACACTATATCAGAATCATGCTAGTTATTTCTTTGCTGACTCATCAATATTTTTTTTTTTTTTTTCAGACACATTTGATGTTTCACATTTTTTTAAATAATCAAACTAATATAACTGAAGACAATTTCACTATGCAATATTGTATTATTGAGGTTGAAATTTGGCTCACAGTATGGATAATTTGATACTTTTTTTAATATAAAGATACTTTTTCAAAAGTATACATTTATTTTTTGTTAAAATTTGGTTGATACTCTATATATATTTATTATACATTTTGAATGTAGATTTGTATTTTGTAATCTAAAGCTTTGTTCAATAATACATTTGAAAGGTAATAGTGTGTTCACACAAAGGTTAATTAATGTGCGTTAAACAATAATTTTTTCAAAGGAAAGAAAACTTTAATTTTGTGCTCTAAAGTTTTCAGAGCAGCCATTTACAATGAACCAAAATAAGTAAATTTCCTAACGGCAAATTACTACCTTAAATACTGGAGTGCGATAAACAAAATTCTCATTTTTACAAACATACAACATATTGTTTCATGTAAAACTGAATCTGTAAGGATGTCTCATCTGCTTAACCATGTCCGACTAGCCCCAATCTTTGTCCTCCTCCGCTGCCGCCCGCGCTGCAGGTTGTGAAATGCCAGCATTGCTGTAACCGTTGTCCTCCTGGAAGTCACCTCTCTTCCTGCTATCCACTGAAGCAAATTTGCTTGGCTGTGAACTAAAGGTTGGCATGCCATGGGCACTGAACGCCATCTCTTCAAGCCAAGCAGGTACTGTCACGAACTATGGATCCGATTGCTCCGGATCCCACAGCTGTGACGTAGTGGTCTGTGACGGAGTCTGTGCACACACATAGACCTCACGTGACCGGGGTATATCTTAAAGGACAGGATGACCTGGGCCTGGTATAGCCTTTATGACCTTTTATAGCCGGTCTCACAGAGTAGTGGTAATAAAAGTGTCCATCTATATCATAGGTGACCCAGGCTTCAGGAAGATGAGAGTTCACTGTTTTTTTACATATGCCAGAAGCATATAAGATGGCTACCCAGAGGAATTATGTATGTATGCCGGCACAAGGTACCTCCTGGTGAGCATCGGTTAAAACTTTCACTAGTCCACGGACAATTTTTTGCTCGTCATCACCAATCTTATTAAAAAAAGAAATGGCTTTTCCAGTGTTGCTGCAGCGTCCGGTTCGGCCGATCCTGTGAACATATTCGTCAACATCGCCAGGGATGTCAAAATTTATCACATGAAGGACGTTCTCGATATCTAATCCTCTGGCAGCAACAGACGTGGCAACAATCACAGGACACTGTCCAGAGCGGAAGTCGCCCAGAGCTTTCTCCCGCTCTCTTTGCTCTCTGTCCCCGTGAATGCTTGTGCAGGGGATTTTTTCTTGACAAAGAAATGTTGCAATTAAATCCGCCATCTTTTTGGTTTTCACAAAAACCATCGTGCGCTCATGGCCTATGAGTTGTAAAAGTTTGAGCAGTTTAGCCTCTGACGAACTGCGACCGCCACGGCCACAATACGTCACGAAATCGTAACAGCGCCCCTAGTGGT